>NC_068327.1:25657843-26282843 GCF_000147395.1 Oryza glaberrima | reverse complement strand
ATTAAAAGCCCATGATTATATAGACCGTGGGCCGCGAAAGAACGGGGAGGAAGACTCTTGGGATTACGAAGGTCGGTTGTTGACTTCTTGTTGGCTTGTTTAGTACCATACCGATTATGTTGGGGAATTATAGATGCGGAAGGCGCTATAAAACGAGGAGGTGAGCGATCGTTAGAACTCATCTTTGCGCTTGGGGCAATGACGCAGCTAGTGAGGTTATACCGAGGCGCGTCAATTGCTGGTTGAAAACTATTTCCAAACCCCCTCTGCGGCCCATCCGGGCCTCAGAGAATTTCTGGAAGGGCTCCCTAACTAGGGTAAAGCCCACAATTCTAAACTTAAGTTTGCATTTGGAAAGTTATCCCAAAGTTCGCAATTTTGAATTCGGTTTTGTGATATCCAAAGCTAAATACTCTCTCTGTTCTCCGTTTCTAAATATTTGATGCCGTTGATTTTTTTAAATATGTTTGACTGCTCGTTTTATTAAAAAATTTTAAGTAATTATTAATTCTTTTTTTATCATTTGATTCATTGTTAAATATACTTATATGTATATATATATATAGTTTTTGAATAATACGAACGGTCGAACATGTGCTAAAAAATCAACGGTGTTAAATATTTAGGAATGGAGGGAGTATCAATTTTTTATTCTAATTTGTGATGCTACGACCAACTTTACCTTTCATACGTATAATCACTCTTAACGACCACCGTTTTTTTGACAATTTGGTACTTTAAGAAAACTTATTTCGAAACTAACCCTCGTCAAAAACTTCAACCAAAAATAGACCGTGGACTCAAGATATTGGAATTTTTTTATGCTTTACCAAATCTATAAACGTCAAAAAATTATTGAAGAGAATAATATCGAAAATAAATATGTTTTTATTGAAGGGTATAATATTGTAAACTTGTTTTCGATGATAAATATTTAGGACGTCGAAAAATGATGAGATACCAACATCGTTGTCATTGATACATGGTTATTTGGCCTTAGAGCCCGTATATAATTTTCTCTTTTCAAAAAGAAAAGAAACATTATACTTCATTCGTCTTAAAATATAAGAGAATTTAGATTAATAAGACATGTCGTATTACTACAAATCTAAACAAGATAAATACTTCTATGTGCCATCCAAAATCCTTATATTTCAGAAGGAAGGAAATACAAACGTACACGATCACCATGCGCACACTAACTTAATGTACACATTTACATCCCTACTTCTATGTGCCATCCAAAATCCTTATATTTTAGAAGGAAGGAAATACAAACGTACACGATCACCACGCGTACACTAACTTAATGTACACATTTATATCCCTACTTCTATGAGCACTTTTCAAAGACTGTGATGTGTCATGATGATTACAATTTCATATACTTTTTACACTTGCAAGTTGGAACTATCCAAATTTTTCCATAAAAATGTAGGAAAACGTGTTCGCGGTGAGCGTGCCATTGTGCATTTGTGCTGCCACCACATTCACACGACTAACATGGTTAGCGAATGAGAAATTGCTGGACAGGTTCACACGACACGAGTGCACTCCACTAGTAGTGGATGGTTAGCGAATAAAGAGAAGAGCGGACGGCGTTATCAAATCCGTCAAGGAAACCACATCTGAAGTTGTGAACCCCCAATCCAATTCCAATCTCCCCCTTTCATCAGCGCCATGGCTCTCTCCTCCTTCTCCATGTCCCTCCCCTTCGCCAAGCTGCCTTCCACCTCCAAATCCACCCGCTTCCTTCCCATCCGGGCCTCCTCTGCCGCCGCCGCCGCCTCCCCTTCCTTCGATTTGCGCCTCTATTGGACATCCCTGATCGCCGATGTGGAGGCCGAGCTCGACGCCGCGATGCCCATCCGCACGCCGGAGAGAATCCACTCCGCCATGCGCTACGCCGTCCTCCCGGGCGCCGGCAACGAGGGCACCGCCAAGCGCGCGCCCCCGGTCCTCTGCGTCGCCGCCTGCGAGCTCCTCGGCGCGCCGCGCGAGGCCGCGCTCCCCGCCGCTGTGGCCCTCGAGATGCTCCACGCGGCGTCGCTCGTGCACGACGACCTCCCATGCTTCGACGCCGCGCCCACCCGCCGCGGGCGCCCCTCCACCCACGCCGCCTACGGCACCGACATGGCCGTCCTCGCCGGGGACGCGCTCTTCCCCCTCGCCTACACCCACGTCATCGCCCACACTCCGTCGCCCGACCCCGTACCCCACGCCGTCCTCCTCCGCGTCCTCGGGGAGCTAGCGCGCGCCGTGGGATCCACAGGCATGGCGGCCGGCCAATTCCTCGACCTCGCCGGCGCCACCGCCCTCGGCGAGGCCGAGGTCATGAAGGTTCTGACGAAGAAGTTCGGCGAGATGGCGGAGTGCTCCGCCGCCTGCGGCGCCATGCTGGGAGGCGCGGGGCCCGACGAGGAGGCCGCGCTGCGGCGCTACGGCCGCACCATCGGCGTCCTGTACCAGCTCGTCGACGACATCCGGAGCGCGTCGGGCAACGGCAAGATGAGGAGCAATGCCAGCGTCCTGCGCGCGCTGGGCATGGATCGAGCGCTTGGCATCGTAGAGGAGCTCAAAGCGCAGGCCAAGATGGAGGCCGACAGGTTCGGTGACAAGTATGGCGAAAGGGTGCTTCCCTTGTACAGCTTCGTGGACTATGCGGTGGAGAGGGGATTCGAGCTGCAGGATGCAGCTACAACGCCGTAGGCACGGACCGCGCAGACCAACCTTGATGCTACCGGATATTTGAAGTTCTGAGCAAGTGGTTATATATGGAGTTATATGCTGCTGAGATTTGGTGAGCAATTCATCTCTGAAATTATAAGTTTCAATGAGAAATATAAAGATTACGCCATTGCCATCTAGGGCAGATGTCTGGATACTTATGCTGCGGTTCTGATCTTTAGTTAGTTGCTGAAATAAGACGATGTGACTAAATGAAGAATTCTTAGGATAAACTACCACAATTGCTATGCCTTGGTGTTACATGTGCTTAATATATATAATCTGATCACAATTTCAAAGCCTGTATTGAGCTTCCCAATTGTATCAATTGTTCATTTGGAATCATCAAAGCATAATTTCGATCCTCATAAAGTATATTACTGGTTCTTCGTTTTCGGGTGAAATTAGCCATGATAGTTAGAGCATTTGTAGTTTTAGCTTGATTGACTTAGGTTTGAGTTGAAAATCCTTGCCAATTGGGTCAAGCTTATACTAGGAATCTCACCTTCTCAAATCAATTCTTCTGGCAAGTTCTATTCAGGTACGACGCAGCACACATCACACCGGACTGGGATCCTCTAGGTCAGGTGACTTTAGAGTCACTCCACACCACTGGTCAGATAATCCCACATCTCTCCACAATCCCTGAATTACTTGCACCCGGACCCAACATGGATGCAGCCATGGCTGCCCCCTCTATTCTAGCACGCGATGGAAGGCGCAACCATTTAAACAGAAACCAGCCGGTGGCCGGTGCTTCATGCGCACCACCAGAGCCGGCGCCGATCTACGGCTCCCATCGGTTGCCATTTTACCCAAAATGGCTTATTTGGCTTATTAGAAAATTAAAATTAATTTATAAGTAAAACTTTTGTAGATTTGTTCGTAGCGACTTAAAAGCCAACATTAACAAAAATTACGTTAAAAGCATTCCAAAATCAACTTCAAAATCAAGTTCAAAAATTCAAATTTTGGCTTATTCCTTGGCTGTTTAGGCCAAACGATGGGGCTGTACATCTCCACCAGAGTATCAGATACAAAAACCAGAGTATCAGACTCGACGAACGACGCAGCAGGCCATTGGCCTCGCAGCTTCACGGCAAGGGTCGTTGGTTGCCCGGGCTAGCCGTCGGAATCAGAAATAGGAGTTCACCCATTGAACTTTTTATTACTGCTTTCACCATTTGGAATGAAAACTCTTTATCTCTGTATCTACGTTATCCATCAACTACACAGCACCAGTAATTACATACTGCACCAACTACCAAGTGATGATGGCTTCAAGCACACTAACAATAACAACCATTGCTAGTTTTTACATGCTATCCACTACTTGCTAGTTGTTACCAAGCTCTTGCAGCGCAGAACACTTGCTAGTTGCCACCAGGATCTTGCAGCTCAAACTCGATCAAAGGCATTTCCTCCTCTCTGTAATCTCATAGCTGAATGATCTGGTGCATTCACCGATTCAGTAATCAGGAATAGTTCCATGTCGTTGGCATCCTCGTGGACTGGATAGGGGGCGCGTTTCGCACGTTCACGTCGAGTGGCAGCATCCTGTATTCTATGTCGAGGTCCTTGAGAACTTTGATCATCTCTTGGAGCACCAGCTCCCTCCTTACGAACCTCATCCCCATGTCCTGCCAGTTGAGTGTGTGCCGGAGCCATATGGACACTTTCAGCTTGTTGGTGTCATCCACATCACGGAGGACAACCATTGCACCAGGATACCAATGGTCCTTCTTGTTGTCGATGTAACTGAAATTTAGAAGTGAAAATATTGATTAGCTCGGCGTGGTAAGATACTAACATAAGCAGCAAATGAGCTCATAGATGCCTGACTGATTTTATAATCTGATAGGAAGGCTGTAACTATGATGAAATGTTCTTATGCCCTAATTTAGTACTAATTCATAGGCCTTAGGTTGGGCAAGAGTGCAGGCACTTCTTTCGGACTCCAGTAGACAGTATTAACAGAATCAAATTCTCATAGTTGCATTTTTACATTCATAGTTAATCATTCATTGTTGATTAGATTTCATGAGGTCGGATTGTATTGCAACAAGATAAGAACACTAATACATACCGTAATAATCTTTCCTTCATAAGGGCTAATTTCTCCACTGGGGTGGCAACATGAACGGAGAAGTCAATTCCTTCTCCCATATCAGGACTCCTGTAGTAATTCATAATCGGTTTTGTGGCAAGTACACTGTTTGGATAATAGATCTTCAGGTTATCATATCGGAGAAACACTGTTGTCATTATATTCATTTCCTCAACAACCACCTGAAATTCAAGTAGTTCAATCTTTAGTAAATGAATGCAAGGCAATATTCATGAATGAAGATTAAAGAACTTTCCCACTACCTGACAATCTTCTATTTCGCAGCGATCACCAACATCATAAGGATGCATCACGAACAAGAACACAATTGCCTCAAAAATTGTCTTCAAAGTATTCCCAAATACAAAAACTGCCACAAGAACTTGTGAACTGAGGAAGACAAAGAAATGTGTTGTTGCTATACCCAGAATAAGTAGCCAGAGGGCAAACACAATTATCCCAACAACAACATTAACCATCTGGTTGAGCTTGTTCACTGCAGTCTTTGTATCATTAAGTGTTAGGGCAAGGGCTTTGCGCTCTCTAAATGCATTCACCTACAGAAGAATACATACAACAATATTAGCAAGGGCATTTTCAGAACTAGCTACGGGAATGTTTGGATTACTGCCATTGTTAGCCTTGCCCATTTTTTGGGGGCAATGGCAAGATTTGGTCATTGCCAAAAAATTTTGGTAAGGTGCATGTTTGGATTGTTGCCAAAATATGTAGGTACTGGTATTTCGTTTGGTGCCAAAGGGATAACAAAATTTTAGTTGCAAACCAAATGAGCACCTTTTTTTTGGCAACACAAATATTTTGGTATAGTTGATATTGGCAAAGAACCAAACACACCCTGTGACTCGTTATTATAAATCAATATCGTGAAAGATCATTACCACCCAGTTCTTTAGAGATCTCTTGCTAACCCTGCTGTGCTCCTGTGCTCCTTCGAAAAGATCCATTGTTTTGATGGCTTCTTCCTGCCTCATGAAACGCAGCAAATCTGACAAGTATATATACCTGCAGTATTCATATGTTTGTGATTAGGAATTTGATCAGAAATGTGCAAGTTCAGAATTTTTGCAATCCCTGTTTTCAATAAGCTTTAAACACCTGTAACTCAATACTAAAGATATATAGGATGAAATATTAGCATACTAGCATCTCCAATGAAATAACACTGACTGTCCGCACGACCACCGCACGAACTAACAGTTCCTACATTACAGATAAATTGCAGTTGCTTGTCTGATTATCTATATTGTAAGAACTAGCAATGATGGCACTTGCAGGAGATTAGGGAATCTAACCATACTATACTACTGACAATGAAGACACTTACTTGGAGCCAGGCTTCGCCACATTGTGAAAGATCTTCTTGGCAGCAATCTTGGCTTCATATTCACTACGAATCTGTGTCGCTGACTCATCCCCCTCACCCGTTGCCTGCTGTATCTGCTCATCCATTGTCGTGAGCGTCCCAAACCGAACAATCCTCATCAACCTTTTCATGTTCCAAGCTGAGATATTTTTCTGGTTGAGTTTATGAAGCTTGTCAATGGTGATCCCCTCCTCAATCTGGTGCTCTCCTTTCTCTTTTGACAGCTGCTTGCTCCCTTCTCCCTTAGGAATCACCCCGGACATCCGAATACTCCTTTGCCCTGAAAGATTCTTGGTTGGTACAGTGGAACGGAGCTCAGCTGGGATGGTTGCTCCTGCGCGTTGAAGCTCATGCATCTCAGCAAGGAATTGGTTTTCGTCAACTAGGGGCGGCCCGGAGAGCGTCTCGATGACAAACTGGTTGAACAATGCCTCCTGAATCCGGTCAAAGTATGTGTTGACATGGAAGGAGGATGCCAGCACCTTGAGCAGCAGCGTCTTGACGAGGCGGATGAGCGTGGCGACGAGGAAGCAGAACAGTATCTTCTGCACGTAGGGCAGCACAGGCGAGTTCGTCTCCCGCTGGACGTTCTTGTCGAACATGAAGTGCCAAGAGGAGAGCACCAGGCCGAGCCAGAGCGCGTTCTGCACGGCGCTGCGCACGCCGTACACGAAGTAGAGCACGCGCTTGCGCAGCAAGAAGTTGCGCTCGACGCAGAACACGGCGATCCGGATGACCCAGCCGGAGACAAGGCGGCCGCAGATGAGCACGAACACGAGGAGCTCCCACTTCCAGAGGTGCAGCCCCCAGACCTTCTTCCCGGACAGGGCCTTGATGGTGAGACTGCACGCCAATGCCGCGATGATGAGCACCAAGCTGAGCCACTGAAGGATAGTGAGGGCGTCCAGCTTCCCGCGCTTGAATTCGTCGGGGATGTCCTCGTCCATGAATGGGTCCTCCTCCTCCTCTTCCAACGGGCCCGACTTGGCGATTTGCCCGGACTTGCCGGTCATGAGGCCCGAGATGAACTGGCCGGACTTCGTAGGCGTCCGCAAGACAGAGGATCTCCTCTCCTCGTCGCCGACGGGAGGGACCGCGGACGCCGGCTGGGGCTGCGGCGGCGGGTCCATCAGCCGGGATCGCGTTTTGGCTCGCATCAAGTGTCCCGCTGCAGTGGAACTGGACGTGCAGCGAACAACCTCGCCGTCGTCGCCGCCGCGCCTACGGCTACCTCCGGTGTCGGAGTCGGAGTCAGAGGACGAGGCGACACGCCTTTTCGGTTGGAAGGAGACTCGCGCCTCGCGTTCCAGGGAGTTTGAGAAGGATGGCTGCGCATGCAGTTGCGACGGCCTCCCGAGCTCCTCCATGTCGAGGTCCAGCGACAGCTCGGCGCCGGACGCCTTCTGTTTCCGAAGGAAGTTCCCGATGAGACGCGTGGGCGGATCCTCGCCGCCGTCTACCGCACCCGCAGCGTGTGCCGGCTGCGGCGATAGCGAAGGGGACGACGCCTGCGACGACGAAGGCCGCGGCGGCGCCCGGTTCTTGAAGCTGAACGCCTCGCAGGCGCGCCGGCCACCGCCACCGCCACCGCCTCCGCCTCCACCCCCATCGCTGCCCCCGTCCCCGCCGCCATCATTCTTCCAAAACTCAACGCTCCCGTCCCGCCTCACCTTGGGCGGGGATCGCGGCGAGTTGGTCCCGCTGGACCACGTCCTGCTCGCCCCCCGCGGCGTGCTCGCCGTGGAGTCGGTGTTCGGGCTCACATTCCCCGCCCCACCGCCATCCTGGCCGGGGAACGCGAACGGCTCGCGGCAAGGCCCCTCCCCGTCGATCCTCACGACCACCTCCCCTTCCTCGCCGCCGTCACGATCGGCCGCCAGTCCGGACCGCTCATCGAACACCCCCGATCCCACCCGCGGCGAGGACTTGCCTGAGCCATGTGACCTCAGGCTACTCTTCCGCCGCACCTGCTCCATCGCCGCCGGCCAAGAAACGCCCACTCCAAAGATAGCTAGTACTAGTAGCCACTCTCCTCCTCCTCCTCCCCTCTCCCCCCACTCCTCTCGGCCGGCGTCTCTGCTATACTTAGCCAGAGTTTAACTAGGGGATTAATACTGCCTCTCGTTTCAGTTAACGATGCGATGGAACGTTCCGGAACAACGTGGAGGCGCGCAGCTAGCTGCCAACGCTTGTCCTCCTTTCCGCCACCCCCGCATCGGGGCGCGCACGGAAGCCGCGTCTTCCGTGTACCGGCACAGCCACTCGCGCCGGCGGCAACGAGCGGCGCGGGGTTTGGTGGCCACGCCACGTACGTGGCATGGCATGGCAGGTGTTCGGTACATGATCAGGAACAGGATCAATTAGAATATGTGATTAGTGGTAACCAAACGATTGTGGTCCGTGTAATTCTGTATGTGTTCGAATCTTCTGTGGGCGAGACTAGCGGCGGGGATTCGGGAGTGCGTGTCGCAATTAGCATTTTGTAAAGAAATAAAAATGATTGTAAGTGGAATTAGCATTCGGTAAATAAGATTTAGAAACTGTGATTAACGAGGAAGATTATATAATCAGGGCACTAAAAAGGCTGTGTGGTGAGAACGTGAACTGCTGTGGCTAGTGGCCATTTTTGTATTGGGTAACGGCGACGGGAAAAGTTTAGCATCTTGGTGATGGATCTCAGGGTTGTGGTGATTTGTGGGTGGCAGTGGCATTGTGGTGCTGACTGATCTCAAGGTCTTGGTAATTGTGGAACTCACGGTCGTGATTGTGGGATTGCTGTGATGGATCTCACGGTCTTGGTGAATGTGGATCACACGGTCGTGGCGGTTGTGTTTGTGCCGGCCATGTTTCAGAGAAAAGTTTCGCTCCATAGACGCAAAAAAACGATCCATATACACGAGCAACATGTGATCTCTGCTTTCAGTTCCGTCTCTTGCCTAAACACTCCATTGGCATGTCCGTTTCTTGGTTACTGTCATATAATCTCGTGATTTAGATAGATGGTCATCATTTCGTCATAAAGACATGCACTGGCATGGGAGCACGGCCAAGATTTGGAATGGACTGTGCAAACAGCTATCTTTGTTCTGTTTGGCAGGCATGTAGGAAACGAACAAAAAAACGTTTAGTCGGTCCAAATCAGGGTGCAGCGATTAGCACCATATCTGATCAGGCCACCAGCTAAGTAACATGTTAGGGTGGGCCTCAAAAGCAAACAGAAGCAAGACAGCAAGTACAGAACATATGGCATGCGAATGGGATTCTATATATCTGGAGGCGACGCGACGTGGAGCAACACAACAAATGAAACTCGTGTGTCCTATGTTAGCTTCGGTTCCGTTTGCATCCCGTTCGTGGGAAACCAGGTATGATGGATTCGTTGTACAATATTGGACAGATCACCAATTCACCATCGCTTTCGTCAACCGAGCATCATGTGTGTGTGCTCCCTTTCTACTCCCTAGTAGCTTGACTTGAGACCTAAAAAAAGCACAGTTCCTACCTCGCATATGTTCCTAGATATGCTCACCACATCAATACCGGTAAAGAAGAACGATACGTGTACGTGCGAAATCTCGCGACAGACAGATAAGTGCGGTCATACGCAAGAGAGACGACCTGCAGGCAACGAAAAGCTGCTGCAATTATTTTTTTTTCGTCTGTATATTTACTGTTCAGTAAACGCGCACGGCCTGAGCTGGCTCGTAGCAGGTCAATCCAACGACCGCGACGAGGCCCTGAGATTTCAGTTCACACCACGGTGCCAGCTACTTTACGCCTCGGCCGGCTATGCAGCCTCCCTCCTGCAACTGCAAGGCTGTACAGTACGTGCGCTGCTAGATTGCGCCTTCGTCTCGTTTCATACCGGCCGGTGACGCGGCAGCGCGAGCGGCCATGGCGCTCTGCATGCGCAAGGGGAGGACGGTACAGTTGTATGGGCCAGACCAGAGTACCAGACACGCGCCGGCTGTCGCGTGGCGTGTTTCCGCGGAAATCGTAGTAGTAGGTGTGCGTGTTCGGCTGTTCGGTTTTGGCGGCTTGCCGTCGACAGTGATGTGCCCATGCACTGCGCGACGCGCCTGGTGTTTTCAGATGTATTTTCTGTCCTCCGTTTTTTTGGCCTCTCGTGGCGTCGTCTATCAAGTAAACTAGGCTCGCGCGTTACGTCGTGAGTTGTTACTTGTTAGCTTCGCGTTTGTAGAGTTCAACGAGAGGACAAAACGAACTTGCAAGCAGTTAAGGCAGACCAAAAAGAAGGATAGGCATGCGGGCAGTCGGGCACGCACACCAGTCGGGAGTATTTATCAAGTATCATGGCAAATGAAAAGGAGGTATATGCTTCGTCAGAGCCAGGTGAGCCCGGTCAGGTAGAAAGGAGATTAGCACTTTAACTACTGTGATAGGATTGGACGAATGTAAAAGAATAATTGAAGGGATACCCTCTCCGTCGTAGGTTACAACACGCTTTGACTTTGATTAAAATCAAACTACTTTAAATTCGACTAAATTTATAACTAAATATAGTAATAATTATAATACCAAATTAGTTTGACTTTGACTAAAGTCAAAACATCTTGTAACCTGAAATGGAGTTAGTAATTATTTACATGATGAAAAATTTAAAAGTAATCCATAGTTACAGTTTAAAGTGTTGTTTCGGTCCTTTTTTACCACGTGGTACTAGTACCATGAGGTACTAAAATCCTGACCGTTGATGATAGCAGATTGAACGGTGGCGATTGCATGGTACCTCGAGGTTCCAGCTTGGTCATTGGTGTGGTTAGCGCGAGAGAGCCACGGTGGAAGGGTATAATCGTAATTTCGCGTATGGAGGGATTTTTGGATCGGTGCAAGGTTTGGCTGAGTTGGGGAAGCGCGGCAGAGTAGCAGAACCCTAGGTGGCGGCGGTGGTATCCCGTTCGCGGTGGCGGCGGCACATCCATAGCTGCCGACGGCAGCATCCCGTTCGCGGCTGCGGCGGCACATCCGTAGCTGCCGACGGCGGCAACCCGATCGCGGCGGCGGCGGCGCATCCGTAGCTGTCGACGGCGGCATCCCGTTCGCCGCCGCGGCGGCGGCGGCGGCGCATCCTTGGTTCTCTGGGAAGAGCTGCAGAAGGCAAACCATCGGTTTGCCATTCTCCCCTTCGCGGCGGCGCCTCATCCATTCCTCTCGACACCGCCTTTTTCCCCTTGTCCAAATCGTCGCGGGACTTCGATGTATGCGTGCGTGTTCGGCCATGGATGAGTGAAGCTTACAATTTCAGGAAAGTACAAGAAGATGTTTGAGATGGATATGAAGTACAAGCACACAATTTGTTCTAGACGTTTGATAAATTTGTCATGCTCTTGTCCGTTCCTGTAGTATTGGAGGCATTTTATAATGGAGTCATTGGACTGTAATCAATCTTGATGTGTTTTCCTGTAATATTACGTTTTCAAGCTGTGTTTTGGTATTGGTTACTTCTGGAATTGAAGAGATGAGTTTAATGACATGGTTGCAGCTAGTTTTATATTTCTGTATGTTTTATGGTACATGCAATGCTTGGTGATTTCTGGAATTGAAGATATGATGGATGTATTGCGATTTGGAGTTGTACTGACATGGCTGAAGCTAACTATTTTATCTGTATGTGAACATGGTATATGTGAATCTGAAAATGATGTACTTCACTCATGCATGAGACTGACAGCCACATTCATAATTTTGATGTCATTTCAGATGTGAGAAATCCGAAAAGCATTGTTAAAATTGATATGTTAAATTGCAGGTAGCAAAGTACAGCTCAGACATAATATAGTCAACAGTGGTACATATACTCTGAAATCTTGTACATAAGAATTACAATAACAACTAGGGAACCCATGAACCAACTTCTAGCGTGGTCTGCCTCTTTTTTGAGCTTTGAAATTTTTTTCTTATATGTTGCTTCGGTAGCCGAAATCCTGGCAGCCATCTCAAATTCAAGTTTCATTTTGTCTTCCTCAACTTTCGCTCTATCAATATAGTTAGACCATTCATATTGCCGCCTGGTTGGATTTGTCATGCTAGTACGATCCAATGCAAGCCAAAGCTTCTCGAATGCCTTCTGCACTCTTGGATGCCATCTTGGTCTACCCAGATTAAAGTATCGCATTGGTCAACCTCCTGTAACATTGGTTATTTCATAGTATTATTATGCAAATTTTCTTGCAGCGAAACAATGGTGAACATACTCAAATCCGGTCAAACAAAAAACGAACAGCAGAATAAAATCAAACAAAAGCTTACTGGCCACTGCGGCGGACGGCGCAGAGGATGGCGCCGGCCTTGCAGCTGCTGCGCCGGCCACGGCGGCGGCGAACCTTGAAGCGTATGGCACCGGCCCTTGCAGCTGCACCGCCGGCCACTGCGGTGGCGGACCTTGCAGCGGCGGCGGCGACGACTCCTGCGGCCGCGGCGCTGCCAGGATGTCACCACCCGTACGGCGACGATTACAGAAGCGCTCGCCCTCCTCCTCAGATGAACACCCGTGCGGCGGCGCTAGCGTGAGATGCGATGGGCGACGGTATCGTGAGATGCGATGGGGATGACCTAAACGAAGCCGCACGCAGCTAGAAACGTTGGGACCCCACACCGGAGCGAACCTCGCGCATACTCCCATCCCCATCGTACCCCTCAGCAATCAACGGCCGGATGAAGACTGGTACCTCATGGTACTGGTACCGTGCGGTACAAAACGATGGACGGGAGAAAATCTATACAGTTTAAGGACATGTTCACTTTGATGTTATTTTCAACCATACCATTATTTGGCAAAGTTGCAAAAAAAATATATACGTTTAGTTTGTTGCTAAATTTGACCAATACATAAGAAATCCTGCCAAAATTTTGGCAATATTGCCGTCTTGCTATAATTTTGGTATTGCCAAAACTTGTAAGTTTCATTTTGACTACAATCTGAACATGCCCTAAATCAGAAAGCTAAAATTGTCAGATATTAAGAAAGATATTGCCGCTAGCCTGCTACACTCCTTCCTATCCATACATTATCGTACTTATACCAATTTGTTCCTTTAGAGAATAGAGAATTGAAGTAGGAACAACTTGAGATTGGATGCCAAAAAAAGCTTACGCTGGAGGATCTATTTGACTAGAGGCGGAAAACCCTAATGCACTGGCGCATGCATCCAACCACATTGGATTTTTTACAATTTGGTCCTTTTCAAAAACTAATTTCACAAATAAACTCCTAGAAAAACTTATCCCATAAATGATCCTTTTTGGGACGTCAGAGTTACTGGTGCCATGGTTCAATAGGACAGCACGACGCCAAAAGGGTCCTCGCCAAGGCGGTGCAAGATGGGCAGCGTGAACGCAGTGTCTTCCCTCTCCCCGTCTCTGCGATCCCCAACACGTCCCTCCCCTCAAGCACCCGCGGGATGCACTGCCGCTGCACGACCATGGGGCTATGCATCCCCTAGTAAATCGCACACATCCACTAGCCATTGCGATAGCCCAAGTTCAACGAAGGTGGATAGCACCATAGCGGATTCCGCGGCGGCGGTGGTGGCCACGACAGTAGGGCCTAGTTGGAGTCACAATGTTCGGGCTCCATGACGCGGAGCTAGGGTTTAGGGGTTCTAGCTGGGGCTCGGCTTCTTGCTTGGGTTTCTTCTTGCTGGACTTGGGCTTGGAGAAGAGGAGGAAGGGGCGGGCTACGCCGTCGACCTCCATGGATTGCAGGCTTCGTGGCGATGAGGCGGAAGAGGGTTTCTGGAAGGGAGGAAGCGAAGCACGCAGGGTAAGACGGGGACGCACGCACGTGAATTTGGGAAAAGCACTAAGAAATGGTAGCCTCCCTGCCCACCTATAAGAGGCAGCTAGCGGCGGTGAAGGCGGAGTTGCCGCCGGATGCGCTGGGTGCGCTCCACGTCGAAGTCCTCGACAACATCGTCGACCGCCTTCACATCTACGAGGTGGTTCGCACCTCGGTGCTCTCATGTGCATGGTGGGGCTGCTGGGAGTCGCTGCCCTTCGTCGACCTAACCTGGAGCCCCGACGTCGCGGCATCCGACGTCGACGTGATCCTCCTCCGACGCTCTGCCACCGATGGCCGTTACGCGCCGTTCCTTTCCCACCAGCCGCAGCGTTCATCGGCGGGTTCGACTCACTCGGGCAAGCCGAGGGCCTCACGCACCGGTCGAATGTCGTAGACTCGCCATCACCGATGAAGAGAGGGGAGAGGAGGAAAGAGGGAGCCCATGTGGGCCCCACCATTTTTATTTTTTTTTGGGTGTAACTAACTATCAGGGTTACAAATAAAGTATTCCTCAAATCCTACGACTTATCAAATATGCGGATACGGCATACCTTTGTATGTATGATGTATTTCCGTATACAATAAGGAAATTCACAAGCTGTTATGGAAATTATCCTCACAAGAAGAGGAATGTTAGAGTTCTACTCATAGAGGATTGGGTTGATACTATATAGTGTAGGGTCTGTTGTCTTCGAGTTCTACTTTGAGACTAAGATGACTCAGGGTATAAAAGGCACACCACTTAGAGGGGTTCAGATCATTGAATCATAGTGCCAAACACAACCGCTATAGCCTACAATCCGGAGGACGTGAAGCCTACTTGCCAGGAGATCTCATCGAAACCATCTCGACAAGGGATCTCGCCGGTAATATCAGGATCATCGGTTCTTTATTGTAATATGTGGTATTTCCATATCTATCTCATATAAACTAGATTAAGGCTTCTACCTTACGAAGGCCCGAATTAGTATAATCCTTGTTTTCTTGTTTGCTTGATGTCATATCGTATAGATCCTTGTACCAACGTACCCCAATACTCTATTCATCTGGTCTACGAGTATCCCCATCGACACTAACATGTAGGGTCACGATTATATTATTTGCCAAACCAAACTACCACGTAAGCGCCATGTCAATGCCACGTCAGATGAAGACCGAATCAAATTAGCCACATAGACATCATGTCAGCTGAAACCGCCGTCCAAACCATCATTGGGACTTATTTTGCATTAGTTTTGATAGTTGAGGGACCCGTCATGTATTGTTTTCTGATTGAAGGATCAAAATCGGATTCTTGATAAGTTAAGGGCCCTCAGATGAACTTATTCGCACGGAATAATCTTAACAGGCTATACCGTGTGATGAGATGGGCCGTGGAAGGTCTATTGTGGCTTAAGCTCAAAATAGTGTAATTGGTTCGACCATTCCTGACATCTCCATTGCGGCCGAGGTGCTGAGCAGGCCTTCAATGCAGTGGGTCTCTCCGCTCATACGGGACCAGCTCAAAGCTTCAGTCTCGCGGTCTCGCCAGTAGTAGCTAGCCAGCCACGAGCCAGAGTGAGCCAGCCGCCCCCACATTACTCCGCGGTCGCCCAACGGCCGCCACCCTCGCGGCGCACACAGCTCCAAACTTTGGAAACGAAAACCCCTCGCGTTCCACTTAAAAACCTCGCCACAATCCGTTGCGCTTACTATCAACGAAGAGGCTCCCAGACCTGTTGCGCTTTTCGCCTCGCCACAATCCACCACTGTGCCCTCTATCGCTCACGCGGTCACGCCCATCGCGCCGCGCGGCTCCCGAGATGGCACGGCACGCGAAGACGGACTCCGACGTGACGAGCCTGGCGCCGTCCTCGCCGCCGCGGTCGCCGCGCCGGCCGGCCTACTACGTGCTCAGCCCCGCCGCCTCCCACCCGGACGTCGTGGTGGCCTCGGGCGGCGCAGGCGGCGGCGGCGGAGGCGTGGCCGCGGCCGAGAAGATGTCGTTCGCGGGTTCTACCCCGGCCGAGTCGCCGCTGCACTACCACTACCACCACTCCGGCGCCGCCATGCACCACTCCCGGGAGTCTTCCACCGGCCGCCTCCTCTTCTCCGACCAGCTCCGCTCCGGCGCCGCTGCCGGCGTCCCCTGGCGACGCCTCGCGCAGGGCAGCGGCGCCGGCAGCGTCGGGGACGACGACGACGACGAAGGAGGACTCGCCGGGGCCGCCTCGCAGTGGAGGTGCTACGCCCTCGGGGCGTTCGCGTTCGTGGCCGTGTTCGCCTTCTTCCTGCTCGTGCTCTGGGGCGCCAGCAAGTCATACAAGCCCCACGTCGTCGTCAAGGTGCGTCTCTCACCTCTTGGCTTCCTCGTTCACTCTCGTTTTCCCAAGAAATCAACACTGGCCATTTTAGCCGTCCTGCGAGTAGAGATGGTAGTGTACAGTGTACATTTCCGTTTATTTCCTTCACCTTCTCAAACGAACAACTAAGTAGAAAATTTAGAAATGTACTATAACCCCTGTCAATCTGCCCAAATGTTTTCGATTGAATGCAACTATATGCAAGTTTTGAGATATCGGTACTGGCACCGATTGCCCCCGTCTTCCTTCCAAGAGAAGAGAAACACAAGCTGTGTACATCCAATCTGAATGCATGCTTTTACTAGAGGCAGCGTCCGTTCCGACGATCGTACACGCATTTTGCCAATGAACAGCTGTAGGAGTACTCCTACCTAGTAAAAGCATCCGCGAAACATGCACACAGGAATACTAGGAGAACGAGTACTACTTAAAACAATATAGGAGCAGGAGTTTTTGCTTCCTGGACATCATGCGGAATTGCGGATATTGCGATCAATTTGCTAGCCGTTTCTGTGCTGGTGCCATTCTAGTGAATCAATTGAAATTTGAAAGGAGTATAAAATGTAGTAGTGCTACTCCATTATTGACTTGCTGTACGATTTGCTGTTCGTCTCCATGTGTGTGTAGAGTGTGGTGTTCGAGACGTACCACATCCAGGGCGGCACGGACCGGACGGGCGTCCCGACCAAGATGATGTCCGTCAACGCGACGGTCAGGCTGCGCTTCCGCAACCGGGGCACCTTCTTCAGCCTGCACGTCACCTCCACGCCGTTCCACCTCTTCTACGACGACCTCACCGTCGCCACCGGCCACGTACGTGCCCTTTCCACCACCCCAACCCTCGCCTTTCTGCTCGTACTTCTACCTGAATTTGCCTATGCCATCCTCGTTACGTTTGGTGAATCTGAATGGATTGGGTAGGTGATGCGGACGTTTCCGTGCCTGATTAGGCTGGCGTAAATCGATGGTAGTTATTGCTAGTTACTGCGTAACAACTCACAAACAAACGGGTGAATCAAGAGTTGGATCTGGGCTCTGTACAATGGATCAGTAGGGTTGTCCCGATTATTCGTACTGTGCTCTTCATTACTAACATGAGTTCTATCACGACTATAGTGGAGTACTAATCTCCTATGCCATTCCGACCGTGATGCCAGCAGTCCGTGGAATTTTTGCCGGTTTAGATCAGCTTTTGAGCATCCCCATGAACATCATAGTGTGGTGGAGTATACTAACCTACTGCCTAGGTGCGGGAGAAAGCTAAACCTAACAGCACGGTTCCCTTCTTATTTGTCTCTGTCCTTGATTAGTTTTTTCGGCAGCTCTTCACTCGGAAGACAGAACAAAGTTGCGTTTTAAAAAACCGGCTCCTCCACTGTCATCCTCGAACCGGGGATAGCTTGCAGCCTTGCATTGCCATTTGCTTCCTCGACGGAGTGGATCATCTCAGATGAGACTTCGCAGCCATGCATTGGGGCTATTCTGAGGCGCTGTTGGACTTAAGCATGATAGTGCATTGTTTTGAGAATTTGAGTGTGCAGCAGCTTGCATTCGGCCATTCAGGCAGGACTTGGATTTAGCGTTTTACACACAGAACCTCTTAGCGTTTACACACACACAGAAGGTGAGCTCGTGAGTCGTTCCGCAGTAACAAAAATATCATCTGTCAAGTTACCCGCTCGGCTAACTGCAGCGATTTTCTTTCACTAGAATACTGGTGAGTCTGGTAGTACTGTGCAAAGTGGGGGCGAAGTGCATGTGATCAAGTAACAAATACTCCTACTACTACTAGTACTACACAGAACCAGCAAAAAGGGGACCTGGAATGGGAACGCAATAACACCCAGAGGCAAGCAGTGGCGTCATTGGCTATCGGTGGGCATGGTGTTCACGTGACTCGAGTCAGGATGCCATCGCTTGCCATTTGCCGATATGAGCAGATTTTTTGTTCTTGTCACGGCACAAAGACCAGCCGGTAACTGATGTAAGGACTGACCGGTTGAGAACGACTACTCTTCAGCCTCCCTCTGCTATAGTTTTTTTAGAGGAAAAAGACAACACTTCCCTGATGACTGTCTTGCCGCTGCTGCATGCGCTACCACTGGATACTCCGTTGCATAGTACAGGCAAAGAGCCAATGTGATATCTCAGGCCTTTGTTCCATCTTCAACGTCAACACTCAAAAGGATTGCCTTTAGGGCAAATACTATAAGCCCCTTCATGTTGTCCCTAAATTTACCACATAGGATTAGGTGATGAGTTGGAGGAGAGGAGTTAGGAGAGAGAGAATGAGCCACCCCTCATACAAGGGGCAACCTCCACACAATCTCCAAGAAAAATATAAGATGATGTGTGAGAGTAAACTAATATTGGGGTTTGTGTACTAGAGGTGACATGTTGTACTTGATATCTCTTAATTAATGAGAAGATGACATGGTTTAAATTAGACGTGGCACTCACCTCCACCATAAAACTTGCCCTTAGGGCATGCCCAACCCTCCACCGTGGAGGGTATCTGTAACATCCCGGCCTAGGGCTTAATAGGATTAATAGAATACTCATATCAACAAGTTGCAACTTCTTTTCCGGAAGCCGATCTCCAAAGAACTCCAGGGTTAAGCGTGCTTGGCCTAGAGCAATTTGGGATGGGTGACCGATCGGGAAATTCTTCCCGGGTGTGCACGAGTGAGGACAAAGTGTGCAGAAAAGACATGTGTTGGTCTGTGAGGGCAGTCTATGACCTATGAAAGCTATCAGATGTAAGTGGGCCCGGCCTGGGAGAGGCGGGTCGTTACAAAATGGTATCAGAGCCGACTCTCGCGGTTTCACGGGCGCGTGTGTCGCAGTTGCGCAGGCATGGTGCGCATGGCTGGTGTAGACCGGGAGTGGTTACACAGCATGGCACATGCGCTGGCACTGGACACATGGACGTAGCCAAGAGAGGACGTTCCTGGCCTGGGGTTGATCGACGGGGGCGTCGATCTCTCTTAAGGGGGTGAGGGTGTAACATCCCGGCCTAGGGCTTAATAGGATTAATAGAATACTCATATCAACAAGTTGCAACTTCTTTTCCGGAAGCCGATCTCCAAAGAACTCCAGGGTTAAGCGTGCTTGGCCTAGAGCAATTTGGGATGGGTGACCGATCGGGAAATTCTTCCCGGGTGTGCACGAGTGAGGACAAAGTGTGCAGAAAAGACATGTGTTGGTCTGTGAGGGCAGTCTATGACCTATGAAAGCTATCAGATGTAAGTGGGCCCGGCCTGGGAGAGGCGGGTCGTTACAGTATCCCTAGCTCGCCATATAGGAACCGACCCACTTTTTCGCCCGGGACCATCGCCCTGCAAAGAATCGCGGACCTCTGCAGAGCGCCGCGCACCTCTGCTCGCCCCGGCTCGAGAACAGCGAAGCACGCTTGGAGCGGCACGTTGGCGAGGTCGTCTCCCCGTGACGGATCCACGATGGAAGATGCCGCCGCCGGGAAGCTCCGCCGGCCACCGACACATCGATCTGCTCCACTACTGTGGAAGAAGATGGCGAAGGGTGGACTCAAGAGAAAGGCGTACCCGGGAAGCTCCGTCGCCGCCGCGTCACTCCCTGCCGCTGACGTGTCGATCCGCGGTCGTCGCGTCGATCCACGTCGCCGCTGTTTCGATCCGCCGCCGCCGCCTCGATCCCTACCTCCTGCGCCTCTATCCGCCGCCACCGCGTCGATCTGTGGCCGCCGCTGCTTCGATTCGCGCCCGCTGCCACGATCCCCACCTCCAGCGGCTGCTCGATCTGCCGCCGCCGGGAAGCTCCGCCGCCACCGCTGCTCAAGGCGCCGAGGAGAGAGGGGGGAGGGCGCCGCCGGAGAAGGGGAAATCGCGCCACCAGGAGGACGGGAATCGAGCCGGGGAGGGGTTGCCCTTATATATGTTAGTGATTTTTAGGGGGTATACTGCTAATATTGGATGTATATGTAAAAAAAATAATCCAAGGGTTTAAATGCAAAATATGACCGACTGACAGGTGCTGGTGTAAAAATGAGATGTGGGTATAGCTTGCGCTGTGTGAGACATATTCTTAGCTGGATGCTTGATCACTTTTGCTATGAGGGTGCACCCTGCATTGGGCATGCCCTTACTGCTTTTCTATGTTTCAGACATCACACCTTTAGCTTACGTTACTTTACCGTAGTTACAGTACTTTTGCTGTACGCTTTGTTTACTCCGTGCTGCGGCGAGGGAATCCTTTTGCTGTACAAGATGATGGCCCCCAGTGCGCAGCAACCCAGCCCTATCATGGTTCATAGACTCATTGACTTGCTGTGCATGTTCCGGTCTGTATTTTTGTTCCTTGTTTTCTACCGGACGGTAAATAGTGCAAGTGCAATTTTTCTCATTCCGACAGAAAAGTTTCCCGTGCAATAATATACTGGAAGTACAATTTATTCGGAGGATGCACAACCAAACCGCACTACAGTACACTGCACTGAACGATCGTGTTGCGTGTGTGCTCACTCATGCGTGCAGATGGCGGAGTTCTATCAGCCGCGGCGGAGCGGGCGCGTGGTGACGGTGTCCGTGGTGGGGAAGCAGGTGCCGCTCTACGGCGCCGGCGCGGAGCTGCACAGCAAGCCCAACAACGGCCGCCTCGGCCCCGCGGTGGTGCCCGTCAGGATGGCCTTCGTGCTGCGGGCGCGCGCCCACATCCTCGGCCTCCTCGTCCGCTCCAAGTTCTACCGCCGCGTCCTCTGCCGCCTCGACGTCCGCGAGGCAAGCCTCGGCAAGCCCGTCCACGGCGTCGCCGCCGACTGCGAGTACCACGACGGGAGGTGACCACGGGCCCTTGCATTCAGACGCTGCGTCGATACCGTGGGCGTGGATTGTTAATTGGAAGCTCTGAAACTAGACTTCTGGGGGTGGTAGTAGTATTGGTAACACGAGGTAAAATCCAATCCGTTGTAATGGAACAAGTGTTGATGCTAACAGTAATCCTGCTAATTCTAGAAAATTTAACTTGCTGTTGAAATCTGTACTACCATTGGCATTAACTCATGTCTGAAGCTCCGGCCGAAATATGTAGGCCATCATTCCAGCAATATACACTACTAGGTGATATTACAACAAGCTGGGCTGGCTTCTATGACATAGCAGTTGTCAATTTACTATCTGAAGAAGAATCCTTCCCTTCCCTGATGGAGATTTGCAGAGGAATAGGGGAATGGTCATTCGCCCCATCAGGATAGTAGACAATGGGATGGTTTCACGTTGGCCAAATTTACAATGTACAGTATGTAAATTTACAATGGTTTCAGGTTGGCCAAATTTACAATCTACTAGCATACTCATCATGCTTGCTCATGCTGCACAATGGCCAACTTCTCACTTGCACCAGATTGCCCTGCTCGCATCCTCATGCTGATAATGAAGGCAATGAGCTGCAGAGTAGATATACTCTATTCTTAGTATGGCATAAAAAGTGTGCACTGAACATATTCAGTTGAAATCTTACCGTACAAAAGCCAGCACACATGATACTGAAACCTTTGAATTTGAATGGCGCTGTTTCTGAAAGGACCCATGCTGCCGCAAGAAAGCAAAAGCTATGGAGTAAATTAAAGGAAACAAGGGTTATAAACTAGGATTTATTTACAAATGAAAAAATACCTGTTAGAGGGGTAAAAATTAGTGGAGCTAATATGCTGGCAAACGAGCTTATGCCCGATATACAGCCTTGAGCAATTCCCTAAGAGGCAACACCAAAGTAATAGGAATAATGAGCGAAACTTAGCAGTCATGTCAACTTAGCAGTCAGGTCATCATTTGAAATACTCAAAGACAATGATCAGCAACAATAGGAAAAACCAACCTGCTCATTTGATCCAACACTCTTCGATACATTGGTTCTTATCTAGAAAAACAGAGAAGAAGATGATTAATATTGTTCTGAATTGCTTGGAAGGAAAAAAGTTTTTAATAAACTGTTGGGAAAAATATGGCTTACAGAAGGGTGAACAAAAGCACTCAGAATTATAAACACCGCAGATAAATATGGTACCTGTAGATGATTAAGACAACGTTAGCGAAGATATGTGTAATGGATGACTGATATTGGTTTAGTGAATGCTGGAAACGCACTATTGCACTGCTGAACCAGCAAGCAACTAAACCTGATTGCAAATTAGTGCAAAACAAGAGCGTAGTTCTGTCTATACATTTGGATATAGCCAAAATTGCATTCTTTTGGGTAAGAGTCTAATAAGACTACAAGAGAATTATTGCCAAGTCCAAAGGAAGTACCCAATATGACCATGCAATGCCATACAGGAAAACCTGAAATATAATACAAAATTGTTCAGGGATTACAATCACACTCGCTGACATTATTGCATAACGGTTCAAAAATGCAACGGAAAGAAGCTGTTACATGAGTACATCCTCCTAGGAGTCCTATAATAAGCAGTATATCCTCGCCAACAAATCGAGCCAAGACCGGCATTACAGTCAGCTAAACAGCATGTTATCATTAGTCAGAAATCAGAAAATGTAAAAAAAGCAATTCCTACTCCGGGCTGGAAAGCCTACCATATAACAGTTCTGCTGAAAAAAAAAATACAATCGTACCTGTGACAGCATTCCTGCAGCACCAGCAATTAACAGAAGATTAGCGAACTCATCTTTGCTGTAACCAAACTGTGCCTTCAGGTAGTACTGCAGACACATCAACCGTAAAAGAAAATTCGTGTTAAATTTAACTGACATTAAAACTGAATACTTGTCAGATTAGGTGGGGGATAGACACCAGTAATGCAGTCTGAAGCCCATGTTCCCCAAGACTGTAAAAGAAGGTAACAATTGCTGCCCCTGACAGGGTCAAACTACAGGCAGCAGCAATGACTCATCAGCACATTACAGTTTATAGTCAAAATTCCATCAAACATAGGTGTCAATAAACTCTAACAAAAGAATATGAGTATCGGCACGAATTGCAGTTAGGCAAGAAAGAACTTAACCTGCCAGTGAGAAGCGAAACCATGTCTGACAACGACGGCACCCCGCCCTTGTGCGGCGGAAGTCTCGGTGAGATCTCCTCATCGGAGGAGGACGAAGACGAAGTCGCGGCGGAGCAGGATGAGCCTTGTAGGAAGGGATCACAGGCTTCGTCAACGAAGGAGTTGGCTCCGCCGGAATCTGGGACAACGGCCCTGAGATAGATGGCCGTCGCCGCGGCGACGGCCGCCGCCACCTGGAAGGTGGTTGATGTCTGGAGGAACCGCGCGGTGAGCGTTCCGGAGACGAACCCCGCTGCCGACACGCCGGAGAGGAGCCCGAACGCCGCCGCTCGCCGCCTGGCGCCGACTTGGTCGGCCTGCGTCCACAAACTTCACCTGGTCAAGGACTCCCTGATTGGGCGGTGGGCCGCCCACTTCTGTTACGCTGACGAGTGGGCCTAATCGCCGTATTTTCCGTTTGTTCAGTTGTACTGTATTGGTAGTTTGTCCTTTACTCCTTTTTGTGTGGTAGTATACATTCTTTCTGTTGTCGTAATTGTACAGGTCACATGTTCTCGTTAAATATACGTATTCGTTATTCAGGATGCGTATCTCAATAACTTTGAAATATGTATTTGGATGATCGACCTATCATAGTGAGGTTTTCATTACCACGTAGGCGAGCAAGAGGCAATGCATGCTGCCCTCGCAGAAGATGCCGGCGAGGACCTTAACGACGTAGTACACGTAGAAGTACACCTTGGAGCGGTTGCAGGCCAGTATAACTGCCAGAAAAAAAAGTGGAAAACATATGAAAATGTGCACAGATGCATTATGCAGTTTCATCAAGCTAGGGTGACCCAAGTCATGCTGCAAAGAGCATACACAACGGCAGAATGGCCACGGTCACCGGCAGTGTCATCAGCGCCTTCCTGCCGTATTTGTCCGACAAATTCCCCACGATGGGAGTCACCACAAGAGCCCCCATCCCTGTGATCTGCGCAAATTAGCCAAAAGCCGTTCCATTTTCACAAATCCCATCCGCAAAATGTGACTTAAATAATCCGAAACGGGCGATACTCACGGCGCTCTGGAAGCCGCTGAGGTAGATGGCGACGGAGCACTCGTCGCGGCCGGGGCAGACGGCGTCCATCGTCACGTCGGTGATCGCCGGGATGACCATGTAGGAGGCGAAGTGGAACATGAACGCCGCCACGAACAAGTGCCCCAGCACAGCCAAGTCCTTCATCCTGGCGTCTCTACCAAATCGACAGCTTAAGAGAAACACGGTTAATTTGCATGCCAAAACTCCGGGCCTACGTTTTATACTCGCATGCACGGCACGCAAGGAGAAGAAAAATATACATATCGCCAATGCAACGCTTCCAAGTAAGAGAAGCAGAAAAATCGAAGCATCGATCAGTCGCTCTTGCTTAGGGTGATCACCCACTTGATCTCGTCACTATAAGTGACCCTGCATTTTTGCCAGGTTTGCACAGTTATATTGCGCCTTGTGAACATACTTTTACGTGCCCAATTCCCCAAACAAGCCAAGCAAAACTGTAACCGTCCCGATGTTTGTTGCAGCTGGGAGGCTGAGAGAGTGATCTGAGGACGAGAACCTGTGATTACTGGAGCTAGCTAAGTTGTCGCTGCCGATGGTGATTGGTTAGTGTGGTGCCGGTGGCTTGTACGCATGGCGCTGCAACAGAGCACTAGAGCTAACATGCGAGTGATGGATGATGTACTGATGTGTTTTTTAGAGTGCACTCCACTCTACTTTCGGAGCTACTGCTCGCTGATTGGGTCTTTTGTAGCTTGCAGCCCTGGAACTCTGTTTACTCGTGGAATACGGACACCGTTGGTCTTGCTTCTGGGAAAAGCTGGGATAATCTTGCTTGGCTCTTTCTGCATTTGGTGCTGGAAGTTTGCTTCTTCAGTGGGGGAAATAGCTTAGCGCACTCTTGATTACTAGGGAGATTAGATCTATGTTTGGTAGTAGCTGAGCCTCAACGACAGTTGAAGTCTCAACCCTGAACCGAACAGAACTACTGAAGTGCAGGGGAGTATCAGAGAAGGATCGGCATTTTTCTGATGTACTAGTACTAGAAATATCGGAAGAACTGTATCCTTCAAGACTGTTGCTCCTATATATTTTACTATGGTCCATATACTAATTTACATTTCTAAGTTCTATCCTCATTTTTCACGTATATGTTTTTCAAATTGTAAAATTTTTCTATAGAAAAGTTACTTTTAAAATAATATTAATCGGTTTTCAAGTTTTTAAACTAATACGCAAGTAATTATGCGTTAATTCATCATCACCCTGTTTTCTGTGCCCAAGGGAAAGTTTCCAACCCCTACTCCCGAACACACCCTAGATTGGTGATAAATTGGTTGTCGTCAATGCCAATAATTTTATCTACAAAGTGAAATATCGTATTTACTATTCAGAGGGGCACTTTTTTTTTTCATCAATCCAAAATAGCCCTACATTCCAAACTCAATAAAACGCAACTGGAACGGATGATGGGCTTGGTGACCCACTGAAAATTGCAGAGTCCGTCCAATTGACGATAGGGGATGTCGTGGGCTGTGGCCTGCCTGTGATTCTTCCAAACTTAACTCGGAAACCAATATGCGGGCGTAAATTTCACTCCGTATTCCGCCTCGACCCACCTACGAACGTCAGCCTAAGTTTATTTGTGGCCCCTCATTTATGTCGCTGAGACTGAAATTCGTCCTCAAATCGCAATACAACGTGCCTCTCAACTCCCCAAACCAGTGGCCCCGAGATGGTACGGATGGTTGTTTCTACTGCCGTGGCGTTGATATGGCACTTAAAGTATATAAAAAAACCCGTGAGACTGATACCAATGAATGTTCGGTTAAAAAAAAAATGGCACGTCCTATTGTAGTTTAAGGATGAATTTTAGACTGACAATAAATTGTGGGGCAATAGATGAGCCCCATGGGCAGGCTTGTCGAGGTCAGCTTCAAACTGTGTTGGAATATCGACCATAAGCTGGAATAACGTCAGTTCACGTACCGTACATCTGTATGAGCAGACGTTTGTCTACTCCGGAACATACATGCGAGCAGCAGACGCCGTCCTTTTCATTCCTGATCAGTTTGTTTGTTTGTTTTTTTTTAAAAAAAGGAACTTGTTCATTGTTGATCAATTTGTTCGATCAGCTGTTCGAAGACAGGCCGCCTCGTCTACAAGAGGAATATCAAACCCCTGCAAACAATTAATTCCTTCTCCCCACGCATAAATAGCAGTGAGAGGCGAACGAGAATATTCGTCAAATAAGAAAATGGACGCGTTATCCAGGTCATACATCCAGCCGCCCGGCCTATGCCGTGCCTTCTCCCTCTCCCTGATGCCCTTGATCGATCGATGGGCGGCCACTGCCGAAGCCATCGGGCTGGCGTCCACGGAAACAGCAGTGATCGCGCCCACGAGCCCCATGTGAGCCTGTGCGACGCGCGCGCATGTACGCCCGGTTCTTTCATAGCCTTTCGGCTCTCTCTCACGGTTATTTCAACAAGCTTTCGGCCTTCACTCACATCCTGCAGCTGCTACTGATTTACTGAAGTGATCGGTGACGATGGAATGCTCATGCATGCTACATTGCTAACGACGCTTCGATCGAGTTAATTCTTTATGTTTGCACGTACGTATACGCTTGGACGAAGTTTGTTATGTTCACCGCCTCACCGGTTCACGTGGTTGATCGGTTCGTGATTACGTACAGACCGAAAGGAGGGAGAGGAGTCACGATAATTTTTTTAGGGTAAAGAGAGAGCTTTATTAATGCTTAAATAAAGGGTTACACTCCTGATTTAATAAATCTAAAATTTTTGCGAGAGCACACAACCTCCACTCCGCGCAGGACCTAGAACACATTGCCATTTGTGCTAAAACATGTGCTACCCTATTTGCTTCTCTCTTTATCGATTTAATAAATCTAGAATTCTTGCGGGAGCACACAACCTCCACTCCGAGCAGGACCTAGAACACATTACCATTTGTGCTAAAACATGTGCTACCCTATTTGCTTCTCTCTTTATCGATTTAATAAATCTAGAATTCTTGCGGGAGCACACAACCTCCACTCCGCGCAGGACCTAGAACACATTACCATTTGTGCTAAAACATGTGCTACCCTATTTGCTTCTCTCTTTATCTTGTGCACTTGCACTTGCTGAAGGCACCTCCACTCCGCGCAGGACCTAGAACACATTATCATTTGTGCTAAAACATGTGCTACCCTATTTGCTTCTCTCTTTATCTTGTGCACTTGCACTTGCTGAAGGCATTGCATCACTCCTTTAATCTCTTCAATCGTCGTCGCCCAGGCCGATTTCAACTGATCGTGCCTCATTAAATCTCTAACAATTTCTGCATTTTCCATCTCCAGCACGTTAATTATATTGGCATTGATTTGTACGTGCACGTACTACGTACTATCTACCTGCTCGTGTGACAGCAACATGCATAATGCATTGGTAGCTAACTAGGCTCCAAAATGCAGCAGATAATTTATGAATGTACTAGGCTAACCGAATACGTGCACGTATGCCAAAACTGACAGCCTGAATATTCGGGTGTGTGTCTCCAGCAGTAGTTCTTCTCGATCGACGAATCTATACACAACTACGTGCGTATAGAGACACTCGTCCTACTTAGTACTCCTGCCGTACGTATTTATTGTACGTACTCCCTTCAGTTGGATTAATTTCATGAGAAAAGCGAGAGTCCGATCCGAATATATTCATGTGGGTTGATATATAGGTTTTTCATTTAGCAACTGAAGACATGCTTGGAAGTTTGAAAGCGCGCAGGGAGTTTCGCAGCAAAGTTCACTGCAAATGATTAGATCCTAATTCCCAGACAGGAACTAATTTCAATTTGTCTGCTACAACGGATATGTCATGAGTATACACGGTTGAAAAAATATTTCAAGATTATTATTCGTGTAGTACATGCAGCTAGCATATACTTATACTTTTGTGCATGCATGGCAGGCAAAACTTTTTCTTGCCCGCAGGCTAATACAGCGAACAGTCCACTTGTAAAGCTGTTGAAAAATCCGGACCAAACCTGCAGGGGAGCACTAGTGCTAGTCTCCGATCAGAAATTCGCCAATAGCATGTGATGTATGGGCCCAAGCTAGCTAGCGTCCATGCAAATAGGGTTTGACACAGATAACTATACTACTTATTCACATCTGAGTATGCATCAATATTAAAACGACCGAACTAACTAATCCCATTGAAAAAAAAATGATTTCACCTATTGCGTGGCGTCCCTTTCTAATCTTTACACAGACAGGTGCCTATGAGCTGTCTAATTCGTAAACCTCTCTAAATAAAACCCTAGCTTCAGACACGCAGAAATGTTATTTATATATATCTATATATTCTCGTTCTCCACTGCTCATTAGGACAGCCAGTTTGCGAGAACTCTGAGAAAAGAACAGGAAAAGCCACTGCAAGAGAAGCGCGCGAGCGCTGAGAGTATCTCAGATCCATGGAGATGGAGGCTGCCACGCCGGTGCCGAGGAGTGACGGCAGGAAGCTGGCGAGGTGCCCGAGGCTGCAGATGGACGCCAAGACGGTCACTGCCATCGAGCAGTCCACGGGCGCGGCCATCGCCGACGCTGCTGCGGCTGGCGCCGAGGGCGCCGGCGGCGGGATGCGCGTCAAGATCGTGCTGAGCAAGCAGCAGCTGAAGCAGGTGACCGCGGCCGTCGCCGGAGGGGGCGCCTTCGCGCTGCCGCCGGCGCTGGAGCAGCTCGTGAGCGTGCTCAAGCGGCAGCACGCGAAGAAGCAGGTGGCAGCGGCTGCTGATGTGGTCGTCGGAAGGCGTCGCTGCCGGTGGTCGCCGGCGTTGCAGAGCATCCCGGAGGAGTGCTTTAGCTAGGTACCCACGTCTTCGAATGTGTAGTCGATTCGCAACATGTATAGCTTCGGTGATCAATCCCTCCTTTTTTTGGCGATATTCCCTTCCTTCCTACTAGGCTGCAACCGATCGATCTAGTTGGGCCAAAGTTAGTGCCCAATGGTTGCATCCCAACTTTGAAATGTCATGTATTTTAATCTGGCATTTGGACCCAAATTTTCCTCCGTTTTCCTGGTTCGATGCATGTACATATCTCTGCACACGAATATTATTCAATAAGATGATGATCTGGGAAAAGGAACAACAAAGTGTGTGAAGTGTCCCTTTCTTTGGCTTCAAGTTGTGTCCTGCGACAGGTAATAAACTGTGTGTGGCAGCGAGGTAGCAGATGGAGTGTTGCTGGGAAATGGGAGCCAGCAAATCCCTAAAGATTCCTCTTCCAGTACGACAAGATCTACTCCTACAGTCCTACTCCCTCCGTCCTAAAAAAAGAGATTCCTGTACCCAAAAAAAAGACAAACTGTGGATTCCCGTGCCAACGTTTGACTGTTCGTCTTATATAAAAATTTTTTATAATTATTATTTTCATTATTGTTAGATAATAAAACATGATTGATACTTTATGCGTGACTTATCTTTTTAATTTTTTTTATTTTTTCAAATAAAACGGACGGTCAAATGTTAGACACGGAAACCAGAGTTTATCTTTTTTGTGGACGGAGGTAGTACTACACAAAAGTTTTTGGACGGAGGTAGTACTACACAAAAGGATTGCAGTTACGTGTTGGCCCAAGGGTGTAGCAGTGGCATGGCCTACTGTGAATCTGTGATTGTGTATGTCACATGAGTCCAGTGGTCGAGGTAATCTTGCTTAGCTTCATTTCAGAGTCGATTTGAAACTTCGAAATAGAGCACTTATCCTCTTTCCGTGAACAAGGAATGGAGGATATCGACGCCGTTATATATGGCAGATCGTTCAGTGCCTGTGAGAGGGGAAGTTAACTTGCCATGAACACACCATCAAAATTCAGTCATTGGATCAGGAATAGACTGTAAATTGCCTTTGCTGCTCTAGTGCTATGACGAGAGGGAGGGGAAGTGAGTCAGTCATAGAGAGTAAGAATTAAGAATGATCTAAATTTAGCGTGCGAGTGACAAAAGCGTAAGGCACACGATCAGGATTCAGGAACGATGGATGGTTCAGATAGCTATGTTACACCGATGTCAAATTAATCTCGAGTTGCTTAGTTAGTTACTAACCATATTGTGTGTACACTACCAAAGTATGTTGACAGTTCACGTACGGTCGTCGTTATTAACCACCACTAGTCAGTGTAGGGATAACTACATTATATCACTTATCAAAGCATAGGTAGTCCGGGCCGTGGGTACGTTCAGAGGGTTTTACACAGGGAAGTGGTACGTGTTAATTCCTTGAATCCTCACAGCTAGTAGTATCGATCGAAATGGATCATGGATGATCATGAATGCTAGCTTTCACGTACCATCTCATCACCGTGCCGCTCCAAGGAAACTATGGAGCTCACGTCCTAAGGTACATATACAGTACTCTTCTACATAACGTACAGGTCCATTCCTCGTTTCAGACCTGTACTTGTAAAAACACCGACTAATTAAAAATTCCAATCGTAATACTATGGTTGTATTTAGATCCAAAGTTTAGATCCAAACTTCAGTCTTTTCCCATCACATCAACCTGTGATACATACAACTTTTCAGTCACATCATCTCCAATTTCAACTAAAATTTAAACTTTGCTCTGAACTAAACAGAACCTATTTCTGTATTTCCCCTAAAATATCATCCTGAAGATGATCGAGCAAGCAACCCCAATCACCATTTGCTTCTGAGTTCTGACCACCGCTCGCCGAGTCACTGGTCCACCTACTCTCCGTATCAAACACCGGACCACCGCCGCGGCGTGGTGTTCGGTTACCGGTTTGCACCGGCCTCCCCACGCGAGAAGCCACACGACCCACGAGTCCACGAGTCGCACCCCCGGCAACACGAGAAATGCCTGGATGAACCAGCGAAAATCCAGCCCGGCCACACACGGGAGAGCTCTAGTAGCGCGCTGAGCAGCCAGCGCCGCCGCCAGAGCGCACATGCCGATGCTTTCCCGGGGCCATGCCTCGATGCCGCGACGGATGTGACGCTGCCATCCCTCGTTGCGTAGACGTGCGCGAGCCGGTGGGTTCGTTCGCGGTGGAAAGGCCACAACCCGACGAGACGGCTGCCGTGTCGATGACGCGCGCGCGCGTACAAAACGCCCCAGCGGTTTGCAGACGCCCGTGCCGATCTCACCCCATCCATCGGCTGGGCCGCGCGGCGCAGCCCGCGGGCGGGCGGAGACAGGAGGGACAGCTAGTCGCGGGCGCGCATGTGACGGCCTACCTGAAAGCGACCGTGCCTGGCTCCGAGCGCTTTCGTGGGGGGAGGCAAAGGGGGCGCAGCGCGACACGCATCGACCGGCTCGGGACAGCTCAGTCACACGTCTCGGCGTACGAACTGGTTGGGCGCTAGAGCCCGCATGGAAAGGAAGATGAGATGATCTGGACCGTGAGGCCACGATCCGACGGGTGGATACTGGCGGGGAGGGAAAACAGAACGGTCCAGCGGTCCGTGCACGTTGGACGGGGGTCCACGATGTGATTGAGTCCCTACCGTGTCTGTTAAACCCAAGTTGGCTGTACTGGATACTACGCGTCCTGCTTATCCGAAATAATTTCGACGATTGGGACTCGTCCCTTCAACAGCGGTGGCACCGGCACGTCACGCCAGCATCATCATCGCGTCACGACCTCCCCCCCTCTCTCATTTTGGGTTTCTTTTTTCCGGATCTTTAAATTATGTGGCGTTGGGCCCAACCGATCTAGTACATGTTACCTGCAAAAAATAATTCGTGGTACAGGTACCCATGATTCAACTCTGCATTTGTTTACCCGCGTCGTACGTCCATTTTGTGCTATCCAATGTTGATCACATTATTCGCTTCACAAGGTAGGAGTAGGAGTACTGTAAGTAACTTGAGTGCGAGTTAAAATGGTCAACCTGTACACTCACTCGCCGAGTTCAGCTACTACTCCAGTAATTCTCAAGTAAAACCATTGCCCTTCATCCCGAAGCAACCAGCACGCCTTTTCCGAACCCGATCGACCATCCGATCAGCATCCAACGGTTGAGCCGCGCCTGAGCCGTCACCGTGGAGTACCAGAGCAGTTTCCTCCACGCAAATCTGGAATCGCCGAGCAGAGCTGCGCAAACGCAAACACAACATAAAACCCTTCCACAAAATGTTGACCTGAAAAGCAGCGCCTCCTTCACATGCACGTTGTCCGTAGCGCGTACATCTCACGTACTTGGCTGCATGTATTCCGGCCGCAAGCGAACAAGAACAGCCGCAGAGGAGCAAAGCTCTGCATTTCAACAGCGTAGTATAGTAGTACTGTAGTAGTAGTATTTGCTTGTGGTCAGGAGCCTTCCTTGAAGCAACCTCCAAGGTGGCAGCATTGCAACGGACGAATTAAGATCCAACTAATCTGCCCATGGCTCGTACTTTAGGTTACTAATCAAGCATCATTTTATAAACTAATTAGCCTTTCCTAAATAACTGTGGCTGGCATGTGGGCCCGGGGTGGCCAACCCTGGCCAGCAACCGCACGCGAAATACAGCGCAAGATCTAGCTTTGTCCATGTGAAGAAAGCTATGTACGATGGTACATTTGATATCAATTGGTTCAAGGCATTGTTTAGTATGGTTTGTGTTATTAATTATTGCTTATTTGTTTATGCAGTGGTTTGCACCCAAAGAAATGGCTGCTACGAGAGCTAGCTAGCGGCCAATCCATCGCTCTCTCCCCATGTTACTTCCCCCTCCAAACATGGCGATTGGATATGCATCGCACACTGCCCCTGATATAAGAAAGAGCAGTAGATAATAGCTATCTAGATACCCCCTGAGAAGGCAAAGACTGCGGGGCTTTGACAAGTTAGTTAGTTAATCATGAGCAGAAGAAACTTGCAATCCACTGTTAGTAGAAAGAATTCGTTTCACATACACCGGTTTAGCTATACGTACGTACCTACCTACCTTGTGAATAATGCAGGCAATGTCACTAGAGATAGCTAGTGTTGATCGATCGATCATTCACGCCCCATATCTTAGTGGTTGCTGCGATCTTGGTATCGTACAGGTACAGCCACTTGACGTACGAATATTGCGTCTAGCACGTTATTGCCTGCGTTCATTTGGCTCGATTGAATTGGAACAACGTCCCGTGTTTGCGCGATCGATCGCGTTTTTCTTGCGGCCTGCATTATTAATTTCCAGGGGGAATTCGAACGATTCCACGCTGCTCCTGCGATTTCAATCATGGAGGTTGGTTCACCCTCCGTCCGCGTACGTTGATATGCTACTTGCGCCCGATCATGGCGCGTCCTCGATCTGTTTATAAAAACGAATAAATTCGCCATCAGATGATCGTCGGGTGAACGGAAGTGTAGTTGAACGCTTGATGTGCATTGCCGTCCTAATTCTGGTGGGGGCAGGGGGAGGGGGAGTTCGATCTGATTATGTCTGTTAACTGACGGTTAGGACTTAGGACTATGATCTAGTCAGTTAGTTTGAGATGTTTTTGATGTATACAGTTTAAATTAAAAATTCGTATCAACGACGTTCGCTCGACTGTTCTATCACTACAACTATGTGTCATGGGGAGACTTGTTTCATCATCTAAACACGCAAGGATTCGGCTCGAGAGCCCTGAAAAGGACACTAATATTATCTGCGATATATGCTGAAAATTTCTGACAAAACCTCCTCTCAATATTATAACGGATTCATCCGATTCCATTCCTCTGTTTACCTCTGCTCTGTATACATACTCCGGATAGTTCAACTTTATGTACGCTAACATATGCTAACCAATCACGTGGATAATTAATACTACTACGTGTCTGCATATGCGTAATACCTGACGGTCGAATTAATGGCCGTGCTACAGTGTTCCACCGGCAATGTGGCGAAAACAGTAAGGAGAACATGCCAGGGGCGCTGCTGTAGCTAACAATGTCTGTGTCAATTGTGCCATCCTAACCAAATGTTCGTAGACTCCACGAGTAATCGAGTCGTGAGGAGTGACAACACGTTACTTGCAAAGGGCCTCCCTTCCGATCGATCCAATGATCCCGGCCCCCGTCTCCGCGAGAGGGACGGCCATGTGAGGCGCCCATTTCTCTATTCAACTTCCCCATCTTGATTAGTCCCTGTCTCATGATTGTTTTTTTGAGTGTTAATTAAAAAAACTTCGCCCTTTTTATTGTCATGTAAATTAAGAAGAACTTAACCACAGAAGTGGACGTACTTTTATTTTTTGTTAGCGTGGGGGCAGGTTGGGGTAGGAGTCGATGGATGGCCCACCTGTCAGGGAGAGTGGGGGTGGTACACGGTTGGAGTTGGAGACAGTTGTGGCTGCGCTCACCAAAAGGCAAGGCAAATGCATCAGCTCAAGGTCCCCGGAGTAGTATATAAGTAGGTTGGTGCGTCACATTACTCGGCAGCGGACACATTCACTTTGCCTTCGCTTTAGCCTTTGTGCTGTAACTTGCAAGAAACGTCGGAGTACTCGCTTGCGCGCGCCCGCGGCGGCGGCGGCGGCGACGAGCGATCGCAGCGGGTGACGCGGAGATGGCGTCCAGGTGCTTCTTCCCCAGGGAGGCCGAGGCCGGCGGCCGGCACCACCACCACCAGTCCAAGGCGGCTGCGGAGGCGCTCGAGCAGCTGCACCACGGCGGGCGCGTCCTGTCGCGGGAGGACGTCGGCGGCGCAGTGCGCGTCAAGATCGTGGTCAGCAAGCGCGAGCTCAAGCACATGGTCGCGGCGCTCGGCTCGGGCACCGGCGGCGGCGGGGCGGTGGCGGCGGCGGCGGCGGTGACGGCCGCGGGGGAGCGGCACCGTCAGCGCGCGGCGGGCGGCGCCGGCGGCCCAGGCGCCGAGCAGAGGCTGCAGTCGCTGCGGCGGCGCAGCATGCGGAGGGCGGCGGAGGCGGCGCGGCGGATGCAGGCGAACGGGGAGTGGGAGCCCGGCCTGCAGAGCATTCCCGAAGAGGTTTACTGAATATTATACCAGTAGATGGCGTCGTTAGTGATGGTTAATCACTTGACTAATTAAGGTTGGGTTTTGATCACTGCCTGCTAAGTCTAAGTGGTAGATGTACTTGTACAGCGCTCTTGATTTGTTCCCGGTTACTGTTGAGGGTTAAACCGTTAATCCTCCTCCCCCAATGAGTTTGTGCATTTTTTTTTTCACTGTAAAATTTTGGATGGAAGAGAGGGGAGGTGGTGTTTGGACTGCAATGCAACTGCTCCTGATGGTGTTTGAGTGACTGTGAGAGTGATTCAGCGAGTGGCTGAATTTCTTCTCCTTTTTGTTTGTGGCACTGTAAAAGTTTTTACTGCCACTGCAGCTGATGTAAAATGGTTAATTTTGAAGAATTGACAGTTTACTGTCCGTGCTTAGTGCTTACTACTCCAGCTAGTAGCATTAACTAATCTGTTCCTGCTTTTTTTGTTCTTTTGCCTTTGTGGTGAGCATGGAAAATTATGGAAAGTATTAGTTAGGAGGTGAGCATACGAGAACCACAGTGCTGAGATTCCATTGCACATGGCCAGATGGTCGTCACATTAAACAAACAGATCTTCTCTTGTTTGTTCTGTTATCCACTAGTTGGCTTTGCCATTCTGTGTTGTGTGGTAGCTGATTAGCTGTTCCCTTTACCGCTGTACGTACGGGTCGTTTTCTCCAGAATTATTTTTCGTCAAGCTATAAAGTTTTTTTGGGCTATAAAAAGATGAGCTTAGCTGTTTGCAGTGACGTCGTGTTTGTTGTAATCTCATGTAAATTTGCATCCGGCCCAAACTTTTAACGTAAGATCATGATTCTTGCAGTCTCATTTAGACAAAACTTGCAATGCTTTTCATATTTACTGGTTCAATTTATTTTATAATAGAACAAAATCCGGCCTTTACTCAACAAGCTACGACCAATTATTTATTTTCACCAGTTTTTCAAGTATACTGATCTTAGTTTCTCGAACACATGAACTAACTTATAAGATTAAATTGGCATGCAATTTTGTATATTTCCACGCTTTATTTACTCTCTCTTCTAATGTATGCCGGAAATGAGAAAGATTGCGAGATATTTGCTGATGATAACGTGGGCACTCAGAAAATGTATAACAGGAACAGAACAGAGACGACAAAGTATGACTAAAATGATTTACATATGTATAGTTGGAGGGATTAGCACATCTTAGTCCTTATCTCCTTGAAAGGCAGTGGGTGCCACTCTGAAATACACCAAAGCCATTCTTGATTATAGCTATTAATGCATAATATTTGGCCAGTCCTGTGAATCATATTTGCTCATCATGTTCGAAATTTGGACGCTGTCCCGTCATGACCCCACGATGCATAAAAGATTGATAGTGAAATCTGAATCTATTTTTCAACAACGGTCCATGTTTAAACCACCAACCCTCTTGTTTTGACAGAACTTTCAGGCTTGGTCACTCCACGAACCACCGGTCTGTCTGCTCGGCAAGGGAAGAACAATAATTCAGCATTTAATCTGCTTTTGCCTTTTGTACTTTTCTATTGACATAGAAGCCATGCATAATTCATCGCTCATCCTCTTGCTGCAACAACTAACCATTGCTTCCGCTTCACGCTCCCGATAATGCCTGGACTGAACTAATAAGCTGACAGACGACGGCAATTGCAGCACAGCGATCTCGCTCTGGTAAAGAAAATCAAAACAACAAAACAAAACGTAGAATTCAGAAACTTCATCTGATGGTTAGATCTCCCTCGTGCTTGCGATATCCCAGGAGGGGTGAAGTTGAAAACGCATAGATTTATGCAACCAGGCGTGTGTGGGAGATCGAAAGATCTGTACTGCTTTTCTCGAGAGAGGTAGCTGATGGCCCGGGACTGCTGCGAACAAGAACATTTGGGACTTGTAAAATGGGCAGCGTAAGGGTTACTCGCGTTGACATTTGACGAACCTGCCACTGCTGCATCTTCCAAAGCTCCCCCTACAGGTTAATTAACCTGACGACCCTTGCAAGTAGCTTCAACGACCCTATGCTGTAGACTTGCAGTTTACATGCAGTAGGTCAATAGGATTAGTAGAGAATTAGAGAATCATCACTACACCTAAGTCCTAATCTATATACTGTAGTCATTTGAGACAGAATACTGCAACTGAAGTATGTTCATAACCAATGGTAAAAGAGAAAATACTGCAACTGAAGTACGTTAAGAGAATTAGAAAACTGGAAAATTTTATGTACGTAAAGAGAAAATTTTATCCTCGCAGCCTGAACCTCCGAGGCGCCGACAACGTTCTCCACAATGGAGTAAAACTACCTGAGGTAAAACCACTGCAGATCTTCGTGCTACACCTTTGACCTAGGGCTTTCTGAAACTTTATGCAAAAGCGACTAGTAACACACTGGGCTGGGGTAATGTCGTGTAAAAGATTACGCATAATTTTAATAACGGTAGAATTTGGTGTCATAAAAATTTCTGCACAATTTACGAACAACCGTTTTGTTTCCGCAAATTCACCTCGCTGCAACTATTGAATAGTCTTATATTGGTTGTGAAAGGGCAAATGACCTAGTATATAAGTGGGGGAGTCCCTCACCTCATTGGTTAATTTTTGAGGTGGGAAAGACTATTTACGATTCTACAATTGCTATCTGAGTCTGGTTAGTTCAACATCTCTAACCTGAGTGACAAAGTGTGCGAAGGCATGATGGACCGTGGGTGCTTGTGGAGCCTGTATACCTGAGGGACCGTAGAGAAACAGTGAATGGACGGTGAAAGGCCGAGGGACACCAACGTATACCTGAGGGACCATAAGGAAACGGTGAAGGGGTGGTGAACGGCTGAGGGACACCAATATATGAAGGGGGGAGATTATTGAATAGTCCACATTGGTTATGGAAGGACAAGAAACTTAATATATAAGTGGGGGAGCCCATCCCTCATTGGCTAGCTTTTGAGGTGGGAAAGACCATTTACGATCCTACAGCAGCAGCGTGACCTTGCCTCACGAGCTGGGCTGCAAACCCGAAAAAGGGAAGCTTAGTGTGATCTCTCCCTTGTGTTATGAAAACTCTGGGCTATACAGACAATATCCATCACAATACAGAGTTTGGGCTTGGCTAGGCTGCCATTCAAGTCATCCAAGGCTAGGTTGAACGGTTGATGCTAGCCTGGCGTGACAAGACCAGTCGTTTGGAATCATAAAAGAAGTTACTATAGAACTTTCGAAAGAAAATTTCTCTAAAATCTTTCAAATATAATTACAGTGTAACTAGAATGTATGTAATGTAACTTGTCTAAATCTTTCAAAATCTTATGGCAACTCAAGTGGCTAGCATGGTTTGCGGAACGAGGTCCTGAGTTTGATCCTGTGCAAGTGCACAAGTAAATTTTCACACGAATTTTTCCCTCCACACGCTAGCACAAATCTTGATGCAAATCCGACGACCGAAAAATCAAGAGTCTTTCTCCCTATTTTCTATCGACAAAAATCTAGCAAATCCATAAAAAGAAAATCATCGCTTCCGGTGGCAACCTATCCCGGAGGGGCAAGAAAAAGATAGCTTGCTCGGGAGAGTCTATTCCGCTCTTCTTCGAGAGCAAACGTCTCTAATGCAATCATCCAAATCGTTCAGTAAGGCAAGCCCAACAAAATAGCAAGTTGAGTTTGCCTTACCGAACAACGGAACATACCGAAAATCCATACTGGCAGCCAACTTTCTGTCCTTCTCATGCTTGCCCGACGACGAGTATCAACCATTTTACTTGCAGCCTTGGATAATGGAGTAAGAGGGGTGAGATTGGGATAGGGATATGAGTGGGGGGTTGAGATGAGATACGAAGAATGGATGGTTAAGATTAAAAATTACCATTTTAGAAGGTGGGAAAAGATTTTACCATTCCATTATCCAAAGTTCAGAAATTGCTTCCCATGTGTCGTCCGGGCAAAAGAGAAAAATCGAACCCGCTTCATGCAAGCATGTGGTTCCAAGTGTGCATGGGGTGTGGGACCCATGGAAAGGTCATTCAGAATGAGAGAGACGTATCGGGGTTTGTCTTTAAAATTCAAATGATTTTTTCTCCTAAACTACTTATCCGATCTAAAATCCGATTACACCATTGTATTTGTTGGAATTAAATCGTTATAACAAGATATCACATGATTATATTCCGATTAAAGAAAAATATAAGTTTCAAACTATTAATACTTCATGTTTCATACGTTATATCCATATGTTTTAGTGCAAGTTTTCATTGTGTTTCATAAAATTATCAAAAATAATTGCTACTACCCTCCATCAATGCTTGCATGCATGCATTTTAGTGGTCTTTAAAATGATTTTTCTTCTAAACTACTTATCCAATCTATGATTCGATCACACCGTTGTATTCGTTGTAATTAAATATTTACAATAAAATATCACACGATTAAATTTTGATGCAAGAAAAATATATATTTCAATCTATTAACTCTTATTATTTCATAAGTGATAGCATTCAACGTGTATCTTCACTGTGTTTCATAAATTTTTTAAATGTTTTAGTTGCTGTTTTACCATATATAAATTAATGTATCACTTGTTGGTCAGCTGCAACATTTTGACCGACCGATGTTTTTTTTTTAATATATCTGACGTTCGATTGGTAGTATTCTCCCCCAAACACACCCTAGTTGTTTTTTTGTTTCAACCGGGCTGGGATTGGGAGGAGATGGAACAGATGGAGACCAAGCCACCAAAAAGCCCAAACCTGTAACAACACCCCACTGACCCAGCAGCGTAATAGGCCTCTTGCCTCCTTGCGTTGCGACCCAGCCCCCTGTCCCCTGGCCTCCCCTCCTCCAGCACCCGTTCCGTCTCCTTCGCCCGCCGCCTACGCCGTCGCGCCGATCTCCATCACCGCGAGTAGCGGCGCCGGCGTCGTGCTGCTTCCGGCTTCCGCCGCATATTCTCGCCTCTGACTCCTTGCGCGCAAGCCAGTCTCCACGTCACATCAGCCTCGACTCCCGTCTCCTCGCGAGTTCGTCGGCCGCCTGCGTCGACCTCTTATACATCGCGCGAGCAGCGGTGCCGTCGCCCTGCTGCTTCCGCCTCCGGTGAGTACCCGTGCCGAAGCACATCCTCTTTCTTTCTCATCCATTACTACCTTCACATTTTCTCTTTGCCCTTACCTTATCTTTCTCTTCTAGATCTAGAAGCTTAGGTTTTTCTTTGTCTTAACCTTAGTACTAACTTTTTTTTTTAGAAGATAGAACATATTTGATCCGACTTTTGTAAGAAAGCCAAAGAAACTTACTGTAGTTCATCATCCAACGAAAAGAAAAAAAAACAGATTCCTACCAACGACACTAGACACCACAAACAGACTACTGGGTTGCAAGTTTCAGAAGTAACATCAGGGCCATAGGCAACGACATCAGACCCTGTTTAGATGAGACTAAAACTATTAAGTCCCTATCACATCGGATGTTTGGAAACTAATTATAAATATTAAACGTAGACTATTAATAAAACCCATCCATAATCTTGGACTAATTCGCGAGACAAATCTATTGAGCCTAATTAATCCATGATTAGCTTATGTGATGCTACAGTAAACATTCTCTAATTATGGATTAATTAGGCTTAAAAATTTATCTCGGAAATTAGCTTTCATTTATGTAATTAGTTTTGTAAGTAGTCTATATTTAATACTCTAAATTAGTGTCTAAATATAGAGACTAAAGTTAAGTCCCTCGATCCAAACACCACCTCAAACACCTCCAAAAACACTCAAAACAGAAAGTGACAGGATTACAGTTCTCATAGCTAAACTTCAGACATTCAGCTATCCATCAATCTCCATTGGCAGCACGTCAGGAGACTTCAGCACTTGAATATTATGCTCCATAATTCGATCACACCACACCTGCAGCATACTGTGCTCCTATTCATTTTACAGGACCATCCATCTCTGAATCTGCGCAATCATTTTATACAAGATTGTCTAGGGCGATTTTAACACAATGATTTGGAAAACAAAGCCATTCCTAGTAAGCCACAAAACACAAGCCCCAACAACCTTATTACTGACTAAGAGTACCCCACACGATGTTGTGGGTTTGTTTGTGATTATGCATATTTATGTTCATGGTAAAATGAGGATGCGGGTACAGTAACTAAATTTTACTATCGACGTACAATATCGCAATAGATCTTTTACCTATCAATGGAAGCATATGACCATTGATGGATGAGATATCATCAGCAAAATGGAATTTTTGAAGCATGGCATCTTTGCAACTGAATTTTATTACTCTCACCATTGATCAGCATGGATCCAGGCCTAGGGCAGCTAGAGCTCAAGCCCTAGTTCTGGGATCCAAACCCATGCAAATTCCATATTAATTTTAGAAAGAATGCTTGAATTTATAGAGAGCTAGGACAAGGTAATAGAACTAAGCCCTGGTGTGGCTTCAAGCTGTCTCCGCCCCTGAAATTGATCTCAACGTTAACTCATGGTTCTGATGTTTTTTTCTTGAACGTTTTTGGTAGTATGACTAACTTAGACTATGTGCAAACTGAGCCTTGGAAGGTTTTTATGTGTACCTTGGAAGTGCTTTTGCTGTACAGAAAGAAAAGGAGATTATGAGGAGGGTTTTAGAGGAAATTCACGTGTTCTTTATATGCACTGCAAACGGCTTGTCAAACTGTTGTGGTTAATTACTGACTATTGGCAAGAGTCGCAACATATTTTGCTTCAATTTTTTTCCGGACAACATTGTTGTTTTGGCTTCTTTACCTTTTTACGGACAACAGTGTTGGTTTGGCTGCTTTGCCTTGACAGTTAATCACGTAGCAAACTTCCTCAACAAAGGCAGTTGCAATTCATATATCTAATGGTCATTATCCCTTTTCCTTTGATCCAAGAACTTCTACTTTTTTTAATGGTGTGTCTTAACAGGGAGGCTCTGTGTGTGGTCAAAAATTAAAGGAGAGGGAGGGAGAGGTAGCATATTTCTCCCCCAAAACGTTTGGGGGTTCAGCTGAACCCCCATGCCCCACCGGTAGGTCTCACAGAATTGTACATCATGCAACCTTTTCTCCTGAATTTCCAGGGTTACGGGACAGTTTGCATGGCATGATCATATTTTGCTAAGGTTCTATTAGAGTGTCATTCGATGGCCCATTTCATGGACTTAAGGGCTTTCATCCTGCGTGCACGTGTTTTAAAGCTTTATAGGCAGGCCTTGCGCATGACTCGCCGAGCTCCTGTGCATGCACGCGGTCAGACATTTTTAAACCTCGCTTTCCTATCTTTTCTGTCTAATGTTTACTCTTGAAGTTACAACTAAATATTCTTGAATGTTCTTTGTCCAGATGAGTTGAGGCAAACTGTAAGAGCTGAGATTGAAAAAAATCGCCGCTGCGACGATAAACAGAAGATTAAGTTCTTGATCAGTGAAGGTCTGCAACGATTAAAAGGTCTTGATGAGATGCTTGACATGACAGGAAATAGTTAACTTGAGTTTCATGTGGGAATCTACTGTTGTATTCAATTCTCTCATGGATCCATGTAGTTATATAACACACTTTACCCTTTACAAAGGGCAAGACATTTGTTGTTCTCTAGTTTCATCTGCGGAACCTGTACAATATTTGGGGCTGGATTGGGGTTAGGTTGGCTCAGAACTACAGATCATGGACCTTTTCTAGAAGTCAGCTGGTTTCCACACCAAGATATTTTGGTTAATTGTTTTCTGTAACTTTCTTATCAAGGGATGTAAAGTCGAGGATAGTTCTGTATTTTTTTCTCACACTTAACATAGAACAGGACTGAAGGTTTTTCCAGTTTTGAGCTAATTGGTTTTCAATTGTACTATCCTTTCATGTGAAATTACGAACAGAATTGATGCCATTGAAATTACTTCTTTTGATCACTGAAATTTCTAGTATCGACGAAGAACTAACAATCAAGAAAGTCTGCCTGCTTATTACGCCCATGTAACCATTCTTCCATCAAACTTTTTGTCAACATAGAACGAGCTATTAAATGGTGCTACTTTAAGAAAGAGGAAATAACTAATACTACAATACGTAAAGGGCAGAAACAGATCTGCTGCTGTGTCTAAAATTTTAAGCTTCAATCCCTAAAGCTCTTCCGGTACTGACAAAATCATGAACATTTGACAAAAAAGGAAGAAAGATGAAACTTTGGATCGTTTCAGCAGAGATTCATAGCAACAAGTTAACCTCAAGGAACTGACCCAGAAACACATAAGTAGTACATCAGAACTTGACTTCAAGCAGCATCAGGTAACATAACCCAGAAATTCACAAGTACAGCACAACAACAGAACTGAACCCAGATTTACTAGCATCAGGACTTCAGGATTCAACAGTTCAAAAGCCAAATCTGGATTTCCCCCACACAAGGATGTAAAATTTTACAGCTGCAGGCCTTGGATATTCGTCAAAGATATCTCAAAGCAACATAAAGATTGTCATCTCAATTGGAAAAATGTCTTCTGAAAAACATGAATGTGTTATCAACAACAAGTTTGGTCTATTCACAGTATTAGCTATTCCATTCATTCATCACCTAGAATAAATCCGGGCAAAATTGTTGACCTGTCAGAGTAGGAAAGGGCTGAAACCTGCATAAGCCTACTGATTTCTACCAACAATTAGAGCACCAAGGCAATTTACACGCAGCCCCGAATCCTCCAAAAAAAAAACACAAGATAGCCAACAAGAAATCGCCAAGAACCGCTCTCCAGAGCCTAGAAACTGACGATGACGATCGACGAGAACTCATCAAGAACTCGTCAAGAACCAAGAACTGACCCATGATCGGGAGGGCGGCGACGCTGCCATCTCAAGAATTCAGAGCAGGCTTGGTGGGCGGCGGCGGCGGCGGCGAGGTCCCCGGCGACTGCGTGGTGACCCAGGCGTTGCAGACGGGGCAGCGCGGCGAGATGGTGAGCCACCGGTCGACGCAGTCCTGGTGAAAGGCGCGGCTGCATCCGGGGAGGACGCGCACGGCGCGCCCGGCCTCCATGCCGTCGAGGCAGATCGGGCAGAGCTGCTCCTCCTCTTCCTCGCCATCCCCGGCCACCGCCACGCAGATCCCGCCCAGCATCCTCAGCTCCTCCTCCGAGAGCCCGTTCTTGTCGTCCTCCTCCGTCTCCGGCGTGCAGGGCGGCGTCGGCGGCGGCGGCGGGTCCGGAGGCGGCCCCCGCGCCACGGCCTGGAACAGGTAGCAGAGCCAGACGCCCAGCACCCCGAGCATCCCGATGGCCAGCGACGCCACGCCCACGTACAGCGCCCAGAGCTCCTGGCTCTCCATCCCCTCTCTCTCTCTCTCTCTCTCTCTCTCTCTCTCTCTCTCTCTCTCTCTCTCTCTCTCTCTCTCTCTCTGCACAGAGCAATTCGTTGGTTTGATCGGAGGCGAGGCAGTTGCTAGCCGTAGCGATGGCGATGGCGGTGGCGCGCTGGACGTTTTATAGGTGAGGCCGTCGCGGTGCCGATCTAATGGGCCTCAGAGGCCGGGAAAGTCTAGGCCCATAAGCTCTCAGTCAAGGCCCATTTAGAGGTCCAGTTCTAGAACCATTGGGGAGGAAGAATCAGTATCGGAGAGTGAATTTGGAGCGAGGCAATAAGATCTCAGCGGAGGAGGAGACGAGGGGGAGGGAGACCCAGCGAGGGAGGAGAGGAGGATTCCGAGCGCTGCAGCCAGCCATGGCGAAGCAAGGGGTGAAGAAGACGAGGGACGCGAACAAGAAGCGGATGGACCTCATCCTGCGCCTAATCCTCGCGGCCAACGTGAGCGGTCCCCGTCGATTCCCTCCCCCCCTTCTGTTTTCAGATCCGTGAATTGCTTAGGACGCTGCTAGATGGTTGGTTTTTGGTTAGATTTTATTTTTGGCAGTGGTCGTGTGATACATGAGTTTGGGGGTGGTAATTTTGGTGAAGAATTGAATTGGACTAGCTGATCTTGCCTGGTCCCTGGAGTAGTTGTCTGGGCTATGGTAGTTATCGTGTTCAGTCTTCTTCTTTTATTTATTTATTATTTTTTTGGGAAGGTTTGAGTCTTGCATGTCAAGGTACTCAGTGAGAGGGAGGAAAGCTCTAGCGTAGTTTTGTCTTGTAGAATCACCTTCCCTTCTGACCTCAACATGTTCTGTGATGGATTCTAAGTTTGTTTGTGGAACATGTCATGTTTTGGTCATATCATGGGAAAATTTATGATCACAAAAGTTCATGATAGAAAGGTTATAATCCTGCCTTGGCGGCGATTAGGTGCTTGGTGCCATCTTGCCTCCATGCATTGCATTGATGCATTTTATTTTGTTCAACAAGGTTATGTATACATGGTTCTCTTTGGTACTTCTTTTCATAAAAATTGAAGTAAATTTAGGGTAATTAGAAGGTTATAAAGATCACTAAACCCCAAGTCCTCACTCTGATAAGATCAAACTTATGCTCTTTATTCTTGACTACCGGAGTAATAATCACTTGAATTTTATGCCCTTTGTGTCGTACTTAAACCAGAAAGAAATTAGGAGTATCACTTACCAGGAGTATCTCAGGGCATCTTTCACTGGCTTCTAGCCTACTGCATCTGCGAAAGTTGCTAATGCAATCGAATAAATTAGAGAAAGAAAAGAAGATGAAATCATCTCATATCCAATATTCCTGTGGGGGGTTTTGGTTTGTAAGGTTGGAATTTGGATATTGGTGGGTCTATTCTGGATCTCAAATTTAGTTTTATAACCTATTATCTTAAACACTATATAGCTTTGGCAATTATTAATATTTCTCCTAAAAATGCCAGTATATAAAAAGCATGCTATGGTAGCATTTCTTCTTTGCTTTCATTCTTTTCTTGGAAGTATGCCATATGGGATTCCTTTTTAATTTTTACCTGTTGGCTGTTCTTGAGGAGGTACCACAGTTTGTTAATGTAAATTTTGGTATCTCTTGATGAGGTACCACAAATTAATACTAAAAACTGTGGTACCTCTTGCTACCTTCTCAAGGACCGTAAAATCAGTTATATCACAACCTAATTATATACTTTAGCTATTTTGAGTTCGGAGTCTAGTACCTGATTTCTTGTATAACTTAATTTGTTGCGCAGGTTATTTACATAGTAGTGAGAATGGCTGTAATGCATTCGTCTTTCACCTGGAAGCATTGGATTGGTCTTGCTGTGACATCTGCTGCATATTTTCTGCCGTACAAGCAACTTGCCAATATGTCAGAGCCAGAATACTCTGAGAATGGAGAGTTAATTAATGCTGGTTATGACTTGAACGCTGGTGGAATGTCCGAGTAAGGAAAACACAATTGTTTTTAATTATTCTACTTGAAAATGAATTATTGGATATTTTCCATGGAAAATTATTAACTTTCAGTTGTGGACCTTGTAAAATTCGCCACAAAGACCCTGATCCAGCTTCTTTAAAATCAGTTACCAAATTTTAAAGCTGAAATTACATGAATACTCCTAACTAAAATTAGAGAGCTTTGACCATCACAGTGGGTTGAAACTTTTAGAATTTTGACATCATCCATTGATGGAATACATCAACTTGTACATGCAAAACTTCGTATGCCTTCTGCTGTATAATTGAATAATAAATCGTCATTTGCTTCTTTTCATGCAGATATTTACAAGATGTGATATATATCACACTCTTTGTGCAGCTGATGTCTATTTTTTCTGATAAATTTTGGTGGACATATTTGGTGGTAAGATTCACACACACCATTCTTGACTTCAATTATATTTCTGTTTACTATGGCGATTACTTTTTGTTGATGTCACTATTGGTGTCACCCCTGTTTGGGATGCCCCCAATATAGAATAAAGTCAATATTTATAAACTACATAAACCTGCTTGTTCTGTAGCATGTTACAACATGAAAACTTGGTTGAAAACTATTTACATTCTTGTCCTCGTCCTCTTTCTTTATCCTATGTTTGTATGTTTCCATTATTTGATTGATGTTCCAGCATGTCTGGTGAAGATTCTGTGCTGAACTTTATATTATCATTCAACCTAATTATGCCAATGGCCTAGGAATGTTATCCATGATACCATGACCGTCTGATCTATGCTTGTAACTTATTTTGTGACCACTGGTTCATAAGGTGGTTTTACAGCGGTATATTTGAATAACAGCCACACTGCAGTACCAATTTAGATTACCGTCACTGATTGCTACTACTGTAAGCTGTTGTGCTCTTACTTTCAATCAGTTTTTCCTCGCAATCGCAGGCATGTTAGGAATGTAGGCACATGGCATCATGGCCAATGAGTTAAAATCTCTAGAAAATTATTGTTTCGATTTATTTTTGTTATACAGGCATCTAACTATGGCCCCCTCTTTTTGTTGTTAAATAAAATTCTCAATGCGCATTGCAGATGGTAGCTACATATGATGAGTTGTGCACAATACCAAGAGGCATTGCCAATCATTGTTAACTTGTTATTAACCACATACCCATTGATTTTCAGATTCCAGCTTATGGTGGATACAAGATTTCCGGTCTGTTGAGAGGAGCATTTTTCGGTGGTAGTTCAGAGGTAAAAATAGAGTGATTGTCAGTGGCAGTACATTATTATCACAACAGACATTTGGATATGACTTATCAGTATTGTACCTCCTGTCTGCAGGGCGAAGAAGAGGATGAGAAGACCCGAAAGAAAAGGGAGAAGATGGAGAAGAAGGCATCTAGGGGGAAGATTATCAAAACCAGGACTCGTTGATGGCACATGTAGTGTATCGGGGCTCGTTGATGGCTCATGTGTATTATTGTTTGAAGGGTAGGTTTGCTTTACATGGCTGTCCAACTGAAATGTAAGCTGTCGGGCAGAATTGTTTCATGAATTATTCGATCATTTGCCCCAGCAGCTTAGTAGTAGCACAAATTTGAACTAATCCTCTTAACTTATCGATACCAGCATTATCAATGAGCAGCTCTCTTTTGGGTTAGCATTTCCCAACAATGAGATATGGCATATGAGAATTTTCTAGAGTCATATGGCTGTGTTCGCTAGGGGAGAATGGTAACTCTAAACAGTGCACATGAAAAACGGGGTAGTCCATTAACGCGTAATTAATTAAGTATTAGCTTTTTTTTTCAAAAATGGATCAATATGATTTTTTTAAACAATTTTCGTATAGAAACTTTTTACAAAAAACGTATCGTTCAGCCGTTTGAGAAAATGAGATGGGAGTGTTGGAAACTTTCCCCTCTTGCAAACACAGTTGTTTTCCAAGCATTTGCTGATGTTGCTTTCAACTATCATTTGCAACATTTTTACTCCTTTGTGTTTGCAAATTACAATCAATCGTGCTGGTGTTTCAGTTCATTCCTATTCCGGCGACAGAGCAGGCAGTAGACGGCGCCGGCGACGAAAAAACTGACGAACCAAGCGTTGTTGTAGGCTGTCTCAAATGCCTTGGAGACGCTCGGTAGAACTCCAACATTGTGCAGGAATCCCGGTACGATCGGCGCAACTCCGGCCGCCATCGCCGCCATGGCGGCGACGTTGAAACCGCCCTGGAAATAGTAAGGCCCGTGGCTGTCCTCCGAGTAGAGCGCGTCGACGTCCAGCGCGGTTCGCCTGACGATGTAGTGGTCGGCGAGGATGATCCCTCCGATCGGGCCCATGAGAGCCGAGTAGCCGAGCAGCCATGTGTAGACGAAGCTCTCGCTGGAGCTGAGCAGCCGCCATGGCTGGAAAGCGATGCCGAGCAACGCGGTGACCAGCGCCCCCTTGGCGAACGTGAACTTGCGCGGGCTCATGCTGACGAGCGCGTTCGCCGGCGCCACCACGTTGGCGGCAATGTTGGTCGTGATGGTCGCGAGGCTGATGCCGACGATGGCGAGCACCGTCGTCACCGGCCCGCCGATGCGGCCGAGGAGCTCGATGGGGTCGGAGATGACGTGGCCGAAGATGGCCTCGGTGGCGGACGTCACGGCGAGGCCGGCGAAGGTGAACATGCCCATGAACACCGGCAGCCCGGCCTGGCCGAGCACCTGGTCCGCCTGGCTCCGCGCGTACCGCGCGAAGTCCGGTATGTTGATGGCCACCGTCGCCCAGAAGCTGATGTTCGCGGTGAGCGACGGGAAGAACACCTTCCAGAACTCGGCGCGCGTCAGCCTCGGCGGCAGCGAGAGGATGCGCCCGAAGCCGCCGGCGGACACGTAGGCCCAGGCCAGCAGCGCGGAGGTGAGCACGATGAGCACCGGCGCCGAGTACTTCTCGAGCTTGCGGATGCCCTCCATCCCGTGCATGATGACGCCGAGCTGCGCGGCCCAGAACGCGAGGAAGCACGCGAACTCCAGCGGCGCTGCACCGAGGCCTGGCACCGGCGCGAGCAGCGGCTGGTACGACTTGAGCCTGGACGGCAGGAGGAGGAACACGGCGCGGCCACCGATCCAGGACTCGATGCCGAACCACCCGCAGCCGACGAGCGCGCGGATGACCGCCGGCAAGTGCGCGCCGCGCACCCCGAACGCCGCGCGCGCGAGCACCGGGAACGGCAGCCCGTGCGTGACCGACGGCGCGGCCGTGAGCACGAGCGAGATGAGCACCACCAGGTTGGCGAACGCGACGGTCGCGACGCCCTGCAGCGCCGACATGCCGAGGTCGACGAGGCTGCCGGCGAGGTAGTAGGACGGCACGCCGACCACAAGGCCGACCCAGAGGCTGGCTAGGTCCCAGGCCGTCATGGTGCGCTCCGACGGCGGCGTCGGCGACAGGTCCGACTCACTCGACGACATCCTGGGCCTCGCCGGTAGCATCTGCGGGCGCGACGCGAGCGTGAGCCCGGGACTCCGAGGAAGAAGAGGAAGCCGCGGCGGGGACGCATGGTGGCTCTTCACCTCAATTCGGTGGCCCAAATGGCTTCGATGCCGCGCGGCGAGAGCTCTCGACATCGCCATGGACATGGCCATGGCCGGTGGGGGAAGCAGGGGAAGGAGAAGTTCTTGGTTGCTTTGCTCGATGAGGAGGAGAGCTCGAGAGGATATGGGATCTCGTCGCTTGGTTGGTTGCACTGCGTGCCACTGTTCACCGGGGCCCACTGCCTTCGACAGCGAGGCAAGATTCCGTTAGTGCTCGGCCGCCGTTGGATCCTCGCTCTCTGAGACTGTGACTCGCAATCTGAACCGTTGGATGGGAGGAGTATTATTTTAAGGACATGTGAGACGTGTTTGGGGAAGGTGATTCTGACTTTGGTGAGAGCGAGACGAGGATTTGGAGTGTTGGACACTTTTGCCGTGAGGTTGATTGGCTGATCTAACAAGGGGTACTTGTTATGACCATGTGATGCGATGATAGGCCAGCTTTGGTTTTTTTTTTTTTTTACATGATAATCTCATCCAAGCTGCCATCTACATGTAGCTGCCAATAGGAAAAATTTGCCAACTTGTGATTTGTTTATAGTTGAGTTTTTGTCATGACTGGCGAACCCCTTAACCACGTTCCCTTTGAGATATCTGCATAAGTGAAAAGAGAATTCCAAAATGCCATCAGGATGAGCCACATCATCAAACAAATATTAACCCTTCGATGGAACAATTCGGATAGAGTTAGACATAGTTACTAAGATAGTAGGTAGAAGTGAATGGTGGAGGATTATGATTGGAAGAATAGTGGAGGTAGGTGGGAAAAGTGAATGGTGGAGGGCTGTGATTAGTTGGGAAGAGAATGTTGATAGAGAAGTTATTATATTTTGGAACGGAGGGAGTAGCAAACAATATTATTGTTGTTCTAGAACCTTCATGCAATACCCATGAGATACTCCCTCCATACTTATAAAGGACAATGTTTAAGTCAAACCTTGGAAATATAAATCATGAATAACTCTCAAGTTGTTGAGTTTGAAAATGTAAAAATTATATGTATAGATTTGTCTTGAAAAATACTTTTATAAAAGTATACATATATCACTTTTCAATAAATATTTTTATAGAAACAAGAAGTTAAAGTTGTATTTTGTAGACCGTGTCACTGTCCTAAACAACTTTCTTTATGAGTATGGAGGGAGTATGTGGTAAGAAAGATATGAGAATGAAAAAAAAGTACATTGACAAAAAAAATCACCAATGAATATTCATAGAAGTTCTATTGTATAAAAAATAACGAGTATTAATGTATAGATGAATAGCTAATTAACCTGGTGCTATCGATTATTTCATTATGCCTTCAAATTACAAATCATGTTGCATGGAAGACATTCCATTGGAGCTGTTCATACTTTAGATTGATGCCATTTTCAATTTTTTTTGTAAAGTTTCCAAAAAAATGTTCGTGTTTAGTTTGTTGCCAAATTTGGTAAATAAATAAAAAAATCCTGCCAAAATTTTGACAATATTGCCATATTGCCCGAATTTTGGCATTGAAAAAGTTTGGTAAGGTTTATTTTGGCTACAATCTGAACAGTCCTATAAGATTTACGGTAAAAATTGTATATATACTTCTCAACTGGTCATGACAGAATTGCAATGTGTAGAAGATGTGGGTATTTACATTATTAAATTTAGAAATTGAAGGAGGTAATGGTCACGGTAATATATGATAAATTATTTTTTAAAATAATATTCTTAATCACAAATCAAAGATATAGATATCTGTTAGTGTTATAGCTATACTTCAAAATGTGTTAAAAATGTATTTGTTTTTAATTATTATTAAAACATTTAGGCTCATTAACACAAACAACATATAAGCACATCTAATAGACAGAGAGGTTATATTCGCACAAACGTGCGACTCAACAGGCTAGTTGCTAATGAATGATCCACAATGAGGGCGTTGAAAAAACATTTCATAGTGTGGAACAAATGCGATGTACTATAAATATGGCGCCCCGAACTACTATGCGTGGTTTATAAATATAGGGCCCCAAACTATTATGCGTGGTTCCTGCCGCCTGATATACTTTTATGCACGCGCTAATTCCCTCCCTCTCTCTCGCGGCTACTCCTTCTCTTTTCACTTATCTTTTAAACGATTTTTCTATTAAAATAATTTTCTGATTTATGATTTAATTATATCATTTAATCTTTACCACAAGACTTTACCAAAAAAAATGAACGTTGTTTCACTCCATTAAGAACATTGTTTCACTCCACTGCATAAATACAACATTTAAAACTGCTAACTGGAGCATCAACAACCAATTATATGAGACAATAAGTTCTAACGAGTGAAACAAAAAAAAACATACGAAAAATATGTTATATTTGCAAATACTTAATGTTGTTGAAGTGTTTTTATATATGTATGAAACAATAAGTTGTACTAGTTAAAACCTTATAAAATACTTACTGAAACATTAAGAATACCATGTGCAACATTAAAAATTCAATTAAATATTAAATATTTTTCAGTGGAGGATAACCATGTGTGGTCTTATTGTAAAATTTTAATTTTAACAAATTTAATGTACAATTAGTCATAGATGGTATAAATAGTTTAAAAGAAAAAATTGATGAGTTTGTTACCTACAAACATATGAAGAGTACTACTTAGCATAAAACAAAAACAAGAGGAAGCAGCGAGAGGGCGCCGAGGATGACAACTATGTGGCGACGCTCCGGTGAGGCACGGCATGATCGAGGATCGGTAGCGTTCTCTGGGGTTCAGAATCTTAAACACCGACTCTCTGGATCTTTTATAGCCGTCCGATTAGGCATGTACGAACCGGATGAGCGGAAAAAATAATCCACAATCAAAGACCGCGTAGTCCGTTAGCCGCACGAACAACACCTTAACCACGCCGATGCGCCTGCGCTACTCTGCACACAGGACACAGCGCACCTCTGATTCCGTCATGGAGACCAGAACTACTCTCGACCTCAAGCCAGGGTGCTTCTTCCTGTACGCGGTACGCCAACGTGGCGGTGTCACTGTGGATGTTAAGTGCGTATGCCGGAGCCTAGAGACGAGGGCGTCGAGGGGCCGAAGCAGGGGTCAGCCACGATGTATGGGCGCTCCGGCCCTGTGGCGAAGCATGCAGCGGGGGTTCGGTGAATAAAAATCCGACTCCCATTGGGATATCTGCCGGCCGTTCGATCCGGCATGTGCGGCACAGATGAGCCGAAAATTATCACGGTCTCGCACACCCCGTTTGGGCTGCCGTCTCCCGTGCCGTTTTCTATCACTCATCAGCGCTTGACATTTCATGAACCTTTCCTCCCACAAATTAGATGCTGGAGAAATACGCATGTACACACCGAAGAAAAAATATTAAAAAAATGAATAATACAAGTGAAGAAATGTCACAAACCAGTATTTAACAACCGAATCAATCCAAACACAAACAAATCCTCAAAGCAGAGAGAAAACACGCAAGATGTGTACAATTTGCCATGCATTCAGTCGTGAACGCGCCGCCGGCGCGCACTCAGATATGGACGTGGCAGTTCACCCGATCGAACGAGCTCGGCGATGAGAAGTCGACGACCACCGGCGAGCAGCTCGCGCGCAACTTGTAGCGCCGTGTCCTCACCAAGCCGTACCGGAACCGCACCTTGCCCTTGATGTGCACGTCCACCGGCAGCTTCCCGTCGGACCTGTCCTTCTTCACGGTCGCCTCCACGCCCCGCGGCAGCGCCGCCCTCACGGCGGGCGCGGCCACGTCGATCCTCTTCACGTTCAGCGGCGGCAGGTCGAACCCGGGCGCCACGGCGCCGGCGAGGTACGTGCCGCCGTACCACACCCCGACCTCGACCGACTTGTACCACACGGCGGCGCGCTTGTTCTGGTTGTATGCGCGCAGGGTGATGTCGAAGGTGCCGTTGAGGCCGCCGCCGGACGTGAAGTTGAACCCGGTCACCGCGGCGTGGTCGACGTAGACGAGCAGCGGCTTCGCCGGGCGGACCGTCAGCCACAGGATGACGATGATCACCAGCAAGACGACAATCGCCAGCAGCGCCGCCGCGATGCACTTCGACGTCGTTGGCCGCGGCCGCCGCGTCGTGCTCCCCTGACGCGCCATTCTTCCACACACACACAGAGTAAACTATCGCTAGCTTGGTCACTACAGGGAACCAGATCGATCGAGCTTAACCCAGGAGTTTGTGATTAAGTTTACATCGTAGCGTCTCTATATATATAGCAACAACTGGACGATACTTTGAGTAGCGAGAGGAGGTTCCACGGGCTGTCACACAGGCTGTGGTTGGAGTAGGCGGCGGTTTTGGTACGTGTTGTTGCCGACGAGAGCTAGCTCGATCGGTGAGACAGTGAGACGATCGCTTTGCCTCTTTCCTTTGCACGGCTAAGCGTTCGTCGTGTCCCATCTCGTGTGGTCTTTTGGTTTGTGGGAACCTCTCGAGCGAGCGGCAGAGCGCTTTGGATGGAGCTTTGGTTTTGGAATCCTTCTGGCACACTCCTGTTGCTTAGGAATCATTGTCAAGGGGAGGGAAAGCACATCGCAAAGACAGCCTGCAAAACGGGTGCATATGTATCTAGGATGAACTTGAGCGCGTGATGCGCGGTCACATATTCACATATGCGAATTTTACTTTGGGATGAAAAGCGGGATGTAGAAGAGCCAGGAATGTGGAAAGGCGCCGACCGGTGAAAAGGTCGTGTGGCGTCCTAGTGAATTGTACATTTGATGACAGCCCACCATGTGAAACAAGGCCGCCACTTCAGCACTGTGGGCCTGGCTCATGCTCGGCCCAGCAAAGGCCATTTCACTAGGTTTTTTTTTTGGAATAAGTTCACTTGGTGGCCCTCAAAAGTGATCGAAATCTAATCAGTGACCTAAACCACAGTACCGGATATCTCGACCCCCAAACTCTTAAAACCGGTGTAATTTGACTCCCTCGGCGGTTTTGAAGGGCGGTTTCGCTGACATGGCGCCTACGTGTCAGTGTTAACCTTGTCATCGTCCAACGTGGTGTTTGACGTGGCATTTATATGACATTAAAATTTTAAAAAATATAATTTAACTCATTTGTCAATCATACAAACAAAAAGGTGGGACCCACTTACACATGGGGCTCACAACCATCCGCTCCTTCCCTTCTCTCTTTCTCTCTCTCCCCTTCCTCTCCCCCTTTGCTGCGCTGGAGCGGCGGGCAGGGCCGGAGCAGCGGCGACGACAGCGGACGAGGGCCGAGACGCGAGCGGCGGCAGCGGCGGGCAAGGGCTGGAAGAGAGGGAGGAGAGGCGGCGCTGCCGAGATCTTGCCTGCTTACCGCCGTCGAGCTACTCCTCTACTCCGTCGCTGCCTGCCGAAGCATCGTTGCCGTCTGAGGCTATCGCCGAGATCTCGCCCGCCCGCCACCCCTCATTGGCTACCTCTGCCATCCCCGTCTGAGGCCATTGTGACATTCCGGCCTAGGGCTTAATAGGATTAATAGAATACTCATACCAACAAGTTGCAACTTCTTTTCCGGAAGCCGATAACTCTAAGGTTAAGCGTGCTTGGTATGGAGAAATTTAGGGATGGGTGACCGATCAGGAAGAATTGTGTTGGTCTGATGACCTATAAAAGCTGCCAGATCTAAGTGGGCCCAGCCTAAGAGAGGTGGGATCTTTTCCGAAAGCCGATCTCTAAAAACTTGTGTTGGTCTGTGAGCGCAGTCTATGACCTATAAAAGTTGCCAGATCTAAGTGGCCCCGGCCTGGGAGAGGTGGGATCTTTTCCGGAAGCCGATCTCTAAAGAATGGGAGAGGTGGGATCTTTTCCGGAAACCGATCTCTAAATAACTTTGAGGTTAAGTGTGCTTGGCCTGGAAATCTATGGCCAATAAAAGCTGCCAGATGTAAGTGGCCCCGGCCTGAGAGAGGTAGGATCTTTTCCGGAAGCCGATCTCTAAAGAACTCTGAGGTTAAGTGTGCTTGGCCTGGAAATTCTCTGAGGTTAAGTGTGCTTGGCCTGGAAATTCTTCCAAAAAAGACTTGTGTTGGTCTGTGAGCGTAGTCTTTGACCTCGACATGGGAGAGGTGGGATCTTTTTCGGAAGCCGATCTCTAAAGAACTCTGAGGTTAAGTGTACTTGGCCTGGAAATTCTTCTAGAAAAGACTTGTGTTGGTCTGTGAGCGCAGTCTATGACCTATAAAAATTCTTCCAGAAAAGACTTGTGTTGTTTTGTGAGCGCAATCTATGACCTATAAAAGCTGCCAGATGTAAGTGAGCCTGGCCTGGGAGAGGTGGGATCTTTTCCAGAAGCCGATATCTAAAGAACTCTGAGGTTAAGTATGCTTGGCCTGGAAATTCTTCCCGAATGTGCACGAGTGAGGACAAAGTGTGCAGAAAAGACTTGTGTTGGTCTGTGAGAGCAGCATATGACCTATAAAAGCTGCTAGATGTAAGTGGGCCCAGCCTGAGAAGGCGGGACGTTACAGCATCCACGGCGTCAGCGCGAGCGCGAGCGCGAGGTGAGGCACCGGCGGTGGCGGCGACAACACGAGCTCGGCGGCTCCGCCTCTCCCCTCTCCCTTTCGGCCCTCGCACGCCGCCGTCGCCGCTTCGGCCCCGCCCGCTGCTCCAGCACAGCAAAGGGGGAGAGGAAGGGAAGGAGAGGAAGGTTGTGGGCCCCACGTGTCAGTGGGTCCCACTATTTTTTTTGTGTGATTGACAGATGGGTCCATATATATTTTTTAAAATTTTAATGCCACGTAAACGCCACTTGAACGATGACCAGGTCAATATTGACATGTAAGCGCCACGTCAGTGAAACCGGCATTCAAAACCGCCGAGGCAGACAAATTGCACCGGTTTTAAGAGTTTGGGGGTCGAGACATCCGGTTTTGTGATCTAGGGTCATAGATTAGATTTCGATCACTTTTGAGGGTCACCAAGTGAACTTATTCCTTTTTTTTCAACGTGGGAGTATCAGACTGTGTTGGGCGAGCTACAGTGACTAAAAGCGAGCTCCACATCCGGCACCTCTAGTAATTTCTTATTAAATTTGGAAGGCAAAGCTCCTTTAGGAAAATTATTTTCAACTATTTTTCTATAAATTACAAGTCTGCTTTCATTTTCTGGGAATCAAATATTATGCTTCTGTTTGTCTTATCATTTCTCAAACATTTTAGTCCGTTAGAAATTATCGGTAATAAATATGAGATATCCTGCACACTTACAGATAATCAGTGAGAATTCTCTATCGGATTTGCTAGATTTCTGTTAATAGAAAACAGGGAGAAAAAATTTCGATTTTTTGGCCGTCGGATTTGCCTTGAGATTTGTGCTGGTATGTGGAGGGGAAAAATCTGCGTGAGAAAGCCTGTGCACTTGCAAGGGTTCGAACTTAGGGCATCCACAATGTACACTAGAAAGTAACCTTAGACATTAAATACTGCTACAGTACAACGCATTTAACATTGTGGAGTCAGACCACAAGTCCGATGCAACCAAAGTACACCTTAAGCTTAAGGTGTAGCAACAAAGCTATAAAATACAATACTTTTACTGTTTTTCTGTGCACACTAATAAAATATACATGTCAGTTCCTAAACACAGTAACGAGTACTACTAGCCGTTGCTGCTCTTCCATTTGAGTTGCTAATTTGGTCTCCTAGCCGTTGCCTTCCTCTAGCATTCTTCTGCTACCTACAAAAGGAGGAACAAGTGAGATGAACAATAATTTTTGATCTATTCAGTTTCCCCACATACTAAATGGAGCCTTTCAAAGGAAACTTCTCAAACCTCCTCAACCAAGGTTCCTCAAGCCAAGCAACAAATAGTGATGCCCAAAACTCCCCTTCTACCCAATTTCCCACAAGTTATCCCCAAAACTTCAGACCTAGTTTTCTCCAAAATTTCCATCCTTTTGGTCCTCCAAGAGACTACCAGCCATATCGACACCCTCCAATCTTTCAAGGTGCTCAGCAACAAGATTATTATGAGCAACCTACTCCAGGAAGCTTGGAAGGTTTTCAACTTCAAGAAAATCTGGTGCACTCATCTAACCAAGCATTTGGATTTGCAGCCAATAGATTACAGTTTGGTATGCAATATAGTACTTCTTCTCATGGATCAGCTTCTCCATGTCATACAAGACATAATGAGAAAGAAGTAGTTGAGGTTGAAGAGGCAAGTGATAGCAGTGAAGAAGGAAGAAGAGGGACACGCATCAATTGGACTGAAGATGACAATATACGACTAATGAGTTCTTGGTTGAACAATTCAGTTGATCCCATCAAAGGCAATGACAAGAAATCAGAACAATATTGGAAGGCTGTAGCTAGAGAGTTCAACAGCAATATGCCTAGCAATGGGAACAAAAGGAACCCCAAGCAATGCAGAACACATTGGGACAATGTCAAGAGAGATGTCACTAAGTTCTGTGGATTTTATTCTAAAGCTAGAACTACTTTCACAAGTGGGTATTCTGATGATATGATAATGGAGAAAGCCCGTGAATGGTACAAAAAGCACAACAACCAAAAACCTTTCACCTTGGAGTATATGTGGAAAGATCTTAAAGATCAACCTAAATGGCGTAGAGTCCTTGAAGAGAGTAGCCATAATAAGAGGAACAAGATTTCTGAATCAGGAGCATATACTTCATCGTCGAACCAAGACACAGAGGAGGAAACAGAGCGCAAAGAGAAGCGCCCTGAGGGGCAGAAGGCAGCAAAACAGAGGCAAAAAGGAAAAGGTGCACCATCACCTTTAGGGGATAAGCCAAGTCAAAATATGGTTCTCTTTCATGAAGCTATTACAACTAAAGCAGCAGCATTGCTAAAGGCAACAGAAGCAATATTGATTGGAGCAGAAGCAAAAAAAGAGAAGGCAATTGCAAAAAAAGAGAAGGCAAGGGCAGAAAAATACCAAATGTATTTAAAACTGATGGAGAAGGATACATCAACCTTCAGTGAAGCAAAACTGAAGAGACATGAAAATGTGTTGGACCAATTAGCTAGAGAACTTGCTGAGGAATAAATGACCAGCAAGCAATGTTAGCAATTATGCTTATTTTATAATGTCAGTATTCTTGTCATATATTAAAATTATGTACTGTGTTGATGCTTGTACTGTGAACCTATTTGTATTGTGCTATGTTATGGTAATTTTATAAATATTGTGTATTACAGCTATGGAATGAAACTACAATATCCTTAGTACTTGAGAAATCACCTGTTCACATGGATCTAGTTGGTGTCGATGTTTTTCCTTCCATCCATGACCAATCTGTTTTTTTTTCTCCACTTGAATACATATGAGCAATAATTAATAGAGAACAAAAGTAAAAGGGATGTTGATAAAATCTAGCAAAATATAGCTGTTGTAAAAGACTGACAAAAGCAAGAGCTAGCTGTTGGGATATTGACAAAACCTAGGAAAATATAGCTGTTGTAAAAGACTGACAAAAGCAAGAGCTAGCTGTTAGGATATTGACAAAACCCAGGAAAATATAGCTGTTGTAAAAGACTGACAGAAGCAAGAGCTAGCTGTTGGGATAAATATTGACAAAAGCTAGCAAAATATAGCTATTGTAAAAATCTGACATAAATCTAGTCGTTGTAAAATGTATCATCTACAAATAGGTAATGTAGTTCAGCAGAACAACACCCATTCTCATTTTGTTCAACTTCATCTCAACAGCCTTCCCACTTTCAAAAAAAAAAATGTCCAGCGAGTCACCACATCAATCTAATGAGTCAGATGATTCTAGCTCTAGTGACTACCTTGAAGAGCTGATTTTGGAAGAAATCAATGATCCTATGGAAGCTGAGATTGAAGATGAGATTGAAGCTCAACTTCAAGCTCAAATGCAAGCACAACAAGCTGGTCATTCTAATCGTCGTGGGGGCTACAAACGAAGGTACATCAATAGAGATCACCAAGACGACCACAACAGATTGTTTGCAAAATACTATTCCGACAATCCTTTATATACTGATGATCAGTTCCGTAGAAGATTTCGCATGAGAAAGCATCTATTTTTGCACATTGTTGAAGCTCTTGGCATTTGGTCTCCATATTTTCGTTTGTGAAGAGATGCATTTGGCAAGGTTGGTCTATCACCGTTGCAAAAATGCACAGCTGCCATACGCATGTTGGCATATTGTACACCAGTTGACCTTATGGATGAGACTTTTGGGGTTGCAGAAAGCACAGCAATGGAATGCATGATAAATTTTGTTCAAGGTGTTAGACATATATTTGGTCAGCAATACCTTCGCAAGCCTAATGAACAAGATATCCAGTGTTTACTTCAACAAGGAGAGGCTCATGGGTTCCCTGGCATGTTGGGTAGTCTTGACTACATGCATTGGGAGTGGCAAAATTTCCCGGTTGCATGGAAGGGACAATTCACACGTGGTGATTATGGTGTACCCACTATCATGCTTGAAGCAGTTGCATCTGCTGACCTATGGTTTTGGCATGCATTTTTCGGTGCTGCTGGTTCAAACAATGATATCAATGTGTTGGATCAGTCACCATTGTTTACTGCAGTGCTACAAGGAAGAGCTCCTAGTGTTCAATTTACTGTCAATGGGACAGAATATAACATGAGATACTATTTAGCTGATAATATTTATCCAGAGTGGGCTGCATTTGCCAAATCAATTACTAGACCTCAAAGTGACAAGGCTAAATTGTATGCACAACGCCAAGAATCAGCAAGGAAAGATGTGGAACGAGCATTTGGGGTTTTGCAAAAACGTTGGGCTATAATTCGCCACCCAGCACGGCTTTGGGAAAGGGATGAACTAGCTGATATCATGTATGCATATATTATTTTGCACAACATGATAGTTGAGGATGAGAGAGACGATTATGACATACCTGATGACAACACATATGAGCAATCACAATCTTCTGTACAACTAGCAGGACTCGACCATGGGCCAATCCATGGATTTTCAGAGGTCCTAGACACAGACATGAATATTCGCGATCGAACAACCCATCGACGTCTCAAGGCAGATTTGATGGAGCACATTTGGCAGAAATATGGTGGTCAACAACAACAAAACTAGAGTTTATTTGTGTTATGAAACTTGTGTTCTTTTTTCCATTTTTCTTTCAGTCGTCCAATTTATTCTTATTAGTAACTGAGACTCTTTACTTTTTCATGCACTAAGAGTAATGTACCAGTACCATTGCCTTAATTAGTCAAGCACAAGTCATATTGAAAATATCATGTTTTTTTTGTCATTTTTTTAAATTTCAGATCTGTTGGAGCACAACTAAACTCTCTATGAAAATTCCATCGGGATCGAAATCAACGATTCACATGATGCATACATGTACAAACAGAAAAAGAATCTGTAGTAGCAGCACTTGCACAAACAGATATAAATTTAATCATCGGGCAAACCAAAAGCAAGAAGAGATTCCACAACACGGAAAAGGAGAGGCCACGGAATCAATCACCTTGTCTCTAACGCAGAACTCACGGACGATGTAGGCGAAGTTGAGGGCGGTGACCGTCTAGTAGGTGCTGATGGTTGAGAGCAGCTTCAAGTTTGTGGCGCGGACGAGACAGAGAAGCACGCGTCAGCAGCGTCGTGGCCGGAGTAGTTCGCGCACGCAGCGTCATCGATGGGTGAGGCCGCGCGCGGCAACGTGGCACCGAAGCCGCGGCACAGCGAGGTCACAGCCGAAGGAGGGGAGGCCGGGAGGAGCAGCGACGTTGGCGCAGCCACGGGAGGAGCAATCGTCGGAGAAATTGGGGATCCAGTACATGCGCTGTGGGAGAATTTGGGGATCGAGCGGAGCGACGAAGAGAGGAATTGGGGATCTGAGGCGGAGGAAATGGGGATCGGACAGAGCAACAGTGGATGGGGATTTGTTTCACTCACGCGAACAAGCAGATGGTTAGGAGTGATCTGTATTCTTTTTCTCCCGTGGGGCCCAGCGAGACCCACCTTATTTCCATCAAACAAGCAGTACCATTGTAGAGATTACCTTAACTATTGCTACCTATGGATGGGCCCACTCTTGTTATGCATTTTACCATATACATTGGCCTTGCCCTTATCACCTCACTCCCGCACCTCAAGGTGACCAGGTAATCCTTTGGTTCCAAGGGGTTCGAACTTAGCACCTCGAACTTAGCTTGTGCACTTGCCTTTTTTTTCACGCTCGCACGGTGGACGGCGATAGAAAAATGGATTGACGCGAAGACTCAAACCCAGAAAAGGGAGCAATGCCAGAATTCAAACCCAACACACGGAATTCGGTGGTGAACACAAACCATTAGGATACATCAAGTTATAGACTAACTTGAGCAAATGACCATACTCCATGTAATACTCCTTGGGACTGATAATGTCAAGAATTTTAAACCCTGAGAGTATTGCGTACCGTTACATGGGTCGGATCCCTATATAGAAATTGATCGTAGTTGGATTCCAAACCGTTGATAATTTTTTCATTCATCTTCTTCTTCACCATCATAATGATTATCATTATTAATTATTTTGAGACGGGAATGCTGGCAAGTTCACAGGAAAAACATCTTCGGGTGCGCGCACACCCACCAGCGGCTTGAGCAGCCACCTTCCATGGTCGATCGGCAGGTGACAAGATATAAAATGCTGCATATCGTGTTAGCACCGGGTGATGCCGATGGTCTGTCATAGAGGGTTGACGCTTGAAAGGGTAGTGTAGTGCCGTGCTTTTAAAACCGTGCTAGGTGGGTGAGCAACTGTGAGCATAGAAGCACCTCGACCAGATAATAATAGTCTCTTTAATTATTGCCCACAGGAAATGGAGAGTCCAAGTTTGTTAGTAGTACTAATAAACTTCCTTCCCTCCTCACAATCAGAGAGAGAGAGATCGCGTGCGATTTGACAGAGATGCTGAATTGCTGATATGCTTCGATCATACTGGATGGTACTTGTTGCATGCACACTTGACACGGCTTCGACGGCGCTCGCCTGGTAGGTGATCCATAGCACCACACAATCACAATGCGAGCGTTTCATTCGAGTTAGCCTCACCAAACATCCCGGTAGCTATTAATAAGCACGACTCCGGCCGTCAAATAAGCTAAAAAAGTCTACCCCTAAACTAGCCGAAAGTGATCGATCTTAATAATATAAAGCAGTCCTTTGCTTGCCTGAGCAGCCTAATGACTAGATAGATTGACAAAGGGCAACCTTATCGTTAAAAGATATACTTCGTCTGGATACATAATTCTTAACGATAATAACGTGATATTCAAAATATATCTAGACTATATTTTTCTATTATATAATATTATTATAGTATTTTAAAAGACAAAATTATATATGTTGTTCTAGTGCCTTTAACTAAATATTTTTAAATTTATTGATTGGTTGAAGTTATAAAAGTTTAATCCTAACATTATTCAAATGTCAAAAAATTATGTAATCGGAGGGAGGGAGTACTAGATAGTAATACAGTGGTGACTACCTATACAACTTTCAATGAAAACCTCAATACAATCTTTGAAATATAACTTATAATATATATTGTAACTTTAATATAATTATAATGTAACACATATATGCTCCCTAGAAGGTAATTTATATGAGAAACTTGCGCGGCTCGGTTGGCAGTGTAATCATGAAAGTACTTGTTGCATATGCAATTAATCTTGGTAAGTTTATACGTGACAACTAAGTAATACCATTGCGGACCGCAGATATTCGACGTTGTTAATGGGCGACTGGTCGCACTGGGGCACGCCCTCGTGACCGGTGATCCCCTCCTCTAGTCTTCTTAGTATGTACTTTCTCCATTTCTAAATATTTGATATTTCCTTCTAAAAAAATATTTGATGTTGTTGATTTTTTTTAAACATGTTTGATCATTCGTCTTATTAAAAAAATTAAGTAATTATTAATTTTTTTATCATTTGATTCATTGTTAAATATATTTTCATGTATACATATAGTTTTACATATTTCACAATTTTTTTTAATAAGATGAATGGTCAAACATATGCTAAAAAGTCAACGGTGTCAAACATTTAGAAATAGAAGGGGAGTACGTATGTATATACTTTACATACATATATAAATTTTATACATATGTATGTAAAGCATATACATATGTATATAAAATTTTTTATATACATCTAAAAAAGTTATATGTACACATACATAAAAATTTATACTTATACATATAAAATATACATGTATACGTATATGTACACAGAGGTAATATATACACACAAATAATATATACGTATATACGGACACGTACAAAAATTTATACATATATACAAACTCTATACATATGCATACAAACTTTATACGTGTACGTATAATATCTATGTGCATACGTATAAAGTTTATATAAATACAGACGCGTATACTACGTACATACGGACGCTGCCGTGCGGACTGATTAGCATCTGTGGCGGATGTGTGCACGTATACGAATCTTGCCAGGAGCTTAATTTCCTTTTTTACCCCGAACTCATGTCTGTTTCTGTTTGTTTGCGGTTCTGCGTGGGCAGTGGGCAGAGTTGGCTACCCAATGGTCCAAGTGACCGTCGCGCCAAGCCGCGAACCCAACCGGCGACCGGCGACCAATCCCCTCCGAGACTGTCTCCAATCTCCGGTCCTCCATGGCTAGCGTAGGCGCGTAGCATCTATTTATGCTCTCAGATTCAGAGTCCTACCACTCGTACACACGCCGGTCAGCAACATCACATGCTAGCAAGAGGTTTTCGTTAGCCTACGCCCTACGGAGTAGTAGTAGCCGTATCACATTACATGCGCGCTGCGGCACACAATTGAAGTCTTCGAGTTGATCTGCCGGTAGATCTAGCTAAGCTGGAGTCACTTTACACTTGCATTTGCATCTGCATTGTACTGCACTGCATTGCATTGCATTGCAGTTGCACTCCGTCTATCTAGCTAGCTAGCCACGCATATGTGTACTGCGTGCAGATGGATCCCCATTTAAGCGTCTGCGCCTCCGCCACCACCATCCCCATGGCCACCCTTCAATGCGGCCGTGCATTCAATGGCTCGCCCTGCGGTTAGGTGCCCGTCGATCACCGCGGCTGATCAAGTGATCATTGCGTCATTGGCCACTGATCCATCCATCGATCGGTCGGACGCCCAACGGCCCGCGCAGGCGCCAATTTATGGTCGACCGGCTCCGTGCTCCTCGCGGCCGAGCGACCGAACCGGTCACCAATCACAAGGCACCACAAACTATGGTGATCAATGGATCGACTCACCACTCGCAAGGCACCACAAACTCTGATCCTGATCAATGGATCGATGCAGAAGTCCTCGTCGTAGGTAGTGTTACCTTCAAACTTCTAACTTTTCTATCACATCAAATATCTAGACACATACATAGAACATTAAATATAGATGAAAAAAACCAATTACACAGTTTGCATGTAAATTGCGAGACGAATCTTTTGAGCCTAATTACACCATGATTTAACAATGTGGTGCTACAGTAAACATTTACTAATGACGGATTAATTAGACTTAATAGATTTGTCTCGTAATTTACAGGCGGAATCTGTAATTTGTTTTGTTATTGGTTTACGTTTAATATTTTTAATGTGTATCGGTATGCGTCGAATTTTTTTTTTTCGCCAAGACAACTAAGCACGGCCGTAGTATATGCGAGTGTAGCGTACATGCATGTGTGTACGTAGGATCGGAGTTGTTGCGTGACTTGCGTCCTGCTGCTGCATCGTTCATGTACACTGGTACATGCACACACAGAGAGAGAGAGAGAGAGAGCTCGCGCTTGGTGGTAGCAGCTAGGAGTAGCAGCGTAGCAGGACCGGTGCGCGACCTGCAATAAATTGGCATCCATCTCGACTGTGCTCCGACCAGTTCTATAAAAACCTCGGTCTCTCCCTGCTGCACTCTGCCATCCTCATTGCTTGCTCCATGTGGAGTCACTTAGCGCAGTGTAGCTAGCCATCATCGGGCATTCTCATCGGATCCATACAGCCCTAGCTAGCAGCTGTACGTACATTACAGAGTTTGTTGCCAGAGGAAAATGGAGGTGGGGACGTGGGCGGTGGTGGTGGCGGTGGCGGCGGCGTACATGGCGTGGTTCTGGCGGATGTCCCGGGGGCTGAGCGGGCCGCGTGTGTGGCCGGTGGTCGGCAGCCTGCCTGGGCTGGTGCAGCACGCCGAGAACATGCACGAGTGGATCGCCGCCAACCTGCGCCGCGCCGGCGGCACGTACCAGACGTGCATCTTCGCGGTGCCCGGGGTGGCGCGCCGCGGCGGGCTGGTCACCGTCACCTGCGACCCGCGCAACCTGGAGCACGTCCTCAAGTCGCGGTTCGACAACTACCCCAAGGGCCCCTTCTGGCACGCCGTCTTCCGCGACCTGCTCGGCGACGGCATCTTCAACTCCGACGGCGAGACGTGGGTCGCGCAGCGGAAGACGGCGGCGCTCGAGTTCACCACGCGCACGCTGCGGACGGCAATGTCCAGGTGGGTCTCGCGGTCCATCCACCACCGGCTGCTGCCCATCCTGGAGGACGCGGCCGCCGGCCAGGCGCACGTCGACCTGCAGGACCTCCTCCTCCGCCTCACCTTCGACAACATCTGCGGCCTGGCGTTCGGCAAGGACCCCGAGACGCTCGCCAAGGGCTTGCCGGAGAACGCCTTCGCCTCCGCGTTCGACCGCGCGACCGAGGCCACGCTCAACCGGTTCATCTTCCCGGAGTACCTGTGGCGCTGCAAGAAGTGGCTGGGCCTCGGCATGGAGACCACGCTGGCCAGCAGCGTCGCGCACGTCGACCAGTACCTCGCCGCCGTCATCAAGGCGCGCAAGCTCGAGCTCGCGGGCAACGGCAAGTGCGACACCGTGGCGATGCATGACGACCTGCTGTCCCGGTTCATGCGGAAGGGCTCCTACTCGGACGAGTCGCTGCAGCACGTGGCGCTCAACTTCATCCTCGCGGGCCGCGACACATCCTCCGTGGCGCTCTCCTGGTTCTTCTGGCTCGTGTCCACCCACCCCGCCGTGGAGCGCAAGGTCGTGCACGAGCTCTGCGCCGTGCTCGCGGCGTCCCGGGGCGCCCATGACCCGGCATTGTGGCTGGCGGCGCCCTTCACCTTCGAGGAGCTCGACAGTCTGGTCTACCTCAAGGCGGCGCTCTCGGAGACACTCCGCTTGTACCCCTCCGTCCCAGAGGACTCCAAGCACGTCGTCGCCGACGACTACCTCCCGGACGGCACGTTCGTGCCGGCCGGCTCGTCGGTCACGTACTCCATATACTCGGCGGGGCGCATGAAGACGGTGTGGGGGGAGGACTGCCTCGAGTTCAGGCCGGAGCGGTGGCTGTCGGCCGACGGCTCCAAGTTCGAGCCGCACGACTCGTACAAGTTCGTCGCGTTCAACGCCGGGCCGAGGATTTGCCTCGGCAAGGACCTCGCCTACCTGCAGATGAAGAACATCGCCGGGAGCGTGCTCCTCCGCCACCGCCTCGCCGTCGCGCAGGGACACCGAGTCGAGCAGAAGATGTCCCTCACGCTCTTCATGAAGAACGGGCTCCGAATGGAGGTACGTCCACGCGACCTCGCGCCCGTCGCCGACGAGCTCCGCGGCGCGGACGTGAGGGCCACCGCGCCATGCGCGTAGAAGATCCGAGGGCCCCGCTCGCGCCAAGATTCGGGCTGATGGAGGCATGGAACATTCAATGTGTAGATAAAGAGAGAGTACGAGACAGTAAGTAAATTAAATGGGTTTGGTGGGAACATTTAAGCCGCTTCTTCTCTGAATTTACCATCCGGATCAGAGAAACTTGGATTATTATTATTTTTTTTTTGCAAAGACGATATCTACTTGGATTTGGATCTGAGAGAGCAGAAGCGGAGAAGCAAAAAAGAGAAGTAAAGAAAGAGCAATAATTTGTGATGTAGCTAAGATGCAGAGTACTTTGATAGTATTTGTTCGAGTTAGTTTGTGTTGGTGACCAGCCAACTATTCTATTTATTTTATTCTATTCTTAAGAGACATTTTCTTCTTTTCCAAGCCTCGATCTATCACTATGTGATTCTATTAGCGACTTGCTAATTAATTTGTCAAATAGATCTATAAGTAGTAGTAAACGTGTACTTAAGGTTGCCTACTTCACGAGAAGTTCCTCAGTTTTCCGCATGCAAGGCACAATCGTTTTGCTAGATTTCCATTGCGAAAAGCAGAAAATCTGAGGTTGGCATGATGCCGTTTTCGTCCATGCGCATCGTCGCCTTGATAGCGTTCTGTTGCGCAATTAGATCCAGTGAGGGATCGGACTGCGGAGAATTTCAGGCGCGTAACGACGATGTGCAGAGAGCATGCACTTGTCACAGGGGTTAATGTGCAATAGGCGACAGCGATATGTGTTTGTGTTCAGTTGCTCGTGTTGCCTTCTGAAGAGAGGATCTGAGAAAACGATTGATGATGATGTTGGGGCAACTGGTTTAGAGTACATGTTGGCTGTCACGTTTGGTTTTGGTTGATGCAACTACATAATCTAACCACGCCTACCTTCTTTTCGGCAAGGATATATGGCTTTTTCGTGGACTTTGACATCTCATTAAAAAAAAAAGAAGTATACCACACTGCAGGCGTGTCAGTTTCACCTAGATGTCCTGAGACAATAACAGTCTTGCGTTGCAGCAATGAGGTCAGATCCAGCGGTCCAGCCTCCAGTTCACAGTCAGAGTCCTCTTCCATGTAGTACATCCTGCAAGCACCTTACCTAACCAAACTAACCGAGTCAAGCAAACAACTAATCAGTCGTGAATACGGGATACTTGTAAACGAAATTCTCGACACACACCAATACCAGTGGCTGTTTTCTTGTGCGAAACGGGCGCAGGAAACACGAGGGCATGGCCAATTCCGTTCAACAATCAGTTTTGCTGATGCAACTTGAGCATTTCGGGGCAGCAACCATACACGTCTCATCTATCGCGCTGGTGCTAGCACATCGCAGTTACTCCGCTGGTGCATGTATATGGACAGAGCAGCGGGCCACACCGTCTCCACGCAGAGTGTCGGTTCGTCGGGGTCTCACGGACGAACTCGTTTCCCCGAACGTTTTTGTTTTTGTTTTTTTTTTTCTGGAAAGAGTGCTGGAGGAGGCAATGGTGCGCCTGTGCACAATTTAGTCGCATTTCGCCTGACGATTTTCCTCTCCACCGTCTCTCTCCGTTCCTCTCCTCTGCTCATCTTATCTGTTCGTCTGAAAAAAAAAAACCGTTTCCGGCGGACGCACGGGCGGAGGCTCGGCCAGCGTTCTCCTCCTCCGCGACACCGACTCGCCTCCCTCGCGCGCGCGGCCGGCGAGCAGGGCCGGAGGCGCAGTGCGGACGGGCTGCTGCTCCCCTTCCCCGACCCCCTACCGCACTAGCATTCTCCCCTGTGCGGCCGGCCGGCGAGCATCTCGGTTCGAATCGAAGTATCGAATTGAAGGTATTCCTTCTAGTTTCGTAGCCCTCCTCTCTCTTCCTCTTCCATGTGCTGGTGTGGGTAAGATTGGGAGTCGATTCGGACTTGATTGATTTGTTTCCCTGTCACCTAGCCGTCCCACCTCGTCCCGATTTGATTTGTTTGTTGCGTTCGTGGTGCGGTACTAATAACAGTTTTGTGTCCTAACAAATTTGTGGGGGTTCAGCTCAACCCCGATATCCCACGTTAGATCCGCCCCCTGGAGTGTAGAACTGTGCTTTGGTTGTTGGTTTCGCGGAGAAATGTAGGTATGGAGCCAAGGGGCTGTGACAGTTTGGTACCGGGATCAGTTAGCTAGAACTGGTTCGGCTCCGAGTATAGTAGGATCACCGACTTGGAGAGTGTAGCCATCACATCGGTACATGCCACTCTGCTTGTTAAGAAGGGAATTTGCCGGAGGTTGGAGGCACTGGTGGGATTAAGGAGGAGGTAGAAGGAGCGCAATTATGCCATATTGCTGCTAGCTCGACAGGAGGCTGATAACACTTGGACAGAAATGGCATGAAAGGTTGACAAATGTTTTGTGATGGCAGAGACAGCCTATTTAGTGGCAATCGGCAAAACAGAGATAGGTGAAACTTTCAGTGGTATAGGAGTTATCTCTGACTTAAATGATGCACGGGGCAATTAGTGACAGAATAAGTACTTTATCTCCTTGGCATTTCATTTTAGAGCAATGGGTGGCACTGTAGTTATTTGCTCACAGTAGGTGATAATGATGTAGCAAGCTTGAAAGCTTGACATGTGATTTTGTTCATTGTGGTTTTAAGATGAACCCCAAAGGTAAGCGTTCTAGTAATTGCTACTTCTACCTCCAACTTCCAGGTATTATTAAATTTAATTAAATTTAACAAACAGCACACAGTTTGCCTTTATACTCTCAATGGTCATGTACTTCTCCATTAAACTCAACTCTTTTGCAGTTGTGTGGAACTGTAATGATGCACGCTGTTAGTGACTTGGTCCTCATTATTGTTATTTGTTAACTTTCAGCCTTTGTGGTGAAGGCATTAAACAGAAATCAAAGTAGCATGAGCAAGCACTAACTGGGAATCTCCATAATACAGCATTCCAGTGAGTTGAGGACTTTTTTTTGTCACTACAGAAACTAAGGATACCTGCGTGATTTCAAAATTTCAATGTGTGATTAGCTCAGTGAAATCCTGTCCAACTTGTTTCATATTCAATATGCCACCATGGTGGGGGAAGTCTTCATCAAAAGAAGTAAAGAAGACTGCCAAAGAAAACCTCATTGACACATTTCATCGGTTATTAAGTCCAAATGAGCAAAAGGGGAGAACAAAATCACGGGGGAATCGTAGACATAGTAAAGATCCAACTGCCGAGAAAGGTTGCTGGTCTACTGCCCAATCACGCTCTGCATCCCCTTCAAAAGAGGTTTCTCGTTGTCAAAGCTTTGCTGCAGCCAGAGCACATGCACAACCACTTCCCCTTCCTAGATCCCGTGCTATGGTGGCACGTACTGCTTCTGATATTACCGAATCAAAGGTCGTTTTGGAAAAGCGTGGCAAAGGACAACAACTACCGCTCCCTACCACAAATTGGGTTAAAGAAAGACCTGAAACTACCGAACCTGTTGCAGAATTATCAACTGCTTCTGTCTCCAGCCATGGTTCTATAGATAGCGATGATCCTGGAGATTTGCGACTTCAGGGACCTGTGGCAAATGACACCGACAATGTGGCTAAAGTTGCTACAACCGGTAATTCAAGGTATCCTTCTTAATCCATGATTTATCCAAACACATTTTTGTTTGTGTACTTTTTTTAAAAAATATTCTTATGGATATTGATTGCTCTGTTTGTGAAGTGTTGTGCATAAGGAGTGTTCTAGTGCCATCACCAGAAAGGGCACTAAGGAAGTGACGATGCCAACCAATGCTTTCTTGAGTAATCAAATTCTATCTACAAGTCCCAGAGGTACTGTTGTTGCTGACAGTTACCAGTCAAATTTACAAAATTCACGAAAGGTTGTTCTGGACAGTGCTCCCAATAGTGTGATGTCAAGCCCTTCTCGAAGCCCAAGAATATTATGCCCTGATCAGATTCCAAGTTCAGCATTTTGGGCAGTTAAGCCTCATACAGATGTAACTTTTGTTGGGTCTGCTCAGTGCTCCAGTCCCGGTTCAGGGCAAACATCTGGGCATAATTCAGTGGGAGGTGATATGCTAGCCCAGCTCTTTTGGCAACCTAGCCGAGGTAGTCCAGAGTGTTCACCAATTCCCAGCCCAAGAATGACAAGCCCTGGTCCAAGTTCAAGGGTACATAGTGGAAGTGTCTCTCCATTGCATCCAAGGGCTGGTGGGATGGCACCTGAATCTCCAACAAGGCGACTTGATGAAGGGAAGAGGAAGCAAACCCACAGATTGCCCCTTCCACCACTAAGCATATGTAACAATTCCACCTTTTTGCCAAACAATTCCACCCCAACTAGTCCTATCTCACATAGTCCTGGTAGAGTAGAAAATCCAACTAGTCCTGGATCACGGTGGAAGAAGGGAAAGCTTGTCGGCCGTGGGACATTTGGCCATGTATACATTGGCTTTAACAGGTATGCCCTTTCGATGCTCGGAATTGGTTGATGTTCATTTTTAATTTCGATGCAAAGCACAATATGGTTTTCATCATTAATAAATCCTACAATGGTACTAACTCATTCAGCTCTTGTAATCTCTCCCATATACTTATTTCTCATACTACATCCTGAATCGTAATAAATATCATGGTTTAGTGATTAGTAAACTGGCATGTTTTAAACAGAGTCTCATTCAGAAATATTTCACCTTCAAAGCCTAAGACATCATTATTCTTTGAGAGTGTAATTATTGAAGTGGTCTTGTCACAGTGTTGTTTGTAACAAGCACTCTATATATCCTTTGAGTAGTGTGCCACTGACTATTTTATTAGGACTGATCATCCTTTGTTTCTCTTCAAATTTGATATAATATAATTCTCTGTCATTTGTATCAGTGATAAAGGTGAAATGTGTGCAATGAAGGAGGTCACCCTTTTCTCAGACGATCCTAAATCAAAAGAAAGTGCAAAGCAGTTGTGTCAGGTATGACATTTTTCTCCACGTTTACTGTCCTTTTCTTTACGCTATCTTCTCTGCTCTTATATTGTTCTTTATTTACCAGGAAATATTACTTCTGAATCGTCTGCAACATCCGAATATTGTACGATACTATGGATCTGAAATGGTATAAATTTATGCCACCAGTTGTTATCTTCTGCTAATACCACTCCTGTTCTTTTTTTACTTGTTGTACATGTGTGATCATTCCTTTTCTAACACATTCATAAAAAAAATAATCCTTTTCTAACAATACATTTATAAAAAAAAAAATTAAAATCTAACTACGTGAAGGTATTTTCCATAACAAATCTACTAGTACCATTTTCACATATCAGATCTTTTTTTTTTTTGCATACACTCCATCGTTTGTTTCTGTTAGGCCTATAGTTTTTCAAACTTTTGCAAGATATATGGGCTCCATGCAAATTTATTAACTATATTCCTTATATGTCCATAATTATTACTAGTGTCTCTCCTGCATTTATAAGAAGCATCTCACTAACCATCTATTTAGCTATTTCTAAGGTATTTAAGTATGGTAGGATGGTCAATTTAACTACTCTTTCTCTTGGTTCTGTACAATTCTTGTTATAAAAGTTAGCTGATATAGCGTAACGACGACTAACCTTCTCGATCGCTTCAATCATTGATCACCCAAGACATGCCAGATGACGACTCAGGAACACACGATATTTGTTAACGAGGTTCAGCCGAAGCCTACATCCCCGGGGCTCTGATTATGGGCGCTCCTCCCCAACCAATATAGCTCCTAGCCGCTACGAGTCCATGGCCATGCCGCCATCATCTCCCTGCGTGTCTACGCTACATTGTAGTCGCCATGATTACATTGTGGTGCCCCCCCTCTCTATTTAAGAGAGATGATAGGTTACAGAGTCCGACTCTAACTCTACCCCTAACACCTATTACAACTCCAAGTCCAACCGTAACCAAATAGGACTAGTATATTCGACACCTATTCTAACAAACTCCACCTTGGCGAATATACGCCACCTAGAAGTAGTAGAATTACCATGCCGATCCACCTATCCTCCAGACTTGGGTTGTCTTCTTCGCAGCTTCACCGCAAGCCGCCCGACGAGTCTGCGCCATACCCGCCGCCACCAAAAGCAATTGCTATCCCAGCAACCGTTTCCTCCTGGACTCCACCTGCAATAGTGCACCCTCGCAGCTTGTAAAGTTGCGACTCCACCTTCTCTCCAGTCATCACAGTCGTTTTGCCCTTCATGATCTCCATGGTCTTCTTATTCCGATTACCGCGAAATATTAACCCTTCTTCATGCAAGGTTCCAAGCGAAATCAGATTCCTCTTTAGCCCTGGTACATGCCTGACTCCCTGAAGAACATGTTCACCTCCATCTTCTAGCTTGATTTTGACTTCACCTACTCCCACGGCTGGATAACTTGTGTCATCGCCTAAGTAGACAAAACCAAACTCACCAGACTTGTGAGAAAATAACAGCTCCTTCCTTGGCGTCACGTGAAACGAGCTAGCTGAATCTAATATCCACGCTTCTGCATCCTTAGACTGTGCACTTGACATTGTGAGAAGATCACAACCATCGCTATCTAAGTCATTTGAAGAAGTCGCTGCATTAGCCTTAGCTTTTCCCTTCAGTATTGGACACTTCTTGCTTATATGCCCCCACTCATCACATCTGAAGCACTGCACCACCTTCTTCTTTTTGTTCTTCTTTACCTTATGCCCAGCATGATCTTCTTTGACTAGCAAACCCTCCGCTTGAGATGTTTCACCCTCTTTGTTCTTTCTCATCTGATCACGAGCCAACAACGCAGAAGTGATATCTTTAGTTTTGATGGTCTCCTTGCCGTACGTCAAAGTAGTCACCACATGCTCATACGATTTAGGTAACGAACACAAAAGAACTATGGCCTTGTCTTCATCGTCAACTTCCACATCCATCTTCACAAGATTTGTGACTAGTTGATTGAAAACGTTCACATGTGCTGTCAGATCCGCCCCTTCCTGCATCTTTAGCCCATACAACTTCTGCTTCAGATACAGTTTATTGGTCAGAGTCTTGGACATAAACTGAGCTTCCAACTTTTCCCAAATTATCTTTGGTGAGGTCTCCTCCATCACATGGTACATGACCTGATCTAAAAGACATAGCCTTATTGTCGCAGCCACCTACAACTGCATCTCCTCCCAATCGTCATCCTCCATCTTGGCCGGTTTGACACCCTTCAAAGCCTTTGAAGCACCTAGTTGAGCTAACAAATTTTTGACCCTAGTTTGCCACAAGCCAAAATTTCCAGAGCCGTCAAACTTCACCAAATCAAATTTCATACCTGTCGGCGCCATCTTGCCAACCCGCGACCTGACTGGTCTGTCGCCACCAGAATACTCGCCCTTCTCACCGTCCGTATTCGTCTTCACAATCCCGTCTTGTGATCTGATCTCAGACATTCAACAGCAAACCACCTGTCCGCCGCCGCACCGATCCAACCAATCTGCTTCACGGTTTTTCTCCGTCCTGCTTTTGGTTCTGTCCGGTTTGCACACACCTGTACGCCTGCTGTACGATCTTGCCTTGAGCCCAGATTTGTGCCTTCCGTGGTAAGCTTACGAGTGTCTCGATCAATTGCCCGTCGCCTTTTCTGCCATAGGTTCACGTCCTGACCGCTCCTTAAATAGCATCAGCCACCGGGATACCGAGTCCAGATCGACTTCGAGTCCGAATGGACACGTCAAGCCGAGTCCGCGTCTATGACATAATTTCGTGCCTTATCAGAAACGGTCTCCTGACCAGCTCCCACACGGAATCAGGCCTTTGATGTTTGACTTCTCCTCACATCTTCTCTCACGGCAGCAATCCACGTCGTCTGTTCTGCATGCCCATGCATGCACGCAGCTTGTACGTGTCCCACACAAATCCAATTGAAATCGTATGCACTCATGCATTAAGATGCAACTAATTAATCCATGCATGGAATTAATATCCTGCATGCTTGCAACAACTCGTGCATATCTCTTGCTCTTGGCCACCATCTGTACGCGTACTGTATGCATGTGACACGTACACATACGTGTCGTTCGTGCCTCTGCACGCACCGCAGTCGCAGCCCTCGTGTTTTCTGTCCACGATCCCGTCGTCATCGGCCCTGCACGTCCGCCGCGCCGTGCCACGCTCGCCGGCTTCGCCCTTCCGTCACTAGCCTCCCTGCCGCGTTCGCCGCGTGTGTCGGGCGCGCCGTCCATGGCGCTACCCCTCCGATCTCTCCGGTCGCCTTCGGCCACGCTCGGCCCCGTCTTCCGGTCAAGTTCCGCCATCGCCGGTCTGATCGCGAGCGAGGTCGTCACCTCCGCAACGTCCTCGTTGTCGCCATCGATCTCATCGCCACGGCTGACGATCTCCTGTCGATGCGCGACCCCCACCTCGTGTTTCCTCCTCCACATGTCTTCTTGATCCAATGTTGAAACCTTCTGCTTTGATACCACTTGTTATAAAAGTTAGCCGATATAGCGGAACGACGACTAACCTTCTCGATCGCTTCAATCATTGATCACCCAAGACATGCCAGATGACGACTCAGGAACACACGATATTTGTTAACGAGGTTCAGCCGAAGCCTACATCCCCGGGGCTCTGATTATGGGCGCTCCTCCCCAACCAATATAGCTCCTAGCCGCTACGAGTCCATGGCCATGCCGCCATCATCTCCCTGCGTGTCTACGCTACATTGTAGTCGCCATGATTACATTGTGGTGCCCCTCTCTCTATTTAAGAGAGATGACAGGTTACAGAGTCCGACTCTAACTCTACCCCTAACACCTATTACAACTCCAAGTCCAACCGTAACCAAATAGGACTAGTATATTCGACACCTATTCTAACAATTCTTAATCTTTGTGCCCTCAAAATAAGCCTTATATTTTGAAACAGTTGGGGGGGGGGGTACTAGCTAAATGCAGGTGGCTTTGCAACAGATAAAAATAAATGCATGTCTTATTGGTACAAAATGTAGTTCATAGTTGGTGGGTGGCAGATTCACTGTCACCACCACTACACTGTCTTCCTTCAGAAGGAGTACAGATTTGTGGGTTTGTTTCAAGGTTTGACTGCATGACCAATGTGCGTACCCGCATTATTATTTCTTGCACTGCACTGTACTCTCTGATGATGACATATGCCACTGAACTATAATATTTCTCTGAACACTTCTCTGTAAGGAAACGTAGCAAAAAAGTTCATGCCACATTCTGCAGAATTTTACAAACTTCACTTTTGCTTGCACTCCTGACTCCTCTGTTTACTTTAAAAATAACTATACACTATCCATTTATTCAAAACAGGTTGATGATAAACTTTATATATACCTGGAGTATGTTTCTGGTGGATCCATCCATAAACTACTCCAGGAGTATGGGCAATTTGGTGAACCTGCTATCCGCAGTTATACCAAGCAAATACTTTTAGGCTTGGCTTATCTGCATGCAAAAAATACGGTTCACAGGTAACATTCCATTTCCTTTTGTCGTTAGTTCAGCACTTCAGTTCCTTAGATGTAAGCTACCAAGTTGTAGATTATTTTATTATTTGTCATGTTCCATAATTTGCAGGGACATTAAAGGTGCAAACATACTGGTAGACCCTAATGGTCGTGTAAAGCTTGCTGACTTCGGAATGGCAAAACATGTAAATTCTCTGTTTCAAATTGTAAAAAAAAAAAATCTTTCTCATTTGTCAGGAATAACTAAAATTTAAAGCAAAAGCATTATTAGATATAATTCCTTGTATCATCTTCATAGGAAGAAATGGTGTATTGTGCCTTACCCTTTCCCTCGTGTTCTCTTGCACTTGAGGACTACCACTTGTGCTAGATCAATCCATTCGATAAGAGATAACCATTTTGTTTTGGTCCTTACCGTATCTGTCAGCACATTTGCTGGCTTACTTGGACCAAATGGTTATGCATGTTTCTATGCTAGTTACTAGGCAGTAGTTTGTTTACCATAGATGTAGTGCTATTTTATTAGTAATATAAGCTTGTATACCTTCATGGGCCGACTCTTATGGGCCATTTGGATAAGTGATTAGTTGTTTCTAGCAAGTTATATGTTTATGGGAAGGTCCTTTTGTCTATAGATGTTTCTTCTTTGGATATTTATCCGCGCATATGAACTTCTTTTCTGCCAATCCATTTTTCAGATCAATGGGCAGCAGTGTGCCTTTTCATTTAAGGGTAGCCCGTACTGGATGGCTCCTGAGGTAATGAAAATCCTACATTCTTCTATACTTCTCTAGTTATTTGATGAATTTATGCCTATCTTCTCTCCGCTGTTATAAAAATCAACCTTGCTTCTCTCACACATGTAATAACTATGCAGGTTATAAAAAATTCTAATGGATGTAATCTTGCTGTTGACATATGGAGCTTAGGATGCACGGTTTTAGAGATGGCTACCTCAAAACCACCATGGAGCCAATATGAAGGGGTTAGTACTTATACTAGGCTCTTAAGCTGTATTTTATGTTTTTGTGCAACACACATTTTCTTTTCATGAGAAGGTACTCCCTTTGGTCATAAATATTTGATGTTTCGGACTATCTTTTTAGGGGAACGTTTAGGACAATATACGGTCATACTTTTGAAACCTTGACCATCATAACTTCTAATGTGCTTAGTTCAACTTAAAAATGGTATGTGTTGATTCGACTTGAAAAGTATTATCATAATATCATAAACTTACAAGATTTTATACTTATTCTAATGTAAAACCATATTTGATTCAACGTTGAATTTTGAATAATGGCACTTTGCTACGAGTTTTGAATAACTGCACATTGCTACAATATTTGATTCAACAGTGAATTTCGAAGACCATAAAAAAGTCAAATGTCATATAGTTTTGGCTGAAGGGAGTACTATAGAAGATGAATGGTGGATACTGTATCATTGTTGTGGTTTTGCTTCAGTACTTATTTTAATTAAAAAAACAAGTTCAGCATGGCTCATTGTTTTGTCTTATTTTCGCAATGCTCTTTTTAGTTAGCAAAAGTTTGTGGTGGCCAGGAGGCCCGGCATCCCCTTTGATGAAATCTGACGAATCCAACATGACACTATGTTTGAAAAATTCCAAAACAAAAAGGTTGTTTAAAGATGCAATGATTTAATTTTGTATTCATTTTTTTATGTTGAATATAAAACAGACAAGTGGTACAGGAACCACATGATGACCGGTACCATGTGAATGCTTATATATTTTTTGTATATTGAAAATTTGGTTGAGGTTTTGCATGTTAGACTTCTTTATATGTTCTTCACCTTCTATTTATCTTGGACTTTTTGAGACATTGCATCATGATGTATTCGCTAAGGGGGCAATGGATCCCTTTGGCGTCAAAACTGGAATCTTTTATTTATTATAATGCATACTGATTATCACTATATTGACCTAGATCTAGCAGTTTTTAGTGTTAATTCCATTCTATTTTTGGATTTTACATCATGTTATTTTGCTATCCTATTTTTTTCCCCAAAGCATCCATCTAAGCTTCACGTTGAAGGTGCCCTTATGAGAAATACTACTTAACAATCTGCGACACCTCTTTCCTATATTCTTGACATGTCTCTTGTTCCGCAGTAACATTCGTTCTAAAAGTGCCCCCCCCCCCCCTTCTCTTTTTTGTTCCTTTTAAATATTTTGTATGGATTGGCAGTAGGAATAAATCATTGATCTGTTATGAGCCAGATGTTGACACAATGCTTTGTTTTTTAGATTGCTGCAGTGTTTAAGATAGGAAACAGTAAGGAGCTTCCACCAATACCAGATCACCTCTCAGAAGAGGGCAGAGACTTTATAAGACAGTGCCTGCAGCGCGATCCATCCAGCCGTCCAACAGCAGTGGATCTTTTGCAGCATTCATTTATACGAAATGCATCTCCACTTGAAAAATCACTGTCGGATCCATTGCTACAGTTGTCTACTACATCCTGCAAACCAGATCTGAAGGTATCAACTGCTTTCCTGGAACATGTTGTCTTTTAGCTAAACATCTGTCATGCATGTTTGCCCAGTTAGCAGCTGTATGCATTAATTCTACAAATCATTTACTTTATTTTTTACCTTGTTTCCTTTCATTTGCTTCTTTCTGGCTGTTGTAGCTAACTAGGACAGATAAATGTTACTGGGGCCTACTTAGAGTATTAAGGTCTTGGTTATCAGATGGACAATTGATTGTTCCATTTTTCTTACGCTTTGTCTCTTGTGACATTTCAGGTGGTCGGGCATGCCAGAAATATGTCTTCTTTGGGTTTGGAAGGGCAATCCATTTACCAGAGAAGAGCTGCTAAATTTTCTTCTGTGCACAGGTGAATCATTCAATATTTGAATCTACCTGCTAATTCATAAGAATATTGCTTTGGAGTGTGTGTACTAAATATTCTAGAGGAGCAGTAGCTAACTTATAAATCTCTGCTGAAAAAATTAAATTAGAACCGCAACCAAACCTCTCATATCATAATCCTTATGCTTTGGTATGACGAAGAGTAAATTAGCTAACATTTCAAAGTAGGAAATTTTAGCTGCACATTACTGAACTATCTCCTCCACCTTTTATTTTGGCAATTACCCCTAAATAATGACATTCAAATGAATACAAAATAAATGACCTTTGTATGAATTTTTTATATATGAGGACACTAAGTGAACCCTACTAGAAATCTTACTAATGTCCTTTTTTCAACATGCAAGTATGAATAATTGCCCAAATGTGCTTTTATGTTTTGTTGATGTCCCTGCTTAATTCATCTGAGCTGCAACATGCTCCCACTGTAAAATTCAAGCAGTGTTTAATGCTATTGTAATATTTTTCACATTTTACCCTTGTTCTGTACCCTGCTGTCATTTATTTTCGATAACTCAGTCCTGTACTCCTATAAGAAATACAGTTCCTCGTTTTTTTTTAAAAAAAAACAGTTCAGTGAATGTATATCTGCATGGAAATGTATGTACTCTAATCATCGGTGCTTGCAGTGATATTCATGTACGAAGCTATATATCTTGCCCTGTTTCTCCATGTGGGAGCCCTCATCTGAGGTCAAGATCTCCACAACATCAAAATGGTATAATGTCACCCTCTCCGATTTCGAGCCCAAGAACTACTTCAGGTGCTTCCACTCCTCTGACTGGTGGTAATGGAGCTATTCCTTTTAACCATGCAAGACACCTAGCTTACAATAATGAAGGTTTCACAATTACATCGAGATGTCTTGATGAGCCCTTGCCAAACCAGCCTCCAGATCCGGTCCTTGGTCGTTTTGTTAGAGTGAAACAACCCTCGCTAGGTTTTCAGGAGAGGGCAGTCCCTGAAGCTGACATTCTGAGCCCTCAATTTGGAAGGATGGGACATGTGAGCGTGTGGAATTTGCATGATAAGCCACTGCCTTCTGAGCATGCTTCACAGAAGGGCTTTGAGGATCGGGTAAAACTTAAGCCTCCACTGGATTTGAGATCTGGTCCACCACACCTTGGGTGCAACCATGGTCATTGATTTCACCCAAAGGTGTGCTGGATAGGCATTGAGTTGGAGCTTGATGAGAGCTGCTGAGCCAGTTTGCCCATCTATTTACTGCAAGCCTGGCACTGTATCATAGTACACAAATAATTTCATTAATTATTTCAGAAGCTGACCGTCTCAACAAAGGTACATCCCTTCTCATAGTTTTCTGCAAATTCTCGCATTTCTATTTATACATTTTTAGAAAAAGAATAGCCTTTTATTCTAACTCTAAGACTTGAAAGAATTGCTCTATGTTATCTACATCATTAACAGCTTTTACACCTTCACTGGATATATATAGTACATGGGCTTAATGAGTGATTAGTGTCGTACTATCATCAAGTGCAGTAGTTTTTTGCCTGGTATCTTTAAATAACAGAATCTTTGAGGTGCCAAATTTGACTTGCTACCATTATTGTGTGGTACTATATTTACTTGCCAAACATTGATTCCTTTGTTGTAGTAAAATTCCGAAACATGGACTTAGATATGTGAATCGAATCCGCTTATTTACTGGGGTCATTTGGGGACCGCCAACTACATATCCTTGGCTTTGGAGAGCTCTATATCGCCATTCAATCTTCAACTCTTCCTCTTTTTTTCCTTCGTTTTTGGGACAGTGAAGATATCTATCTTAGTCATAGTCTATTGCTGACAGTGCATTCTGAATGGACAGGTGAGCTATGCCCCCACCAGGAACAGGCGTTGACTTCCATATTACCATGCCTGTTATGTGTTAACCAGTTACACGTCGTTGATGCGATTGTATATTACAGAGGGTCTAGATAGCCAAGGACCCAAAACAGTAGTTCTTCACCTGTATACTCTGGTATCTACATTCGTTTTCCTTTGGACAATCTATGGGTTTCGAGGCCATTGTACAGGAGGAAACTCAACTAGAAGTCCACATTTTGCAAAGGTAGAGGCAATTGAACCATTCAATACCCATTCTTTTTCTCAGTACTTCCCCTTGCTGCGAGCTTTTGCAACTAGTCAGCTGCAGCCTGCATAGTGAAAGCGTTGTTGCTGTACTCAGGTAATCCATTCACTGTATCTATTACTCTGGAAATTATACAGAGATTCTGATCGTTAATCAAATCAACGTGACTATATGATTATGTTGCTTCTTCCCTTTTTGCTTTTGCGTTTGTTGCTTCTTGAATCTTGATTAGTTTGTGGAACATGAAACAATCATATGGTGCACCTAGCTCCAATGTGATTTAATTTTTCTATTTCTTTTTCATTTTTCTACGAGTTGAATAACTGCACACCTGTACGACTTCTGTCTTTCTAAAGAACTATTGCTTCGAGTTAAACATGTTTTAAAAACCAAACACTGGCTTTTGCCTTTTTGCGCTCATCTTGAACTTAGGGCCCTTTTTGAATCGTAGGAGTGAAAAAACGGAGGAATAGGAAAATGAAAAAACGGAGGAATAGGAAAAACATAGGATTATTATAGAAATATAAATGCAAAACACACGTGTAACATAGGAATGGCCGTTTGATTAGATTGCAGGAAAATGTAAGAACTGGATGAGAGAGATAGACTTAAATGAAATTTTTGAAGAGGCTGGAGCTCTTGCTAGATTTCCTCTAAAATCTATATGTAATGAGCCATTCTATAGGAATTTTATTGGATTTAGAAACCCTTAATCCTTTGAATCAAATAGTGACAAAGGAAATATTCCTATAGGATTTAAATCGTATGAGACTCCTATATAAAATTCTTTGATTCAAAGGAGCTCTAAGTGAGAAATCGTCTGAACCATGGGATGGGTGGTGCATCCTCATAGGATCATTTGGAACGGTTCCATTTTAATTTTCCATTTAGCATATATTTTTGAGGGATGAGATGATAAATAAACCTCAATATTCCCTGGTGCCAAATTTCCCTGAAGCAGGATGACGAAGGCGAAATGCAAAAGGGTAGTAAATGGCTAAGTGCGACCCAGGTATCTAGTATAGTACTTCATCTATCTATCTCTACAGTCTACACTGCTCCATTATATTTTTACACGCTTTGCTTCCAAGTTTCAACTTCCTTTTGCCTCGGCGCCTCCAAGTCCCTAGTGGCGAGACCAAACACCCCACCAAACCTCCCATGTGCCGCGCTGCCGTAGGGTACGTAGCAAGTAGTAGTAGTAGCGTGCGCCCGGTGGCTAGCGGGTCCCCATCGCACTACCCGGCCAGCCGGCCTTCTTTACACCGCGCCCGGCCACCATCAATCGTCCTCATCTTCATCGTTATCGTTGTCCTGACGCACATAAGCCAGGCCCACCACTAACTCATTCATACAGATTCAAACCGCCGCTCCTCATCAGATCGATCGCTAAGCCCTAGCCCTTGATGGATGCAAGGCTGGACTCATCACTCATCCTGGTATAGTACACTCACTAGGGTTCATTTGTTCTTTCATGGCATTACTCGGTCGGGAACTAGACAGAGCTACCTTTTTGTTCTCTTTTCTCTTTTGCTTCGTTCTTCCCTTCACATTCATAGTTCAGGCTTCGTAGGATCATACCAGCATTGTTGCCTGCCAAGATTATTCTAGTACGTGTATTAAAGGCGCGGTTCATGCACGAAGAGGAAACCGGATTTCCAGCAATAGAGATGATAACTTAAGAATTAAGATCTCCATCACATAAAAACATACAGTGACTGAGTACTGGATTACACGATTGAGTTGTTCAGGGTTCAGATAGGAAAAACATCTTGGGGACTAGAGATAGAGGGAATCGACAGATGCGCAGCAGTAGCGCGCGGGAAACAGGACATCACGATTGCGTTGCATGTCGTCGGCTGCGCAGCGGCGGCGCGGGGCTTAAGACCTGCTCTTGAATGGGATCGCCCTGATGATCACCTGGTGGTAGATGGCAGCCAGGGCAGCGCCAACGAAGGGACCAACCCAGAAGATCCACTGCAAAATTTAGATACCAAAATTTGTAAGGAAAAACTCTTTGTCGTGTCTTCTACTCTTTTCTTGAGCAAAGGCTAGTAAGCTGGTAAGCTACTAAGTAAACTTTAGCAAGAGCATGCTGCTACATTTGGTTATAGTGACATGTTTATCATCTTAGACCTACCCATACAAAGAGAAAAATATAACCAAAAAAAGTCGATTATCAATGATGTGCTTACTAATATCTGATAATGTAAGAGGATCCAATTGCTGAGAACATTTGATTATATATACTGACATGTTTATCATCTTAGACCTCAATTTGCCAACAAAAAATGTATCGATTATCAGTAATGTGTTGACTAATATCTGATAATGTAAGAGGAACTAATTGCTGAGAACGGCGAGTAGGTAAAAAGAGAAGAAAGGTTGCTCACATGGTCATTCCAGGCATGGTCCTTGTTGTAGATGATGGCAGCGCCAAGGCTCCTGGCTGGGTTGATGCCAGTACCGGTGATGGGGATGGTGGCCAGGTGGACCAGGAACACCGCAAAACCAATTGGCAGTGGGGCAAGGATCTGTTTTCACCAACAAAGGACAGAAATACGTTATGCAACACACAAAAAACCCATATATACTTCCAGTAACTATATGCATACAGTCAATTTCTTGAGCAAACATGATAAATTAAACTAGTTAAAAGTCTAACCATAAATGGCGCACACCTACAAGTTATGAGCACACCAGTTCATTGTTAAAGACATACTGTATGAGTGAGGTATGTAAAGGTGCTAACCAAAATACTGCTTAGTGATTTGCACATTATCACTTTAGGGTTTGGTGATGAATTGGTTATCACAGTGCATAACTCATTAGACCACACTAACTACTACTGAACTTTCACATATCACACTGCAAAAAGGAGAAGGATACTTACAGGAACATGCGAGTCCCTGGCATTCCTCTTGGCATCAGTGGCTGAGAAGACGGTGTAGACCAGGATGAAGGTGCCAACAATCTCAGCACCAAGACCGTCACCCTTGGTGTAGCCACTGGCAACTACATTGGCACCACCGCCATTGCCCATGTACAGACCCTGCTGGAAGCCCTTCACAACTCCAGCTCCGCAGATGGCCCCTAGGCATTGCATCACTATGTAGAAGATGGCCCGGGTCAGGGACAGCTTCCTGGCCAAGAACAGCCCAAAAGTAACTGCTGGGTTGATGTGTCCTCCTGTTGCAGTAACAGACAATATAATGGATATTAGTAGTGCCCTTAATTGCCGTAGTTGTTTTGTGGTCAGTTGTCATGAGAATTGAAGTAAGACTGTATAGTGTACCCTCATGTATTCATATTTTGAGATTAACAAGGTAGTATTTGAGATTTTGAAGCATTATATAAAACTGGTACAGAAATTAACTTCTAAGATTGCGAGTTGTGATAGACTGTATAAGTTGACAACACAAGATATTTACTTGTTCATATAGTTTTGTTAATATTCTGGTAGGAAGATTAACCAAGGAGAAAATTTTGGCATCACATATTTCTTTGCCTCCAAGGCTCCAAGTGCACATTCAATTTTGATGAACTAAAAATAATATATTTTTGTGTGATAATTTGTGTGGTTTCAGCATCAACAGTTAGAACACTACCGAAGAAAATGCTGGGTTAAGAGTTAAATCAATCGGATGACCTTAAATCCTTAATCTTCTAGTCGTAAATCAAGCCTTTGCATAAGAACAAAATTCACATACCACAGCAGTACAATATGCCAGCGACAAATCTTTGCGCAGACAAGGTACATGATGGTACAAGAGCAAAAGGTAGTGTCATAAATTTTTGGTGCATTCAACACCTGTAGAAAGCTATAATAATTCTTTAAAACTACAAGAGCATGGACAACAAATTTAGTGAATTTCCAGTTACTAATACTGATCTAACACCCCAAAAGCAGGTAACTAAAAGTCTTTCATCAATTATTCAGTGTTAATGCCATATGCCTCAAAGTCTTGCTACTTATGGAAGGAGCAGTAGTAGTACACATGATTCTATACCTCATGCTTTACTAAAGTGAGCATGCTAGTATGAAGAAACTACTGAGCCAAGCAAAGTGCAGGTAACAAGTAAGTATCAACTAGCAAGACAAACCAAGGCAAAATCATGACAAAGTTGAAGACTTGAGATCTTGAAGGTGGGGGAGGAAGCCAAAGGAGAGTGAACTGACCGGAGATGCCGGCGGTGCAGTAGACGAGCGCGAAGATCATGCCTCCGAAGGACCAGGCGATGCCCTGGATGCCGACGGTGGCGCACTTGGAGGAGGACTTGGAGACCCCCATGACGGTGAGGATGGTGATGTAGAGGAAGAGGAAGGTGGCGACGAACTCGGCGATCCCGGCCCGGTAGAAAGACCACGACTTGAGCTCCCCTGGCTCGAACAGCGGCGCCGGCGGCGGCTCCTTGTAGTCCTTGTCGTCCCCGGCGCCCTGCGCCGCCGTTCCTATCGGCTGCCTCTCCGAGTACCTGTTCGCCCCCAGCCGCACGTCCTCCTCCTTCCCCTCCATTGTCGCCTCTCCTCTGCAATGCGTGTGAGTGGAGACTGTGTGAGTGAGCTAGATGGTGGAGATGAGAGAGAGGAGTAGGGTATTATAAAGGCAGAGTACACTGAAGAAGAAGAGGAGGAAGGAGAAGGTGGTTCTGGAAAGGGAAGGAGGTGATGATCACGGGAGTGGAGCGTGGGCCCTGGTGGGCCAGTGTGGTGGTTAGGTTGGATGCTTTTTTGAGTTTATTCATAGCCTTATCCAAATTGAGCTTTTTTTTTCTTTTCTTTTTTTTTTAGGCTCCGAACAAAATTGAGCTGAACTGCACTGTCATAGGCTGTGTTTAGTTCTTCCAAAGTTGAAAGTTTTGAGTTGAAATTGGTACGATGTGACTGAAAAGTTATGTGTGTATGACAGTTTGATGCGATAGAAAAAGTTGGAAGTTTGGATCTAAACATAGGCCTTGTTTGGATGCTCCGAGCTATTAAATAGCCCTTCGGAATCTTGCTATTTAGAAGTATTAAACATAGATTACCGATAAAACCGATTCCATAACCCCTAGTCTATTTTGCGAGACGAATCTAATTATGTATATTAATCCACGATTAGCGGCTGATTACTGTAGCATCACTGTAGCAAATCATGGATTTTCGTCTCGTAAAATAGTGTAAGGGTTATGGAATGTGTTTTATCAGTAATCTACATTTAATATTCCTAAATAGCAAGATTCCAGAGGGCTATTAAATAGCCCTCCGGATCCAAACAGGGCCATAGCCATATTTGAGCTATAATTCTTCAGAAATGTAAGGGCTGTTCATATTATCGCCAAAATAATCCCAATTAAATTTTGATAAGTTGACAATATTATCAAGTTTTGGCATGATTCTTTATGTATTTACTAAGAGATAATCCAAGAAATACTATTGACAATAATCCAAATCCAAAAAATGCCATCGACAAATGTGAGTTCTAAGAAATGTCATCGCACAAATGACTTTATCCAAAAATGCCATCGTTGTTAGGGTTCCGTCCATTCCACACCATTAAGTGTTATAGGATGAACAGTGTATTTAACGGCGTGGAACGAACGGAACCATAACGGCGATGACATTTCTTGGATTTGAACGCTTGTCAATGCCATTTGTTGGATTATCTCATTTAGTAAAGTTTGGTAAAAATAAATAAATGTATGCATATTTTGATAACTTTATAAAAAATAATATGATTTAAAATGACATGAATCTAAACAACCCATCGTATTTGCGAGCCGTTACAAAAGGAGGACGGAATTGGACAACCTTTTAAGTTTCAGTTGATAAATGAGACTGTGTAGAAATAAATGCCCCATAACAAGTTAAACATCAATATGAGGGGCCTCTAAAGCTGAGTTAGTTTGTGCTTGCTACTAAGGCTGTTTTCGTTGCAAAGGACTCCCAACCGCTCTTACTAGTATTCCATGCGCATGTTTTTCAAACTGCTAAACGATGTGTTTTTTAAAAAATTTTCTATATGAAAGTTGCTTAAAAAATTCATATTGATCTATTTTTTTAAAAAAATAGCTAATACTTAATTAATCACGCGCTAATGGACCACTCCGTTTTTCGTGAGGAGGGAATGAGTTCCCATCTCCGAGATCCAAACGCAGCCTAACTCCTCTTTTTTCGCACACTCTTTCCAGACGGTTAAACAATGTGTGTTTTGCAAAAATTTTCTATTGAAAATTACTTTTTTAAAAAAATCATATTAACCTTTTTTTTATATTTTTTTATTAATACTTAATTAATTGTATGTTAGTCCATCGCTCCATTTTCGTGTCGAGAGGTGAGGTTCTTAACTTCCACCAAGAACACAGCCTAATTGCATTATGCAATACTGAATTCTAGAAGTATGGCTTCTTCTGTTGTACTCCTCCTACTAGCCAGGATGCCTAATCCTTTCCCTCACTTCGAAGGATTCTTTCTGTTTTGTCCGGGATCCAAAGCCAACGTCGAAAGGACAGTGATGGGGGCACATATATGATTATAATATATGTGTCATGTGTGTGAGAATTTGTGATGTACAGTCCATCCATGTTAGCGGCTAATTCTTTTAGAGTTTAGAACCCTCTTCGATTCGAGTTTAGAACTTTTTTTAAGGACTTTTATGGTACATTCAGTATATACTACCAGTCTGTTTGGTTGGAGGAAGTTTTAGGAGGGATTGGGAGTTTAAAGGGATGAGGCTATTAACTGTTTTGTTTGGTTGGGGGACATGGGAATTTTGGTGGAATGGGGATGGGGAATTGAGGAATGAACTCCCTCCTTTTCAATACCTGGGTAGGGGCAGGTAATTGGGAGGGAATTCTTCCTTTACTTCGCCTAAACAAATCTCAGCCATCCGTTTTCATTAATGATCTAATCTCCAACTAAACTCCCTATCAATTTCCACCACCTCTACCAAACAAGAGACTGGGATGAAAAATCAAATTCTCATCTTAATCTCACCATCAATTCCCTCGTGTAAACTCCTAATCCCCTTCCCTCAAGTTGCCAAACAAGCCGTACCAGTATATGAAAGGGTAATTTTGGTATTAGGTGAAAATCTGAAAAGGGCTTTTTGGTCATTTAAATTAGAGAATTATTTTCACCCGGATTTTTTTTCTGTGGATATCGTCATCCGCTTCTTCACGATACATCTCGCGTCGCTGCTCCGGCGTCGCTGCTCCCGTGCCGACGCCTCCATCCCGATTCCTCCGGCGCCGGGAGAAGCCGAACCTCCACGCGCCCGGCGTCTCCCGCGTCCCTGGCGCCCTCCCTCAAGCCCTAGCCTATTCTCCCCCGCATCCGACCTGCCGCCGCATGGCTGCCCTTGCCGCTGCGAGCTGCAGAAGCTGCGCGCCTATGCCACAGCGGCATGCGCCCTTCTGCTGCTCCGCCTGCCCGTTGCCTCCCTCAAGAACTAGGGTTTTGGGTCGCCAGAAAAGACACAAGAGGAGGAAAGGAGGAGGGAAATCGATTCGATTCCCAATGGCGGCGGCGGCGAGGTGGCGCTCGCTACTCGCAAGAGGAAGACGACTGGGCGCTACTTCCACGAAGGGGCGACCGTGGATCGGATCTGACCAGTGATGAAACGTGAAATCACGAAATTACCTCCACATAATTAGATAAAAAGACAAATATACCCTTTTCAATTTATACTGCAGGATAATTGGAAGGGAGATCGGATGAATTTTAAACCGTTAGATTAAATATACTGGTAGTATATACTAGTAGTAGAATGTACCGTAAAAATCCTCCTTTTTTAACTAGTACTGTCGAATTAGCGTGATCAGATACAGTTCCTGCATCAGGCTGCATATGATCAGCTTTGCTTTAAACAGTTGCGTGTTAAAGAAAGAGAACAACTACTACGAGTACTACTATCGGAGTAGTTTACATTGCAGTAGTTATGTTACTGTCGATGCTTTATCACAGCTTAATGGAGCACAGATCTGTGCCACTGCTTTGGATGGATGATGATGCAAACATGAACCTAACCACTTTGGCTTCATCATTCAGTAAACTTTTCCAGAAAGCATAATGATAGAAAAACTGCAGTGCAATTCACCCAAAATGAAAAAAGGATAGGCAACTTGTTGGGGAGTTCAAGTTTCTTCAGACCACTTAATTGAATGTGTTACACTTAGCTCGATGACCCATATCATTTGATGCTACACTGTAGTATGTTGTCGCTTCCATGGAGAGTCAAAAGATGCCATTGTTTTGGTGTTCCTGGTGATAAAGGGCCCAGGTATAGTGCAGCTACATGTACTGAAAAATCTGAAGAGAGAAAGTAAAGTTTCTGAGGCAAAGCGAGCTGCACAGGAGTACTTGTTTTTTCAGTAGTTGTTGCACTGAATTTGTTTGCGGAAAAAGCCTGGGTGACGTTCTCGATTGATATTCAGAGGCCTGCTATTGCACAGAGTTTCCAGCAATTCAGAGACCCCATGCTACAGCTAAGCATGGAAACTTTCGTCCTTTACACCTAAGCAGGGCATGATTGTGGCCAAAATTATTTTGCAGATGTTTCGTTGCTGAATTTCTATGACCTGAATTTTCAGTAATTAGTCCCGGATGAGCCATCAGAAATTCAGAACTGTACAACTTCAGAATTAAAGAACAAGGTTCCTAAAATAAAGAGCAGGGACAAGACCATCAATTCACTTGTGCTTGAAATTTTGCAACTAACGTTTTTCCATGAGCCACTTCGCATGCACTGAATATCCTGAGAAACAAAAATACCACTATCATGCATGTCAGTTTCGGTCCCGAGCTTTGAACAACCTCAATCTTTCCACCGAAGAACAGATCATTCTCCAATATTTCACTGCTGAAACAGTCTAGCTGTTCAGCCCACAGAATCAAGGAATTCAGATGGCTATGGGAAAAAACAAGCATAAAATACATCCCATCTCCTTCAATAATCCTACCGAAAAGGAGAACTATTCCCTCCTGTTCTTCTCACTGCAATTGTACTCGCACTAACTGACGAACACGTACACATATCACTGTATTATTGGCGGGGGGAGCAGACTCTGAGCTCCGATGAGTGATGACCGTTGCCACAACTGTTTCTGCTGCTGAAAAAATCGAGAAGCCGTTGGAACAAAGCTGCAGAGCCGTACCACTGTATCATCAGTATCTCGCTGGCTTTGCATTGTTTCTTTCATCAGCCGCAACTAGTGCATGGGAGCATTTAACTTTTTAGTAATTTTAAGATGTGGCGTTCAATAATTTATCGCTAACAGTTTATAACATGTGAATCCAGTGGTAAATCTTTAATTGCTATTTGTAAGGATAGAATTTTTATATTTCACTCTAAGCAGTTAAAAGCAAGCTTAAAAAGAAAGCGATGAAAAACCCCATAACAATTTAAAATCAAGTTTCAAAATTCATTTTTTCCCCCTCACCTTGTTACCACCTTGTCCATTGCCACCGTGCCAGCCGCATGATGAGAGGCAGGCAGGCAGGCAGTGCCGGGAGAGCGTCACCACCGCGGCGAGCGCAAGTGCGCCACTCGAACGGGTGCACGTCGCGTCACGCCCTGCCGGCCACGGCGCGCGCGCCACACGTCCGTGGCGCGCACATGCGCCGCCCCGGGCAGCTGCCTAACCCCCTGGGCGGCGCCAGCGCCACAGCCAACTGCTCCAGCGTCAGCCACGCGAATGATGGTTTACTGACTTAACAGTTTTTTGATTTTTTTTTCCAGATCAGTTTTTTAATTTGCGTGGTGCAGAATTTATGGGGATGATTTAGGGTTTTCCGTGCGAATTTATTTTCAATTTAAAGTATCTGGTAGGATGGTGTCTGTGGATATGCTCCAGATGATTGAAGCCAAATGATTGGCTTCGAGGATGAACTAATCAATAAGAAATTCAATTCCAGCAAAGTATAAAAAGCTATCGACGAGGATCAGTTTAATATAGTTCTCTTCCGCAAATATTAGTTTAATATAGTGAGGGCCTAACTACTGCCTGGCTCATAGTTCAGGGCCGGTGGTCGTTCGGTCATACTCCCTCCGTTTCGAAATATTTGACACCGTTGATTTTTTAGTACGTGTTTGGCCATTTGTCTTATTCAAAAAATTTAAGTAATTATTTATTCTTTTCATATCATTTGAATCATTGTTAAATATACTTTTATGTACACATATAGTTTTACATATTTTATAATTTTTTAAATAAGACGAACGGTCAAACATGTGCTAAAAAGTCAACGGTGTCAAATATTTTTAAACGGAGGGAGTATTATTATTGGCTTTTCTTGACATGAACAGAAATAGATAAACTAAGCATCAGCTTTTGCACGCAAATGACATTCTGTTACGTACCAGCTTAGCAAAACCAAACCACATGTAACAGGCAAATAATGGGAGATGCAAGATCATTGGTTTGGAATTTGGAAATAAATTTGGATTAGCATGGGCCTACCACATAACACAAACCATAGAGTACTTTGGATTTCTTAAACGAGCTAGAGTTTAAATTGGAGCTTAATCAGGGCATGCATACAGAAAGAGAAGATCAATCAGGTCCATCCGAAATACTAATAATTCATGAAAGCAACCTGGCAGAATAAATTTGATAGGTTTCTTGCGCTTATCCAAGACAAGAAGCCATCCAAGCAAAGACAACTCGATATACCCTGTCCGGGAGTAGATGCTAATAACACCACATGATTAAAGAACTTGGACAGCGCCATCGCGCACGGCCCACTGCCAGCCAAAATGCTGTCATCCATTCAGTTGTATGGCCGGAACAGCCCAAAGCTATTACCTTCGGCAATTCTGTATCCTGTGATCTTGCATGATTTGCCAGCGTGTAGGTTGCCGCCTTCGTGCATGGGGACGACGACAACGCCATTGTTGTCTCCCTGCTGTCTTGTCCTGTCTCCCTTCGTGGCCTTATGTAATTTTGCGAATTCTGAATCCTGCTACCACAGTAGAAATAGCGGTATGAAGCCGCTTCTGCGTACGGCGAGAACAGTGCTACCGAGTGCGAGATGTGCAAAAACGATGTAAAGAAGACTCGAGTTGTGTACTCGTGCATGTCCGTTCACCTCTAGAGCTCGTCCATGCAGTACAACCGCTTGACCATGCGGACTGCAGGACGAAGGGATACAGTAACCCGCTGAATTTTAGGAGAAAATCCAACAACACAACTTCCAAAAAATATTGTACAAGCTAACTTACCTAAAAATACCATTACCGTTAGGTTCCATCCGTTTCTCACTGTTAAAATGTGACGAGGTTAACGGAGTAAAATGGATATACTCTAACAACAATATATGTCATTTCTACAACGCGTTGACTCGTAAGATGACGTTTTTTTGAAAGTTATATTCACCGATAGTATGTCTTAAAATATGATACTTGTTCCAGATCAGCATGTTTGGAAGCTCTCAAACTCAGGAATTTATACTTCTAAATCCGCATATGAGGCCATCTTTGTTGGGACGGTAAGGTTTGCACCTAGAAGAAGAATTTGAAAGAGTTGGATGCCTTTGAAATACAGATTGTTTATATGGTTGGCAATTAATAATCGTTGTTGGACAACAGACCGGTTGGACAAGCGAGGACTTCAACACCCGCCTACATGTCCATTATGTGATCTGGCTCAGAAAACTATTAGTCACATCCTAGTCACTTGTGTGTTTTCTTGATAAGTATGGTGTTTGGTCGTGCAACGGCTTGGCTACTCTAGCTTTTCAAACCCAGGTTATTGCTAGGTTTGCCAATTGAGGGTCAAGAACAGTAAGGGGTTTACCTACTAATGAGAAGAAAGGGCTAAACTCTTTAATCATCTTGGTCGCTTGGGAAATTCGATCGGAAGCACATGAACAATTGTGTATTTAATGGTGCTATCCTATGCTTGGCCGATGTCCTCCGAGCTATCGCTAATGAGGGCGCTCTTTGGTGCCTAGCAGGAGCTGCTAGGCTTCATGATCTCTTTGCTAGGACTGGGCTGCTAATGCACTAGTTTGTGTTTTTTTTCCTTTGGGTGTGTGGTATTTGTCAGGGTTATGGATACCACATACATAATAGTAGTTGACTAAATCTCGGCAGGACCCACCACGTACCATGTCCTATACGGAAACAACCTGCGGATATAGGAGGAGTTCCGGATAAGGAAAGACAACCAGAGTTCTACATGGAAACGACAATGACTACTCGGATTGTATCCATATTTGTTTCTCTAGTTCTACTTGGACAAGGGGACACCTATGGGTATAAATACAAGGCTCCGTAGGAGGAGAGGGGACACGAACACAGACAATCAACACCCACCACAATCTACGGAACAATAGATCAAGACAGAAGATCAACATACAAGCCAACATACGCCAAGACAAAACGCCAGATATCGACTTCAGAGATAGGCACGGCTAGTCCCCTACGGTGTCTCCGGACACTGTCAGGAGAGACGAAAGCGCTATCTTTGATCTCGCCGGCACGGATTCGAGGAGGAAGACTACCCTGTTGTCGACTGCGAGTCAGACCTTCAGACTGCCATGTCGACAACAGTTAAATAGGCTACCCTAAATATTGTACTGGTGTGATTATGGTGAATAAGAGCAACGACCAGCTTCGGCCAACAAGATGTAGGGTTATTACACAACAATTCAGGGGCCTGAACCTGTATAAAAATCCATGTCTCCGTCTCTTTTACCTTAGTCTCGCATATATCCTACTACCAACGATCCCTATGCCATGCAAATACCGTAGTCGAGACATCAAACGTCGATAGTATTCTGTTGTATTCTTGGTGGGCGAGTGTCGGAGTTTTTTTCTAACACCGTACATCTTTTGTTTTTTATCTTAATGAAATGATACGCAGATCTTTGGCGTGTTCTAAAACAAAAATGATACTTATTATTTCATGGATTTTCTTATTTTGAGAAGATGCCCTGAACCTGATCAGGGCCGAGTATATCTGCATTTCACGGGCCAACGTGCGGAACATGGCCGAGGCCCACCGTTGTATACTGGGCCGTGTATCTTGAGCTTGAGCCTTTAATGGGGCCCACACCGCCGGGGGTGTCTATGGGCTTTCTTTATCGGAATAAGTTCACCGGAGGTCCCTCAACTTAACAGCAAGATTTTTTAAAGTCCCTTAACCACAAAACAGAAACGTATACCTCTAAACTTACACAAACCGTGCACTAAAGATCCTATAGCAGTATACGTGGGTGGTTTCACTGATGTGGCATCCTAGTCAGAAATTTTTTTTTAAAAAGTACGTGGGGCCCACATATCAGCTTCACATATTTTCTTCTCTTTTCTCCTGTTCACTTTTCTTCTTCTCCTCCACTTTTCTCTTCACCGTCGAAGCGCCGCCGGGCTGCGGGCGAGCGCGACGGCGGGCGAGCACGGCAGCGGAGCGGCGGGCGTGCGCGGAGCCACGGCCCACGGGTCACAAGAGGTTCGGCTGCCGGCGGCGCCGGCCGGTGAAGCAAGAGAAGGGGAGGGCGTAGTCGGCGGCAGGAGCACTGGGCCGCGGCGGAGGTGGCCGGAGGCGGAGGCACCATCGCCGTCACCGTGCTCTTGTTGTTGCAGCCGCTGCACATGCGAGGACCTAGCCATTAGTTGAGCGCCATATATATATGTTTGTGTATTGCTATGCATGCATGCATGCTTCCGGCGAGGGAGACGTAGCGGAGCCTGGGCGTGAGGCCAGGGAGGTTGGGCTTGGAGGCGATGGTCCATCCGAGCGCGAGGAGGTGGTACTTGATCTTGGTCCGGAGCTCGTCGTCCCGGCGGCGGAGGAGGGAGAGCAAGGGTGCGCGGTGGTCGGAGAGGAGCCGGCTATGCAGCTCCGGCGACAGCAGCCCGCCGGCTCTCCGCCCGCCGCCTGCGTCCACGCTTGCCCGCCGGCTCTCCGCCTGCTGTCGGCCTGAAGAAGAGAAGAGAGAAGAGAGAATAGAGAAGAGAAGGGGAAGGAAAACGAGAAGAAAAGAGATGTGCAACTTATAAGTGGGTTCCATGTATCTTTTTAATTTATTTTTGTTGACTAGGATGCCACGTCAGTGAAACCACTCATATATACTGCTATAAACATTGAGTTTAGGGGTAAACATTTTGTACTTAAGGGACATAAAAAATCTCGCTGTTAAGACCTCCGGTGAACTTATTCCTTCTTTCTCGTAGCGGCGATAGGCCCATGAGAATTGGCGAGCCCACCGGACTCACCAACCGAGCTGCCTTTCCGGCTCGACTCTGCCGGTGAGAGCGGTAGCGCGTGGCGGCCGTAGGCGAGCGCAGCGTGCGGCAGCATCGCCCTTCGCGGCGAGGCGGCGGGGGCGCAACCGGTGAGGGGACCTACGTTGCTGCCGCAATCCGCCGCTTGCCTTCGCCCCCGCCCGCGCTGAATCCGAGCCGGAGCGCGCGTCGGTTGCCATCACATCGACCCCACCGGCCCGGCGCGGCGCCAGCACTCGCCGCCCCTCCGCCGTCCGCGCGCACAGGTAAGGATCCGATTCCGCTCATGAGCATCCACCTTTTGTGACCTAAGATAGTAGAGTAGGTGCACGCCGATAGATGGTGATTGAGATTTTAGAGGCACACTTCTGCACAGGCACACGCCATGTTCAGGTAACACCAGAAATCCCCCACTACATTTTACAGGTGAGATGAAGCATCTAGATGAGCTGAGTCCGCATCGAGGAATAGGTTGATGTCATCTCCTGTGCTGTCGCCACTCGAGGATAGCCGAGCGGAGCACTCTGTTCGGCGTGAGCTCGCGGTTTTCGAGACTCAGGTTCGTCATCGGCGACCTGGCGTTGCCGCCGTCGAGCCAGTTTCTGATGGCATTGGCTTCGTACGTGTACCCGTCTGCTGCGATGTGAGGATCAGTCATCACCTCCTGTTCACCATCCATCGGAGCAAAAGTTCTGGTAAGTTCGAATACATACTCCCAATTGGATAAACCAGTATAGCACTACTAATACATCGACCTAGAACCCCGTCAATTTTGTGTGAAATCATCAATTATATCACATCAATTTATCATGCGGTCGCAAATTACCAACCTGCAAGATCGGGCAGATAAAGTAGGATGGTGCTTGTGCGTCATCTGATAGAGCTTCAAATGCTTGTTTGCATCCAAAATTCTGGGAAGCATCCTTCAGCAGAGGCTTGATCACCCCCCACACCTCCCCCGTGAGATCTGGCCGGTGCCTTCCACTCAAATTGGCGCATCTCAGTCCGAGATGCGCAAGCTGGTTGGCCTGCACGAAGGGCCAGCTCCCTGCGGAGGTGTCCATGATTGAATGCAGCTGCCTTTTCTCCATAGCATCTTCTACTATTGTTGTGATGTTCTGTGGTGATTTTCCTGTCAGTAGATGTAGGATGATAATGCCAAAGGAGTACACGTCGCAGCGTGGGGCGAGTTCTCCGGTGGACAAGAATTCAGGGTCAATGTAGGAGGATGTTCCTGAAGTGTTATTTCCGGTGTTGTATTTTCTGAGAAGCTGGCAGACGTGCAACTTGCTTACAAAGTTGGCATCAAGAAGAATGTTCATGGGGTTCAGATTACCATGAACAACCGGGTGAGGCTTCTGTGAGTGGATGAAGGTCAAGGCTGAACATATCTCCCCAATGATCCTGGTACGCATCTTCCATGTCAGTGGTGGTGTGTTTTTCTTGCACGAGAGCTGGTCCTCGAGGCTCCCATTTGGGAGGAATTCATACACCATGCCAAAAGCTTCCGGACATGCACCTATTAGCATCATGACGTTAGGATGCCTCAGTCTACTGAGAACAACAACCTGCAGTTATGACGCCACATATACAGAAAATGATGATTCAGTGCTCTTCTGCTGAAAGGGAAATGTATGGCTATATAGCTTCAACTTTAGTTATCTCAATTACCTCTTGATGGAATTCTAACTGCCCTTGCAGGCCCTGAGGATGAAGCAACATTACAGTTATAGCCGTGTTCCGTATGAACCCTTTGTACACATTCATAAATCTGCCTGTGCCAATCTTGAGTGCCGTATCAAAGTCTTGGGTTGCTTGCCGCAGCTCAAAAAAAGAGAAGTCGGCGATCTGGGTGGTTGCTATCATTGAAGCTCCATCCCTGTTCATTTGGCGCAATTTTTCAGATTCTGCTATGGCAGTGTCTCTCTCATGTAGTGTTTTGTCATACTTTGCTTGAATCTTTTGGATAAAGCGGATGCTTTCTGCAAGCTTTTCTTCATGAGCTTTGATCTCTGTCATATGTCTGCTACGTATCTTGTTTAGCTCTCTTTTCGTTTCTTGAATTTCCTCTTTTTGCCGTGCAAATGTCTCCTCCACCGCTTCCCGCCTTTTCAACTCATTCAGATACTGATGCTCCAGGTCATGAACCTGTAAGAGTACTCCACATTTTCATGACAAACCTGCAATTCATAGTACTGAGTACAGACCACTGAAACAAACGTCTTAGTATCTTACCTTCTTAAGAGCGGAGAGCATCTTGCTCTCAGCTTTTCTTCTCCTCTTAGTTTCTTTAGATGAATCCTATATAAAGTTTTCAGTAAGATCGTCTGCAAGAATTAAACCAATATGCTGAATCTGAGTCATACTGCCATACTTACAAGTCGTTCCAGACAGAGCTTCTGTTCCTTTACATCTTTTAACTCATGGTATAATTCATCTCGCTGCCTTTTTGTTTCTTCAATCTCCATCCTCTGTCTTGCAATCTTTTCCTCCATATCTTTCCTCTGCATCTTTTCATTTCGGTTTAAATTCTCCACATCTTTAACCTGTAATAATAGTTTGGATTTTCGTCACGTATTTTTTAGATAATTGGTCAATTTTTTTTTTAGAAAAACTAAAAGCTCCTGAGTCCTGAACCAAAGTGCTTACTCTTTGAAGCATCGCAAGCAGATCCATCTTGATCTTTTGGAATTTCTTGGCTTCCTCACATGATTCTTGTATAAAATATTCAGTAATCTCTTGTACATAATCTTTTGCAGCAGATTTAATCTCAGATATATGTTGCTCCAGCAGAAGCTTCTGTTTCTTTGTATCCTGTAGTTCATCATATAATGTATTGTGTCGCCTTTTCATTTCATCGATCTCCAGCCTCTGTCTTGCAAGTATCCTCTCAGTTTCTTTCCGCTGGTTCACCTCCTGTAGATATGATTTTTCTGACTCTTGAACCTGTAAGACTAATTTAGTTATACTTGTCCTAAAAAGAGAAATTAATTTAAGCAGTATTTTGGAGGCATGTCACATTTGGTACGCTGGCCAAAGGAGGGTTACTTTATTTATTTTTCTCTACAAATATACAAGCTACAGAGTCAGCCAATAAAACAAAGCTTACTCTCTGAAGAGCTATAAGTAGATCCATTTCAGCTTTGCGACGCTTGCTAGATTCACCATCAACTTCTTTCTTGAGTAGTTCAGCTCGAGTGCATGCCTCATTAAGTATATCATGCATGTCTTCATCTAAATTTGGTTCTTCTTCTTCTTGTTGCTGCATGCCACCAATCATTAAGAGAGATTTAACTTACAGCTAGTTACTTTGGTAACTTAATGATTTAGCATTAGTAGTCTTACGGGATCACAAGCTGGTGATGAGAAATTGACACTGTCAGATTCCTGAGGAGAGTGCATCACTGATCTTTGTTTGTTTGTATCGTCAACAATCGCAGCTAGAGTTGTGGCTTCAGGAATACTTATTGCATCATCAGTCCTTAATGAACCATACCCTGTCCTTCCCCAATCTGGAGTTCATTATTATGAATAAAATAGAGATTAGCATGACTACGTTTAGAAGAGAAATGCCAACAGCATGGCTCAAATCATCTGTTCTCATGTAGGAGTTCATTTTTCTTTCTGCAGATATATGATTAACACGGTTGTTCTAAATAACTAAAAACGATTATTTTGACCCACTGCTTCTACATGTCCTACTGTTTAAGTTACGACTTCTGAGGTATAAATCCTAGTAGTAAGCTTCAGTAATTTCATCACAGATCAGGAATATAGCTTGCAAAGAAGAAACATACTAATACCTCTGGTCATGAATATTTGACGTTTAGGGCAAGATCGGTTAAACTTCTAAAATTATGACCATTAATTTATATTATAACAAGTTTATAAAATCTAATAAGTTTATGATATTATGATAGTTCTTCTCAAGGCGAATTCTAGCATACCATTTCTTTTGTTTCAGAATTCAAACTAGCCATTTGAGAAACTATCGATGGTCGGAATTTTATAAGTTTGACTGAATATTGTCTTCAACATCAAATATTTATGACTGCAGAGAGTATTAAATTTAAGCTATAGATTATTGAATCCTCTGGATTCTTGAAACTATATTTTGGGAGAACTATTGAAACTACATATCATTTTTTGGCCCCTTGAATTCATGTAAAACAACAATTTGATGCTGTATGCATAAATCATTTAAGCAAGAAAATCCAATATAACCTTTTTTTTTGCAAGGGTGTAAATTAGAAATTCTAAATATGTTAGGATAGTCAGTTTAGTCACCCCCGAAAATGTAGTCCCAATCACTCATTGCCGATTGAGCCAATGATCTTAAAGTATATTCTTCTGAGCTTGGTGCTTCATTCTTCAGCTCTATCGAACTCATTTGGCTTGAAATGCTGCACATTGACAATGGTACCGTGTTGCTTTGTGCAGGCGGCACATATATTGCAAGAAGGTTTTCATTGGGTTCCCTGTAAGTGCACACAACTAATGGATTTTAGTCATTTTCCTGGTTTCTTGGTAAGAGTGCAATACACTGGTATCCTAGTTCAATTCGTTGACAGAAGTAAAGATACTCAAATGTAGCATTATGTGTCCTACAATTCTCCGCATGCTGTACGAAGTACTATTATGCATGAGATGCACTAAGCTCTATGAAGTTCAAAAAGTCAGGTAGCAAATGACCATTCACTTGACTTTACCTTGTGCATATCAGATGGCCATTGCAGGTAAACCATATCTTGCATGATGGGGATGCAGTCTCCATCAGCTTGAGGGCTATCTTGGAATTTGGTTCTTTCATTTCCCTACAGGTTATAATATCATAAGGTTTGTGCACATATATTTAGGGTAGCGTATCCTATGTACACAGGCCCTCGCATGTACACACCATGTACACCAACTAAAAATTATCACAAAAAATTCTAGGAAAATTCATACATGTACTTTCAATAGTATTACATCTACGTGCAAAGTCGCATCTTCAAATTCATTCTACATAGAGAATAACAAAAAAGATAAAATTCTGACAAAATTGCAACCTTAAAACTGTCAGATTTTTTGTTTTTTTTGTTACGGCTAAAATATAATGAATTTGACGTTAAGATTTTAACCCTAGGTGTAATACAATTGAAAGTATGTGTATGATTTTTTCTAGATTTTTTGGTGACATTTTTTAGTTGGTGTGCACGTGTGTACACGTGAGGGCATGTGTGCATAGGATATGTTGCCTATATTTAGTATGGATTCATCTCATAAAATGTTCTATCTATTCCTGCTACCTATGTAGTTTGATTAGTCCTGGACTCCTGATGCTGGTGTAGAATGAAATAAATTTACGACTGAAGTTTTAGTTCATTAATTTGCTGACGCTGATAGCCTAGTCCTGATAAATCTTCAGAGCTTCAAGTACTAAGTTATCCACATAGTCCGATACACCATCTTAAGTACCAGAGCCTCCAGTTCCAGGAATAAATTTCTCTCTCTATCTCTCTCCCCTTTTTTTTTTATTTGCGATGAGAAATAGTAAAATTTTCTTGAAAACATTACAGGAAAAACGCTACATTAGGCAGATGTGGTCCATACTCTGAGTAGTGTTGGTCTGCGGCTGCTCCCATGACAAGCCTGGTGATGCCATGAAGGGTAATAAGTTCCTCGAGTCCTTTTGCGATATCGTCCATGTCAATTAGTACTTTCTGACAATCAGTCTGAAATAGTAGGATTAATGTTCATGCTCATATTGATTATATTTTGACTGATAAACATCATTTCGTCCCCACGTTACTTGATGCAAGTAATTTTTTTCACAAGCACTAACAAAAAAAGTAATGAGACAATTTTACCTTCATATCTTTTCCTGTGCTTTTCGCTATCAGAGCATATTCATCTAGGTTCTTCTCGGCCTCTTCCTTCGCCAACATCAGGTACTCGCTGATCTCTTCAGGCTTCATTCTGGTACAGTGAACTTTTGTCCCCATCGAGAAATGTAAACTGAATTGCACCAGGTGATTGTAGCTGTCAAAGCAGGAGAAGCAAGATGCTTACCTTTACTGAGAGTTTGTGCAGGGCTGTGGACATGAGCAACTACAATATTGGCCCCGTCCGTGGCCAGGTTCTGCAGCGCCCAAAGGAATGTGCTCTTGCCGTGCTCGACGTCCTCGTCGACGGCCACGAACACCTTGTCCTCGCCGGCGGCCAGGCTCTGCTCGTCCCACTGGTCGCCGGCGTCCTGCAGAGAGCCGGCCGACGAGCTGACGCTGCACCGAGCGCTCCACATCGCGTCGTACTCTTCGCCGTCGCTATCCATTGCTGCTTCCTGACGTTGAGAAATGAGAAGCACAAGACCATGCAGCTGCAGAGTAACTGCCCAGCCGTTTCATGAATGGAAATTTCGAGATCAAGTTACAGAAGAAAGCAGAAGTAGTCAGCACCGAATATATTTTTCATTTCATGCATTGACTCACAAAGTTAATAACGCAAAGTTGTTTTTTTCTTTGAAGACCAGAAGCCAAAGTCGACGCTATGACTTTACACAACGGTGGGACGAGATGCCATTTGCGCTCGCGTTGGCGTGATCAAGCAAGCAAACGTAGCTCATACGCGCGTATGTCGCTAAAGGGAGATGTATTGTATACTACTGTATGCAGGGACGATGTTTGCCGCGTGGACCCAAGCTGAGTAACTTGGAAATTACCGAGCATTCGACGTGGACGTGACAAGTTGATGCAGTTTATAGTTTAAGACCAGCGTCAAGCAATGAAGCGAGCACGCAACACAAGTACAACGAACAGTTCTGCTTGGGCCTATATAAAAAAGTTTTGCTTGGGCCACTTCCCGAAGCAGAGGCATGGATGGGCCGATGCGTTAGCATTCATGGGCCACGAATTTTGTGGGATTAAACTTTTCTCAGTGACTAAGGCCACTGTTCACGGGCCAGCCACTGTGCACCGGGATGGATCAGGCCTCACGTCCTCACGATCACGGGAGGCCGCCCGCCGCCGCCTCCGTGCACATCTCTTTTCGCTGTTCGTCACTTATATACAGGGGAAGACGGATCAGAACCAGATTCAACATGGGTAAAATTGGGTAGGATTACCAACTGCAAATGTCTGTACTCCACAGCGGAAATCGCAAATCAAATTAACGAGCACAAAAGACGAACAGGGTAAATTTCCCCTTTTCTCGAGCAATCTTGGATCTTCAAATTTCAACCCAAGCAAAGCTAATGCTAATGTATGTGCAGGATCTACAGTCAGGACGAAGCGAAGCGCCAGGTATGGAGGATATCAACTGCGGTGAGTGATGATTGATGAGAGATTGCTCATGTACAGTCGTCGTCCTCCTCTTGCTGCTGATGCCGTTGACGCTGTTGCTGCCACTCGAGGATGGCCGAGCGGAGCGCCCTGTTCGGGATGAGCTCGCGGTGCTCGAGCGTCAGGTTCGTCATCGGCGACGTGTCGTGCCCGCTGTCGAGCCACCCCTTGATGGCCTCGGCTTCGTACGTGAACCCGTCCGCCGCGATGTGGGGATCGTTCATCTCCTCCTGCTTTCACATCCATCCCAACACGAGTTTGAATCATCCCCCATAGTTTACTCATATTCCTTTGGCTTTTTATTAGAAAATAAAAATAAATTGTTGAGTAAACTTTTATATATATATATATATATATATATATATTCTTGATGATTTAAAAGTCAATAAAAAATTACGTTTAAAATATCTTAAAATTAATTTTAAAATTAAGTTTGAAAATTTTGACTCTTTCTTTGGCTGACTAGAGCATCCGATGAAAGCCATCATCCAATCACGAGGAAATTTTGCCTCGATTTTTTTCAGGAATAATTTAATCACGGATTTTTTGCTACCTGGAAGATCGGGCAGACGAAGTAGGACGGCGGCGGGGAGTCGTCCGGCCGGGCCACGAACGACGGCCTCCCGGCGGTCAGCGACGCGGCCTTCATGAGGGGCTCGACGACCTTCCACACGTCGGTCGCGAGATCCGGCCGGCGCCTCCGGCTCATCTCGGCGCACCGCAGGCCGAGGTGCGCGAGCTGGTTGGCCTGCACGAACGGCCAGCTCCCCGCGGAGGGATCGAGGATGGAGTGCAGCCCGCCGCTCTCGATGGCGTCCTCCACAACCTCGGCGATCTTCTGGGGAGGCTTCCCGGTCAGCAGCCGCAGGATGATGATTCCGAGGGAGTACACGTCGGAGCGCGGCGTCAGCTCGCCGGTGGTGAGGAACTCCGGGTCCATGTACGCGAAGGTCCCCTTCGGTGTGGTCGTCCGGTACAACCGGGTGGTGGCGGCGGCGGCGGCGCCGGTGTTCGTCTGTATCAGGAGCCGGCAGATGCCGAAGTCGCCCAGCTTGCTGACGAAGTTGGCGTCGAGGAGGATGTTCGCCGGCTTCAGGTCGCCGTGGACAATCGGGTGCGGCTTGTTCGAGTGGAGGAAGCTCAGCGCCGAGCACATCTCGTAGATGATCCTGGTGCGCACCTGCCATGTCAATGGCGGCGTGTTGTTCAGGCAGGCCAGGCGGTCCTCGAGGCTGCCTTTGGGGAGGAATTCGTACACCAAGCCAAATGCCTCCCTGCAAGAGCCGATCAAAGTGACGAGGTTTGGATGTCGTACTCTACTGAGAACAGCAATCTGCAATAATGGTGTCAATTGCTTGGTTAGCCATGGTTGCCAACTTGATTTGATGGAGTTATGTGAGTGATCTGATGAACTGGATTACCTCCTGGTCGAATTCTGATTGACCTTGCATGCTATGTGGGTGCAGCAGCTTGATAGCCACAGTTGTGTTGCGGAGTGTGCCTTTGTAGACGCTCCCAAAACCGCCCTCGCCGATCTTGAGTTCTTGATCGAAGCCTCTGGTCGCTTGTTCAAGCTCATAAGAGGAGAACTCGGTGTTTAGATCTTCACCCGGCATGGAAATTCTCTGTTTGTTCTTCAGGCGCAAGTCTTGAGATTCACTTACTGCGGCATCTCGCTCTTGTTGTAGCTTCTCTTTATCTGCTTGGAGCACTTGGAGTAGATACTTGCTCTCTGCGAGCTTCTCTTCGCGTTCTTTTAAAACTGACCGAATTTCAGTTATACGGTGCTCCACCATGAGTTTCTGCTCTTCTACATCATGCAGCTTATCTTTGTGTTCTTTTAAAACTGCCTGCATTTCAGTTATGCGCTGCTCCACCGTGAATTTCTGCTCTTCTACATCATGCAGCCTATCTTCGCGTTCTTTTAAAACTGCCTCCATTTCAGTTATGTGCTGCTCCACCATGAGCTTCTGCTCTTCCACATCATGCAGCTTGTCATATAATGCATTGCAGTGCCTTTCCGTTTCTTCTGTCTCCTGTATCTGTTTCTCCAGTGCCTCTTCGGTTATTTTCCGATGCATGACTTCCTTCTGATACAGGTTCTCCAACTCTTTGACCTGTAAGATAAGTTCTATCTTTTTATTTGTTCACATCGATTACAGTATGAATTATGGACTTTTGAAGCAAAATGACTTGCCTTTTGAAGAGCTGAAATCAGATTTCTTTCGGCGTTCCGACGTTTCGTTGATTCTTCGTATGTCTCTCTCTTCAGGTCTTGAGTTTCACTAAGAGCCTCTTGGAGTCTACCATATATGTCTGCATCATCGCCTGAATTCTCCTGTGTTGCACAAAAAGTTCAGTTATGTGTTACATTTCATTGAGAAGAGTCCTACTCTTATGTTTTTCAACTTGCAGAGTACATCAGGCGATATGTACCAGTTTACGAGGAGATACAAAATGGTCATCATCAGGTTCATACATGGGCTGCTGCATTGCTGATCCAGAGACCCTAACTGTATCACTATTTCTTGATGAATCGTAGCAGGAGTTTTGCGATCTCTCAAATTCATCCCAGGAATCTATAGAAACCATTGCTGTTCTTGTTGGCTGGTCACTGACATCTTGATCTGAATGTCCAAATAACTGAGATGGTGCAGTGCCAGATCCTTGTGAGGGATACTTTGCCACTTCTGTTCTTGATCTGTTCAGATTGTGCCTTGGACTTCCGCTTGAGCTTGATGCTTCACTCTCTGACGGGTGCAATGACATTGATCTCATACGGCTGGAAATGCTGCTTGATGACAATGTTGATGCAACTGTGTGTGCAGGTGATGGTAGTATTGCAGGAACGGTTGTATTTGCTTCCCTGCAATGTTGACGGGTAAGCTTAGCTATTTTTCACGTGTTGTTCAATGTGCTTTTCTGATGTTAGTATCACTGAAAACCATCTATCGTAAGACTGCTTTGACCCGCTTGGCTTAACCTTACCTTGTACATATCAGATGTCCTTTACAGGTAAACCATATCTTACATGAAGGATCTGCTGCTTCCAATATCTTGAGTGCTGTCTTGGACTTAGGTGTGTTCATTTTCCTGCATATTGGGAAAACATCCAGGTTCGAAACTGTTAAAGACTTTACAGACCATTCTGGACTTTACAGACCATTCTGTTTCTCATTTCTTTTTTTGAGGGGACTTTCTGTTTCTCATTTCTAGCTAGCGGCAAACACTGAATGCTACTTCCTCCGTTTCATATTATAAGACTTTCTAGCATTGTATACATTCATATATATATGTTAATGAATCTAGATATATATGTGTGCCTAGATTCATTAACATCTATATAAATGTAGACAATACTAGAAAGTCTTATAACCTGAAACGGAGGTAGTACTTATCAGGGAAGAAACAATATTTTGTGAAACAGTTTTAAATGTGCAATGTGTGTGCTAGTCATCAGAAAAAAAAAAAAACTTATGAGGTTGTGGTCACCTTGAGTAGTGTTTGTCTGCTGCTGCTCCCATGACAAGCTTGGTGACGCCATGAAGGGCAACAAGATCTGTAAGGCCTTTAGCAATGTCGTCCTCCTCAATTATTAGTTTCTCACAGCTGACCTGAGAAAACGAAATATTGATCAAATTATTCCTGAGATATATATTGATATATCTTCTCGAGTAATATTAGTAGAATGCATAATTGGGTATTAGGTAATTTATTACTTTGTTGATTGCTCATTAGGAAAGACATAAGAGTGGTTGAGAAGAACACCTTCAGTTTTCTGCATATCAGAAGATATTCATCTAGTTTCTCCTCTGCCTTTTCTCTCTCCTTGTTCCTATAGTCGTTCACCTGTTTTGTATTCATCTTGGTATAATGAACTTTTGCCCCCACTGAAACAATAGGAATCAAGGACAAGCTATTTAAAAGGTGACAAACAAATCATGGAGGATTTCTGATCGCACTGGTGACAAACAAATCATGGAGGATTTCTGATCGCACTAGAAGTCAGAAATCAGAAGTGAACCAGTTGCATCGTTTGCAAATATTAACGTATTGCTTCTGAACTTGTTACCCTGGGCAATAAGAGGATGACCTTTGATGCATGTGTAGTAGTGTTGTTGGGATTTGGTAATAGTCCCACGTAGAGGTATATTGAAATTAGTATAGAAATTCTTGCATTTTAACAATACACCTTAGGTTACTTTTTTCCACGAAGCGACGGCAAAATAGGATTTTGGAAGTAGTTACAGGACCAATAATGCTACATGAACAAATAATTGTATGTATTTTCTAGAATATCTGCACGAAGTCAGCATTGCCGGCAGATACAATCATACAACTCATGAGAAACTTCGTCAAGCAACGTTTGGGCGTGCAAATGTCTATTGTACTGTAAGAAAGCCAGAAAGGGAGTATGCATAGTTTGCACTGGCATTCGGCTTTCAAGTCGCCAATGTCAACGAATCATATCCATTATTAAACTGCTAACCATAGATTCAAAACGGAAGCGGGATCCAAATAACCAAACTCGTCGCTAAATTACCGAAATTAAAAGGTATCCAATCTTAAATCTCTCTCCTGTGACGCAGATCATCAAACAAATGATTGAGGACTGGAGGCTTACTCATGGGGATCATCTGCGCGGGGCAATGGACATGAGCAATCACGACCTTGGCGCCATCCTTGGCCAGGTTCTGCAGCGCCCACTGCAAGGCGCTCTTGCCGTACTTCACGTCCGCGGCGACTGCGACAAACACCTTGTCCGCCGCCGCCGCCGCTTCCACCCCCACCTCGGTGGATATCTCCGCGACGCTGCTTACCGACGTCCTGAAGCTGTACTGCGACGCGCTCCCCGACGTGTCCCACCGCCTGTGCACGCCGAGGCCGACGCCGTCCATTGCCGCCGGATTGCCGGTGAGACGGAGACAGTCGAGTCGAGCGGGGAGGGAGGAGATATGTTGGCATTAGCGGCGGTTAAGAACCAGGGATGAGTTCGATGAGATAATTCGAAGAATAAACGGTGCCTAAAGCTAAGTCAACTCTGGGTCGCTGTTTTTTTAAAATTAAAAAAAGGTCTTGTTTCGCTGGGACCGCGGCAATTTGCATTGGATGATAGATGACTAGGAACCGAATTTGTCTCATGCCGAATTTGCTACTACACTAAAGGGATTAAAAGGTATTTTAGAATTGAGTATAATTGTATTTCTTGTATAACTGTTTTTCTGGTTTTGCAAATGCCGTCGTATTTATATACGGATTAATTTACCCATTGGATATCATGCTATTTTTCCGTTAATGAACGCTGCGACGTGCACATTATCGTCGTCAGGAAGATTAATCCTGTACTTTACATTAGATTAGAAGCCAACGTGCAAGCAAGCGGCCATCATTATCTTGGAATCGCAGCTAAACATCCGGCGATCATTATCTTGCAATCGCAGCAAAACATCATGATCGGCTGATCCTCAATATGTTGTATTTTAGCAAACAAAAGTCGTCTGCCACCCGATTTTTCGACTGCTGGAACCTGGCAGTTGTAATGACCTTATGACCTAAGCAAAATAACGATACATCCGATGTTTCAAACCGAAAAAATAATAATAATGTACTAACAACGCGTAGGGGCAATTCAAGAGAAAGTTTCGCAACATGCTATGTACTGTACGACACGACAGGGCAAGGCAGCAGGCCAACATCCTGCGTAGTACAGTCTTGCGCGTCCTAACCTTGCAAGAAAACGAGGACTTGACGATTCAAACGAACACACTCTATTGCAACTTGTTGGTTTGCAGCTGGCCCATTTGGTTAACAGAAAATAATTTTGCAACCTGATATTTGCTTGTACGTTTGTGCCAGTAAAAATACATTAAAACTGCAAAAGCGTTGTGAAAGATAAATTAAATATGAGGCGACTTTGACCAGGACTGCCGAGCAAGCTGCAAAGCGCGTGTTATATTGGCAAATGAAAGAAATAAATAAAGGTCGACTCTCTCCTTGTCAAAACCCTGTGACCCGTTGGAGCTTCAACGCATTCCAAAATCGAAATGGATACTATCCGAGATCCGCAATTTTCCTTTTAGAAAGTGTATTTGTATGATTGCTCTAAAAATACGCTAGAAGTGTATAACATATTATCACCAATAGCGAAACTAACTATATTGTTCAGTCCAAACGGTGAAGAGATTATTATTTATCATCGACAATGATTATTTAGACTGTTTTTCATGAAAAAAATTTTAGCGTGGTGAGAATGTTTCGGTATGGTTTTTTGACGCTCTATGGGACTGTTTGGCTGGCCGATACAGCTGCTGCTACAGACACAACACATTGTTTGTGTTGGCTGCACAACAATGAAATTAAGTGCAGCCGAACAGAGCCTATAGCGAAGCACACAACGGTGGAGCCACAACGGTAGAGCCGAAGTGACCAATCGACCAATCCAGAAGTTGACTTCATGGCTAAACAACATGTTTTTGAATACTTATGGTTTATTAATATATACGAGACAAAGTTTTTATCCTATTTTCTTAATAAAAAGGAACTTTCCTAAGTACATACGCGTGGAAATTTTCTCTATCAGCACGGCGTCCTTGGCGAGCAGTTTCTTGGTGTTTTTGTTTTTTTTTTCTATTTGCATCAATGACTCTGTGCGAGTATATTGTATTGGTTGACTTCTAAAAAATTATTATCAAATTTTGTGAATGTGCGTGTTCATTGGAGATCTACCCCCGCGGAGACCTTTCAAAAGAACAAAAGAAAATCTTATCAAAATTTGTGTGCCGTTAATGTAATTTTTTTCACCATTTTATCTACTACTAAATGTCTAAATTTGAATGAATTGTGTGTGAGATATATCCCTTATCCACAAAGGTAGTGCCGTAGTGCTATCATCCAATATCCAACCCACAACAATAAGATCGAAATTTTAGCTATGCTAATTGTATAAAGGTCTAAATCCGTAACAAACCCATCAAGCCCAATATCGAAGCAGTTTGGTTCAGGGGCACATATCCAGGCCATGGCCATCATGGAAAAAGAATCCCATGTTGCTTTTTTTTTTCCGGCCACGCAATCCCTTCGCATCTTGATCCATCTTCTAATAGAGTTATTTTGTCTTTCTCTTCATCTTTTTTCGAGGACAATCATCAGGGGGCAGTTTATAATCCTTGGAGTCTAATCAAGTACCCCATTTACTGGCAAAGCTACGTAATCAACAATCAATGGCCCGCGTGATCGGAGGAGCTCGTGTTACCGTTCAAGAACTTTTGGGCGGAGACGACGATCGGGCTGCGCACCACGTGGTCCGGCGAGACCCACCTGAGCTGCCCCTCGGCGACGCCGCCCTTCATCGGGCCGCCATTCGCGCCCCTGAAGGTGACCGTGAACTTACTCACCTGGTTCACCTTCTTGAACCTGAGCGTGTCCGGCGTCACCGTCACCGACACCGTCGCCGGCATATCCACCTTCGCCGCGTACACCGCCTTGCCGCGGGGCCCGACGTTCGTCACGGCGCGGCTGACGCTCACCACGTAGGGCTCCCGGTCGAGGAAGACGGTGATGGACGGGTAGTTGAGGTCCTTCTGCTCGACGGCCGGCAGCTGCTTGCAGGACACCGATGGCGCCGGGTGGATGATGGAGCTCACCTCGTGGTCGCTGTACCCGAGCCCGCAAAGGAAAGGGACGTAGTCCTGCGCTGTCAGGTCGTACACGAGGCCCGGGTTCATGGCCTTCGTCGGGTTGATGAAGCCGGCGCCGAGGCCGAACATATTGGCATTGTTGCCTTTCTGGTCGGTTATCGGCCTCCGCCGGCGGTCCAACGTGTCGGCCGTTGTCATCATGGCCGACTTGATCGCCGCCGGTGACCACTTCGGGTGCGCTTTCTTGATCAGCGCGGCGATCCCGCTGAGGTGCGGCGCCGCCATGGACGTGCCTGACATGATGTCGAACTTCGCCGCCAGTGGATTGGGCGGCGTGGCGAGGCCCGAGGTCACGGGCACGCCGGCGATGATGTTCACCCCGGGGCCGGTGATGTCGGGCTTGAGGATCCCCTGGTTCTGTCTGCTCGGCCCCCGGGACGAGAAGGGCGCCACCTCCGGCGTCTTGCGGTCGCCGAACACTGTTCCTTTGTAGATCAGCGCCGCCGTCGGACTCTTCGTGGACTTCATGTAGGCCTTGAGCTCCTCCCCCGACAAGTAGACGATTTGCGCCACGGGGAGGATGTGCGACTTGGGTTGGACCATTGAGCCCATGAACTCAGGGCCGATGAGAACCATCCCGGCGGCGCCGGCATCGTGTAGATAGCTCCCTTTCCGGAGTCCGGTCAAGTTGCCACCCTGGTTGCACACGACTAGCTTCCCGGCAACGTGCTCCTTCATTAGGTGCTCGTCGGAACACGTGCCGTCACCGCGGGTGTCCGCTATCAGCGGCCACTGCGTGCTCGGGAAGTTGGGTGGCTGGTAGAGCGCCTCACCGTCGAACTCGACCCCGGTGCCAAGCTTCACGGTGGCCACGAACTTCCGGCCGGTCGTGGACGCCGCCACGGTGAGCAGCCACGGCGCCTCGTTGGAGACCGTCAATGGGTTCGGGCCGTTGTTCCCGGCCGACGAGCTGACAAAGACGCCCCTCATGATGGCTGTGTACGCCCCGAGCGCGACGGGATCCCCGGCGAAATCTCCGGCCTCGTCATCGCCGAGCGAGATGGAGAGCACGTCGACGCCCTCGTCCACGGCGTCATCCATCGCCGCCAATATGTCATCCCGATCACAGCCTCTGTCCTCGGAGCACACCTGGTAGAGCGCGAGGTGCGCGCGTGGCGCCATGCCGGCCGCCGTGCCGAACCCGTTGCCCATCACGTTCGCCCCGGGCACGAAGTTGCCGCCCGCCGTGCTCGAGGTGTGCGTGCCGTGCGCCAGCTCATAGACGGGGAGCACCGGGTCGTCGACCCCTCTCCACTTCCACTTCGCCGACTCGAAGAAGGACCGCGCGCCGATGAGCTTGTTGTTGCACACTGAGCTGTTGAAGTCGCACCGGCCCTTCCACCTGGCCGGCGGCGGCCCCATCCCGGCCGCGTCGAACGACGGGTGCCCGGCGGCGATGCCGTCGTCAAGCACCCCGATGATCATCCCTTCGCCCATGTTGCTCCTGTTCCACAAGCCGCCATGGTAGGCCGCCGGGGCGCCGGTGAGCCCGACCATTTTCGGCGTGTACGTGGTCATCAGCTTGTACGTCTTCTCCGGGATGGCCTTCACGAACCAGTCCTTCTTGGCCATCTCGTACACCTCCTCCCTGGTGACGCGGGCGCAGAAGCCATTGACGACGTTGCGGTAGGAGTAGATGAGCCGCGTCTCGGCGCCGGGGTCGGTGGCGAGCTCCTCCTTGGCCGTGTCGCACACGGACGCCAGCAGCGACGCGTGCCAGCTCGACACGGTCTTGTACACATTGTGGTCGTACTCGTACGGCTTGCGCACGATGATGAGGTAGTTCTTGTGCTCGCCGGTGTCGTTGTGCGCGACGGCGACGGTCGCCAGAAGCGACGGGAGGAGGACGACGACGAGAGCAACACGGATGCAGAGGACCGCCCCTAAGTGCGCCATTGGTGAACAACCAAGCTACCAATGGAAGGTGAATCTAGGGAAAATGGCGGCCGCTGTTGCATGCGAAGAGATTGCTCTGTTCGTCCTATTTTTTTTTTTTTTTTTTTGAAACCGATGTGTTTGTCCTAAAAATGGTCTTTACTGGAATGCATGGAGATGAACTTGTGCCTGCACGATGAACAGCCTTAATATAGCAACCATTAAGGTTCCTAGCTTGCGGCCACAAGTTCCGTCACGCTTCGCTTGAGCTTCATGCCTTCATCCACATGCGAAATTGTGAAGGAAGGAAATGGTAGATAATTCTGCACACTATGGAAATGAGTAATGACAGAATAAATGCAGTTATCTCCTCGCTTTTAATACCCAAGCTCAATTCTTGATTTGTATCTGCTCCTACTTGAGAGCATTTGTATCTGCTCCTACTTGAGAGCTCTTAAGTGCGAACAAGCATCGTTCTTGTATTCACAACATTTATTTCATATGGAGTGGTCACACTTCGTGTTTACCTTTTCGAATGTAAGTTCGATCCACGATGAATTAATGGGTGATCTACCCTACATACCCATGCAGTCATGCACGCTAATAAGCTACCAACATACAGTACATGTACAGTCGTGCATGCCATCTAGTCATAAATTTTTTTAAAAAAAATGGTAAGATAGATTAATATGAAATATATCACTCCACAAACATGCAGTTAAAATTTAACTTCTACAAGTTGTAACAAAAATAACAAATATAGCTGCGAACTGAATGTGCGATGACTATTTTTAGTTTATTTTGTTCTTTTTATTGCAACTTATAGAAGTTAAATTTGAGCTTGCATTTTTGTGGAATGATATATTTCATATTAATCTATGTTGTCAATTTTTTTTAAAAAATATTATAACTACTTAAATGACATGCAAACAATGAGAGGACATCCTCTCGAGGGATGAAAATCCATATCCTATAGTTGTATGGGCTGTAATTAACATCGTGTGGTTTAGACTTCAGCTCCATGCATCTCTCAGCTTGCAGAATGGCTAACAAAAATGTTTTTTGTTAGGAAGGTTGGCACAACAACAACTTGGCATGAACCTTTTTTTTTAATCAAGGGTGTAACCCCCATTTTCATTAACAGAAATGTAACCATTACAAAAAAGAAAAGAACATGCTAAACCGAAGAAAGCCTAATGCAGAGCTAATCTCAGTTTTTTTCTCGTTTTTCTTCTTGGTGGTGTTAGTCTGCAGTACATGCCAGCTCTCGATATCTGAGTTCGTTTTTTACATGAACGTTTTGTTCAGCATATCTCATTATCTCATCTACTGTCAGGTAACCTCTGAAAATGTTCTGAGTTCTGACTTCAGTACACTTAGAGTGTGTTTAGTTCACGCTAAAATTAGAAGTTTGGTTGAAATTGGAACGATGTGACGGAAAAGTTAGAAGCTTGTGTGCATAGGAAAGTTTTGATGGGATGGAAAAGTTGAAAGTTTGAAGAAAAAGTTTGGATCTAAACCAGGCCTAATTTACATCCTGAGTTCTACCTGTTCCTAATCCTATCTTCTATAAAGTTATCCCCCACTAACTCTTAAGCTTAACATGCAAAGATGCCACATCATCATCCACTAATCCACTAATTAACAAGATGCCATATCATCATCCACTAACAATCATCACATTTAAACATCATACAAATATGTTATATCTTTATGGTTTTTATAATTTAAGAGCTTTTCAAATACATACATGTTAAATTATCAACCAACATAATTCATATAATGTTTCAATGTATATCTTTATTATTTTTTATGATATTCTATATACTTATATAGTTCATCCTCACTTAGTTAGTGCTTAAATGATTAATCTACGGTCCAAATTATCTTTCTTTTTTCCCTCTAATTAAGTCATATCACATTAATTATTTTTAGCCTTTAGATGATTAATCTACAGTCCAAACTATCTCCTACTTTTCTTCTTCCATAAAGTCATACCACCTTACTTTTTACGTTTAAATCACCATTCTACATACTATTTAAATTTAAATTAGCATAAACCACATTAATTTACTTAATCTGATGTTATCTAGCTATATTACACGTTATTTTTTTTATTGTTATTATACTAAATTCCCACAATAATGCACGGGTTTCACTTAGTTTTAATTGTCCCTGTGCTGCGTCGAGATGGATACCGCTCTCCGCACGACGTGCTTGTCTGGCACCCACGCAAGGTGCCCCTACAAGATCCGCGCTGCCCGGAGCTCTTCTCACGGTGACGGTAAAGGAGGGAGATGGAGAGAATTGGAGATGTATGTCAGTACGTTGGTTCAGTTCGTCAGCTTGGACTTGGAGTCAATTTGTGCCTCCCGTATCCGATAAACAGTTTCTTGTCCCGTGTAGGAAAAATGCACTTCATTTCATCAGAAGAGGGGGGAAAAGGGTCATTTTCAAGTTTGTCTCCATCTGCAAGCACCAACGAGAAGCCACAAATGTTCACATCACAAGATAAATGTAACTGTCTTATTGCGCCCGCGCGGATGCCAATTTTGCCAGAGAGAATTACCGACTCCAGGCTCGTTTTTTGTCTAATTGTCTCACGTTCAATTGTTGCCAACTTGCAACACATATACTAGCGCATCCAGTGCAGGTGATTCCCCACGTCCAAGATTCCAGGAACTAAGCATCAATTGCAGGGACCCCATGCCGCGGCCGTGACGCCGCTACGGGCCATACGGCGCAACGCTCTCCACTCCACAGTCCACACCTCCTGTCACACTGACTGGAACGCCGCGCGCGCGCGAACGCTGTGCTGTCCTCTGCGGCCGCCTCTCCTCGGCTTCGCATACGCTTCCGGGCGATGGGAGAGGAGGGGGCGGCGGCGCCGACGCGCGCGTCGTGCAGCCGCCGCGCGGCCGCGTCCTGCTGGGGACGGTTCGGCCTCGGCCTGGCGGCGCTGTGGCGGAGGCTTAGGTGGATCGGCCTTCCTCGCCGGCGCTTGCGGACGTACGTCCTCAGCGCCAGCGGGCTCAACTACGACCCGCTCGGTTACTCCCAGAACTTCGACAACGGGGGCCTCGGCGACGGCGAGTGCGAGGCCAACTTCTCGGTCAGGTTCGCGCGGCACGCTGGCGCGACGAGGCCGCACGCGCCGTCGGTCGCTTCTTGAACCTTTTTGCGCTTCGTATTTCCTTTGTGTTTCATGCATATGCACAAGGCAGCAACACAGAGAGAGCTGCTAGGAGGGCTACCTTCAAGTACTACTTCTCTTTCCTTTGAGTGGATGTAAGTATGTATGTAAGTGCAGCTGTGCAGCAGATATATTCAAGTAAAAAAAGATTTGCCTTCTTTTTTTCTGTCAGAATTCAATATCAGGAATTAGGATGCACATCCAGTCACAGGTTGCTTGTAAGGGAATTTACAAACTGTGTTGATGATACAAAATTTTGCTTTCCTAGATGTGATTTCTACTAAAAAATGGCTGCTCACCAGTTTGGTTGCCTATGTATCCAAAAATGTAATGTACACTTGTACAAATGTTTACTATCAAGACCTAAGAAATGTTTGGTTCAGTAACCACAAGTCTACAATCCTCTAGCCTAATAGAACCATCCCACTTAGTTCATGAGATTGTTCTTGAAACTCAGATGCTTTAAGTGTTCCTGCACCACGCTGCATCATTCTGTGATCAAAAGTTCCTTGCAGGAAGCTCTTGTTCAGAAAACATAAATGTTTTGAGGAACTCATAGGATGTGAAAAATATAGCCCCTTGAGATATATACATAGCCAACCTTGGAGCCAAACCCCTGGAAATACATATGTTGCTTAATAATTTGAGTACTTGTATAAGAACCTAAATTCAATAGCATGGCCAATATGGTGCGGAAATGACCGTACCTGTAAAGACCCTGCAAGCCTTCGTGCTGAAAAATTTCTTTGAGCGCATGAAGAACCCCATCATACTTGCTAATAGGGCTGAGTGCCTAACAAACATGGGTAATACTCAGTTTAGTTCTGCTGTAACCAATAGTTTACTTCCAATAATATACCAGCAACTATACTTTTGAAAAGGCCAACGTGTGACTTCAGCCAGTAAAACCAGATAAGCAATTTAATTGATGATAATGATTTACAGATATAAAGCATGCTTTATGTTACCTGTAACTGTACTCGCGTCTTAACAACATCAAATGGAGTTGTACACAGAGCAGCAGTAGACCCAGCAAAACCTCCACAGAAAAGCTGCAATGCAAAATATCAATGATTTTGGCAGTGATTTTTGTGCGGTGCTGATCCAAGCAGAGAACAAAGAACAAACAGAATACGGCTGTGTTCTTTAGCGTGAGTTCCCAACTCCACCTCCCTTGTTTTCCGTAAGCACGCTTTCCCTAAACAGTGCGTTTTTTGAAAAAAAAATATATAGGAAAGTTACCTAAAAAAATCATATTAATCCATTTTTCAAAAAAAAAAAACACTAGCTAATACTCCCTCCTTCCCAAATTGATCACCATATAATGAAATTCAAAATTTTTCAAATTGACCATCATATGGCATGGACACGAATTTCATCAGAATACGATTGATGCAGCACGGGAGAATGTGTGCATGCTAAGGTGTAATTGGTATTGTGTTTTAATCGATGCATGCATTATGAGAGAATGTGTACATGGTGTCTTGATGATGTGATTTAAATTATCCTTGGTCTTGGTGCATAAACATATATGATGATCAATTTGGGAAGGAGGGAGTACTTAATTAATCATACATTAATCCGTGCTTTGTTTTCTGTGCATAGGAAAGGAGTTCCCAACAAAAGAACACAGCCTATGTGCATAATATAACTGCAAATAGACTTTGTTTAATAAGTCACGAGACTTTGCTTCTATTACAGTGCATACCTTACAGTACAATCTACAGTCATACCAATCAGGCTTTCATCTACCCACTTTCAGCACTAGCATACAAACATATATTGAAGTATACATATGCTACCGACTAGAATTCTGGGCAAATGTTTGTTCAAATACAAGAACTGGTAACATGGCATCATCAAACATGCTAAATATACTAACAATAGGTGTAGTTTAGTTACATCCTTACTGATGAAACAAAATCTGATACTACACTATGATCTAAACATAATGTAAAATAATTTAAATTCTGTGTTACGCACGAAAACATTAGAGAAAAAAACTGAATTTAGTAGTGAGAATGCCAATGAGTTTAACTTCAGTCCTGACTAATGATAACAAAGACACAAAGACGGTTTAACGAGTTATAGCTCAGGGTACTAACTGTCTGCCCAGAATCAAGATTGGCATTAGCAGGAGCTGATTTCAACATGAACTGCTTCAGGCTCTCGTAGGTGTAAAACTGTAAAATAGAAAAACAAGGCCTTCCAGTATTCTGTAAACACAATTAACAAATCTGAAAGTAAATTAGGTACTAAACTTTTGAAATACCTTAATTACGGAATGCGGGATATTTCTGCAAAGAACAGCACCCCATCCAGCATATAGTGAAGTAATGCCACCCTTTCGAAGACATCCTAATAAAGCATCCCTGAAGTCATGAAACTTGTATAAGGGGATGAAGAAAAATGTAGTGTCATGTTTCTATTGAAATCGAGGTGTTTTTTTAATAGAGAAACAAGGCACGTAGCAGTGGCAATGAATTATAAGAATGAGGCAAGAGATTGTGTACCAGCAATTCTGATACTGTGAACCCACTTGCATCTGCTGTTTTATGCATTCACTGGGTGTAAAAACAAAGGAAGTTGCAATGCTAGAACAACCACCAGCAGTGCAATGAGCAATTGAATGATACTCCTGAAGAAATGGCATTGTAACAACATAGTACAAAATTACAATCTGTGGTAAACAAAAAACTGGATAGACATGAGCCAAAAAATTCAAATGAATGAATGAACATATTGTCACCTTTGGCAAAATAGGCAGAAGAGACCCCTTGACTATTTCATAAGTTAAGGTATAGATTGCTGAAATTGGTGCAGAACAAGCAATTTTGCTAGCAAGCCCTCCATAAAGTCCTAAAACTCCTGTATAGGATTTGTCAAGCATTTAAAAGGTCTAGCAATTCAAGAGAAAGTGGAAATAAATCAAATCTATCAAAGTTGCCAGTATCTCTGTTGATGTGCGTAAAATTCATCCAAATACACTACCTCTCTCAACAAGGGCGCGCCTTAACGTGTGGTAGAATGAACTTCGTCGAGAACTGTTAACCTGAATAATGGTCTTCACTGTATCAATTGGATGCAGAGAAACACTGACTACTGTGCCAGCTAATGCTCCTGCCACAGCATGCCTGTTCAGATTAACAGCACCATAAAATCGATGTTGAACAGATGATTCCAACTGTGGTGAATACTTGTCTACAGAGTGCTCCTGAGACATAAGACCATCAACATTTTGATCTGTGTGTTCTGAATTAATAACCACAGCATCACCCACCGGACAAGATATGCACACTGAGTTCTCAGTAAGTGTGCATGTGTTACTCGAAATTTGGTCTGCTGGCATTATCCTTGTCTCTTCACAAGTCACCATTTGCTGAGACGAACAAGATGAAGAACTACAATATTCTGGAATAATCTCTAGATTGGATTTAGTACCATGCAGAGAACTTCCGTAAATGCGAGCCTCCTCACTGGAGCTAGTACATAGCTCAGTTGGCATGTTTCTTGTTTGGCTGGAATGGTTATCGTCCCTTCTAAAGCTTTGATCCTTCTTAAATTCCGTACTGCCAGAAACAGCATAGGTGTGCATCATTCTGGTTTGCATGGGATATATATTCTGATACTTTAAATAATAGGCACTCCCAACATGCACATGTCTCCATGTAGAAGAGCCACCAGCCATGCTGCTACATGATGTGAGCATTAACATTTTCTTCACCAAACTAAGATCTTCAAAGATTGATTTTGGCGTTGATAAAAAGTTTTGAGAGCTCAGACCAGTTGAGTTTTCAGCACAGCAAGACATCAATGCCTGTTCCTTTTGCTCTTTGCTGAAGCACACAGGTTCATCTTTATGCAGAATTTCATGGCTCTCGGATATTTGAGCTGTGCCGGAAGATTCTGGCTGGCCGACAAGATTCCAGATCCCAGTCAATGCTGATACTAACTGTGGAGTGGTTAATCTTCTATCTATAGATTTGCTTCCTGACTGAGTACTTGGCTTCGATTGGTTATTGGCATTACGATCCTTAGTAAGAAATGCATCCAGATCAAACTGATGACCATCTAATGGAAGCCGGTGGTAATTGATTGTTGGTTTTCTAACTTTTGGAGCTCCACATTTTGAGCTCATTTTTTACAAGCTAGCAGCAAGGTCATAAAGGAAAGCTAGTAATCAACTGACTGAGATCTGCTAGAGGCAAGAAATGATAGAGCAAATTTAGCACACTGAAGTTCTTGTATAGTACCAGAATTTATTTTTTTCTCAATAAAAATAGAATCATCTCACTAGCAAAGACCTTGGGGTGGGTTGATAAGAACAGCAGCAAAAACACTTAGGGTGGATTGATAAGAACAGCACCAAAAAAAAATCTATTGTATTGCAGCACTCACTTGAAGAAAGTACTAGTTATTTTCTCAGCCAAAAGCTGCAATCTACCACCAAAACTAGTAGAAACTATCAAACCATTTCTACAATTGGCATTGAATCTGACTAGCCCCAAATCTAAACAACTCCATTCTAAGAGACATTTCGTCGAACAACCTACATGCGCAAGTCAGACTCGACTAACTCGTAAGCTACACGTGCTATAGTAAACTTCCTAACAGCGCCTCACCGATTGGATACAACTACGGGAGTGTAGCTTGCGAGTTTTGGGTAAAAAACTTACCCTCACCTTGAGATGGCTCGGAAGCTCGGAGGGAGCTCGGAGGCTTAGCAGCGCCAGGGAGGATTTCACAGCCTTCCAAGAGGAGGGAGGAGAATAACTCTGCGATGGTCTCCGCCGATTCCCCTCCCCCTCTGCCTTCTCGCGAGTGGAGGAGACTACGGCGCTGCAGCTGGTTGGAGTTCGAGGCCCATCTCCATCTCCGCCGCCACCTGTTTCGAGCGTGCCGCCCCGCGGCGAGCCCGGCGGCACTCGGGCACCGAAAGGAGAAAAGGGGAGAGGAAGCGGGGTCGTGGGCGTGGGCTGCTCTGTTTTTTTTTATTCCCAGCGCGTATGCACCGTTCGATTCAAAGCGAACGGTCCAAACAAGTCCAAAGCAAGGACGGGCCGACGGAGCAGGGCATCTTTATTTTCTTTCTTTTTTTATTAATGTTTTTTCTTTTCTTTTTCTTTTTACTAAAAAATCACAAATCTGATCTTAACGGAATATTTTAAGAATTTTCCATTTACAAAATTTAAAACCCCCACTTGATCTAAATTCTAAACATATCGACACCTCAAAGCTCGCAAGTCATAGGCAGTTCACAGTTCACACCACTAGCTAGCTCCAAAGGGTATACGGAGAAATTACTTAAAAAATCACAAATCTGATCTTAACGGAATATTTTAAGAAATTTCCATTTACAAAATTTAAAACCCCCACTTGATCTAAATTCTAAACATATCGGCACCTCAAAGCTCGCAAGTCATAGACACTTCACAGTTCACACCACTAGCTAGCTCCAAAGGGTATACGGAGAAATTTCAAGAAAAAATGGAAGGGCTTTGCGACGACCATGGCAACGGATCAACTGTTCTTCGTCTTCCTGCTTCCTTTGGCATTGGAGCGTGTGCAGAAGAAGAATAACCTCCTCCATGGGATGTCCGGCAGCGTGATGTTCAGAAAAGGCCTGTACGGGACGCTCGTCTGCCTCCGCGGCGGCACGGTGCACTGCTCCAGGCTCTCCAAGCTTACCTACATACACAGTTGCGATTCGCATCCAGGTCAAGACAAATGCCTACGAAGATACTACGTATACTGGCACGATCGAGAGCTTCAGACGCATTGTCATTGATGCGATGTGAGCGACCTCTGTGCGTGCTTACATTGGGGAGGAACTTGAGGCCAAGCTTGAGCTCTCCCTTGTACCTACCGTCCTCCAGCACGACGTTGTAGGGAGCAGGCTTCATCTGCAAGAACTCCCTCTCGATGCCCTCGCTGATGATGTCGCCGACATGAACCCTGCACGCACAGCATCAAGATGCAAATGTTGAGAGTCTCAGTAACCACGATTAATTTCAGTTAAAATATTTCGGCTTTATCTCAGACAATCTCCTACTTTGTCTCCCCAACTAGACTGTCTTCAGAGAACTTATCCCTCTCCATGATCTTCAGTGTGACCTTTGCAAGCTCTTTGCATTCATCCGATGACAACGGGAATCTGAACTTCTCGTTCCACCAAACCTTTTTACCTTTACCTGAACAAAGCTTGCAAGTGGCATTTCTTGCAGATGTCAAAGCAAGGTTTTCCCTATCGATAGCAATGACAATTGACTATTGTTGTATATACAGGAATGTATACCTTGTGTGATCTTGCTCGTGAAAATTTGGTCCCCGAACTGAATGTTCACGTAGTGTCTTTGCGTTCCTGCAAACATTCCATGCCAATGAGCAAAATCGGAGGTCATGAGCATTAGAGTTTCTGAAACAAGATAGGGTGAAGAATATAGACCTAAGTGATGAGCATGTTTCAGGCCCTCGGCACTGACCAACAGAAGCTCCAAGATACTATATTTCGTCTCCATATCGAAGGGGTCAGAGAACAGAACGTAACAGAATGCAAGAAGGCAGCATATATAAGCTGCACACGCACGAGAGTTACCACTACATGTGGCACATTGAGCTATTAATCACCCACTCTAATCAAAGCAATTAACTTGAAGAGGAGTTTCAGCTCTGCATTTCAAGAAACTCCAAAACGTTAAGCAATAGACTCTTAGTCAATGCCTGTTTTTCGGTTTCTTCAGAAAATGCAGCGCATTTGGTGTTACATCCTGGAGTTAATCTCCACCCAAATTAGGAGCTGCCCACTGCTCTAGTTCCATATTGAAAAAAAAGACCTCTTCTAGATCTATGTAGAAGTGAGTCATGGTGTTCCGTCACTCGTGTATTACCGGGAACAGGTACCTACTTCATCTATTTTAAAATAGTACTAGCAAAAATGCCCGTACGTTGCAACGGGTAAAAAAAATAATTCAATGACAATAGACATTTTTCAAGCATACCCATATCAATGATAATGTTTCTATGGATCGTTGTAGCTAACACAATTAGAAAATTAGAGCATCTTTATGTAATGACCCAAACTCGATGATGGCAATCTTTTTACCAATGCTTGCTTTAACTAAAATAATTAGATTATTCATATAACAATATACATATAATCTAAAATATTCTTTCAATCTTATTCTTGCAACCAATAATAGGTTAATCAAATCCTACACTAACGATAAAGTCTACACAAAATAGTCACCGTGCACTCTTCTCTAAATAACAATTAAAAATATGTTTATTTTTAATACTATTTCTATATAATATGTTATTAAGAATATTAGTTGTACTTAAAAAAAGTCTGATAATGATAATTGCATACAAAAGTGCAGGGTCTCCAATACAGGAGATTAGTTGAGGAAACAAATGATGTGTAGGAGATGGAAAAAAAATCGATGGATCTTATCCGACCCAAGCGTCTATCAATTTTATCTCGCTTTGAGTCGGACGGTTTCTCAGAGCGATACTTTTTATAAACGGCGGTTTTTTTCTCGCGTTGAGTTGGATGGTTTCCTCTAACTTATTTTTTTGGAAATGATGGTTTTTTTTCTCGCGTTAAGTTGGACGGTTTTCTTGAACTTTTTTTGAAACAGCGGTTTTTTCACGCGTTGAGTCCGTTTGTTTTTTGATCTGTTTTTTTTATAAACAGTGTTTCATCGGTTAGTTTTTTCATAGCGGCTTTTTTTTTCTATAAATGGTGTTTTTTGTCTTGTGTGGTTTTTTGAAACATTTTTTAGAAATGGTGTATTTCTTTCTGATAGTTTTTAATAGCATTTTTTCTTGTTTTTTTTCCTGCGCATTTTTTTGGAAACTATTTTTTTCTTGCGCATTTTTTTCCTTTTTAACGGATGATGGAAACTTCTCTTTTTAAAAAAGTTAGATTAGATCGATAGATTAGATTAGAGTTAAAGAGATATATACGGACAACAAGAGGCGACTTTAGGTTTGGCCGGGACGTTTTATCCTCCTTTTCTTTTTACGGATTTTGAGTCGGATGTTTTTTTCCTTTTTTCTATTACGGACGAGAAATCTTCTTTTTCAGGAGTCGGACTTTTTTTTCTATACGGGAGTCGGTCTTTTTTTTTTTTTACAATAGAAGGTTTTTTAGATATAGATATTTATTTTTTAATTAGGTATTTATTCGCGCGTGTTTCCCTTCAGATAGAAACTTTTTTTTCGCACTATTTTTTCCTTTTGTAGGAAGATGGAAACTCTTTTTTCGCTCGGAATTTTTTTTATTTTGGAATCGGACAGAAAATATTTTTGCACGCATTTTTTTACTCGCGCGTAATTTTCTTTTCTCTGCACGGACGACGGAAATTTCTTTACTTTTTAAGTATATATATTAGAAAAAATGCCCGTGCATTGCAACGGGTAAATACGATTTTTCAATGTTATATTAAGAGCTGAGCAATAAATTGAAATATTGGGATCGCTATACATTATAATTAAAAAAGTTAATGAAAATCCTAACATTGGGATCGCTATATATTATAATGAAAAAAAGTTAATGAAAATATTTCTTGGGTTTTGGGCCGAAAGCATTCCTTACTTTTCAGCACTAGGCCAGTCCGCTACCTCCCTCTATTTAGGCTGCTTGTTTCGACCCAGCCACGAGTGAAGCCGCTTTTACTTTTTAGCCCTAGGTCGGTCCGCTACCTCCTTCGTTTGGCCTGCTTCCTTCGACCCATAAAATCCAGACGAATCTTTCTCGATCACCCAAAATTGGTTGAGGGTTTTTTATCCGGCCACTCACCTCTTTCCGTTTTACCCAAAATTAGAGCATAAAACTCGGGATAAAAATAATCAGGGAAGATCGCTGTCATCATCGGCAACCGTTAGATTAAATCCGACAAAATAAAGCAAGGAAAATTATAGAGAAAATGATGAGGGACGAGTAGGAATCGATTTTTTTTTTGCAATCAAATTGAAGTGAAAACGCACGATCGATATGGCGCTAGCGCATCGCCAGTGTTCAACTCGGTAGACATGCCGCGAATAGATCGGATTAAAAAAACCAGATGAGAAAAACCAAAATCGTATGGGACAAAAAACCGGTGAAAAAAATTGTAGAAAAAACCAAAAGCGCGAGGCGCGGTGTGATTTAAAAAACCGGACAAAAAAAACAATAACGCGTGCGCAGGAAAAAAACTCTTTCGCGTGAAAAAAAAAGTCGCCGGTAAAAAAACACAAACGGACTTTTTTTTCTTACTGGCGAGACTTTTTTTTCCTTGAGTCGGACGATTTTCTTTCTTACAACGATAGAAGCTTTTTTATCATTTTTTTAGTTGGACTTTTCTTTTACCTTTTTAGTCGGACTTCTTTTTCTTTTTTACCGACTTTGGAAATTTCTTATTCCTTTTAAGTAGAGATAAAGATATAGAGATTAAAACTGAAAATAAAATTAAAACCAATTCAAACACGAATGACGTATCAAAATACTGGCAAAAACATCTTCAATTTTTATAATAGTAGAGATAAGTAGAGATAGAGATTTTTTTTTGTCCTTTTTTTACCGCGTTGACGGAGTTGGATTTGTTTTTCTTTTCATTTTTTTCGCTCCTTTTTTTTCTGGATCGGACAGATTTGGTTTTTTTTCGCACGGTTTGTTTTTCGCGTGGTTTTTTTATCATTTTTTTTGCTCGGTTTTTTTACCGCGTTGACGGAGTTGGATTCGTTTTTCTTTTCTTTTTTTTCACCCCTTTTTTGATCTGACAGATTTTATTTTTTTCAAACAAATTTGGTTTTTTCCGTCTGGTTTTTTTCGCCCCCTTTTTTATCGGATTCTTTTCTTTTTTTCGCACGTTTTTTTCACCCGTTTTTTTTTGGATCGGTTAAATTTGGTTTTTTTTTCACTCTATTTTTTTTGCCCGGTCTTTTTGACGAACGATAGAAGCACCTCTTATTTTTATTTTTTAAAGTAGTAGAGATAGTTATATGCAAAGCTAAATATGTGGTTTTACAATTCAATGTTTCCGATATTATTACCAGTTTCTGATTGATACCTACGTGATATAGTTCAGTTTCTGGTTTTTCATATTCTCAATACTGTTTTTATTTTTGGGTTTTGAGAAAAATATGGTTATGAAAATGGTTGAGAAGTTTTATGACCGTTTTCATTACTATAAGAGAACGGAAGCAATTTTACTATCTGCTAAGCATTTCTGATTGTAAACGTTTAGATGTATAACTAGGAATACTTCTATTTTAAACATATAATCTATCTAGCGAGGCCTCTCGTGACAGTCTTAACGCGCGACACCTACACAACCGTGTGACACATGCATGCCTTTTTTCATTACACATGCATTTTTTTCCCTTTCTTATAAAGTTTTCTCTCAAATTACTTATCCGATCTATAATCCGATTACACCATTGTGCTCGTTGCAATTAAATCTTCAGAATAAGATCTTACATGATTATATTACGATGAAAAAATATTTATATTTGTAAATTACTTTTATTACATATGAAATTTACTTTTATCATATGCATAAATTACTTTTAGATTTGACTAAATTACTTCTTAGACATATAAAAGTAAATTCAATAAAGTCTAAAAGTAATTTACATATATTAGAAAAGTAACTTAAAATAAAACGGAAGTAACTTTATCACGACATTAGAAGTAAATTCGTTGTAGGGATAAAAATATGACTCCATCTAGAAATTAAATTTAATCAGCACAGATCAGCACATGTAAGTTTAACAATTTTTAAAAGTAACTTCAATGTTAATTGAAAGTAACATTTGCATGGTTCAGAAGTAACTATATATAATTCTGTTTAATCACCGATTGTTTTTTTCCTTTCATTTTTATTTTAATGTAGAATGAGAAAAGAAGATAAAACCTTTGATGGGTTGTAAATAACATTGATGGAATAACTAATGAGAATTAATCATAGGTACAAGATGTAATGGATACTTCCTGATACTTTCTAACATGTAATAAATTACTTTTAAATTAATAAAATGTTTGGATATATTCAATATGGATATTGTTGAGGAATGATCCTCTCTAGCGGGAGATCGTGAGACCCTCCTTTCGTGAGTTCGGACGGGGGAAGAAGCTCGCCTCTAGAAATCGCGTATCCGTCCCCAAGGCTCCTAGCTAGTGTAGGATCGTAAAGGGTCTTTCCCACCCCAAAAGCTAGCCATTGAGGTGAGGGGCTCCCCCACTTATATCTTAGATCCTTTGTCCTTCCACAACCAATGTGGGACTATTCAACAATCTCCCCCTTCACACATTGGTGTCCCTCAACCCTTCACCGCCCCGCAGGCACCCACGGTCCATCAGGTCTTCACACGTGTCCATCGGGCCAGAGATGTTAACATAGCCTGGGCTCTGATACCAATTGTAGGATCGTAAAGGGCCTTTCCCACCCCAAAAGCTAGCCATTGAGGTGAGGGGCTCCCCCACTTATATCTTAGGTCCTTTGCCCTTCCACAACCAATGTGGGACTATTCAACAGCTAGCTCGCACACAACCAAATTATACAGGTTTGGGCCGCTATCAAGCGTAATACCCTACTCTTGTGTATAGGATTTAGACTGAGAGTTACAAAGGTTCCTAAACTTAGGAGAACACTCTTAGTTCCCTCCTCCACAAGCTCAGGTTTTCTGAGAGTCGTCCCCTTTCTCGGTGGGCAAAGTCCTCCTTTTATACCTCAAGGGAATACCACATGCACCGCCTCTACCTACTCTTCTTTCGGGTGGGGATCCACCCTATCTTGACTGGAACTCGACCCGTGCCTTCGCCTGGAAGCTAAACCACAGCTTGTCCTTGAGCGGGGCCCAGCGCCGTCCCTCGCCTGACACGGGGGATAGCCCTGTCATTCCCTCATTAATAGGTGAAGACTTGTGGTGGCCGCCGTCCGAATGACCCCCCCGATGGGACGAATCATACCTACCTCCACTCCGCTGGAAGCAGATGCGACGTGGGAGCACGGTTGTCCGTCCAGTCAGACGTGACCGGCGTCAGGCCAGTCACGGACTGGTCATTCTTGACCATCGCGCGTCAGTTTAGCACGCCGCACGTCTGCCCCACTACATTAAATGCGACAGGGGGCAGTTGGGGCGTTGCGCGCATTAAAGGAAGTTCAGCCTGGGCCCCCTCCTCGCTTGCTCCCCCCGCCAAACGGCGGCTAGGCGAGGGCCTCGGGGCAAAGCAGTGCAAGGGCCCAGGGGCATGACGTGGCACCCCGAGGCCCCGACCCCCCGGCCGCTCCTGCGGTTCGCAGAATGCGGGGATAGGACCAGGCAGTAGGGACACGTGGCAGGATGGGAAGGTAGATTCCCCTCACTTCGCATATCCCCGGGCCCATATCTCCGACATATATCGTTTTGTCACATATTTTGAGTGGAGTACAATGATGCAAATAGATATTAAAAACAATATGTGATTTAAAATATATAAGTTATTAAAGAGATTAAAAAAAGATACATACTATTGTATTTTTCAAGTTGAAAGGAGACAGATGGAGTGGTAGCTGGTTTAGACAAACTAGTTACCACTAGCTGTGTAGTCACGTCCTTTAAAAAAAAGGCATGCATTAAAGTTACATTAATTTTGTTATAAGTTACTTCTATAATATATGTAAATTACTTTTAGTTTTTATTGAATTTACTTTTATATATATAAGAAGTAATTTAGATATATATAAAATTAATTTGTATTTTTTTATCAAAATATAATCATGTGAGATCTTGTTGTAAAGATTTAATTGTTACGAACACAACGGTGTAATCGGATGAGTGGTTTAAGAGAAAATTTTATTTGAAGCATAGGTGGACATGGTCGCTTATAGATGGAGTGGTAACTGGTTTAGACAAACCAGCTACCACTAACTGTGTAGTAAAATATGACGAAATAAATTCAAGGTTATGCTATATAAATTATGAATTGTCTCCCTTTTAACCTTGCACTTCCTCCGGGTTGAAAATAATTGTTATCTGGATAAGGACACAATCTTAAAAATAACTTAACTTTGATCAATATTTTCTATAATAATATATATATAGAAAATATCAAAACATACGTACGGTCATCATGTTTCTAAGGCAAATGTTTAAAAAATTGTTCATAGTCAAAGCTTTAAAGTTTGATATCAGTCTTGTATAAAACGAAAGGGAGTACTTATTTAATTGAGAAGTTGATGGGCCTCTAAACTATACGTCAAATAAAGAAATGAACAATAAATATTGAGTATTTAAAATACAGTAATTACCATAATTAGAAAAGGTAATTTCCATAAGTATGTAGTAAAATTCAGAAACGGTCAGTAACTCAGTATACATCAAAATCGTCTCTGTTTTCAATATTTCTGTACTTTTTATCATTTCTATCATTTTTGTTTTTGTTTTTGTTGGTAACAATTTCCACATTACTTTAGCAGTAAAAATTGAAAAACAGCGTTAGTCGGTCATGAATATTTGTGAGCGTTTTCATCCTAACATTCCATACGTCTGGTTAAATAGAAATGCTTACATTTTGGCTGGAACATAGTTAGTAAAAACAAGGGTAAATAAGCACTCTATGAAAAAGTTATCTCCTCCGTTTCACAATGTAAGTTATTCTAGCATTTCTCACATTCATATTGATGAATATTTTCCCATATCAATATGAATATGAAAGATGCTAGAATGACTTATATTTGAAAGATGCTAGAATGACTTATATTATGAAACAGAGAGAGTACTCACTATCAGTAGCTGCAACAACGAAAAGCATCTAGCTAGTTTGATTCAGGGTTGACAGTTTTGGCTTGGTACGTTAGTAGCACTTTTTTACAAGCTCAGGCTGGATCATGAGCCAAACAAGCCAAGGCCCAGCCAGGCAGCCAAGCACAACAGTTGTCTCAACGCTCATTATCCCAACATCTTTGGTCGTAAAATTTCTTCCTATCTACCCCGGCGCCACCAATCTCGTTTGAGCCACTAGTGCGTTTCTCGTCTCTTGCATCGCCTCCTCTCGCACTTGCACCGTGAATTCTCAGGATTCAGATTCAGTGATATAGGATAGGCATGTCGCAAGAGATGATATAGGGTGAATCTTGGCCCTCCAAAATAAATCTAACGGCTGAGATTCGTCCACGTTATCATGAGTTAAAAATTTATCCTATGTAAAGATTCATCCTAATATCACCTTGTGACATGCCTACTGACATCACACCGCTGCTCTGTCGTACCTGACACTGACATCACACTTCTCCTTTACTCCCTCCGTCCCAAAAAAAGACAAATTTTGGTTTCCGTGTCCAACGTTTGACTGTCCGTCTTATTTAAAAAAATTATGAAAAAAATTAAAAAGACAAGTCACGCATAAAATATTAATCATATTTTATCATCTAACAACAATGAAAATACGAATTATAAAAAAATTTCATATAAGACGGACAGTCAAAGTTGGACACGGAAATCCAGGGTTTGCCTTTTTTTAGACAGAGAGAGTACCTCGCATCATCCCGTGCCCTGCCGGTTGTTAACTGCCTGCTATGTACAGTATATACTAAATTACCTTGTGTCATCGTTGTTGCTATCCAGCATACCTCCGTCCGCCGATCACCTGCCCGTAGCAGCACAAGGAGACCAGCACTAGCCGCAAGTGAGTCATGGTGCCGCCATAGCCTGTCGCTGGCCACTCCTTGAGACCTTACCTTGCCTATCTCTAGATTGCCATTCCCTCACTGGGCTCTGGCTCGCAAGCTAAACGAGCTCGCTAGAGTTAGAAAGCGAGCCGAGCAGAGTCCGTTCAGTATCATAGCGAGCCAGAGCGAGTTGAGCTGATGCGATATCCAGTAGCCCTACAGCAGCAACATTAGGGATGAAAATGGTCCAAAAACCCTCTACCATTTTTATTTTCATTTTTTTCTTGAAAACGGAATCAGAACGATAGACCCAAAAATAGTAACGATATCGATAATATCGATATATCAGAAACTGGACCGTCTGAACGAAATCTACCGATATTAATTGTAAGTCGAAAATTCATCTCGGAAACAACAATCTGGCATAATCACACATTTAACTATGCATGAAGATGACTTTATAACTTCATTCTTACATCATCACACTCCACATAACACCGTAATATGATTACTAGTGATATGATGATAAGTTCAACGAACAATATAAACAAAGTTGAACAATAATTCAACATTGATAATTTGAGGAGATCAAATTTCAACAAAGTCTATATGCCACACCCTAGAGTTAACATTGTTTTTCCTGACCACTTCCCCTTCCTAATGGGCTGTAGGCTTCTTTCATTCATGAGCTTTTAATGGGTTGGGTTGGCTGAGCCGCTAGAGAACTTTCGAAATTTTGATGGAAATTATCGGACAAATGCAGTTACGAGAAAACGGTCCAAAAAACCTCTATCCTAATTACGCTACCATTTCTAGAAAATATTCTAATAATTACTAATACCGATTGAAACGGTCAGTACAAACCGGTAACGACAGCCAAAAATCTCGGAAATTTTCGTACAGTTTTCACCCCTAAACAGCATACTAGTACTACATCCGTCCCAAAATAATTGTAATTCTATGTTGTTTAGCATATATTAAGGTTTTAGAAGAAAGACTATGGTGCCCCTCGTTAAATGGTGTTTATATCTACTCTATAGTTCAACAAATAGTTTCACTCATTGTTTCATTCATCACTCAATGATTCAGATCGTCTGTGTAAAATCGAACGATTGAGATCGATCCCACCTCCCAAAATCCGCCGATCCCACCTCCTGGTGAAAACCGAACGGTCCAGATCGATCAGCAGCCTCCCACCTCCATCTACCGCGTGATCTCCCCCAATCACGCGACTCTCACGCGCCGCATCCCCCTCCGGGCTCCGGCCCTCCGATCCTCTCTCTCTCTCTCTCGCTCGCTCGCTCGCATCGCCTACCTAGACGCTGCCGCCGTCGCCTCGCCTCCCTATCACGCCCACCCCCTCCCTTCCTCACTCTCGCGCCTCGCTGCCACGCCGCGCCGACGCCGTCGCCCCGCCGCCGTCGTCGCCGTACGCCATCCCCCCGCCGCCGCCGTGCATCATCTGGCGCCGGTCCCCCCCTTCCCCCTTCTTCGCCCTCCCCTCGCGGCGGCGGCGTAACCGGCGCCAGTATCCCCCTCCCCTCGTGGCGGCGTCAGAGTCGGCTCCGGTGCTCCCCTCCCTCCTCCATCCCCTTTCGACGGCGTTGGGGATGGTGGCAACGCCGGTAGTGGTGGCGGTGTGAGGTGCGGGTAGAAAGGAGCTGGTGACGGGCGGGGAAGAGGTGTCCCGATCTGCACCGACTCGATCTGCGCGAGCCGACCCCGCTCCGGATTGAGCAGGGTATGAGGGGAGAGGACGGCGGCATGGGAGGAGGAATAGGACAACGCCGATGGAGAAAGGGGTGAGGTTGGCCGGCGGGGGATGCTGGCCTTCACCCGCACTTTGATCACTCGCTCAAAATCAAATGCATTGATAATGAATGTTCATGCAGCAAGAACTGTTGATTACTGAACACTCTGTCATGTTTCTTGGTTCTTTTGTGCTTTTTTCAGGAGAGGAGTGAGAGGCTGTTCTACAAGCTCCTGATCGACAACGTGGAGGAGCTGCTGCCGGTGGTGTACACGCCGACGGTCGGAGAGGCATGCCAGAAGTACGGCAGCATCTACAGGCGGCCACAGGACCTGTACATCAGCCTCAAGGACAAGTGCGGTTTTCTTGCGAGGATTCTGTTTTTCTTCTGATGTTGAGGTTGATTAGGAATTTGCAGCCTGACAGGAATCTGTGTTTGTTGGTTTGCTTGTTGGTGGATTCAGGGGGAAGATCCTTGAGGTGCTCAAGAACTGGCCGGAGAGGAGCATCCAGGTGATCGTCATCACCGACGGTGAGCGCATTCTTGGCCTTGGAGATCTTGGTTGTCAGGTACTGCATCTTTTCCCCCATTTCCTGCCCTGATTTTGCTGTCATGAATATGTCGAAAAGATTTAGCTGTGATGATGTATGTTTACCTGAAAGCATTTGCTGATGTATGCTGCTGTTATTATGTACAGGGAATGGGTATTCCCGGCAAACTGTCTCTGTACACTGCTCTCGGAGGAGTTCGCGCGCCTTGCCTCCACCTTCACCCGTCTGCCACCATCATCGCCGCCATCACCTCCGTCCTCGCCCCCTCCCTCACGCATCGTTTCCCTCTGCGCTTCGCCTTGTCTCCCCTGCGCGTCGCTTCCCTCCACCCTCACCGCATCGCGCCCCTCATCATTCCCTCGCGGGTCACCTCCTTCCACATCGCTGCATCTTCTGGATTTGTTTGCAGCCGCCCTCTTGCAGATCATCCCTGATCCATTCGGTTAGCGTCATGCCGCCGCCGGATTGCCCCGTCGACTGGTTTCCCTCACACCGTCATGCCTCCTTGCCCTCATGATTCACACGACGAGCGAGTTTCTGTCGATGAGCCAGCAAGATGAGCATTGTCGCTGTCGCATCACCGCTGGACAAGTGGACAACCCCAAAACCAGGTAATTGTTCTCCATTAATTTGATCTATAGTTATTAGTACTGTCTGAGGCATCAAGCATAAGAATTAGCAGTAACCATTCAGAATGCAAAAAAGAGCTCACCAATGAAAAACAATGTTCTTTCTTTTAGGGTATCATTGTCATAATTAGCAGATTTCCTTCAATCAAGGTCTCGACAAATTCTACATATGGGCTCAGGTTCTGTTAACGTGCTCCACACCATCTTTTTACTATACAGCACTTACAAACACAACGATAAAGATATTCTGTAGTTGTGTTCTTAACATATGTATTTTATCTTATTACGTAACTTAGTTTTCTGGAAATGGAAGATGTGGGGGTGGAAGCAAGGGTAGAGTGATGCAAATGCTTCATCGGGCCACGATCGTCTGTCGGCCTTCTGGCTGTTTTTGCACCTGTCCTGTCCACCGCTGACGGCGCAAGGGAACTTCGGTGAGCTGTAGCAGGTAATTGGACGAGCTGAATGGCTTATGCATCGACAGATTATAAAGATGATCTTTACCTGGTTATACACATGCTTACATGATGGAATTTTTTTTTATGATGTAACTTTAGTCGAAAATACGTACAAATGTCGATGAGATATAAAGAGAATCCACCAAATTTATTATTTGGTATACTTGTGGAGTATATTATAGAACGAGAAATATGACCACCAAATTAGCATGAATATTTTTCCTTCTTGACCTAAGCCATAACTTTGGTGTTATGACTTAAATGAATTACGATACTTGCCTATGCCAGCAATGGTCCAATGTGTGGTCCAGTCTGAGTTTGTGTCAGATATATAACCTGAATCAAGGTGAATGGAAATATTTAGCTGGAGTGCTGTGCAGTATATGCAGAGTTCACACAATTTAGACGGTTGGAGTTTAGGCATCCTGTAAACTCCCAATTTCATTAATCAAGTGTTTCTTTTGTAAAAGCCTGAACTCCAAAAATTGATTTTTAATCATGGATTGAACTGAACTATCAAAATGGATTTGCTACAAATTTCAGTATTTCACCTGCTCTGTGCAGTCATTTGATGTTCGATGTAACCTTCTAAAAGAAAACATCTTGCCTAGGGTCAGAGAAGGCAAGTATTTTGGATTCATCATGTGTAGGATTTGATGTTCAGGTCGTGCTTGTTACAACGTTGAGTAGTTTTCTGTTGGTTTAACTCTGGAAACACATAATTTCCTGTTAGTTACTACTTTATTCCTTGTGTCAAAAGGCTATGATATAAGACTCTGTTTTGCAGGTAAGCAACAAGAAGCAGTGATGGATTAGCTTTCCCTTTAAGGCAGGTAATAGCTGACTTGAGTTAATTTATTAATTGGTGGATTACTCATGCAACACCTGCCAGTTTCCATTATTCTTTTATACTTTTTTATTGAAAAAAAAGGAATTTTCTTACTTCTGTCAATAAATATAATACTATGGACAAGCACTTTTGTTTGATTGTATTAAAAGAAATACTAACAAATGTTAATGAGATATAAAGAGAATCCTCCTATCCAGTTTACTCCTTTTGTTGGTGCTATTTGATTGTGACTTAAACGGACCGATGATGTAAATTCATTTGTTATACACTTACTCTACTCTGCACAATAGGTCTCTGATTAAATGCCGCTGAGGGAGGGTTTGTTCTGGTTGATGAATTTTCAAGCAAATCTGTTAATGATCTTTACAAGGTTTCTATGTGTTTTTATGTGTTTTCTGTGAGATCTTTACAAGGTTTCGGTTTGGGGTACAAATTCACATTCGATCTGGATTTCATTTTGGTTTTCAAGTGAAGCAAACAAGCCAACATAAGGCCCTGCCAGGTATGAGTTTGCTGCTCCTACTGTATGTGCATGTAGCAGAGGGCAAGAAGGAAGAGAGAAAAAAGTAGAGCAAGAAAATATTTAACATTGGAATTGGGAGATGTTAGTATGGAATTGTGATCAACCGTACTGTTGTGCACTGCTTTAGCTGAAACCATCTGAGTGACAGGAGAGGAACTGGAAGTCGTGCATTGATACAAATGATATTTTTGTGATTTGTAGCTTGAGATCAAATAAAATTTAGCAACTCAGCCATATTTCAGAGCCTGCTTCACTTAGGCAATGTAAACTTATAAAGGCCTTCACCTAGCCAATACTATTTATTTTATTTTTATTCTCACAATAGAAATGATATTGTTTTCGATGCCCCTAGGTGGCTCACACCAGTCTCCGCCATTGCCAGTTCGGGTGCCTAATGAGGCCGGTGCTGTTGAATGACAGCCATATTTCCAAGGTGAGTATTTGAAACCTTCTCTCTTGTGGCAGGTTCATTCGGTTATGTATTTCGTTCAGCTGAGGAATTATCCTTTGATCATGGCCGTTATAAATGAAATAAAAGCTGAACTGCACTATGTTCATGATATAATTTATATACTTGGATAGCCATGATTCTGATTTATATTTTAGGGGGGGGGGGGGACCATGCTTCTGAAATTTACCATCTGGAAAATGTCCTTGACATTGCTTACTGTACACTATGACTTCCCACAAAAATACTTGTGTATTTTCTAGCCTTCATAATTATTTCCCACAAAAATACTTACTGTATATGTTTATCAAATTTACCATCTGGAAAAAAAAATCCCAAACATTGTTTACTGTACACTAAGATTTTCCAAAAAATACTTATGTATTTTCCAGCCTTCATAATGATTTCCCACAAAAATACTTACTGTATACTGTATACTAAAATTTCTGAGTTTAACATTGCAGTCTTCTGAATTGATACAGGACTCAGAGCTGATACACTGAGTGCGACAAAGGTGAGTCATGTGCGGCAAATTTGAGGATCATGTATATTTTGGTATTGCTGGCAGGCATAAGTCTCACCATTGAGCGAAACACCACATTCATAAGTTTAACGGCTATTTATCTAAATTCAATTTTGCAAAAATGAAAGTTTTGTTTAATGGCTGAAACTGCACAGTGCTACTATGATCTCAGAACCAAAGAAATTAATTGTCTGAGTTTCCTACCAGCAAATTGATTTGTTCAAAGATTTAGGTGGTCACGGGCCATAATAAATCATTGAGAATATGTCATATAACATTCAGTCATGTATCACAAACAATTTGATTTTGACAAAATTAGGTAACACATAAATCAATGTATGCAAACATCCAGATACCTAACACTATTGACTGCTTTTTTGTTTCGAGGGGGCTCACTGCTTATATTTTATTGAGCTTAGCTATATTGTATTTCTCTAAACTGCATAACCATCTCACTGCATAGCCCATATCTTTATACCACTGTGACAATAACAGCTACATCTCTACAATCTTACTACTGGTAAGAAATGAAGGATTGGTGGTACATAAAGTGCCTCAAGTTGATTGAAACAAGCAACCATTTGTAGATCCAAACAATATCGTCGTTGTTATTGTCATACATCTTGTTTGTATAACTTACATATCTTTCAGACTCAAGGTGGCGAAGTTTGATCTCTACGTAAAAAAAATAGCAATCGGTGTTTTCTGCACTCGAATATGTAAATAAGCTGTAGTGTGTCAGATATTACAATGGTGTTCATTATAGAGCACACTTGCCGACAACATTTTGCAGTGGGCTTATCTATGAATATTTTTTTTATTCATCTGTTGCATGGTTACCAGTGTGCTGTATGTTTCATTCAATTCGACCTGGATTTGTAGGCACGTCTAAATGGTTCATGGTTAATGAGCACGTAGTGTAAACATGAGTTGGATTACTAATCCTAAATCTTGTCGATTAGGTATGTATGGATCAAGAATTGGATTTGGAGATATAATCAATAACCAAACAAGTGTAGTGAAACAGGAAGTTCATTATATGTATTACTATTGATTCCTTAGAAAAATAAGATCATATAAAAAACATGAAACATTAAATATTAAAAGTTATTAAAGATAGCGTTTAGCATGGGCGTATTACTAGTGAAAAAAGGCCCCCAAATATCCATCATCTAACTCTCCGCCACCGTACATGAAAAAAAAACATATGTAATTTGGATTTTCTATTGCAACGCACGAGCATCTTTACTATTCTTAAAAGAAAGAGAAAAGAGAGAGATGAAAGGAAAATGTTCACTTGAGGTCTCTTATCTTGTCGTTGAGTTTCAAAACTGTCCATGAACTAAAATACCAGATATAACAGATCCCTGATCTTGCAAAACCAGGTCACATTACGTCTCAAGGCACTATTGCTCCCTGGTTTTAGTGATGTGGTGGCTAAGTCAGCGTGGGGCCATATGGGTCCCACATATCAACCGATAATCTTCTCCCACGTATCTCCCCTTTCTTCCCGTCTCAACCCAAACCTCTAGGGCAGCCGACAAGAGGTGGGGAGAAGAGTGGCGACTGACGGCTGCATCATGGACCTGCACGGTGAAGAGCGCAAAGAAGCGAAGTAGGAAGGGCTCCTGACACGTCGTCTCCTTGGATTACACTGTCACATCGTTGCATGGTAGCTCGCCGCGCATCTGCGCCGCGTCCGTATCGTGGTCATATGTCAGCCACACCGTTGAGATTGGCGAGAGGATCTCCAAGAGTTGAGAGATGGAGTATCGTTGCGACGCCTGAGCATAGTCGCGAGCACCACTGACTCCATGAGTGTTCGTGCATGCACACGAAGAGGAAGCCGGACACTGAATCGCGGGAGAGGTGTGTGGTGGCCGATGACCAGCAGGGAGAAGGGTGGCGGTCGTTGGGTGGCGGCGGTAGGTAGAAGCCTGACGATGGCGCCTGGCGATGGGTGGGAGAAGGCTGGCAGCCAACAAGAAGCTTGGCAGCGGCGGGGAGAAGGGCGCATGCGTCGGGGACGATGCGACCGCAATGTGGTGTAGATGGAGTTGACCTCGAAGACGATGTGGCGGAACCGCGCGTGCGCCTCTGCAGACGAGAGGCGGAGCTCGGGGACACCTAAACACATCAGCTTTTGAGCAGCTCGACGGAGGACGACTATGAGCTAGGGGATAGGAGCTTGGCCAGTGTGATGAGGCAGAAGCCTCAGCCCTCGTGCGTGCAGGTGAAGACGACATTGCAGTTGTAGTTGGGACCCGCGCGCGCAAGTCCATGATGTGAGCGCTCCCGGCCATTGGGAGCCACGTCAGCGGCGGCCTCCGCCGTGGAGCTTTTCCCCACCGACCGACACCCTTCTCCCAACCCATTGGCAGATGCCCTGAAGGTTTGGGTTGAGATGGGAGTAGAGGGGAGTGAGGTGGAAGAAGATTGCCGGTTGACTTGTGGAGTCCACGTGGGACTTAGCCGCCACATCAATAAAACCGGAAAACAATACTACCTTGGGATCAAAAGTGATCCGGTTTTACAAGATTAGAGGAGGGTTCAGGACCGTTTAAAACTCGACGACAAGATAAGGGACCTTAGATGAACATTTTTGGGAGATGAAAAAATTCCAGCCTCAGGGGCCTGTGCATATGACCCATAGGCAGGCGACACCGCGGCGGCAGAGCGCTGCACGACCTCCGCCTCCCCAATCCGCCCCGTCTCCTTGCCCGCCGCCCCCCGACTCCCGTCTCCTCGCATTCGCTCACCGGTGAGCATCCTAATCCATCCCATCCGGCCTCGGCCTCGAATTTCGTCTCCTCGCCCGCCGCTTGCGCCGATCCCCATCCTGCGAGCAGAGGTGGCGCCCGGCGTCCTCCTGCTTCCACCGCATCGTCTATCGCCGGTGACCATCCCTCCCTCCCTATCCACACCTCATCAGGTATTCTGCGTTATCCCTCAAAAAAGTTTGGGGGTTCAGCCGAAAACCGACCCCTCAACCGAAACAGGGTTAGATCTGCCTCTGCCCAGTTCCACCTACTTTCAACTTGTTAATTTTGATTTTTGTTTTTAGCAGATGTAATTTGGTTACTGAATCTCATCCAAACACCCTTAGAATAGTTGCATTAGAACGGAAAATGTAAGCTCACATAATTTGTACTCATCCTAACTCACATAAATTTCTTAAGAAGAATCTATACCACAAACTACTCATAGTCACTCAAAAAATCTTTTTATTAAGGTATATATTCTTATAAGAAGTTTTCATTCCATAAAATTTTCTAAAGGACATACTGTGACACTTGGCATTAATCTAAGGGTGTGTTTAGATCCAAACTTTGAATCCAAAGTTTGCAAAATTCCATCACATCAACATGTCATACACACAACTTTTCAGTCACATCATCTCTAATTTCAACCAAAATCCAAACTTTGGATGGAACTAAACGCAGCCTAATTTAACATTTTTTTCTTTATTAGGTTATAAATTTTCTAAAAAACATATTGTGCCACTTGGCATTAATCTAATTTAACATTCTTTATCAGGTTATAAATTGAAACCATCGAACGTACTTTGTCTTCCCGTTTCTAAAACATTGCGATATATCTATAATATTTTAATTTCAAAAATAATTTAGACTAACAGTATAGATATTTAAATTAGGTAATTAATAAATTCAAATAAACTATAGTTTAGAATAAAAAACAAAATAATATATGCCAAGTACAATCTAATAACAATAGAATGTTAGAGACAATGTGAATTCAATATTTTTATGAAGTTTATTTTGTGACGGAGGTAGTAGTAAATTAGCCGGGAAGGCACACTCTGGTTGATCTAACCCCGAGTCAAAACCATTTCTCTACCTGGCAAACTCAGATGGCGGAGCTGACCACAGCCGCTGATGTCGCCGCCGCCCCGCCGCCTCCACCTGGGCCAACTCCACCACCGGAGCCCGTGGTCACGGCCACGGTCGTTGCCGAGCAGAAGGTCTCTCCTACTGCTCCTCCGCTCGATGTGCCGGCACCCGCACCGCCGCCGCCGAAGAAGCGTAAGGTGGAGGAGGCGGGGTTCCATAACTCCGCCTACTACAAGATCCGGGCCACCGTCGCCGACCTCCGTGTTCGTTTCGTGCAGGTCTGCGCTCTCCCCGCAAAATCCCTCTCTTTTTTTTTTCCGCTACTGGTTACTTTCGCTACTGGTTACTTGCAGTGCTTGTGTGTGGGGGATGGCGTGTTGATCTCCGTAAACCTGGGGTTTTGGGGAAAAAAAATTTAAGCAACGACGCTGCTTAGGAGACCTGCCAAACTGAACTCTCGCAAGACTTGTACAATTGCACTTGATATGTAACATGGGATTTCGCATAATGATCTGTTCTGAGTTACCTACTCTCTCTTTTGAAGGTTTACGAAGCTACTGATTTCCGAAACAGTGATGCTGCTCGTGAGATTCTGAAAGGTAAAAAAATGTCTCGAATTTATGTCTTGTTAGAAAGTCACTAATTGCTCCATTTAGTTGGTAGGAATCAACCTAGGGCTCGTGAAAAAAAACATGAAAATTGAACATTGGTTGGTCCAAATATCATAATTTTGTGCTTTATATAATTCCACCCAGTGAAATTTTCGGTGCTGCTCTCCTGTCTGTTACTGTGGCTGTAGCCGGGGAGGTTACTTGGGTGAAGGTGGAGCATCAGGGCTTATCGCTGGGGAGGTTACTTGGGTGAAGGTGGAGCATCAGGGCTTATCGCTTCCATTGTGGATGCTCGAATGGTGTAGGCAGGAGGCAATTGAGGCATTGTAGTGTTGTGTTTAGTTCACGCCAAAATTGGAAGTTTGATTGAAAATGGAACGATGTGACGGAAAAGTTAAAAGTTTGTGTGTGTAGGAAAGTTTTGATGTGATGGAAAAGTTGGAAGTTTGAAGAAAAAGTTTGGAACTAAACTCGGCCTAGGTGTGTGTGGCGAGTTGGTGACTGGGAGCTCCTAGAGGGACTCATCAGAGCTGAGGTAGGGCCCACACGGCGGTGCCACATCTTCAATGGGAAGCTGCTGCTTTACATAGGAAGTGGTGGAGAAGTACACTTGTTGGTGATTTTGAGTGAATGAGTGAGACTTCTATGTGAGGATTGAATGTTAATGGAGGAAAGTGTTTAATAACATGGGCGGGATTAGGGTGGAATAATCCAACTTGCATGTCAGCACTTGAATGTATAGCAGGAGGTTTTATAGTCGTAGAAGTTAGGATGCTTTGGTTCTGACCCTTGATGGCGATGCATTGCAGCTGACTGTGGTGATAATCAGGTAGCAGAAAAACCATGTGCAGGAGAACCGTGCACAAATGGCAGAAGAGGAGAGAAGCAAACGGGTACTTTATTCAGGCCCATATATGGACAAGACCACCCTCCTAAATAACCAAATCTTATGCGTAAGAACTCAGTTAATTGCCTAACTTTAAGAGCTATCTCATCTAAAGAAGTCTGTGCTAATGCATCCTCAACTAAATGGCAACTTGGCTACACCAGCTGTAGAGTGCCTTGGTCAACATGGTAGATAAATGTGTAGCTGCACCAGCTATAAGCCTGGATCAACATGGTAGATAAATGTGTATCAATATTCAATAGTGAGCACCTGAGCTGTCTATGACTTCTTATCTACCTGGTAAAAAGAAAGTGATCACATTTGTAAATCAGTACTCCAATTTATATATAAGCTTGGAAGAAAAAGAAATTCTGTTCAAGTGTATCCAAACGTAGAAGCATGGGGGTTTGTAGTCAACCATATTCAAACTGACAGAATGGTTACGGACACTTCAATGCTATTTGTACATGGCATAGCAAGATATACAATGTACTCATGCTACTTCTCCAGTAGTATACAGTGCTATGTCCAGTCTTCCTCTTTCACACACAAAAGATTCTTAAATCATGCATACACACAAAAACATAGTATCATTTTCACAAGTTACTTGTCTTCTTTTAAATATAAAAGGGTATCATTTTGTGCACTATACAAAAAGATAAATAGCTTTCTTATCATTTTACAATTTGTTTGTTGTTGGTGTAAAACACATATAATCGTATATCTACACAAAATCGTGTGTAAACATCATTTTACATTCTCTACATGTACACTAGTCTTCTATGTCAGTATAAGCAACGCGGCAAAGTGAAAAGATGTGATAAATGTATCTGCCAAATCTTATAGCTGTATAAATTAGATGGACAGTGGACATGCCCAGAGATGCAACTTCACATATCTGCCTTTAGTTTTTGCCTTAGACTTTAAACATGTGGAAATAGTCTACACGATCCATATGTTACTTTCGATTGAAATGAAGCATATAATCCATTTGCATATGTTTATCTGACATTCATAACCTATTATGACATATGCTTATCTGACATTCATAACCTATTATCAGTAAGGAATGTAAATCCTAGTTGACATTTGAAGTTTTGAACACATGAACTTTACAAAGTTTTCATTCTTCTCACATGACAAACCTATGCAATACATTGTCCTAAATCTCACCAGTGTTAATGTTGTGAAATATATTCTAGACCACACCTTTTTTCATACAAGCTATGCATTGCATCTTTCTTTGGTACAATTAATGAATGATGTTTATCATACCTTCTGTAATCCGTTTAGTTCAACAAGTCATGAGATGCGCCTCATGTTCTGTTCTACATTTTTCAGAGATCAAGGTAGTCATGGAGCTAGCCAAGAAAATGAGGCATGACCTCGGTGCCACTTTTGAACCTGCTAAGCCACCAGAGAAGCCTTTAGCTGGAGTTGTGAAGGATGGGCCAGTGGAACCACCTCCATCTGCAGAAAACAATCACGCTCCTCAGACAGGTGAGACTACAGTATGTTCAAATATTGTAAACAATATTGTGCCAACCAACCCTAACTCAGATGGTGCGGCAGAGAAGATGGGGGAAACACCAAGCAGTGAGATTGCGCAAGGGTCTTGTGTGACAGGTGGATCTCCTATCGGCTGGAATTTTCTTGTGTGGCCTGGGGGTGAGGTGGTTTACTACGGGCGGACAAAAGAAGTGTTTCGGGCGGGTCAAGCTGAAAATTAAAATGTGGTGTTCACCCTGTCTTCTGACTGGTAAAGTGGTAATGTATCATTCAATTGTGGTAGGACGATTTATAGAATGTGGTGTTCGCATTCAGTCTTTCTGACCGGCAATGTGCCAATGTATGTACTATTCAATTGTGCGAGGAATGGAGGATGAATTGTAGTAGATCTTAGCATTCTGTTGACTGAGGTAATGTACTACTGTATTCAATTGTGGGAGGGTGATTTTTGCTAAACATCTGTTAGTACTATGTACTAACTGATTTCTGCATGACATTCTGGTCTTGTATGAGATGCTCTTACGATGCACCATCATCATGTTTCTTAAGCTTGCATGTAGGGATGAAAACTGCCGCAGATCCTGAGGAAGGAGGACGAACTGGGTTCAACGGGTTAGGCTGCGTCCAAACGAGATTAATTTGATTAATTAAGTATTAGCTAATTTTTTTTAAAAAAATGGAGCGGTTCATTAGCACATGATTAATTAATTATTAGCTATTTTTTAATAAAATAGAGTAATTTGATTTTTTTAAACAACTTTTGTATAGAAACTTTTTTGCAAAAAAACATACCGTTTAGCAGTTTGAAAAATGTGCACGCGAAAAATAAGAGGGAGTGTTGGGAACTTGCTCTAAACAGTCCTTATCTCTTCATTTTCTCTCTCCTTCCTTCTCTTTCTCTATCACCTCTTATCTGTGTGCCCTTCCTCTCTCGGCGGTCACAGAAGCAGCCAAGGCAATGGCCAAGAAGGACACGAGCAGGACATACAGAGCCTCGGATGCGGTCCGACGATTCATGGGTGCAAGTCTTACCCATAGTTATTAGGATCGGACCGGACATCGAATCGGTCGTAGTCTCGGTTCACGGTTTGATTGGTTCGACCGGTTGAACCGCCGGCCCAACACGGTTTAAATAAATTGGGACACATAATCTAACCACACAAGCATGCATAGCTCGGTGGTGGTTGAGGGTTCGAACCCCTCAGCCCACATTTTTCTCCTATTTTCTTCCCTCTCCCCCACGTTTCAGCCTGCGCTTTGTCCTTTCTCACCTACGTTCCCACGTGCGTCTGGTTTTTCACCGGTTCTTTCCAAAAAGCGGCAGTCCAATTGGTTTTTCAAATTGATTACACGCCATATCTTTAAACTAGGTTTTTTCACCGGTTCTTCCCAAAAACCGGCGGTCCAATCGGTTTTCCCCGGGTTGATTGCACGTCCATCTTTAAACTGGACCGGACCGGTTGAGCCCTGGTTCTAGTTTATTCCGGTCGAACTGCCGGCCCAGTCCGGTCCTAATAACTAGGGTCTTGCCCCGTGTGACAACGCCCTCTCCGCCATGGGTCGAGTGCATGACCATTGAGGAGAAAATGGCCATTATACCCTCGTCCCCCGTGCGACAACGCCCTCTCCACCATGGGTCGGGTGCATGACCACAGGGGAGAAGGCCATTATACCCTCGTCAAAACGGGGCTTTGCTATAATACCATCCTACAATTGGGATTCGCCCGAATACCACTTTGAAACGGAACCAACCCTCTCTAATACCCTCCCACATTGTTTTTATCTAAATTAAAAGAATTTAGTCCTATTTTTCTATTGAGTTGATAAAATTACCCCCATAATCCTTTGCATCATCTAAATTAGTCTCAGCTGGCTGGGAGGCTAGGGTTCCCGGTTCCCCTCGCACCGATCCGGGCACCACCCTCCTCTCGCGCCGCCCTCCCTCCCCTCGCGCCACCGAGCCATGGCCGTCCTCTCGCACCGACCCTGCCGCCGCTTGTTTCCGTTGTGGCAGACGAGGAGGAGGAGACCACCACGCTGTCTTCCCCTCGCGCCGCTGCACTGTGCCGTGCCACAGCCCTCCCCTCGTGCAGACTCGGCCGTCGCCCTCCTCTCGCGCCACCGAGTTGCGGCCGTCCTCTTGCGCCGACCCGGCCGCCGCCCATTCCCCTCATGGTAGATGAGGAGGAGGAGAGGAGCCGTGCTGCCATCCCTCTCCACGCGCCAGTCCGTTGTCGCCCCTATACTCTAGCTCACTAACCAGCTTCTCCGACGGCACCACCTCTCACCTCGCGCCAGTCGAGGGGCAGTTTGGTCATCAAAGTTGGGAGAAAAGGGACAAAATGGGAAAAAAAGAAAAGTAACAAAATGATTTTGATTTACTAGAAAGGAAGAAAATGCATTTCAGTGAACTTCTCCCGGTTGAAAGTGGTATTCGGGCGGATCCCAATTGTAGGATGGTATTCAGGCGAAGCCCTGTTTTGAAGATGGTATAATGGCCATTTTCTCAACACAAGGGGACCAGCAGGGAGCTATAAATGCGGAGACGAAAGATGATGTTGTGCAGACGATGCCGACACCAGAAAGCCAGCTCGAGCCGTGGCGGGCCTCGTCTTCGTGCTCACTCCTCACTGTGCGTATTGAATCCTATCTTACTATAAAGTTATCCCCCACTAGCTCCTTAAGCTTAACATGCAAGGATGCCACATCATCATCCACTAACAAGGTGCTACATCATCATCCACTAATTAACAAGATGCCACATCATCATCCACTAATTAACAAGATGCCACATCATCATCCACTAACAATCATCACATTTAAACATCATGCAAACATGCTATATCTTTATAGTTTTTATAATTTAAGAGCTTTTCAAATACAAACATGTTAAATTATCATCCAACATAATTCACATAATGATTCAATATATATCTTTATTATGTTTTATGATATCCTATATACTTATATAGTTCATCCTCAGTTAGTGCTTAAATGATTAATCTATGATCTAAATTATCTTTCTTCATTTTTCCTCTAATTAAGTCATATCACATCAATTGTTTTTAGCTTTTAGATGATTAACCTACGGTCCAAACTATCTCCCTACTTTTCTTCTTCCATAAAGTCATACCACCTTACTTTTTATGTTTGAATCAACATTCTACATACTATTTAAATTTAAATTATCATAAACCACATTATTTTACTTAATATGATGTTATCTAGCTATTTTTATCATAAACCATAATTTTTTATTTTCCAACGGAGAAACGGTTTGGGTTGGTTTTGTTCCATGGGTTGCACGGTTTGAGCCCAAACCGTGAACAGGCCCGGCCAGGTGATCAGTGATCTAACGTGTGCCCCGGAAACTACGTAATGGACACAAGATACACCTCCATAAACGCACGGCATTAACGCGCGTCAGTTTCCTTTTCACCCCTCCCATAAACAGTTGCTAAAAAAAGAACGTTTGAAGATTTCAGAACCGGAAAAGGCGCGCCCCTCGATCTACCAACGGAAGCCCAATCAGGCCACCCCCCGTTTTCGGCCCGCCCGATTCTTGCGCCACCACGAGACGAGACCCAGTTTTCCGCCACAACCGCGTTGAATCCGTGGTAGATTAACGGATCCACCGTATCACGAGTTCATAGAGAGAGATCGATCGATCAGAACTCTGATGATCTGACAAACTCCGAGTCCTATACTCCCAATCTCTGATACACACAGATACTTCCCATGAAGAGATTCCCCCCATCCCCCAGCGTGGCCGCGCGCGGCATGCACGACCGGCGGGCGCACCTACGCTACAAAGACGCCGCGCGCTACGTGACCGCGCGGCAGAGGATGGTTTGGGTTCTTCTCGCGGTGGCTCGCGCGGTTGGGCGCGGATGCCGGCCGTGATGGAGGAGCCGCTCGATCGATCTGTATAGGAGGCAGCGGGCGGCGGCGGCAGAAGGGGAGGAGAGGATACGCATCACGCGTGGGTGGGTGGGTGGGTTGAGATGGGAGGGACGGACGGGGCGCGAGTGCGAGCGGGTCGCGGAGAGGCGACCGCTATAAGTATCATCAGGCCCCTTGCCCCCGCGCACGCGCACGCGCACGGGCAACCCCCCCTGTTGTTTTCTCTCAAGCCCTACGAAGCGGAGGCGGAGCCCCTCGGCGCGATCGAGTCGACGCCGCGCGCCGTCCCCGCATTGCCCCAGGTAAGCCCGATCGATATATCGTTGCTCCGCCGTGCGTCGTCGAATCGAAACATCTCTTTTTTCGATGAATACATTGATCTGGGTTTCTCTTCTCGACGAAACTCGCCGAAAAGATTGATCTTGTTTTCGGAGAAGGAATCGTTCTCGGTTGTTTGAACTGTATATATATATATCTTTTGTTATTCTTTACTAGGGAAAGATTGTGCCCCCCACGGCCCCGTGATCTTACGAAAGATTGAAACTTTATTAGGGATTGTGAGTTGTTGTTGAAGAGATGGCGAGCTACGACGACGGAACCAATGTAAGTCGTAAGATTTCTCCTGCGCATCAATACGAAGAATTAGCAGTTTACTGCATTGCAGCATTGCTAATTGCTAACATATAACATTGATCGTAAATGGCTTTTTCCAGCTCGTGGACGATGAATACGATGACCTGGATGATTTCATCGTCGATAACGACGACGACGTGGTGTTAGGTGAGGAGCAGCAAGATGAATTTGAGGAGGAGGAAGAAGAACAAGAGGAAGAGGAAGAGGAAGAAGAGGAGCCTCCGGTCGGGCAAGTGGAGATCCTTACCCTCAGGGAGCAATTGAAGGCGGACATCCGGAGAAAAAATCAGGCACAACAGGGCGCCACCGCCGGCAGGGCTAGCTGCTCGTCGTCGGTGCAGCCTCTGGCCAAGGATAGGTACGTTGCATTGCATTGCAGATTGCACTGCATGATGTTTCTGCTGCCTTATCTTTTTTTTAACATGAAAATTATAGTTTCTCTCCCAGTTGTTAACAGAAGTAATCGCTTGCAGATTTGGTAGCTTCTTTGGGCCATCCAGACCTTCACTTGCTCGCAGAGTCATCGAGGAAGGCTGTTCATCAATAATCAAAGAAAAACAGAACGTACCATCCAACGTATGTACTCCTGAACTTAATCTTGCTGAAATTGGTTCATTTTTATTTTTCTTAAAGATCCAGCAAACGTGAAACTTTGATAATTGAATTCCAACGTAATTATTTGCAGAAAAGCAGTGTTTCTTCTGCTTCAAAAAAACAACCAATCCCAAGCGGGCAGCAGCAGAAACCGAAGTTTGTTAAAGAGGTATGGATCATTTAGGATTAAATATCACCAGGTTATGTTGCTTGCAGCCCTTAAAAAAGGATTACGATGCATTAGTTTTGACCTGTGATTCTGCATTGGTCGTTTGGCATTTGCAGGAGAAAAGAAAGGTCGATGCACTCCGTCAGAATCGGGATTATTCATGTCTGTTCTCGGATGATGCTGATACTCCACAGGCTACAAAGGAACAACCTGACAACATGCCTGTTTTGCCTATGAAATCTGGTACCTTTTTAAGCTTTTATTATGAATACATATGATATGATTCCTACTTCCTTCCATTCCTGGACAAATTTCTCACTTGTTTGGTATTACAGATGTTGGAGACATTGCATCAACCAGCAAACTTATAAGTCAGACCGACAAAGTATCAAAAGACAGCGGATTGAAGGGACCTTCCATTCAGAGTCGTGTAGGATTAGTCGGAAAGGAGCCTCATCCAAATACGAAGAGGACGATCGCTTCTTCTGCCAAAAATGGATCCAGCCTGCCTGCCATGAAGAAAATTCAGAGGGTACAGCCATCCTCAAATGGCCAGAAGATGCAGCAAACACTGCAGAGCAAGAGGCCTCAGGCAATGTTGTCACAAAGCCACGGGCAGCAGTCTCTGCAATCTCGGAAGCCTAAACCATCTCTCAATGGCCAGAATTTCAGGCAAAAGGTGTCAGCCCCATTAGCACAAAAACATTTGGCTCCTTCCTCAAGACCTAAGGTAGCAGCATATAACGATTTTTCTCTCGTCTATTCTTGCTCTTAGTTCAACTTAGGATAGAACTACCAAGATGCCAATCCTATCCAGAATTTAGATTTACAATTAAGAATATCAGCTGTTCAGGAATATGCGTTTGAATCTTCTCTATGTTTGCAGCCATCAAGTGCAGTTCACAACGATCACGGAAAGGGAAAGACAAGGCGTTTAGTCAAAAGGAAATCTAAGGAGGATGGATGTGATGAAGAGGAAGTTGACTATAAATCAATCATCAGAGGAATGTTCAAGTACGGTTGCTTCTTGTCCAATCTGTTAAATAATTTGTTAGTTTTTTCACTGGTTATCAAGGGCTTTTGGTCTTCTTGTGCTGTTGTGCAGCTACAATCCTGCAAAATTCGTTGGTAGAGATGAAGATGACAGAGACATGGAAGCCAATTATGCCAGCATACAAATGGAAGAGAGAAGAAGGTACTTAAATTCCACCTTTCCATTGATCTACACCCCTTTTTTTTGTCGGCAACAATGCAATCCTGTTGCAAAAAACGACCACCTAGCTAGCTAACATTTTTCCGTTGCTTTGGATATGCAGTGCAAGACTTGCAAGACAAGAGGACGACGAGGAGCTCCGCCGGATCATGGACGAAGAGAGGCGTGAGAAGCAGGAGAGGAAGAGGAAAAAGCTAGCGCAAAAGGCAGTAGTAGATGCCAGCCAGGACTGAACTCTTTGCCAAGCCAGTAGTGTAGTAGTTCCTTAGCAATTCAGTTATGGACAAGATTAGATTTATCTCGTTAGTGCTGATTAGTTGTGGTGATGCTCCTAGTTTATTAGCCATCTCGCTGGTGGCCACTTGAACAGATCAAAACAATAGCTTTTGTAGGTCAATTTGCAAATAACACAACGCTATTTGCATATCTCATGGGACGATGAAAAGTTATCAGCGTCACCTTTACGGGTACGGGGTACCATTGCCACTACTATATACTTCTCTTATTGTTTAGGAGGCGTGCGCGTGCGCGTGTGTTTGTGTGTGTGTGTGGGGGGGGGGGGGTCGCGATTTTGCTAAGGGCTTTCACAATACGTCTATGTGTCAGTTGGATTGAGTGTGTCATGTCTGCTGAAAATACTTGTCCTCTCGACGAAACTAGCGTAGGCACCATTGTGTTTTAGGTTGGAGCCTCATCATGTCTTGGGCCTAGCAAGTGTGTATCCTACACTGCTACTACCCTAGACACATAGAGTGGTCTTTTGTAGTAGATCCGTGGAAACCTCAACTACGACCGTTTGGTAAGGTGGCTGGACCGTTACCACCAGGTAGGGTAGCCACCTTGACCATGTTGGCGCTAAAGCCCCTAGAGTGGTCTTCCTTTGTAGATCCGTGGTAAATCTTGACAATGACCATCGGGCAGGGTGGTTGGACCGTGGGGCCACCATGTAGGATAGCCACCTTTCGACCGTGGCAGCGCTCTTTAACACTAGCTCACTAGGAGGGGTTTTGGGCAATCTCCTTTACCATGGACTTAACCTCTAAGGGCCATGCAATAAAGTCACGTGAAAATAGAAGCTGTGTTCTTTTTCACAACTCCAAACTACAAGCTTCATCGTTTTCCATTTGCACATGCTTCCCGAATTGCTAAACAGTGAATTTGTGCAAAAAAATTCTATATAAAAGTTTCTTAAAAAATAAGAAAAATATTTTTTTCAAGTTTGTAATAATTAATACTCAATCAATTATGCACTAACAAGACGCTTCATTTTGCGTGCTGCTAATATACTCCTCCAATATAGGTTCAAACGGATGCACTCGGACATCATGTCGATCCCACATTGAATTAATGTGTATGTCTATCACAAGTCTTTCCATATTAAATACCACATTAAATGTATACGCCTACCGCAAGTTTTTCCCTATTAGATGTGCATGTCTTTTATAAGTCTCCTCTTGTTGAATTAGTTGAAAAAACAGGTGTCCCATCTAATCTGACACTATAATACAAGAAAACTAGCTGATACCCCGCGTGTTACTGCGGGATAGCTATATTGTAAATTTGGAAGATGTAATTTTAAAACTTTTGACTATTGGTACAATATCGTTACAAAGAAGGGAATATATAGTTGTAAAATTTTATTATAATTGCATGATCAACATGCTGCAAGTTAATTAAAAAATCGACATGCTTGAACGTTCTACCTGTACAATGTATTGCTATATGAATAGAAATGACATGATTCCAATTAAGATACTCCCATTTGGAAGAACCATGAACGGTAAGCAAACTGGACACTATTTTTCATCATGTACTAAATTGACTTAAGATCTCATTTTAATATTTTAAACAAATAATAAAATATTTCTTTTTGCGAGAAAACAAAGAGAAAATACGGATAATGCTGCATGCATATGCTGGTATTGATCTTGAAAAAACAATTGTTAGGTGTATGAATCTAGTAACGGTATTTCAAGAAACATGTTCACCTCTGAGTAAATGGGAGGAACTATGGAGAAACAAGTTCAGTGATTGCTGGTCTAAAAAACACAAAGATTTGGCACAACTTTTTAATGGTCAAATGTGAGAGTGGACCAATCCCTCGATACTTAAAGTTACCACAAATTGAAGTTACCATATTTGTCAGAGATAATCCATAAAATGCCATTGACAAGCGTCCAAGTCCCAGAAATGCCATCGACAAGTGTAAGTTCCAAGAAATGACATCGTACAAACGATTTTGTCCCAAAAATGCCATCGCCGTTAGGATTCCTTCCATTCCACGCCGTTAAGTTATATAGGATGAACAGTGTATTTAACGACGGGAGCGTATCCTATGCACACAGGCCCTCGCGTGTACACACCATGTACACCAACTAAAAATTATCACAAAAAATTCTAGGAAAATTCATACATGTACTTTCAATAGTATTACATCTACATGCAAAGTCGCATCTTCAAATTCATTCTACATAGAGAATAACAAAAAAGATAAAATTCTGACAAAATTGCAACCTTAAAACTGTCAGATTTTTTGTTTTTTTTTGTTACGGCTAAAATATAATGAATTTGACGTTAAGATTTTAACCCTAGGTGTAATACAATTGAAAATATGTGTATGATTTTTTCTAGATTTTTTGGTGACATTTTTTAGTTGGTGTGCACGTGTGTACACGTGAGGGCATGTGTGCATAGGATATGTTGCCTTTAACGACGCAGAATGGACGGAACCCTAACAGCGATGGCATTTTTGGGACAAAATCGCTTGTACGATGGCATTTCTTGGAATTCACACTTGTCGATGGCATTTCTGAGACTTAGATGCTTGTCAATGGCATTTCATGGATTATCTCTATTTGTAATGTGTGATACATTGGCATATGAAGCTTGGTGATAAACGAATAAAAATCAGATATGAAAAGAAGCTAGATCATGATAGACAGATAGAGTACCAAAAGCCAATCACCACAAGAGATAGACATCCTTGCGATTGGTAAAGATCATCGAGTGTTGTAATATATACCAACAAATTTTCGATGTCATCTATGACAGTGGCAAACCAAATTTCATTTGACCACTGGAATTTCCTCCTTAGATGATTGAGGAAGTGCCTTCAAGCATAAATATTCCAAGAAAATCCACCAGATCAACCTAGATATGTCTAGTAGATCCATTGGAAAAAAATAAAGGGACCGAGGAAGAGGCAGACACAATGTAGTGGTGTAGGCTTTGGGTGAGAGATGTATTAGTTAGTGGTTAGTGATAAAGTGAGATCTAATGATGCATGAGGTAACTAATAGGAAGACAAAAGGCATTGATCTAACGGTTGATTTGCATAGACGCGAGATGATCTAATGGTCTAGATGATGTGGCCTCACGGTTGATCTAATGTATCAACTATATAAGAAGAAAGGATTAGAAATGATAGAGTATATATAATAGTACTAGCATTAACAGTGAGTGTTACTGTATGTTTCAATACAAGCTAGCTGTATATAAGGGCGTAACGCTCATTCAGGCTCCCTCTGAGAGAGAGCGCGTGCTTATGACTACTGTTGGTTGGCCAATTGCTGATAATACACTAAATAGCATATTAGCGATAAAAAATAATTTATGATTAACAATTTTATATATGTGTTCTTCATGAATCATGAATTAAAAGCCAATGCTGAAAAAGAAACCACTATAGAAAAAAAAACCCCTCAAAATCAACTCCAAAATTAGAGTAAAATAAATTGTCGGTCCCTAGACTTGTTTGCTCGTGTTATCTAGATCCCTGAACTCTCAAAATACATTTTTAACTTCCTAATCTTCTTAAATGGGTCATTTTGGTCCTAGATTACCACGACCCCTCCAGGATCCTACGTGTTGCTTACGTCGCATGGCACATGAACATTCGGTCCTAAATTGTCTTTTTCTTTTTTTTTCTTCACCTCTACGTTTCCCTTCTCATTTTATTATCCTTTTCCCACATGAACAGGAAGGAAGAAGAGAAGAAAGGAAAAAAAATATAAAGAAAATGAGTCAATGCCCGTGTGGCATGTCATGTGACCGTCACGTAGGATCCCGAAGGGGTCATGGTAATCTGGGACCAGAATGACAGAATTTGACAAGTTCGAAAATCCGAAAATGTATTTTGAGAGTTCAGAGATCTAGATGACACGGACGAACAAGTATAGGGACCAGCGATGCACTTTACTGCTAAAATTAAGTTTTAAGATTCAAATTTTGGCAACGGCTAAGTGATTGGGTTTCCACAAGAACTCTTATTATAACCTCTTTTCTTCATCCACACAAAATACAATAAGAGTATGGTTATTATATTCTGAGAGACCCAAACCTGACTAAAAAATCCGAGTTTTTTCGTGTTCTCAGTTAAGTGATCACAACCTTAAACCTCTCGTCGAACTCCAAGTTCCAACAACCATCTTCTCTTAGTTTGGATATCCTTTTAGTTATTGCGTGTCTGCATCGATTGTGCCGGTGTTTCCTGGACGCTGGTGTAACAAGACTAGTTGACAACTTGACATATGAGGTTGAATATGTACAACATTTTTTTTACGAGGGCAGCTACACAACGGGATCCTGTTGCTACAGGATATTTTAAGTGACTTATCCTTTTCCTTTTTTATGTATAGGTGAGATTCCATGTGTGCTCCCTCCTGGTACCTAGTACCACGTTCAGAGACATGATACCTATCCGATTCCTCCTTGGTATCATGCGCGCACAGCATAGGCTGGTACTTGATACTTGGTACCCGATACCCGGTACCTGCAGGTACCTGGTACCAGTATGGTATCAGTTGCATGGTGTGTGGTACCTGTGGTACCTGGTAACTGGTACCTGTGGTACCTGGTACCTATGGAATTGAAAGGATTCAAAAGGATGGGACGGGGGAATTGATACCACCCATACAAGCCGGAGAAAAAATCAGCAAGGAAACCATCAAGCAAAAAAAAGAGAAAAACACACATGAGGAAGGGATGCAAGCGACGATGAAGCATTGCCAGTGTGCGGGGGGAGGGGGTGGAGGAATCAGTCAGAGTGGAATGGAGTGCGAGGGGTACCTGCAGGGTATCGAAAAAATGGATGCGAGCAGCGGCGCAGCACCGCCAGCATGGAGAGGAGGATAGACGGAGGGGAACAGCCGCGGTGCAGCACTGTCGCGTGGGGGCGGAGGGACGGAGGAGATCGCGGTCCTCGTCGGCGCGAGAGCCGTGCCGCACCACGCGTTCCTGAGGCAGCGGGAGCAGCTCCGCGTGGCGCTGCCTTCCCCGGTGCCGGCGAAGGAGAGCGGGCCGAGCGCCTTCCACGCCTGACGCGCCACCCCGCACAGCTAGCCGCCATCGTCGTCTCTGTGCTCATGAGGGTGGGAGAGAGAGAAGAAGAAGAAGAAGAAGAAGAAGGGGATAAGATGGAAGAAGAGGATAAGATACTAGTGGTCGTAGTTATCCCATGTGTACGGGATACTGTTGAGTAGTTTTTCTGTTTTTTTACTAGTACCATGCCCATTTATTGCAACGGGATTTGAAGATAGAATGACAAATGGTTTTTACATGGTTCAGTTTTTTTCCAATCGGGTTTTTTTGGTGGGTCAATTTTCCCGTGATAATTTTTCAGGTGGTTGGTTTTTTTTTGGGCACGGTGGGTTCTTACCTGGGGAGTGCAATGGTTAGGGAGGAGAATGATTCCACTTTTAAAATAGTAGAGATATCCATTACTCCCTCCGTACTCGTAAAGGAAGTCGTTTAGGACAATGTTTAAGTCAAACCTTGAGAACATAAATCATGAATAACTCTCAAGTTGTTGAGTTTAAAAATATAAAAATTATGTGTATAGATTTGTCTTGAAAAATATTTTCATAAAAGTATATACACACACTCTTTTCAATAAATATTTTTATAGAAACAAGAAGACCGGCGACTTACTTTATGAGCACGGAGGGAGTATATAATAATTACTGCAAATGCAACGGATTACCTCACCCGTTTGTTGACCAGGCGGCGTTTTTGGGCTCCAGAGCTTATCTAAGTTTGGCTATCGTGATGGACTGATGATGACTTACGATGGTAGACATTTGGCCGTAGCACCAGCCAAAATCTTGTCGTTGAAAAGACGAGACAAGTGCTCCATTTATAACCATCGTTTTACTAGAGCAGTCATCCTGATCTTCAGCTGGCGTCGACCGTAAGTTTATGCGGGAAGGATAAACGATGTCGTCAATAACTAAACCGGGAAATTAGAATGGGAAGATGACAAGCAGACAAAACTGCACAAACCGATGAGCTTAGCAGTAGCAGGCAGCCTTCTTAAGTTCTTATTACCATTTGAAGAAATAAAATACCTAGTGAAAAACTACCAAACCAGCAAGTTTGCTACCAATAATGACAAAAATAGTAAAATACTGAATCCATGGTGATGAAAAATGAGTGGAAAATAGTCCTAACAATTAAAACGGAGGCAAAGATGGGGGAAATCGGACATGCATCCACTGCTTCTCGTAAGCCGATACATGGACCCATCCTATCTCCTCAATCAATTGGATCTTCAAATCATAAAGTCTTTTCTTTGGTTGCTCAGAGTCATCTTGAATCATGTCATTCAGAACCTGTCCACGAATAAAGTTAAGACCAGCAAAGTAGTAGGTGCATCGGAAAAAAAATTGGGGGTTAAGATGGCAAGTTAACAAAACTAAGTTTAGAATTTCTAGGATGTCAAGTTGTTTGTTGTTTTTCTTTGGAGAAAGTAGGAATGCCAAAGTCAATCTTCTAATTTTTATTTATGAAAATTGATCGTTTAATTCTGGTGATGTGGTTTCTCGACTATAGCATTTTACATTTCTGCCTTGTTACAAAACAATATATCATGCAGTGCAAATTGAATGATATTCAATAATTTGTTCTCATCAATAACTATAGTCGGTGCAGCTTCTACAAAAACACAGTTGAACCATAGCAAGTGAAAACGGAGCCTGATGCAAACTCTACTCATATCACGATTTAGGCAAAGTGCAATAATCTTACTGTAATAGATTTATTATAGTTCACAAAATTGAGAAACTCAACAAGATCAGTAAGTTCTACTGACCAAAACGAGTTAAGGGAACAGCATTTTACTGAATGTCAAGGACAACCAACAATTTCTGTTGTTTTTGTTAGCAACAATAGATGCCGTGGATTATAATTGCAGCTCAAGTAACATATTCCACAAACATGCAACACACCTCACAAGGCCACAAATCGGGAACTTAGCCCCTTAAACAACCAATCTACATGTAGATTAATTGGTACTTGGTACAAATGCTAGTTATAGAACTAGCTTCATTTAAAATTAATCATAATTGCAATGCTATGAAAATATTAATGGGTAATTGGTATAGGAAGAATATACCTTCAATGCAGTGCCAAATCTTCCACAGCGCCTCTCACGCAGGACAGTTAAAGAGCCGTATTTTGTAGTTTTGGCATCAACCCATTTAATTAATTCTTTGTAATTCTCTTCAAAAACATCTTTAGCAGATGCCTCAGTTGACTCATCAGTCTGTCATCAAATAAAGAATTAAGAATCTTACTTTACACAAAGCAAAACTTCTATGCTTGGAGAACACAAAGTACCTCAATAGTGTCAATACATAAACAGTTGTATACATATATAGACTAGGCAAGGTTCTCGAGGGGTCTGAGAACGTAATAGGCCCAAGCAAACCATACTTAACATAAATCTTACCATCCTAAGAAGGGCAAGGAAAGAATAAAGTGAAGGAATATTTGTCACGGTGGTATTAAATTTACATACTGGCTTAGAACAAGTAGTATGTTAAGCCACAATTTAGCTTACAAAGCTGGCACAAGGTTTTCAAGCATTAGAAATGTATTATATAAGAGTACTCTGGTGAAGCCAGGCCCAGGTGGCAGATTGGTCTACTTATGGCAATTGACACTATTACATAATTGTACTATAAAGATATGACAATAAGGTGAATATACGTATAAAGTACATGGAAGATGCTGACCTTTAGCGACTCAATCTCTGCCAATGCAAGACCCTTTTGGTATAGTGCATCAGCCAACTGGTCTCGTGTTTCTTCCATCTTTTTCTTATTTTTCTATCAGTCAGCAGCAGATTTCAGCTAAGCAGAACAGTGCGAGCACATTTGATTACAAATGCTAGTAATTAAATAATCTATTTACCTGTGCCTCTTCATCTTCAGGATCTGGTTTAAGGGACAAAGACTTTGCCAGATCCTCTTTATCAATACTGTCCACAACCTCATCAGCTGCAGCTATAATCTTAAGACCAGGAACATAAAAAAAATTTCAGAAGGGTTCATTTAAAAAAGTCAAAATACAATAGATGTATTGTGTGGCAACGATTACTGAAAGTCAAGTGAAAATTCACTTCGATGTAGAAGTAATTAATATTTATCTACAGTTTTGGGTTTTTCTAGCAATAAATGATATGATATAATTTAATCTGACAGAGTAATGTACTAATCTCCTCCCAAATGTCAAAACTGCCTGAAGGAATAGTGAAGAGATTGAATTATCTTTAGCTACCAGGCTCTGACGTGGAAAAGAAACAAGTTTGAACGTAGATTTTGAGTTCTCAATAGCCCTTTGTCTTTCAAAATATGGTTAATAAATGACCTTGGCAATTTTATCAAACAGATATATAGCTATGCTTCATGTGAAAGACGCAAACCATTGACTGAGTGTTGGCTAATACCAGTGCACACAAGTTGGTTTGATAGACTTAAAACAGTAAAGGCTCCTGATTTTCAGATCAAACATTGCTGAGTCTTGGCAGCATGCCTGATGCCTGTTTTTCCACAGGAGTATCCTCTACTGGAAAGAATTAGACACACGGTAACATTCTATTGCATAAAGACTGTATCAACTAACTAATCAGCTCATTTAGTAAAAGACATTGGAATTTGGAGCATTGGACATAGTAATGATTTACAAAAAAAAAAAAAAAAAAAAAACCTGCTCAATGTTGTCCAGCCATAGATGCGGTAAAATTGTTTGAACATTTTTTTTATTCAACATAGTAAGATGCAGGGAAACATAAAATGAAAAGGAAATATTAATTACCTCTTTTTGATGGCTAAACTTATCATCTGAAGTTGCTTTCTGAACTATGCATTCCAAAATTTTGGCAAGCAAAGGTGTATACTTGGGATACTCTGACTGCAATATGCAATAATGGTTAAGGTGATTTAATTGACATTGGAGAATATAAACAAATGTAGCTCATAATTTTTATAATAAAATGGCACAATTAACATGTTAGGCAATAAAAATTCAAATTATATTGATATCATTGTCTTTCTTTATTGTAACATCTTAGCATTAATTAAAAATAACTAAGATTACATGTACCACTGTAATCACAATTCTGCAAACTACAGATGCTCATAAATAAAACTAATAAATAAGGAAAACAAACTAGAGTCGACATCAAGTTTTGTTATGAATCTGCAAACTACAAATATTTCCAGCAGTCAGACGAGATTGAGGCTCGAACTGCAGCGGCTGGGCAAGCTCAAGGCCTGAGACCTGACTGGTCATGCCTGACTGGTCATGCCTGGTGAGCTCAATGGGGTGGCGAGAGTCTCCATGGCAACCATGGCTGATCTCATTTGAGATAGGGAATCGGTTGTAGGAGGAAGAAAGCAAAGGGTACTGTTGGTATTCCACATCTTTCTTTCCAGATAAAAAAAAAAAGAGAAAACCAACAGAAGTTTTGATTTTGACGGAATGCTAAATAGAAGAACGAAGGTAACCTTTGGTGCTAATAAGGCGAACTGCAAGCTTTCAGTATTATAAAATTAAAATTGTGACCTTTGGATGCTAAAGGACCACTTTTTTGGCATATTGTTAACAAAGTGATGCATTTAAGTTTAACACCATGTATATAACAATAAAATAATCATGTCTGGTCTTTCTTAGTGTGATAACAAATCATAGGATAAATATGACTAAGGAAGAGAAGCTGTTGCTACCTTAAGAGAAGCAACAAGTGCCGTCCAAGAAGACTTGTCATCCTCAGTTTCTTGATTAAAGCCAGAAAGGAACTTTATCTTGGTGTCTCGAACCTGATCAATCAATTTAATGTCAAGACAGTATTATTCCCTACGATTTTATATTGCAATCAGAAATACCATTTTACCTAAAATAAATTAACTTAAAACAGGTAGAAGTTATGATTCTTTCTAAGTAGCTTAAGTCCACAACAATCTATCCAACACAAGTTCGTCATTAATGATCAGTTGCATGCATATAGAATTTATTTACTTTCTACCAAGAAACATCTTCCGAAAAGAACACTTCATATAAGATAATGAGTTCAAAGGACCTTAAGGACTAAAGTGCTCCTACCTCGTCATCCAATCTCTCTGAAATACTCTTTCTTCCAGATGAAACTCCCTTTTCTTTATCATTATCAACCTGCAAGTCTTAGACAATCATCATATAAGTTGAATATGAAATAGAATGATGAGAGTGAAAATATACAGAGGGAAAATACTTAGGGTCCTATGATGATCTTGAATATGGATTTAAACCTGAACTTGCAGTATAGCATATTATACAAGACCACAAAAACAGCAATGCTGATAGTGAAACAAAAAGGGAACCAGCATCTGGTACACTGACCTTTGATGGTGGAATGAGATACGAGATACTATAAGATGCTGGAGCATGCTGGTTTTGGTCATCTTTCTTGCTGAAAGAGCTTACCGCACCATAGGTAATTGACCCAACCAAAACAGACCCAGGTAGAACATTCTGCCATACAAATATGGTACAATTCAGCATATTAAACCAAAAAGTTTAAGACAGATATGGTGGTTAACTGGTCATCTAAATACAGAGACTGATACATCGTAAAAAAAAAAAATCTAATCAAGTTATACACCATCAAGACACTGTACCTTTGGAAGTTTTTCTCTAGATGGTGGACCCACATAGAATGCTTCTGGTTCTCTAAAAAATTAAACATTGGTGGTGTCAAAGTGTTATTCTAATAATAGAGTAGTGAACATTTGAATAGGAAGTACCCTGGAACTAAAATAGAGGATTTGAAGGTGCCATTTCCAACTGTAGGGCCATCAGGTTCAGAGTAGAAACTCAATTGAATGAAATCCTGCAATAAGATTAACATATACATCAATACTGGATAGGTGACTTTTAAAAATAAATGTGCACAATCTGTGATAAGCACCAAATAGCTTGCATAATATCTAAACAAGCGAGAGAGCGATCCCCATCCCCCCCCCCCCCCCCCCCCCCCCAAAATTTAACAGTAACAAGAAAATGTTTCAAAACATTCCAGAAGAACTTATGCTCTATCCCTGTTTCCACAATAACCTGATTATACAATACTCCTCTATAGGACTGCAATTGCATATGTGCAACCTACATAATAATGATAGAAGTTTTGGTGGTGGTGCAATATGCACAAATCACAGGATAATATTAGATGTTAATGTACACAACTCTAGTGCTTACACATGATAATTCACACTTCACAGCATTTTTGACTCGGCTAAATTTCCATAGTTACCACCCATACCCCCAAAACTGAAATGACATGGGGTTTGTTTGGTGAAAGAGATGATGTTATTTATAATCAACAACATTTACATGCCCTCAATAAAGCATGCAATTAAAATATGAAATGAGTCTCGTACTCATTAACAATATAGGACACAATACCTTTTTCTCTAGCTTCCTCTCGATAAATAGAACCAACTGCTTCAGTTTCTCCAATAACTGCACATTGTCATGCCTACACCATCCATTAGACAAATTCACGCAATAAACCATATTTTTTCACTGAAGCAACAAAACATAGAGTACAATCTATGAAATTGTCAAAAACAACCAACATAAGATAACTCTGCAAATCTACAATTGAAAAGATACCAAAAATACCATATGGTGGGTGCAAAGAAATGTCTCTTTTCTTATGTGTATTTTATCATAATAATGATTTTATATCTATCATTTATTTGCAAATTGAACCACATCACCATGGCACAATCACTAAGAAAAGCCCTAAAGAATGCCAAGGAAGGCTGGACCGCGATGGATAAGGAAAAGGAACCATTTTCAGGGATATGCTTACTTTTTGGTGTAGACTGATTATTTACTACTACCTGCATCCCAAAATAACTTCATTCCATCTTCCACCCATTCTAATTCATTTTTTACCTCCTGCATTCTTTCACTCATTCCATTCCAGTTCAAAGTTTGAAAATTTAGCTACAGTTCTGAACTTTCGATTCTTGTGTATAACTAGATCAGCACATTTAGTTCTTGGAGTTAGGATTCTATACTAGTAAGTCTGCCTACCATACTTATTCCGTTGGGTCCATTAAATTTGCCCCCTTTGGAGGAGAATTTGGAAGACTTGGGCCCCTCTTTGCTGCAAATTCTTCATGTGGTAGGCGGTGAATAATTGATGTTGGACATTGGACCGTCTTGCCAAATTTGGAATGCCACATCCGGATGCTTTCCCTTTGTGCAATCAAGATGGAGTCAATGCAACACATCTTGGTGTCTTCGCCCGTCAAGTATGGTTCCTAGTCCTGGAAAAGATGGGATTGGTGGCAGCAGCGCCCCAACCTTCGGCAACCCGCTTTTCTAGTTGGTGGTCCAAGCTAGTCAAGGATGTTACTAAGAAGACAAAGAAAGGATTGAACTCCTTAATTATCCTAGTGGCATGGGAAATTGCATATTCCACAATGCCACACCCAAAATGTTGCGGTTGTCTTGCAAGCAGTAGCAAGAGAGAGTGTTATTTGGTGTATGGCTGGTGCCAAGGCTCTCAATGAGTTCCTGTTTATGTCACTTCCTTTGGATGGTTAGCTGCTCCTAGGAGATTTTTGTGTTGCATGTCGTTTTTTGTGATGTTTTTTTCTTTCTAGAGGGTTCCTTCTTTGTAGAAGGCTCTGTTGTACATATTTGGTATTTCTGCTTCTTCTTAATGAAATGAAGCGCAAGCCTCTTGCATTTTCGAGAAAAAAGTGTGTACAGATGATGAATGGTTATAGACAAAAACAATAAGTTTACATTAACTTTATCATATCCTAAAAAACAAGTACATCACCACAGGAACAAATTAGAAATAATTCAGAAGGCCTAATATGCATTAGAATGTATGTAACTTTGTAGGTGGGAAACAAGGAAAGTAGTACCTTATGTACAATTGCAGCGTGTATTCACCTTTTGAGAGTTTGACATAATTAGGATAGACGTCACCAGAAGAGTAGACACACTGTTAACACAAAAAGAAAAAGTCCTATGCTTGTGATGGGACATCTACTATACAGTTGAACTGAAAAGGGTAGCAAGAGTAACTTCAAGAATTGAGCAGATCATATTGGTTCGATTTTTCTGCCCCCCTATGGATGACATCCTTTTTTGAAGCAAAAAAACAAAAAAACATAATTAACTATTTCAAAATTTCCCCCAAAAATCATACTCCCTCCATCCCAAAGTAAACCAAATTTTATACACGAATCTGGACGTAGCCTATGTCCAGATTCGTGTACAAAAGTTAGTTTATTTTGAGACAGAGGGAGTAGATAGTTCTAGTACATAAAGTTTTTAAAATGTATGCAACAAAGTGTGCATGGTGATGGTGCTGTATTTCTTCATTTGGTACCACATCCATTATATCTACTCTTGGGAAAAGAATGTAATAATTGGGAACGCTATGTATAATGCGGATACTGGAGTACTGGACTAAGATATGCCATATACCAATCTAGATGCAGAAGGAAAAAGAAGGGTAAAAATCTTTTTTTAGATAATGGATAAAATCCAGCCTTTGCTTCAACAGAAGCTACAGGCAAAGAATCATCAGTAACTGGAAATCATAATTTAAATCTCCCTATCATAGAAGTGGTACAGAAATTAAAGGAACAAATGTATAAAAATGAAAAAAAAAATGTACCTTGTTTGAATCTGATATTCTATAATACTGAGACTCGAACTTGTTATCATATATTCTGTTGTTAAGTAGGGGCACACGGGGCTTTATTTCAGCACCATCCTCTAGTTTGAATTTGTAACTGCAGGGTGTCAGAGAGAGAAATATGAAAACAAATCAAGTACTAACAGGTATGTACAGTATCTCAGAACCTAAACTTAACTCACGTCAGAGTTAGTGCTATGATTTGCTTGCCGGATGGTAATCTATCACGGCTGGGAGGAAGTGAACAAAGATTAGACTCCACTGGTCGATAAGGGGTCTTGACCTGTAATCCATACAAATCAAATATATGTGCAAAGGAGAGTAGCTTACAACAGGCTTCTATAGACTCTATACTAACCTTGTTCAGAGTGGCAACAGGAACAAGCCTCTCTGATGCTAATAGAGATCTAGCAACAACACGCACAGGTGCCTCACTACCATCAAGGCCAATTATTTTCTGATCAACGGATATTCCATGAAACACAATCTGTGAAGTTGTAATGAAATTCATCATAAATATCATTTGATATAAATTGGATGCTATAGAAGTATATTTGCAAATTTAGTTGAACAACCAAGTAAATTTGATATAACTGATCAGAATATTTTGTCGAGACAAAAGTACCTCAAAATCAACACAGGTAGGTTCATGGCTAGCAATTCCGCTAGACCAGAACTGGGCTATGGACAACTCCAAAGTTAAGCCACCTTCTACAGGAAAACTGAAATTCTTGAGAGAAGGTGAAGAGAAAGTGACAACAGCCTCCCATTTAATAGGTCGCTTCAGTGGACAGATCTGTCATAACAATGTTAGAATTTGCATAAATAAGTCATAGGAATGAAGGTGGGACATTAAGATCACTACTTAGTGAATACCTGAACAGTGTCCAAAAAGAACCTCCTAGGAGTATCAAAGGCTGATGTGCGCATTGTAACTTCCACCCATGAAGCTCCAATAGGCACATTTATGAACCTTCTTTCAATGTGACCTGTCAGAAAAAAGATCAAAATAACTTTTATATCAGAATAGAACAATATTAATTAAATATCTATGTATCGAATTCGATGGAATAATTATTACAGGTTTATTCTGACCATGGTTCAGCATGATAGAACTAATTGTTAAAAAAATGGTGACAGCACAAAACTGGATGATTCACCTCCAAGGAAAAAGGGAGGCAAAGATCAGAAACAAGGGAGCTATAAGCCATAGCTACAAGTGATTCTTAACAAGGGAAAGAACAAGTTGTTTATATGGTTGGCAATTTACAATCGTTGTTGGACAGCGGACCGGCTTGACAAACGAGGGCATCCGCCTGCATGTCCCCTTTGTGATCAAGCTGAGGAAACTATTAATCACATTCTAGTCACTTGTGTATGTAGTCGGCAAGTGTGGTGTTTTGTTCTCCAACAGCTTGGCTACTCTAACTTTGCAAGCCAGGATACTACTAGGTTCGCCTGTTGGTGGTCGAGGACAGTAAGGGGATTGCCTGCTAGTGAGAAGAAGGGGCTCAACTCCTTTATTATCTTGGTTGCTTGGGAGATTTGGAAGCATAGAAACAATTGTGTTTTTAATGGCACTACCCCAAGCATGGATGATGTCCTTCAAGCCATTGCTAGTGAGGGCGCCCTTTGGTGCCTAGCAGGAGCTTCTAAGCTCCGTGATCTTTTGTCTAGGGCTGCAGTGCTAGGTCACTAGGTTTGTTTTGCTTCTTGTGGACGTGTGGTGTTGGTGTTGTACTTCCGGGTGGGTGGGTGTTGGAGTTTATCTCTAACACCGTCCACCTTTTTTCCTCTATCGTAATGAAATGTACGCAGATCTCCTGCGTGTTCTAAAAAAAATTCTTAATAGAACTGATGCAGAAAAGAACACTGTTTTATCTTTTTCTCAAAAGTGCACCCATTTGGCTATGAATCAACTGAAATTCCATTGGATAGTCCTTTTGGGTAGATCTGTGAGGCTAGAAATAAATATAGAAGGTCTATGGAAAGTCAAATCTGCACACAGGTGGAAGTCCAAATGTGAGCCTGTGCAGTTAAAAAAACTCTAAATATTCAAGGTTGTAGAGAACTGTAACAAGTGTGCATACAAAAAAAAGCTGAACATAAAGCTATGTAATTTTAGAAAAAAAAACAGAATCACACAATTACAGTAAACAACTGAGAAAAACACTGAGTACCTGACTTAAAGGAAAGATTTGAAAGTGTCAATGCAGGTGGCTCTCCTGATAGAGCAATAGGCTTTATTACAGTGATTGGTACGCGGAAAATAGGTCCACGCCATGGTGCTTTGCAATCTATACCATAAACTTCATAATAGTGAAGGCCGCTGCTGATATTAACAGGATTTACAACAATGCTGCAAAAGGCAAAGGAAAAACACATGAAAATTATGGCACTTGACAGAATAAGCAGCATACATTATTGATCAGACAATTTACTAATAATATTGCTAGTCCAATTGGATTAGTCCTTGTATCACCTGTTAGTTGTGTCGTTTGACATGACATACATCCTGTTTATAACTGAAGAGACATCGTAAGTTATATACTCCCTCCGTACCAAAATAAAACCATTTGTACATGAATCTGGAGATAGCCTATGTCCAGATTCATGTACAAATGTTGATTTATTTTGGGAAGGAGGGAGTATGCTCTAGTGGTGATGTATTTTTTCAGTGAAGTTCTCTTTCAACAAAATATATTTTCAGCAAAGTCAGGTTGCTACTTGCATGGAAGTTAAGCATCATTGATCAACTTCAAAGGACGTGAATTGAATATACACAATCATGGACTATGAAGTAGATGAGTTATATAACGAAGTGTATATGACATGTGTGTGTTCTTATGAACTTGAGATCTCAGCAAATATGGTCAGCACCAATATGTTCATTTTACTAGTATTATTTTACTGAAATGAAGAGTGGCAAAAAATCATATAGCTTAAACAGACAAGGTACTAACTTGAAAGTGCGCCCATTGTTTGTCACCATTATATACTCAGGAATTTTGATGACAGAGCTATCAGTGGAATGCAGCTGCAGGCACTCCTCAAATGGAACCAATTGCTCCATGTTACTTGCATCCTCATGAAATTTTGGGTCTAGTTGAACAGTCCACTGTAAAGCAAAACATACAATTAATTTCGGTGATCTATAAAATTGGCAAAGTCGGTACAGTTCAAATGTATGTGCTTCTCTACAGAGTGCATACACAAAGTGTTAAAAGTAAAACTTAAAAGTGTTACCCTTATTGATCATAAAGGAGTTCTATAAATCTAGGCTATTATTGATCAAGTATGGGGATGATGGAAAAACTTTTCTCTAACCTTATTGATCATAAAGGGTTTCTGCGAATCTAGGGAGTAGGTCAAGTACAGGGATCATCAAGGGCCACTTGGGAGGGAGGACATGAAATCCAAGCAAGTCGGCAGGAAATCAGGAACTAACCTCACTTGTTTGCCGGCATGTGTTACTCCCACGTAGATATATTCCTCTAAGTTTAGAAGCTGTAAACATGGTATTAATTATCATATATATAGAAAAGATACCAACTCAATATTAATATTACTGATGTTTACAAGCTTTGTCCTGTAACAGGCCCAAAATTTACTCTACTTGTTACAGGACAAAGCTTGTATATTCATAAAATGTTTACTTCAAAATAAAGACTCTTTTTGTACAGTTTGTGAGGAGATCAGATGAATAGTATAAATAGAAATATACTTACTTGGCTTGCCCACTTGATTGATTGATATTCTATAAGAAACAAGTGGCAATTCCTTAGCCTGTTGAGCATATTCAAAAGCCCTGACAAAGCAAAAGAAATATGGCATCAACTAAAAATTCAACATCCCTAAATTAAAGGCATCATCCTCGTAGAGCATAATATAAACAAGTTTTATTCTTACCTATCAACTTGCAAAAGCCCATGCCCTGTGGTTAGCTTCTCCTCAGGCACATCACTTATTGATGCAGCTGTATTCTCAATTGCCTTCCTCACAGTATAAGGGCTTAATGGAATGCCTTCAGCCTACAATGTATCCTTCATTAACATAACTATGTTTTTGTTCGCATTGCTTTACTGAACATCCAAAACGTTGATCACATTACTTAATGGAAAATTGATGGCATACAAACCTTCATGGCACTAACAAGAAGAGCAACCCCACCGCAGGCAGAAGGTGATGACATGGAAGTTCCATTCATGAGCATGCGAGACTGAAGTGTCCATGTTGGTACAGGAGCCACTGCTCCACCCGGTGCACTAATGGAGACACCAAGATCCCCGTCAGCAGTAGGACCCCGGCTAGACCTAACAAATCCAACCACACCACACATGTCAATTTCAAACAACAAATTTAATGTTACTACGTAAAGGCAGGCACAGTTCAAATAAACTATATTTTAAGTCAATAAAAGAGATGTAAAAATCTAGGCAGTAGGAAAATTCACTACCTACCTTATCGGAGGCAAGAAAGTAAAACATTTCCTCTCTTATTCATCTTTCTAACAATGTACTCCCTCTGTCCGATAAAAAACACAATTCTAGCTATGAATCTAGACACGTGCGTGTCCAGATTCATAGCTAGGATTGGTCTTTTTTGGGGGACGGAGGGTGTATTGCACTAGAGGCAATACGAAGTGTAGTGTGAACTATGTGGAAAGACTAATGAATAAACAAATGTGGTAATTGGGGATCTCATGATGACAAGACAAGGTTTGCACCATGTAGATTCTATGAGACCGCAACAAAATTACAGGTATGAGCAACGATGTAGCAAGGGTTCCAAACATAAGTAACCATCATCCTCGTGGTGAGGCACATTACTGCTTGACAATTAGTACAAATGCTTTTCCTTAAACCTAACGAGAAAAATCAGAAAAGCATGTTGTGCCAACACATAAAGCCTTGAGTTCCTTCAGAAAGACACAGGACAATATGGTCAGCCATTCCTTTATCTCTATTTGAAGTTTTTAAGTTTCTAACTTTTTTATTAAAGCAAAAAACTGTGTGGATCCCTATTACAGTGACTTAGAACTTATCCTTTTCCATATTCTGTTCAGTTTTGCTAATTTTGGAACATAAGGCAAATTTCCTATGCAGAGAGATTATAGTAAAACATGAGCGCAACTCCTTGAGTGAGCCATGAAAGAGCACCCATCAATCCAAATGTTCAGTGCTCAAAATATACACTCATATCATGGTTTATCTAGACAAAGTTGCCTCGTAAAAAGAACAGCGGTCAGTTTTAGTTTCTGGAAAGGTTCAGGACTTGAGGTTGGGGAGTAACATGATAGTATTAGGGACTGGTCGCATACCATGTGTACTCCATCCCCTCAGCTGGTGCTTGTACGACACAGTGAGCTCCAGCAGCCATAGCTGGTGAGACATAAGCGCCAACGCCAATAATGCTTGAACTAGTACCACCAGGAGCACCGACAGTGTTTAAAGCAGGACCATTGTTTCCAGCACTACTAATAAATATAATACGATGCTTGTCTACAACCTGTGAAACAGTATAAAGCTCCAGTTAAGATTTTACAGAGCATTCTAGGCATGGATAAGAAATAACACCACATTAAAGGACCCACCTCACTAGCAAGATCAATAAATCTGCCATAGTCAGGAAGAAGGGTAGGCTCTCCATAGCTCATGTTAATCAGATCACATTTGTGCTGGATAAACAACAAATAAAGGAGGCATTAAAGAAAAAATAAAGTAACTGAAGTTCAAGACGTGAATGGTAGTGAATAAAGAAAAACTTAAATATCAAGTAGAACAAGAGGTAATACATGTTTTGATCGAATCATTGATCCTCAAGCACTGAGCACTTAGTTGGGATGTATTTACAAAATAATTGCATTGAACAGAACAGATTCAAGTACATTTTGTTATTTATTCTGATGAATTGATACAAAAAAAACTAAGGAAGCGTAATCACCTCTACTGCAGCTATCAAGGCCCTAACCAGGCCTGTCCCTGTCTCCATTGATCCTAAACGGGTATCGCCAATCTTGCAGGAAATCAGTTGTGCACCCGGTGCAACTCCATTGAGCAAAGGTTCCTGTTTAAAGACATTGTCAACAGATCAGTGCCATTATAATTTTCATAAAATGAAAATCAAAGAGTCAAGGACATACATCAGGATGAAAAGCAGCTGCAATGCCCGCAACATGGGTAGCATGAGGAGAGCAATCAGTTACTATACTAACAAGGTTTCCATCATCGTAAATGTTTGCTACAAAAGAGCAAGCATCTAATTTGCTAAAAATCCCAAACTTCCGCTCAAGTCTGCAGATAATTTTAAATAAATCAGGAACACAACACATTGAAGATAACCTTTCAGTTTGTACATCTAACATGGATGGATGGAATAAGATAAGATACAAGATCAGCATCTTGTACTCTAAACAATAAGTGAAACATGGGTAATACAATGTTTTTGCACTTCATAATAAAGTACTATTTCATATTTGATCACCGTCTTCTAGGTCTCTGACTCTACATGAGATGCATGCAGTTTCATAAGTTCAAATTGGGCAGCAGGTCCAGTCAGAAGAAGGGATGCAGCAGGAACAGAATTATAATCGTATAAAACTAAGCGAGAGAGCACACTTTTGATTAAGGGCTTAAAAGAATTAGAGCTTGCATTTCACAGAAGTATTCATGTGCCTACAACACACATAAATAGAAAACCAACAAATAATACATCTGGGATAAGAAATGAGCAATGAACCATGTGTCTGCAAGGAAGGTTCTAATTTACAACATCAATAAGAAAACAAGATTGACCATACCTGTAGTTTGTCAATGGAACAAAATCTGCAAGTTTTCCACAATTTTTGTTGCCCTCAAGGCCCTGGGTATCAACAGCAACCCTCCACACATCACCATCGTGCCATGCAACAATATCAATTACCGGCCCCCTGTCATCGTAACCCTACAGAAACAAAAGTAAGACATATAAAGTAGCAGACGTTGGCTAAAACTTCACCTCATGCTATATGCTCGTTTTCCTTACTTCTGCTTGTTTCCTCAGGTACTCAAGCCTGTTTTGCAGGTCTTCACGAGCCATTTTTTGTTTGGCGTCATCAGATTTACTGTGTTTCTGCAATAATTTTTTAATGGGGTTGAGACAATTCTTGCAGAAAGTGCTCACAATTTTCATAGAAGGTAGTGCAAAGCAGCAAACACTTCCCCTTAATTAATACATTAATTCAAACATTAGCAACACATAGGCCATTTCACATTTACTTTTATTTACATCCTACACTTCAATCATATGCTATATCACAAAAGTTCACAATAATTGACAACAACAACCGTGCAAACTATCCATAAAGAGACAGACGAAAGACACAGGGTGAATGAAAACTGTAACAGGAGTGAACCTAAAATTCCTAAATGCACTCAAAGAAAGTCATCTCCAACCTTTTCGAATTCATTCAGCTGTTTCAAGGCCTCAGATATTGCTTCTTGGTTGTGCTCGTCCCATTTCTTCTTTCTTTCTTTCTAAAGTCATAATCCGTAAGTTCTTACAAAGATATCTTGTTACAAACCTTCAGAATGCAGGCACCAAGTACAAAGTTTACCTTCAAACGAGAGGTAAGTGTGTCCGTGAAGAGTTCATAGACTAATTTACAGCCAACATGCCACTCTTGAGAAGGGTTCTTCCATGAGGGATTTATAATCAGATGGGTGCCTGGGTGAAAGCAGAGTTAGCGTATCAGTTAAGGCAGGAATTCAACGTTCAGAATATGGTATTTCTGTAGACATGGGCCCCTGTAAAACACAGTTGATATAGATGATATCTTTAAAACAAATAGAACTGATATCAGAATTAGCATGCTAAAGTTTGATAACAAAGAAAATTTCCACAGAAACTATCATTAAAGGGAAAAAATCATGCGCCAATAGCTTGAAATTCTCCACGCTATATGAATAATATAAATAATGCAGACCTAAACGGTCAATACAAGCAAAATAAACATGCTTCAATAGCTTGAAATTCTCCTATGCATGAATAATGTAAACAAACCAAAAAATTATAAGACCAACCTGAAGCACCAACAATAGAACCATCATCATCAGCTTTCACCACTTTGGACGTGTCAACATCACCACTACCCGTGCTGCACTTAAACACATGTATGTGAATAGGCTGTTGAAGAAGCATGTCAAAAGAAAACCAACAAGCTTCACTATTTCAGAGGGGTTACAGCACCAGTCAATAACGTCAAGGATCTTGGGCTTTCCATCTGAAGTAGTCTGCAAACCAGCTGCAGCCGGATCAACTCCAGAATCTGTCACACATACAAGTCAATTGGCAACCATATCTTTTTTTTTCGAAACCAATAGACCTACAACAATGAAATTATAATAATATATACATATTTGCATGACCAAGTCAGATATATTGCAGATCATCCAAGGACTCAAACCTCTGACAAGTAAATTATATATCAACCTTCCTAAGAAGCATCCATGTAGTTCAGTGGTTGTAATGGCATCTGAATAGTAAAGCTTTCTCCACATGTATAATTGACTGTCTACTAGCGGTATAGTGTCAATTCTGTGAAAACAAACCCAGTTGTCTTTCTTATTTGAAATAGAGACATGTGTGATGTGGCGATGCCCTATACTCCAACATCAATTGGACAAGTAAGGGAAATTTGGTTCTACAAGTGAATGCTTCTACATTCACATCAAAACAGATTCTATTAATGCCACATCATTCCCACAAAATTCAGTTAGCTCTTTGATGAGCGATCGGTCTCACACGATGAACATTGCATCGATGGGCATAAATTGCCATTATCAATAGTAATGCAGTATCTACACAAGTCGCAGGGGCCATCGAACTGAGCCAGTAAAACCCACAGCAACAAGCTAAACTAGACTTAGAGTACCGAACCACTCAACGAATTCCAATCTCCAGCCTCGGAGATGCATAAACAAAACCTTAACGTGGTCGGCGAAGAGCAGGGGAGAGGTTGCTCACCGAAGATGGCGATGAGCGCGCCGCGGCCGTCGTACTCGGGATGCGCGGCGAGGAAGCGGTCGACGCCGATCTCCTTCTTCGGCATCAGCGACTCGAGGAACGAGGGCTCGGTGAGGCGGAACCCACCCGCTGCAGCGGTCGTCCCCTCGGCGGCGGAAGGCGGCGAGGAGGACGAGGAAGGCATCGCTCTAGGCGCGACGCCCGCGCTAGGGCTCGGGCCGCCTCGAGTCGTAGTCGAAGCCGCCGCGACGTTGGAGGCTGCGGCGGGGACGGACCAGGCGGAGACTGCGAGGAGGAGGCGCAGGTGGGCGACCGGTTTATGTAGCGCTGCGGCTGCTGCTGCGGTCACGGAGCTCCTCCCCCGCAAGTGCCACATGAGGTGGCCCGGGCCGATTCACTCACGTTTATCGATTTGAGTTCTTTTCAGTCTCAGTTTGTCTTAATTTAGTCCGGTTTAGCCGGGGAATCTGCGTGGAAAGCACGGCTTTAATTTGACACGATGATGAGGCAATGAGTGTATTGAGTGGACTAACTTTTAGCTGTGACGGATAAAGTTGGAGACTGCTACACTCACTGCCGCAGCAATGGCGAATTGGGGCTCTGCTCGCCGGCGGCGGAGGGCGGAGGCTGAGGCCTTGGACGCTAGCTGCTGCCGGTGCCTGGTGGTTGGCTTGGGCCTTGGGGGTACAGCAGCGTGGCTGATGCTGGGCAGATATTTCCCGCGTGGCTGGTGCTGGATTCTCTATAAAATAAAGAATATGGTTTCTTAAAGAGTTCAGAACAAATATTAAATCCTAAGTATGTTGTGTTTATGGTAATTTTGGTGATGGGTAGGTTGAGCCACGGCTAATAAGCCGTCGAAAAATAAATGAGACAACCCGAAAATTTTAAGATCAGACTTATACTTCTATTCTAAAATGTCAAAAGCCATGGCCGAATATTAGAAAACAATGAAAAAAAAGGCTAAAATATACTCCAAAATGAACTTCTAAATTCTGGCTACGTTTGATAAGCCAATAGGCAGATAGTGATAGATTTAGTGTTTTCGTTGCAACGTATGGAAGCTTTGCTAATGTTTTTTTCTAAAAAAAGAAGTCAAGCATATATGACCTTGATGGAACCGTAACTTTGTAGGAAAACTCTTCCTTCCTTAATAGAAAGTAATTAGTTTTACTCATCTTGGTTTTTTTATCCCAAATATAAGAAACAACTACTACTAACGCAAAAAAACAGAAAAAAAATTATCACATTTTTATTTGTATCACTCTAATAAATATAATGTATGTATCGAGAGTGAAAGATTTAAAAAATAAATTCATGGGAGAGGAATATGGTAATATATTACATGCATACATTTGTATCTTATATTATGAAATATATATATATATAAAAGTTACGCATTAGTATATTTTAGGTGGAGGAAGTACTTCTGAGTTCAATGGGTGTGTTCGGCTGCCCAACTGCAGTGGCTATGGTAGAAATTATGTGTTGCTATTGTAGCTACTGACTACTATCTAGTAGTCACATCGAACAGGCCCAATGCACATAAATAAAACTTAATCCAAGCACTACACTGCAACATAGGAAAAGAGTGGTGTAATATTGTAACAAAGCAAATAATTAACAAATTTGCTTACAGCTAATCTGAATGTATAGTTTATTGTTTTAATTTAACTGAGATTTATTTGCAGGTTTGATATCTAGTGGTGCTCACTGTTCGAAATGAAAATCCCAGTATCAGTTTTCTTAGCCGATAGCGTTTCGTTCTTGTAGAGTAGATAATTGGATTTTGATTGAGTTATTTTTCTAAGGGAAAAAGGAAAAGGAGGATTCAAAATCCTTTTTTCTTCTGACTTTCCCAAACACAAAATACCTCCTTATATTCGCACTCTCAAATGAGAGTGGAAGAAATTCGACTTTCATATAATATCTTAATAGTAACCCACAATAGAGCTATATTTTTTCCCCAACACAATAGATAACTGTAATCCCTCTACCCACAATAGATAACTGTAATCCCTCTCCCCTCGAGAGGCGCTTCCATGCCTCGCCTGCTTAATTTGGAGTAGCTTTTACCTGAGAAATTATCAATTATCGTAGATTTATCAAACTCTGCAGCGCCCTTTTTTTGGTGCGTCTTTCGAAATTCCTATCTTAGAAAAATGAGCATCAAATTTCCACGTATCAAATACACAAACTACAAATGTTTTGGAATACCAACACCAAAGTATCTAACATTCTCGAGCTTTGTTGGGTGCCAACTTTTACAAAATTCTCGGGCTGCCAGATTGCTAATACTAGCTTTCAACTGGCAGTTGCCAATAAACTTTACAGCGTCCCAGGAAGAACATCTTAATACACGAATTGGGATTACAGTGTTCTATGTATACAAGTTCTTGAAAAACTACCAACTAGACCCCTTCGTGAACCTATTTTCGGCAGTTAGCCCTACAAAATGCAAAATGGCACCACCATTGATTATTGATCATCGATTGATTCGCACATTATGGTATCTGCACTTCATTGCCCCCTGAACCAGCAATATGATTTTAACTGCTGGGACACCAGAGAACTACAGTCAGTGTGAAGAATCGTTGCCTCCAAAGCGGCTGGTGTATCATAGCTCATCATGTTTTGCGCCTTTATCATCTGACTTTGGTGTATCAGATGGCGGGGAAGTAGTTCCTGGTGACTCCGGATTATCTCCCAAGATTCGTGCTGTGAACTGCCTTGCTTCACTGTCAAGATCAACCCACTCTGGAACAATTCTTTTGGCACCCTAGAAAGTCGATTTATAACCTTAAAATTAGTTCTAGACAAGAAACAGGAAACAAAATATGGACTATTACTGCAAAATAATTTTACCTGAAGCTTTGGCTCCTTTGTCATTGGGTTGTTGCAAAGATCAATGGTTTTTGCTCTTGCCTTTGTGGCATTTCCACACCAAGATTCACACCATAGCCATTCTTGAGGGAGAGAGAATATGGGCACAGTATGCTGAGCATAATTTGGGAGATCCTGAATATAAAGGTGTTGCAAGTAAGCATTCACACATGTTCACATCTGTAAACTGCATTTGTGTAGTTTCTTCCATTAATCTCTGCACACCACAGCATGTTTCTGCAAACTAGTTTTTTTAATTTTCTGCTAGACTTAAACCAGCTGTCCTAGTGCGAATTGACAATGAGCTGCACTTTGTATTTAAAATGGGAAACCTATGGGTTAACTAGTTGGTGGTTCCCACTCAAACGATTGCGCCATATGATGTTTTATGAACTTTTGATATTAGGTTTCGATAACAGAGATAAGTGAGATGGCTATGAAACATGCCTCTTGCAATCACAGGTCTCAGAATAGAGTTCAGAATTCAGATGGCCATGAAACATGCCTCTTGCAACTGTACAAGAAGGTTCTGCCATGCTGTCAATTATTTTCTGTCAGGTAGCAAAGTCTAACAGTTTTCTTTTTGAAGAACATTTTTTTACCATAGCCTAATATAAAATAAAAATTATTTGAGTTTTAATATTCAGTTTTTTTCCATATCTTGTTTCACTAGAAGAAATCCAATTCTTATGTGAATCCAGGTCTGCAGCCACTAAATGAGCAGTACCGACCAAAATCCATTTCATCAAATGAGACTGTACAATCCAGGTAGTCCTGATAAGGCAGTTGTGCATGCAGGTTTGCCAACCAGGTTGACTTGGAATTGTACAGCCTTATGATCCCTGTAATGTGTTAAGTAGATCAATAAATGTATTAGCGGTGGTCAATTACCTGATCAAGATTTGAGAGACTATTGGGGTCTTTGCTGAGTGTTTCATAGAAGACCCGTAGAGTATCTCCAGAAGCAGTTTGCCGAAATTTGGCCAAATCAACAACATAAAGAGCACTGGAATAACACCAAATCATAACAATTACAACACAAAACCAGAAAGAATGAATTGGCATACCATATGCAAAGATCACACCCACCTGATGTGGTATGGTCTTCCTCGCAGATGATCTTTCCAGAAACCCTTTCACAGAGGGAAAGCAAAAGGGAGTTAGCAAACAACTTGACCAAAAAACATTTATTATGTAACCAACAACAATTTGGTAACTTACTTGCTTCCAAAATCGATAGCCATCCATCTCCTTGTTGTTATCGCAGAATGGAGTATACGCAAGGGGACGACCCTTCAGATTCATGTCATACAGTTCTCCCATGTCTGCTCTCACAATTTGATCTGCGTCAACAAAAATAACCTACATGGAAAGTGTCAGAGTAATATTATCCATCACGATGAACTGTGGCTTAGTTAACGTATAAATAAGGATGGTCATGAATCTACAAGGATGAATATAACATAAGAAAATACCTTCCTCAGTGAAAGTGGAAATATGACATCTAGAAACAAGATCTTGTATGCCCATATAATTCGCTGCTTCTCTTTCTGTTTGTGCAACCATGTTGGCCATTTATATGTGACAAGCTCGTACTCAAATCCATATTCCTGGGCCATATGGGGTATGACATCCTGGCCATTGGATTATTGGTTAGACAACAGGCATCTAATATCTTCTCATTACTCAACTCAAAGGAAGACATCTAATATCTTCTCATGAAATACTCAACTAAAGGCAGACATCTAATATCTTCTCATTAAATACTCAACTCAAGCAAAGGCAGCTCACGTACCTTGAACTGTGGAGATAGATAGTTCTTTATGAACCAGAATTTCACAGGTCTTTGTGTTTGCTTTAATACACTCAAAATCATTATCTTGAGGAAACGTTCATACCTGCAACAGAACACTTTGCAGCTAAATCACCTGTTCTCATTACTTCTCAAAATAACATGTTCTTTGTAGGGTAATAACCAGCGCTTTGCTCTGGAAAAAGTAGACTAGGGAAGAACACCGGATTGTACGGTCCAACAGAGAAACTAAATTACAAGTTAATCAAAAAGTGCCAGTAATTAGTGTAAAAAAAGTAACAATGCCAGCAAGCAACAGGAAACTGGGTTTACAAATTTATAAGGTGTCATACAAAATAAAATATAAGAAACACCAGAAACGACATAAAGATCCAAAGAGAATGACAATGGGCAATAGAAGTAGCTAAGAAGTAGAGTAATAGACATGGACAATGGGCACTTACAGATGCCCAGAAGCAACAGAGAAAATGTTGATTGTCTCCCCTTGTCTTGCAGCTTTAAGGTCCTGAATAAAAATGCACAATAAAGGATATTTCTAACACACAATGAAGAACATAACCACTTAATGTAAGGTACAAGCTTGAGTGGAACTAATCTGTTACTTTTTAAAGGGAATCAACATTCTCCTAGAATCTGTAAAAAACATATTCATGGTACTATATAAATATATCAAGTAAAGAAATATATGCAATCCAGTAGCAATAAAAAGATGAATGTTTCTCAAATGCATTGATGTACATGTAGTTAGATGTACGCTCACCATCATCAAGCAAGCGTTTAGATTTATGCAATACTCAAAATTCAAACTGACCATCTCATCTTCTATCTCTATTAACTGTGATACCCAGATACATATCTCAAATGATTCACTTTGAGTGCATAAGATAATACATGTAAGTTTATTGGATAAATCTCTTATATTTTTGTCCCAATCTCTATTTTCTTACTCATTATCTCATTGGAAGGTGGGTCCAGGTCCCACATGTCAGTGAGACATGAGTAACAAATAAGGGATGATACCAAATTTAGAGTGGCAAAGAAGGAATTGACACATATATACTGTGTTTTCACATAACATCGACAGAGTTGCAACACAGAACATCCTTTTATATACTTTCCATCAAACAGACAAACTTCTTACAGAGTTTAGAATCCCAACTGTTCTAGATTTTTATATTGCAATGTATTTTTCTCAAAAAAACGGCAACTTCCTTTCAGTGAAACCAAATTAGCAGCTAAATATAATGTATATTTTTTTTAGTGTGTCATTATGTATCAGTTCTTGTGTACTCACTGTGTCCCACAAAATGTCCAAACCTAGCTTCCCAAGGTGAATATAAGGGGAGAGACAAAAGACCAAAATGCCCCTAATTAATAGCAAAGTTATATTGATGGGTGGGTAGGTGAGGAGTATTGAAGAGATAAAACTTGTCAATTTGCGGACCGATGGTAGGTAAGAAGGTAGAAGTTGGTTTTTTTGGGACAAATTTCAAACTCTAGAAGTTAGTTTATTTTGGGATGGAGGGAGTAGTTCCCAAGAACTTGTGAGAGGCTGAACTAGACATGTTTTTTGCAAAATGCTTTTGTAAAATTATAATGGAGTCTCAATCTACCGCGCGTCTTTTCAACTGATGGTGCAAAGTTACAAAAGGTACTCCTAAAGACCTAAGGAAGGGGGGATCAACTCTCTGTTCATTCTAGTAAGCTGGGAGAAATGGAAGCACTGACATGCTTGTGCTTTTGAGGGTGCGCCCCAATGTACAAGCCGTTCTGCAGTCTATTGCAGCGGAGAGCAGCCTTAGGTGTTACGCCCGCGCCTACGCTCTTCATGAACTCCTTGTCGATCGCTTGCCCTAGAAGCTTAATCCGTCGGGTTTTATTTATTTATTTGTGGGTGGGTGGGTGGGTGGGTGGGGAGGGGGGGTGGTCACTGGAATTTAAGCATACGTTGTATTGTTCGACTCTTGGGGAGGGATCGTTTTCTCCCTTGTATCCTTAGGAAAAAAGTTACAATGGAGTGATTCTTTATATAGAATTATTGACAGTTTAGAAGCAATTCAAAAGGAAAAACATGAAATCTTGCACCAAGTAAAGCTTGGTATTGCCTTTTCATACACTGTTTGCAGTAGCATGCAGGCTAGTAAACTTAAAGAGCTGACATAAGAAAGCCTTACAGAGATTTTCTCATCCTTCTTTTTTGATGATGAGTCGCCACTAATGAAACTAGAAGCCCACTTCAAAAGGTTGTTATTCCAGCCTTTGTTATCCTGCATTAAAAATGATTTTAAAGGAAATGTTGTTTAGAGTTTCAAGGATATGTTTGCAACTAAATAAGAAACAGACCATCTTTTCCTGGAAGTGGTTGTCATCATCAGCATTTAGCAAGTCCTCGTGCTCTTTTCCTCCTCTCTTTTGCACTTCAATGTGCATAAGTTTGCCCCTCAAGCTATCAATGGCAATGAGTTTTGAAGGTAGCTCATACAAATCTGCACTACGACCAGGCGCTAATTGTAGGTACCATACACCAGGGGAAACTTTCATCTGCCAGTAGCCCAAGTTGGCCATGACAAGCGTATCTACCAAGTGTGGTCTTCGTTTGGTACCAAGGATAAACTGAAGACCCCTGGGAGGGTCTCTATCCTTTTCCTTGCAATGGCCTGAAGAGAATTTCTTCTGTTAACAAAATAATCCACCAGAACCAAAAGAGATTATTGTCAAAGACTATACCTGTCAAGAGGAGTGCTTCAAGTTCAAACACTGCCTGCAATGTTATAACATCACCGAGATTCTCCAATAAAATGTTGTCCAGATCATGGCTGACACAAAAAAACAAGCAAAGAAGGTGATGATGCTACACTAAAAATAGCATTTCAGATATTTAGTTCATATTTAATGGGTAGCATACATGGCAATGACAGGTTCAACAAGCCATGGTTCAGGGACATCAATGTTCATCGTAAGTGTTTTCGATAGTGGCATATTTGCGAAGAAAGCTTTAGGTCCATGCACAGAATAATCGGTACTGCTAAAATCGTCCTGCAAATCAAATGGCCAAGTATTATTGTAGGAAATCAGTCGGTCACTATTGCTCGGTAAATATATGAGACTTACCATTGATGGAAGAACAAATCTATAATAGTTCTTTAAAGGTAGATCCGCAAGAGAACTCTGAAAATGGTCCATTAATGTTAGCTCTAAAAGCAGTTAGAATTGTAGCTAGTCCAAGCTCAAGCATAGAAACAAATTCATCCACCAAGACATAGCAATATGACTTTAAACAATACAATACAAATAATAGTTTCTCTCAATCATTAGCTTCAGCAAAAGATAGTGCTAACTCATGTTATAGTGCTAAGTCATGTTATTATCTACTCCCTCCATTCCAAATTGATCTACATATTTCATAGGTACACTAAGACCAAGAAAAGCTAATAACTCTCTCATACTATATTTACTCTAGCAACAAACTCAATGCATGCACCATCCCATTATTTCCTAGCCAACAGCAAATCAAGATATTGCATGTGGGTTATAAATACTTGTGTGCATGGATGCATGCATCAATGTCCATTTACTCCAATGCACAAATAACGAATAGACTTAATGAATGAACACAAATATGTAGATCATTTAGGAATAATCTCAAAAAAAATTATATGTAGATCAATTTGGAAAGGAGGGAGTATAAGGCATACAAATTGTGCACGGAGATGAACAATTAAAGATTATACAAAAACTTGCACGAATTGTGCACATAGATGAACAATTCAATTGAACATGATTAACTCAAGATGCAGAATGAACTGATATGTAAACAAATATCATAGAGTTGAGGAGAACTATGAGATAAGTGCAGTGGTTATTACGATATTTTTTGTAAATTTAAGGAGTGTCGGTGCCATTATGTAATTGAACTTTCAAAAGTAAAATCACGTTCTTATTCATTAGAGCAGATTCACTAAGAAATAAGGCTGGCACAGAATAGCATGAATTTAATTAATTATGCCGGCGAACCTCTAGCTACTGAAGTTGGTTAAAATGTTGAAGTTATTGAATTGATAGTAAGTGTAACAACAAAGATCAAACCAACCATATCAAAATAAAAGTAACGGAAAAGAAGCACTATGGATTATTACAGTGCATCATCCAACCAAAGCAACAAATAAGTCTGTTAATTGACGATATAGGTAAAGACTTAAAGCACTCAGTAGCCTCTACAAGATCAACATGCAATTGTATGATAACCTTTTTTTACCCAAAACAGCAGGAGAGGATCCTACTTTATTTTCTACTAAAAAGAATATTATTTACAAGCACTTGTACAATAACTTATTAGCTCACCGCAGTCTTGAAATTAAAACTTGGAAACAAAAACTACTCAAATCACGATGGGAAAATTCTTTCAATGCAGATGCAGAATTATATGTTGTGGTGAATAAACATATACGTACAATAGGATTCAGAACAATTCTCATGCTCGGCTCAATCTGTCTCCAGAGAATGCGTAAGAGTGGAGCAAGTTTTTGCCCAGCAGGACTTAGTGGGTCAATGACAGCATCGATATGAACACCTGAACTCATACCGTTCAGTTTAATAGCACTGCATGGCAGATTGAAACAGAAGGAGATGAGTGCAAACTGCTTAAAGTTAAAAAAAAATAACATCCAACAATACTGGAAGCTTTATGTTGGTTCAAGTGGAAGCTTTATGTTGGTTCAAGTGAAAAAATCGGTGGTTGGTACTTGAGGTTTAAATATAAGCATAATAAAAGAAATTAGTGGGCAAAGTGTGCATTGGATACCATGTCAATGTCCAGAAAAGGCAAGTAAAATAGAACAGAACAAGCAATAACACATATTCCAGCTGAAAGTTGATGCATGCAAACATAAAGGAGATTTACCTGTGCTCTGCATGCAAAATTTCAAAATGGGCTCTTTCGGATGGCCTTTCACGAATAGACATTGATGATGAAATCAACATGGCGACATCGCTGTAGAATTTGCTGCCAACAAAGTACATATAGTACGATTTCTCGATAAATGAAATAACTTCACATTTTTATTATTAGAACCACGCCAAATAAAAGTACTTATTAGATCAGTTAATTTTTCAATATAATATTTCATGTTTTACTGTCATCTGAAAAATTGGGGAAAAGAGAGGAAAACAGAAAAGAAAAGGAACACAGAACTTGCCTCTGGAGCTAATATTCTAATATAAAGAACGAACAGTTCAACAGATAAAGTGTAAGTACAAATATGCACCTCACGTAGAGAGAATTTAATCATTTGAAGACACCAATCAGGTTAGACCATTAATAAACCCCAATGGAAAGAGCTACAGGAACTAGCACATGCCTAACTTACCTTGTCAGGTCATCAGGGTCGACACCTGTCCATTCGATCTCTTCAATTATTTCATAAATGTGTTTTGTTCTCAATTCGTACTCCATAGACTCAAGCAGGCCTAAATCATCAGTTAGAAATGAATCTCCTTCATTTACAACAAATACCTGAAAGGTAAGGAATAGCATGAAGTCGTGAACAACAGAAGCTGCCGACAGATCAGATTGAAGTAACTGTTATCATGAGCACAGATTCCCAAAATAGTGAAGTAGTACCACTGTTTTACTGCTCGGAGGCAGATATGGTGGCCAATATGTATTGGTGTATGCGTGTATCAACAAATAAATGAAGGGGGACACAAAAGCTTACCCGTCCATTCGTAATCACAGCATTGCTGCCAAATTCAAGCCCTAGTTTCCCGAATAAGAAGTCAGACAACTGCACAACCAAAGAAATAAAAAGGTGATATGTTTCAGAGCGAATTTGATAAGAAACTGACAGAAACTTATTAAGAAGTTCTTAATTAAGGGCGAGCAAAATTCAAAATGCCTTTTTTTTTTGTTCCCACTGAAAGCTGGTCTTTTTGTTGGCAAGTTTAAATAGGTAAGCCTACTGTCTTGTAGGGGAAATATGAATGGAAAGTTGAACAAGAGTTTTGGTTTGAAAGACAAAACTGGTCCTGAACCAGCAGAGAACTTGTCAGACACTAGCCAGGAATAGGTAGATACAACTGCCCAAGGATCTACCTAGGATTACAGTATGCACGTTGTGAGATCCCTGAGTGCATGCCAAGAATGAGCAAAAAGATAAATGCTTGTGCCTTGCATGCAGCCTGGTTGCTGCACGGAGTTGGGCTCAGCTCTTACAGAAATTGAAACAGGGCTAAGTTTGTGTCTTTGTGCTCAACATGGTGCATCTACATTCTGATTTCTAGGGGATCTTCAGGTGCCAAGCAAGACATGAGCCATATGGCTAAATATTCTGTAATTCATACAGCTGTAAATCTCATTCAAACCAAGTTTGAGCTAGCTCTAGCATCCAAAATGGAACTGAATTGGTCAACCAGTCTAGTACAAGAATTAGATTGATTTATATATAAAGACTTAACGTGTTTCTAATCTACGGTTGCCTTTTCCAGCTCAGTACAAGCTCTCAATGTATGCATTTGTCGAGCCAATTAAAATGGCGCATACTAACAATTTAGTTAAAGGGAGACATTTACAAAAAGGATAGGAAAGCTCAAGTCAAGACCTTATTCATTCCTCTGAGGACTGCATCATGAGAATAACTTGTAAACCACGCTTTATAATTATCAACAGGCAAGCCAGTTTCAGCAGCTATGCTATACACCTTCTCCCTCATAGTGCTAATCTTATCACCAACCCCGGAAGAAGGCACATGTTGTCCTTCATAAAATTTGCAGAGCTCATGCAGGAAGTCCAGTACCTTTTCCTTATAGCTAAGGACAAAAATTGGCTCATCCAAATCAGAGACAAACTAGATGTACGCAATGTTAAGAGTAAAGCAAACAAATTCTGTATATCTACCCAAAAATGAGGAGCAAACCTGAAAGATGAAATGGTTCTATCGAAGATATCCTTCATATGTAAAATAGGTGATGGATTATCATTGCGGACATAAATTAGTAGACCAACACGAGCTCTATTTGACCCAGCCATCTAAATCATGTCAAAAGGCAAGATACTATTTGTGAGAAAACAACATAAATGGCATTGGAATAGGCACGATAGGCAATTTCTGCATCTACCAGGTAACGTATGGCCTCATGAAGCAACTTTATCCCAATCTTCGAAGAAATATCAACAGCAACTAGATGAGTGACAGGCTTGGCATCATCTGTAGCTGCAGACAGATTTGATAGCAACATGTCAGCACCAACAACCATTAATGGTAGATGACAAGATACAGCCAAAGAAGTAGGAAGCATACTTCCATGAGAGTGTAAATAAGTAATGTCATGAAGTGTAGAATCTCCCTGATGATACGGTCCAACTAGTGAGACAAATCTCTTATTCTCAGTGCTCTTGCCAGTTATCTGAGAAGAAAATTTCTATGGTTAAATAGATTGATAGGCAACAAACTATATTTTTTTAGATTTCTGTGTACTTACCGATGGATTGTAACGCTTGTAGCTACTTTCTGACAAAAATTTCTCTAAAACATCTGTATGGGACTGGATATGCCCATAATAGACTTGTTCTTGTATCCTAGGAAGCTCATCGTTCATAGCATTCATGGTTGCGTCCTTTAAAAAAGTATATCACGCATGAAATGGACATCATATTAGTTATAACATAGAAAGATATATTCCATAGCTGTTGAGCAAAATAAGAGCACTACAAATGCAGAATAGACAAGTCATTGTTCTTAAATTTAACATTATAGGCCAGCTGCTACCAAAGTTTAAGTTGAATAATTAACTACCTCGCTTGATTCATGCACAAGTCCATTCATCAATAGGCAACACTGGAGTTTATACAACCCAAGTTTGTGAACAAAACGAGAACTTTCTTCAGCCTCTTGTTTGTGCATGTTCTCTTTTTGCAACTTTAGCAGCACATCTTGAGGGTGAGATTTAGCACTTGACCTGTACATTACCAAATATTAGTAGAACAAGGAAAACATGTTAAATATATTTGAACAATTATCTCCAACAAAATATTGAATTCAGTGAATGAGCTTACAATAAGGAATCAACAAATGCCCCTTCAACATGATGAGCTTCCACAGACTCTTCATTATAGTCATCACCACTGTTCTGTGATTTATGTATCTGGAGAAGAAAATATCACAAGGATTAGAACTATAGGAAACGAAGAACATCTAGAGTGTGCACAGATTGGCAAGACAATTAAATAGCAAATATAACATAAAGAACATGATCATGATTTCACTAGTGATATTTTAGATGGAAACTGTAACATGCCCACCTGAGCAATATTATTCAAGGATCAATATGCAACATAACAATAGACAAATGCCACTACATTCCAATTTCTTAGAGCCATGTCAGACATGTAATTCCATCAACCATTATCAATTTTCCGAAGAAACAAAAAAGAAAGAAAGAGAACTAATCATGAAAGGATATATAAAACAAATCTCAACTTTTACTTCAGATGAAAAATTGGTGAAAGGGTTGTTCAGCAAAATTAGAAGTCTAGCAGACACCTCTTCCACATGTTTTTAAGCTCTGTCAATTATGATGAACAGTTTGCAATGATTTTTTACACCACAATAAGCTTAGCACAAAACTTAACACAAATGTCATCACTCACGGAAGGCACAAGGCAGAGAGGATGATGAAAACTAACAGAAGCACTGTATTTTATGCCAAAAAGAAGAGAAAATATGCCAAAGCTCAAATTCTTTTAGACATGAAATTGGTCTAGCATACAGAAAAAAGATATATTCAAGTATTGAAAGATACACGTTTCCTTCTTTTGCCACCATATCCACTCAAGCTGAATTTTCTAGTTTATAAATAGCAAATCAAATATGTTATGTGCACTCACATTGCTTAGGAACTGGTATGCCAACTGCGTTGAGTATGTTTCCTTGATGTACAGGAATAGCCTTATTATCTGCAAAAAGGGAAACATGGTGCATCAATTCCTTTTATGAGGCAATTAAGGTTATAATCCATCTCACTAGTCAAGACCACTAGGAAATGTGCTGCATCATATTGTACGATGACGCATATTCATAGATTTCCCTTTCTTATGTTCATACCCCTTATAGTTTAAAATAGTACATAGGACATACTAACTGTAATCTTCTGCTGCTGTGTATCCCTTCCAGTTCAGAATAATTACATGGACCTACTAATTGCAATATACTGTTACTAGGAATCCCTAAAATTATAATCTTATTATGCTGTGAATCGTCCTATCAATAGAAAACATGGGTCGTGTGCACCACATATGTACATAATGGTAAGTCACGAAAAATGGAACTACCAGAACATGTAGGTTGCAAGGACACGGTATGTAAATGTTTATTTATCAACAGGAAAAAAGAAAAAGGACCACATAAGCATCAGACTAACATAAAATGTGTATTACATTAAATATAGGACGCCCCTTTAATATTGTATAATGTAATGTACACTTGATTCCTTCGAGCATTAGTAGTATTTAATGAAAATATAAGGTAAATAACTCAAGTAATTATAATGCAATACCAGTTTCATGCTCTACACATCAAACAATGATCTCAAGAATTCAAAGTAAATTAAAAAAAATGATTACCAAAATAGAAATATCCTCCTCAGTCTTAGACCCATTATTTACTGGAAGATTGCCATCATTTTCTTCAATAACACTAATAAGCCTTGAAGAATACAATATAATGCCAAACCTTATAGGGACACTATCTTGGTATAGAGATAGAACCATGTCAATGGTCTGTAAAGATTTAAAGAGAAATGGCAACAGGACACCCAGTTAGAAAAAGGCTCCAGGTTAAAAAGACAAAAACATAAAACTGGAAGGTAAGAAAGAGACTAGCCTCTGCACCACAGACTGAAGCAGGATCAAGCACATAAACAGCATGGAATAGATTTTTGCGGATGTAGCGCATCTGACCAGGGAAGACTGGCATCAATAGCTGCAAAGGAAGAAGAAAAAATTAGTAAGTAATAGTAATTAATTAAGGTTGGTATAGTTGCGTCATACAATTTTCTCGAAAACGAGAAAATGCAGAAAAGAAAACACAAGCAACCAATGTTGAATAGCATATGCAAAACCACTAATATTTAGATTTCACATGTATGGTAAACGTGAACTTTTGTAGTAGTACAAACTAAAAAACATTAAGATATACTGTTGATATATATCAGCCATGGAAAGCTAAGCTTGAGAATTAATAGTGAACCTATCATACCAAAACAGGATATCAGTGTTGTCAAGCAAGATATCTATTTCATACTTCCTTCGTCCCAAAATAGTTGTCTTTCTAGGATACAAAATATGTCCCAAATAGGTGTCACTTTTGAGTAATAGCAGTCCCATCAATCATCTCCTATTCAAATTTCTTCTCTTTTTACCCTTGCACATCCTCCAACTCCCATTCAAATAAGGGGTATTATAGTCTTTTCTTCTCAAATCTTAATCTATGCTAATCAACCTAGAAAGACAACTATTGTGGGACGGAGGGAGTAATGAGTATAAGGATATATTCTTAGTTCTCTAGTAATTCCTAAAGCCTTGGAAATAGAAGGTTGTAGTCCCTCATTTGACTTGGCACAGCAAAGCAACATTCTAATGACAATCTTATTTCAATGGTGTTAATAAAAAAGAGAAAAGAACAAAACCTCATTGATGTTGCTTCTCCACCTTTTATATAACGCATCTTCCTCCAAGTTATTAAGATAATGAACATGGGAAGACCGGAAGTCAACACGGAACGAGTTAGATTCTGTTGGTGGAGCAGCTGACAGGATCTTGTGGACAGCGCTTCCAGGAATCTGGTAGGCATTTGAAATTAATTACGAAATAAGTTACACCTCATAAGAAAGTAAATAAAAATGTATTCCCTATAAACAAATGAAACAAAAGAAAATAATAGTTTTTAGGCAAATATGTTTGGTGCAGGATTTCACAACTTGACAGTCCACACCATAAATATCCAACATTGTAAGAGATTAAGAACTTAAATAACATTTATCATAAAAAAAGCAATTAGAAACAAATATGTTATTTGAGTATAACCAAGAAATATCATCAATCTGGTGTATTCTGCAGTTATACAGCATTTCACACTTAGGCGTTGCATTTCACCAAAAGTTGTCAAACTAGTTTTTTTTTCCAACAGGTTCGAATTATCAACACTGGTAGACAGGTGTTCATGCATTCCTCATAACTGGGATGTTAAGAGGAACAACCATCAAAAGTAAATCTCTTGGAAGGAGCCAAGGTCAACCCATTAAACATGTTTAATAGCACATTTATCAAAATTCACCTTTAGTTTGACAAACTGATCAGCAAGAGATAATTCCTCATGGACCATATCCATCAACCTGTCAGACAAACCAGAATCAAATGTGTACTCTATTAGTTAAATAGAGTATGATATTAGTCAGAAATCTGGTAACAATTTTAAGATAGATGAATTACTAAAGTTAGCAAAACAGAATCAGGTTCCCGGAAATGTGTGCTCTATTAGTTAAATATGCAAATTTAGTGTTCGGGAAATGTGAGAAACAGGATAAATACCAAATTATTATGTCCAGACAAATAAAAATCTGTATGGCCTATATGAGCAAACAGATTGAGGAGAAAACTCTCAAACAATGTGATGCACTGAATATTTGCAACATGCGCAACTATAAAACTGATTGGACTTTTATCTTCTTATGCATCAAATGACTAACACCATATAAAAGCTGTATTGTGTTATTGTTCTTGTCAACAATCTCTCCAGGCAGCTGTTGAATTGTAGAATATCATTTCGTCGTAGGTTTACAGTTACCATTTGCTCTGTAGCATGTTTTCTAACAACAGGTGGTGTAGAGGAGTTAATTGCAAAGTGTTATAGAATACAGTGATTCACACCAAAACCAAGTGTGAAGGAAATAATCAACTTTGGTGTGCATCAGACAAGAAGAAATCTGCTAATTTACTTGGCTAATGAAAGTGGGAAAACATATTAAATAATCAGAAACATTGTTATCTCGGAAATACAGTGTAACATACAGGTAAAGATCGAGATCCTCAATATTAATCAAAGCACCATTCAAAGCCATCAATGACTTGCCAGGTGGAACCATTCGCTGATTTGCAATTATTTCATCCTTGATTGAATCGTCAAGCTGTACAAACATGAAATCGTCATTAATATTCTTCATGCAGAAATAGTTCATACGAATGTATTCAAAAACAAAATTTTCATCTCCCCAACAAAACATATATATAACCAACAGTTCATTGCTTATGAGCACATCTAGACATCTAAAGTGAGCTCAGAAAAAGCATCCACCTTCATCCGTGACAGTGATGAAACTATACTGGGGAAATTTTGATTAATTTCCTGCATTGACTGTAAAGGATCCGATGCATGGAGGATTCTCTGCGCTGTCTGATGACCCAAGTCTGCAGTATGGAAATTATCACAAATTAAAAAGGCACTCTTATACCATTGAATAACAAAACATTGGAATAAAAATAGAATCATGAGGAAGTGTCAGGAATGCTCATCAGCTTATCACAACACTACCTTTGAGTTCCCATACTTCAAGTGTGTCAGATACTGTCGATGACAACAGATAATCCCTGAAGGACATTATCTCAGCATTTAACGCTGGTTTGCGTTCCTGGATGCACAATGAGGTAAAAAGATATTGTCAATACCATCCATTTGTGCATCACATCAAAGTCCATGTAGTTAGATTTATTGACTGAAAGAAGCAGACCAAAATCTTGGAAAATATAAATCCTCTGACTTCTTGACTGAGGTCTTCAGTCTTAGGATCTTCCAGAGCAACACCTGGGAGTGGAAAATGCTGTTCATTCAGTATTTCAAATAAAATATGCAATAAAGTTCGGGTCTTCATGATGTCAACAACGCATAATCCACCCAACCAAACTGAAGAGGAATATAATATAATTCCTTATTGGCTACTTTATTGATTTATTTCAGATAAAAGGATCTGGTGCAGATTTACTTGAGAATTTCATAACAGATTTGCTTTCTTAATATAAAAAAGGGTGAGGAGTGATAAAATGCATGGGAGTGTTACCCTTCTTTATAGCAGTGTCATCCATGGCCTTGTATTCCATGTTCTTGAGAGCAAGTTCCACACCATATCCACTCAAAGTGACTGCATCTATAGCACCAACAGAACCACAGAAGCTAGATGTAGCCTGACATCCAGATGGCAGGACATGGCGCAGGGCATATCTTACTTTTCCCTAGAAAAAACATATAATGCATATTAGAGAACTACAGCAAAGGAAATTATGTATGACGTAGAAAAGCTATAGAACAGAAGCAATAGCCAAAGAAAACAATAAAATACCTTTTGAAATAATAAAAGAAAGAGTTCAAGAATCATGAGTAAATGGGAACAGAAATTTAATATGCAATGCCATGGTAATGTTATGGACCTTATCCCTCTACTTTCTAGAGCTCGTTGTTTGCTCAGGATTTCATACACTCTTAAATACATTGGAGAACGGTTACCTGCTTTGATGCTTCTGCCAGGTGAACATGCAGCTCTTTGAAGCATTTTGTCCCAAAAGCCCCATAAAATATAGCAATTGGAGCAGTAATATTTGATTGAGGATATATATGGTCAAACTCAAAGAGTTCAGGTTGTTGAGTGGAGTCCACAGCTCTGCTCAGCAAATATTCTCAGTTGCCCATTTACAGCCCTAACAAAGAGATCAAAAAAAAGAACAGAAGATACTTACAGTTTGCCCAAGCCATCAAGCCATTTGCGTAGATCAGCTGAGTTTAATAATAGAGCACTCCCCGTGTCTACCCAGCAGCAAGTTCCTTTAACAGCCTCATGAAAATTTTCCCCAGTACTAGGACCAGAGGTTTGCTCCAAAGTGCCATCTTTAACAGGAATAGAGGATAATGACTCCTCCGCAAGCTGCCTGTAGAGCACTAACCTTGGCGATGCTGACCGAAGGGTAAGTGAGAACTCAAAAATTGAAGCCAGTGGCTCACTCAGAAATGAGCGGGCATCCTCAACAATCTTCTGAACACAACACTTGGCTGTCAAACATTCAGATGCCTTATCGAGTTCCTTCCAATGGTCAATAAAATCCCAAAATAGATCCTTCCATTCTTTTGAAAGCAGTTCACTAACAAAAGCGAGAACATAAGATATATTAAGTACCTCTTGGAAAATAACAAGTAACATTAACCAGGTTAACACTGCTGCGAAGTGCTCATATACAAGCTGAATGTTTATGTTTACACTTTACACGAAAAGCATATAGCTTATAGGGAAACAGTATTTACTTGCACCCACCAGCATTAGTCGTTACAATGAAAATGCATTCGTTAATTAATTTTATTTATTTATATATATATTTATATTTATATTTATATTTATATTTATATATATATATTTATTTATATATATATATATATATATATATATATATATATCTATGTATGTATGTATGTATGTATGTATATGTATCTATATATATATATGGCAGTTCTGTAGTATTTGAGCTAAGATAAATACACTGGCTTGTCCAGAGCACCATAAAATCAGTAGCAGCCAGAATTTGGGTATACATAAATAGCACTTGAGTTGTACAAAAATTACTGGGGTTGCAAAAAATACACCAAGTATAGTGTCATTATTCACTAATATGAACAACTTGAGACTAGTCCAATACTTAAAATAAAATTCAATTTCACACAAGCAGTGAAGCGGCCACAAAATTCAAATGCAGAACAATAGCGAGCGAGCAAAAAATAACATGGTACCAAAAACCTCATAAACCTAAAATTTTGCTCCAAATAATTTCATAATTTATGAGGATTCAATTCCGCAAAATCACCCGATTTAAACATAGGAAAAGTGTACTGGTGACCAATCAAAATTCAGAATCTAGGTGTGTCAGTGTACAGATCCCGTTCCACATCATCCCAGTACTAGTAAAATTTTTATGTGAGAAACAGGCAGCTAAGCATGGCGTGTTTTCTACATGGCGTGTTTTCTACTTGGGCAGCTCTATTTTTTCTAAAAAATATATATATACATCAACCGAATGGCTTGCTCGCAGTTTTGCGATACGCCAGGTTCTCAATGCTAAACCCTCACATATCAGATTCAAATGAGAAACACTAATCAAAGTCAAATTGACATATCTCGACCAAACAGAGCCACATACACCAGCAAATCGAGCAAACCAACCACTCACCTGGCTTCGAGCAGCAGCGGCGTGCCGGCCCACTTGGCCCGGAGCGCCACCTGCACGTTCTTCTGCCGCCGGATCTCAGCCGCGGAGCCGCCCGCGGCGAGCCCTGCCACGAGCACCACCGCTACCACCGCCGCCACCGGAACCCGGGATCGGGCCCCACGTGCCGCCTCCATGGGGGGTACGAGCACGCGCACCCCGCCGATCCGGGTCCCTCCCTCCCCGCCTCGCCGCTCCGATCCGACAGGCTACGCGGCGGCCTGCATCAAGAGGGATCCGCGTGGGTTTTGGGGCGGCCTGGCCGCCGTCGAGATGCCGAACACGAGTGGGAGGGAGGGGGGAGACTTCGCTGGAGACTTGGAAGATGTGTGCCGAGTTGGGGTGTGTGGGCCGGACCGAGTGAGCTTGTATTTAGAGAAGCCGGCACCGTTGGATGGAAGCTCTCCTCGCGGGATGGATGGAAATCGACGCAGGCGCGGGTGAGAACTAGCGAGGAGATGGGAGTCGAGGCCGAGAAGACGGGCTCGGCGCCACCGCCTGCTCGCAGTCGCAACTCGCAAGGGGAGTAGCGTAATGGATATCGGCGCGATGCTACGGCGCAGGCGGAACAGCGGACGCCGAGACGGAGGTGTCGTCGTGTCGACGGAGGGCAGATCGATCGACCAGTTGACTACTCTCCTTTACCCCGCGGGCGCTGAGGCAGTTTGACAAAAGGTTAAGGTTGTCTTTAGTTCACGTTAAATTAAAAATTTGATTGAAATTAGAATGTTATGATGGAAAAGTTGGAAGTTTAGGTGTATAAGAAAGTTTTGATGTGATAAAAAGTTGGAAGTTTGAAAAAGTTGGGAACTAAACCAGACCTAATTAGATTCATGCCAATGCAAATATCCCGACTTGAAAAAATGCTATTACGAGATATATGAAACCAAGTTGTAAACAAAATGTACTGGTGATACTACAACATAGAGAGTATTCAATTTGACAAAGAAACGACATAACGTGATATTTTATCTTGGTCCGTAAAGTTCAGAGTAGCAGATACTTGCTGGTAATTTGGGATATTTGCTGATAAAAGAAGTAATGATAGTTTGAGTCATGTGTAACATTGGGGTGTTGTGTACTTGTGTTGGAAAAACTTCTCAAATCTTGTCAAATATGCCAAGTTTCAGAGATTGTTGTCAGACCTTGTCAAATATGCCAAGGTTCAGAGATTGTTGGCTGCAAACCTGTAACCACAGCACAAAGCTAATAAAACAGTATATGCACAGATAGAACGAGTACACGTTACACGTCAAAACTTGCTCATCGCAGTCGCAGGTCTCAATAACGAACACAGATACAGGAGATAATATTTCAAGAAAGGGGCAAAGTGATGCAGTAAGCCAATTTCATTACACGTTAATACTTTATACATTACACAGCAGGGCTACGCAAATGAAAATACAGCAATTCCAAGCACAGTTTTATTACAACATTATTGGAAGTTCCAAGTGCTCAATGCAACGCAGCAGTGCATCTGGTGGCGCCGGCGGTAAGGTTTTAAGAACTTCCAAGCAGCTTCTTGATGTCCTTCTGTAATATGATTAAAGCAATCGCTGTAAGTGAAGGCAAGGAAGCTTGATGAGATGGAACTCAAATTACACCCACTTGGAGCTCGGGATTTACCTCCATGCTGAGTGGAGAAGTAGTTGGCGCATAGCGCTCCACAACACGCCCCTCTTTGTCGACCAAGAACTTGGAGAAGTTCCATTTGATATTGTCACCGAAAAGACCACCTTTGCTGGACTTCAGAAACTTGTAGATGGGTGCAGTGTTGTCACCATTAACATCAACCTATTAAGATAATGGTAGTTAGAACTTCTAGATCTCACCTCTCTAAACAATAAAAATCAATTGATCATCACATTATAAACATCCATGATTCTTTCTTGAGATAAATGAAAGGATAAAACTGGTATCAGGCTTATCGATCGCATACATCATACGAAATGCATAAGAATCGGATAAAAACTTCATGGACTTGATCAATTTCCTTTTAAGTACTAGACAAGTATCTGGAAATACATCACAGGCTACATATGAAAGGGAACACTTTCGGAATGGGATTAATTTCCTTTAAAATATTATGATGGCTCTGGAAGGTGAACATATACTCGAGTTAGTTGTTTCTTTCCACTTGAAAGATAAATGAAAAAAAAAGTGCAAAAATGCAAGAGGTAGTGGTATAGTGTGCCCAAATTTACCTTATCAAAAATTGGATACTCGGCCTTGAAGCGGGTGCAAGCAAATTGGACAATCTCCTCATTAGTGCCAGGTTCCTGTCCACCAAACTGGTTGCATGGGAAAGCAAGGATCTCAAAACCTGTCGTCAAATCAAATTGACAATGACATTAGCAATTGGTTGGTCATAAACTCCAAATGAAAGAACATACGAGCAATTCAGCGCACAAGAGAGATTTCATAATGAGGGAACAAATGATGAGATGCATCTAACACTCACCCTGGTCCTTGTACTTCTCATACAACTGGCTCAGCTCCGTGTAGTTGGAATTGGTCAAGCCACTGCAACAATGACAGAGAGCAACAAGATTTCTTAATTTGAGGATAATGATATCAGTTTGTATGTTATTTTATTATATCTGCATCTCATTGGTCTTTAAAATTAGTAAAAAAAAATGGCCATCCTCTAAAGAACATGTATCCCTTAACACAAGGAGGATGAGACACAAATAGAAAAATAGTTAATGGTATGACAATCTGCACAAACTTTCCAATTGGCAAGAGATCAACATCCTGTTGTCCAGCTAAAACCAACTTACCTGCTGACCAGATTATTATTTTTTCCATATATCGATAATCTACATGCAAAGGCTGATCCTCCGGGACAAACACTACCATGGCTCTTTTTAAAGTTTCATTTAGCAGAACAATACTTCAAATTTCGATTTGTCTCATATGGCCTAGATAGAAACTCGAATGTGTTCCATATGAAACCATATAAATTCGGCATCTTTACTTTGCAACATGAATGGAAGTTTGATCGAAAATATACATTATATTAGGCATCAAATGAGCATATCATTCAACTTAAGCGCTTGATAACGCAGTACTAGGGTTCCAAGGTTTCGTTGTTCATGGAACATTTCAACATGAAAAAGATAAATCACATTATGCATTCTAGAATAATTTCCAAGTTTACAAAATTAAAACGTAGACACTGTGGAGGTGAGGGATTGGTAATAATTGGTACCACTGAGATGCAACATTGACGATAAGGAGGACTTTCCCCTTGTAGGTGCTCAGGTCCACATCTTTGCCACTTGCATCCTGCAAACACCAAAAAGCATAGTCCTTTAAACATTAGGATCACAATTCAAGCAGTATAACAGCTTGTAGAAAACCTCCAAAGATTTGGGTAAAAAAATCTGCAGCTAAAACCAAAAAGATATTGGCTTAAGAAGTCCCAAAAGGGCCGAATCGTAGCAGCATCACGGAGGCATCGATGTGCAAATACTTTCCCCCAGAAGGGTATGGGGTATGGGTATAAAGCTTCAGTCTCTCGCTGCTGAAAGGGGACCAAATCACCAGAGGGGAAAGGGGTGTCCAAGTTTTGAGGAGGGCAGGAGGCAGTGCAGACCTTGACGGTGAAGTCGTGGACGGATGCGGCGGAGGAGGTGGCGGTGGCCATGCTGAACAGCGCGAACCCGGCGGCGACCGGACGGACCAGCGGCGAGACGGCTGCGGAGACGCGCGGCGGGTGAGGCGCACCGACAGGGCTAGCGCGGAGGATGCGGGGGCTGTGCCGCGGCGGCGCGGAGGACGAGAACGGGGAGAGGGCGGCGGCGGTTCGGAGGAGCCGGAGGCGAGAGATGAACGGGGCGGTGCGAGACGGCATCGTGGATCGGGGGCCTTCGCGCTTTATAGCGGTAAGTCCGGTGTGTGTAAAATCTTCCTTCCCTCCCAGGCCCGAGTGTTGGTTGAGGTTGCCTGTGAAAGCGATGCGCGGCGGAAGTGTGGACGCGTTGCCCTGCGGCGTTGGGCCCAGTGGTGGTGGGGGCTTCCCCGCGCCACGTCCCGCGTCGCGCGGCCGCCACGTGTGAACGAAATCGGCTGGGTCAACGAGCTGCACTCCGCCGTCCGATCGGCATCCAACTGTACGGAGTACGTAGGAGTACTGAAAATTGAAAAAACACGTTTAGTGCAAACTTTCTTTCTTTTTTTTTTTCTGACTGATATCGGTACAAGCAGATACAACGAGGAGAAGGATAAACCCTGGTATCTTGGCCTCGTAGTCGTAGCCCACGCCATTTTTGGGGAGTTTTTCGTGATCTCTCTCTAATAAACGGCTGTGAAATGTGAACGGAACATCACGAGCAGGCGAAAAGAAGTTGTTCTGTATGTTCTAGAAGCGTCTATTCTCATTGTCGTCACGGAACGCGGAACGCCGGCCGCACGTACCGTGGGCTTTCAGGCCGATTCACGTCACTGTTTACGCGCGCAATTCTATTGCTCGCCTAATAAGTGCTGATATTCTCTTTTTTTTTTCATTATCTAAAAAAGTGCTGACATTCTTCTTTTCCTTGTATCGGCAGGATTTTTTTTCTTTTTCCCTTTCGAGCCATCGGGTGCATATAGGGGCTATTTGGATGCTCACCTCAAGTTACCACAGTTTTTTACCAAAGGTATGGCAAGATGCAAATTGTGTGGCTTAAAATTTGATAGCCACACTTAGCAAACTTTGGCTAAGAAAAGGGTCTATGACTAGTGGGATCAAAAGAATAGAAAGTGTGGCATGCCAAAGTTATAGAAACAAACCAAACACTAACTACATTTGGTCAAACTAACCTACCTCAAGAGTGGCAAAATGTGGCACCAACCAAACAGACCCATATTCTACTTGATATGGTGTTTGGGAAGGACTTAGTTTAGTCCCTCCTTCCCAAACACCACATAAGTACACTACTCACTATTTTTGAAAGAACAGAACACTACTCACTAACATATTCTGCTCTGATGATGCAGATGCAACTATGATTTTTCTTTTTTGATGTTGCCACATGCCAAATTCGTCAACGATTATTATCATGCAAATGTGAGCTGGATGGTTCATTGGCAGGATTTTACAGGGCTGAGGAATTTTCAAGGAAGCACTTGTGAGCAGGACCGGCTCTAAATTTCAGAGGGCCATAAACGAGCTTCGTAACCTATGCCCTCAATAAAATATATTTTTACTTGCAATATATATTTCTAAAAATCATATATCTTCGAAAATGATGCGAATAAAACTATAAATACATAAAATTATGGTATAAATTAATCAAGACTAAATAGATGCAAACAAGAAGATAAAAAGATCGCAAGATCTCACTCTAAGCCCTAGCCACGATGACATAAGGGTGTGGCAGCGGAGCCCTGCAAGGAGGGCATGCATGCGGGTAGGAGCCACGCGATGTGCCAGATAGAGGTGGCGGTGCCACAGCCACACGGGGGAAGGCGAGACGGGAGGAGGAGGAGGAGGAGAGTCATGGGAACGGGGTGGCCGCCCGGTTTGGCACCAGCGTCGAGGAGGGAGCGGAGAGCGTTGGTCACGGTCGACGGGGAGACGACGGTAATGGAGGCAGAGATGCTGCGTAATGGGTTTCGTCACAAAGGCGTGGGCGCAGAGATGGATATGGACATGACAATGGCGGCGGTGGCGTTGCGGACTTGTGGTTTTCTGATAGGATTGTGCGTGCGCTGTCGACGAGTCGATGGTGAGGAAATGGACAAAGAGATGAAGAACAGATAGAAGAGGAGAATAAATAGGGGTTGATGACGTGGGTCCGGTTGCGGTTTTTTATTTTTAACCAAACACTGATGTATGGGTCTTACATTATTTTTATCTTTAAGTGCCACGTTAACGTCATGTCATCCAGAAACGATGTCCAAACCACCTTAGAGCCTTATTTGCACTAATTTTAGGAGTTAAAAGACGCGTCATATATATCTATCTGGAATTGCGGTTCAGAGACGAACTTTAGACTCGACGACAACTTGAGGGACCTAAAGTGAGCTTATTCCGTTAGCATTTGTCCTGCCATGGCCTATTCTGCCAGAACACAAAGCCCAGAACCCAGAGGTTCATGCAAATCAGCTCAAATCAGTTGATTTCTTCCCTAAACGGTATAAACGCCTGTGAAGCCGTGACACGGTTCTCTAATCTGCTGAAGTCATGTAAATCAACATGTCATGTCTGTTTGCTCTGGGACTTACTCTAACTAACCCTGGTGGATCACCAATCGTCCGTCAGCAAGCACACACCCCCGACTGTGTCGATCACCAAATCCCAAAAATCCACGCATTCGCTCGCCACGCACGACGTCACGCGCGCGGCCGGTTGGTGGCCAGCCAGACTGCCGAACACACATATATAAATGCAACTTGCTCACTGACCAGCTAGTGTGACCAGACCAGCCCAGCATATCTCGTTCGACCGGCGGCAGTGTTCGCCGACATGGGCGACGTACTGCCGAGGTCTTATGCCCGCCCCGCCGGCATGCTGCCGCCGAACAATGAGTTCGGGATCAGGGAGATCACGCCTGGCCTCGCCTGCTCCGGGCCTGGCGGGGCGTACGAGCTCGTCGAGAGGATGGAGTACCTGTACGTGCGCGTCGTCAAGGCGCGGGGGCTCAAGTGGAGCGGCGAATTCGACCCGTTCGCGGAGCTGAGGCTTGGGGGCTACTCCTGCATCACGCGCCACGTCGAGAAGACGGCGAGCCCCGAGTGGGACGACGTGTTCGCGTTCTCGCGGGAGAGGATACACGCGCCGTTCCTGGACGTGCTCGTCCGGGGCCGGGGCTTCGCCAAGGACGACTACGTCGGCAGCACGCGCCTTGACCTGGGCATCCTCCCCGACGCGCCGGCGAGCGTCCAGCCCGACAGCTCGCCCGCGCCGCAGTGGTACCCCGTCTTCGACAAGAAAGGGGAGTTCCGCGGCGAGGTGATGATGGCCGTGTGGTTCGGCACGCAGAAGGACAGCTACTTCGACTCGGCCGTCCACGCGGACGCCGCGTTCCCCGTGGACGACAAGCTCGCGGCGCACATCAAGCACATACGGTACGACGTGCCGCGCCTGTGCTACGTGCGCGTTAAGGTCACCGAGGTCCGCGACATCGTCTTCGCGGACAAGGCCCGGGTCGGTGAGGTGTTCGTCAGGTCGCGCATACTGGGACAGGTGCACAGGACGAGAACGTCCATGGACCACCGCTGGAAAGACGAGGAAAATGGTCACCTGTTTGTGGCCGCCGCGCCGTTCAAGGACTACCTCAACATGTCCGTCGTGGGCGTCAAGAACGGCAAGGAGGAGGTCATCGGCCATGTCAACGTTCTGCTTGACAGCTTCGAACGCCGGTGTGACGCCCGCCCGATTAGCCCAAGATGGTACGCCCAATTGTCCATCCATCTCATGTACTAGCAAAGAACGACAAAGTACCTGGTATTAGGCAAGCAAGATTGAATTTGTCCCTAGCTAACTGCTACGCAAATGCTGTTTGACAGGTTTAGTTTGATGCAGCCAGAGGGAGCCGCCAAGATTGACAAGTACTCTGCCAAGATAAGCGTCGTTCTTTGCCTCGAATGCGGGTACAAGGTGCTGTCAGAGCCGGTCCACTACCTGAGCGACGTCCGGCCGGCGGCGCGTGAGCAGGAGCGGGAGCGGAAGTGCATCGGCCTCGTCGAGCTCGGCATCCGCGAGGCCATCCTCACCGCGACGCGCACGCGCGATGGCCGAGGCTCCTGCGACGCGTACTGCGTCGCCAAGTACGGGGTGAAGTGGTACCGCACGCGCACCGTCACCGACAGCATCTCGCCGCGTTTCCACCAGCAGTACCACTGGGAAGTGCACGACCACTGCACCGTGCTCACCGTCGCCGTCTTCCACAATTCTCAGATAGGCGACAAGGGCGGCCTCGTGGCCGGCGACCCCGTCAAGGACGTCCTCCTCGGCAAGGTGCGGATCCGGCTCTCGACGCTCGAGACCGGCCGCACATACGCCTACGCCTACCCGCTTATGTCCCTCCACGGCGGCGGCGTCAAGAAGATGGGCGAGCTTCGTCTCGCCGTCCGTTTCTCCAGCACGTCGACGCTGGGCCTGTTCCAGACGTACGCGCAGCCGCACCTGCCGCCGATGCACTACCACCGGCCGCTGACCGTCGTGCAGCAGGAGATGCTGCGGCGGGAGGCGGTCACGATCATCGCGCACCGGCTGGGGCGGATGGACCCGCCGCTGCGCCGGGAGTGCGTCGAGTACCTCTGCGAGTCGCACGCGCTGCGGTGGAGCATGCGGCGCAGCAAGGCCCACTTCTTCCGCCTCGCGGAGGCGCTGGAGCCCCTGTCCGCGGCGAGCGCGTGGTTCTACCACGTCTGCCGCTGGACGAACCCGGTCACCACCGTCGCGGTCCACGTCATCTTCACCATGCTCGTGTGCTACCCGAGCCTCGTACTGCCCACCTTCTTCCTGTACAAGTTCATGCTCGGCATGCGGAACTACCTGCGCCGGCCCAAGCACCCGTGGCACGTCGACATGAGGGTGTCCCACGCCGACACGGCGCACCCTGACGAGCTCGACGAGGAGTTCGACGAGTTCCCGACGGCGCGGCCGCCCGAGGTGGTGCGGATGAGGTACGACAAGCTGAGGAGCCTCAACGCGCGGATACAGGAGATCGTCGGCGACATCGCGACGCACGCCGAGCGCGCGCGGTGCGTGATGACGTGGCGGGACCCGCGGGCCACGGGCCTGTACCTGCTGGGCTGCCTGTGCCTTGCCGTGATCACGTTCTCGGTGCCGTTCCAGGCGGTGGCGCTGTTGACTGGTTTCTACCTGATGCGGCACCCGATTCTGCGGCAGAGGCTGCCTGACGTTGTGGCGAACTTCTTCCGACGACTGCCCTGCAAGGTGGACTGCCTACTTTAGTATCCATGTCTAAAATAAGCTTTATAAAAGGACCAATATGTAAAAAATTCAGTCAAACTTCAAATTAGTTTTTAGAAGTTTGCAACTGATTTTTTTTCTCCCAAAAGTTCAAAATCGAACTATCCCCGAGAGAGACCGAGGCTGAAAGAAGCCAATCTGCCCAAAAGCCGAAACATCCCCTTGTCTCAACTCCGTTCCTGGATGAAACCCAGCCCGCTTGTCCGGCAATGCCTCGCCGTCACCATCTTCCACTCGAAGAACACGGCTCCGCTTGCTCCCGCCGCCGCCGCTCAACTCCACGCGCTCCTCCTCACGTCCGGCCACCTCCTCCGCTATCACGGCCTCCATCCGCTCTTCATGGTGTATTGCGCATGTGGCCGTCCCTCCAGCGCCCACAACCTGCTCGCGCAAATGCCCCAACCACCACCGGTTTCTTTCTCCAACTCACTGCTCCGTTCGTACACCGGCCTCGGCTGCCACCGGGAGGCCCTCGCGGTTTACTCGGCGATGCGCGCCTTCGACCACCTCACCTTCCCCTTCGTCGCGAAGGCCTGCGCCGGCCTTCGTCTCGGCCGCCATGGGCGTGCCGTGCACTGCCGCGCGCTCGCCGCCGGTTTCGGCGGCGACACGTACGTGCAGAACGCCCTCATTTCCATGTACATGAGCTGCGGCGACGTGGGCGCAGCGGAGGCGGTGTTCGGGGCGATGCGGAACCGGACAGTCGTGTCCTGGAATGCGGTCATCGCCGGGTGCGTCAAGAACGGCTACGCGGAGAGGGCGCTGGAAGTGTTCGGCGAGATGGCCGCTGATGGTGTCGGGATCGACCGTGCCACGGTTGTGTCAGTGCTGCCAGCTTGTGCGCAAGCCAAGGACTTGAACACTGGGAGAGCCGTGCACCGGCTTGTTGAGGACAAAGGCTTGGGGGATTATGTTGCAGTGAAGAACGCATTGATCGACATGTACGGGAAGTGTAGGAGCTTGGAGGATGCACGAAGGGTGTTTGATCACTGCAAACATGATAAAGATGTTGTTTCTTGGACAGCGATGATTGGCGCTTATGTGCTGAACGACCGTGCTTTTGAGGCCATTTCTCTTGGTTGTCAGATGCTGATGTCTGGGGCAGCATGGCCCAATGGAGTGACAATGGTGTATCTGCTCTCAGCATGCGCCAGCATGCCGTCAGGGAAGCATGCCAAGTGCACACATGCACTCTGCATTAGACTTGGCCTTAAATCAGACATTGCTGTTGAAACTGCGCTTATCGACGCTTATGCGAGGTGCGGTAAGATGAAGCTGATGAGATTAACACTTGAGAGGGGCTCATGGCGTGCAGAAACATGGAATGCAGCCTTGTCTGGTTATACCGTCAGTGGACGGGAGAAGAAAGCTATAGAATTGTTCAAGCGGATGATTGCTGAATCGGTGCGCCCAGACTCTGCAACAATGGCAAGCATCCTGCCGGCCTATGCAGAATCTGCAGACCTGAAAGAAGGGAAGAACATTCACTGTTTCTTACTGACTCTCGGATTCCTCAGAAGCACAGAGATCGCCACTGGTTTGATTGATGTCTATTCTAAGGCTGGTGACTTGGATGCTGCGTGGGCTCTCTTCCAGTGGCTACCTGAGAAGGACGTTGTTGCCTGGACAACGATCATCGCCGGGTACGGTATACATGGTCACGCCCGAACTGCCATCCTGCTCTACGACAGGATGGTGGAGTCAGGAGGGAAGCCGAATACTGTGACCATCGCCACTTTGCTGTATGCATGCAGCCACGCCGGCATGATAGACGAAGGCATTAAGGTGTTCAAGGACATGCGCAACGTCCATGGTTTGATGCCAAATGGCGAGCACTACTCGTGCCTGGTTGACATGCTTGGCCGTGCTGGGAGGATTGAGGAGGCTCATCGTCTCATCCAAGATATGCCATTCGAGCCGAGCACCTCGTTATGGGGTGCTCTGCTTGGTGCCTGTGTTCTACACAAGAATGTCGAGTTTGGGGAGGTTGCGGCAAAGCGATTATTTCAGCTTGATCCGGAGAACACTGGGAGTTACGTGCTGCTTGGTAACATATATGCTGCAGCTGACAGATGGAGGGATGTTCAGGATGTCCGGAGAATGATGGTGGAAAGGGGCCTCCTAAAAGAACCAGGATCTAGTTTGGTTGAGGCAAGATCTGTACAATGCCGAACAGCAATGCCATAGAATGTAAGTTTTGTACTTATATGAGATAGATCAAAGCACTCCATCTTTTATGCAGATTCTATCAGTTGGAAAATTGACTAAAATTTTAAGAAAAAAAAAATACTAATTGTTGCCCTGGAATTAATAAATAGTCTTCCCTTACAATAGAGAAGATTACATGTGGATCTTACTGGTGGAATCAAACCAAAGAAACTAGAGACGTGGAGTACCTGAGTACCTGCACCATTAAAAAAACGGGAAACGTATCAAACTCACGCCATGTTGTTTTGATGCCACAAATGATTTTTCTATGCAAGGGGAGCTGCTATAGCGATGGGTGGTGGCGCGCATGTTGGTTGCACACAACGCTTCTGGTTCTCACACACCAAGGAGGGGACGTGCTTGGTCAAATGCTCCTCTCCGAACGTGGTGGCATCATGCAAGCCTCCATCTCCACCGCCAGCCCTTCCCTCCCTATATTTTGCCTCCTCCTTCCTCTCTTTCAGGCCTTCAAATCTTGCTCCTGCTCGCGTTTTGGCACATTCCCTCCTCTCTCCTCCTTGCAGGGCCTGTCTGTTTCTCACCATAGTAAGGAAGGAAAGAAGGAAGGAAGAGGAAAAAAAAGGATCATCAACCATGGTGAGTGCAGTTCAATCTCTTTCGTTCAGAATGTTGATCAAGATCTGTCCATTAACGAAATGGTGTATGTTGTGGGGATATGTAAGTCGAATTCGGCGTCGGGAATGGCCGTGTGTGACGAATGCAAACTCAAGTTCCTGGAACTTAAGGCGAAAAGGAGCTTCCGCTTCATCGTGTTCAAGATCAATGAGAAGGTCCAGCAGGTGGTGGTGGACAGGTTGGGGCAGCCGGGTGAGAGCTATGACGACTTCACTGCCTGCTTACCAGCAGATGAGTGCCGCTACGCGGTATTTGATTTTGACTTTGTCACTGATGAAAACTGCCAGAAGAGCAAGATATTCTTCATCTCCTGGTAACAATTCCCCTGTCAACATAGTGTCATATTCTTGTTGATTTCATCAACATGTAAATTTCTATTTACATAGCATATTTTTTATGTTTGGTTTTGTTTCGATCTTACGTGTGGCAGTTACTGACCTAAAAGTCTCAATTTGGATTGAGTTGTTTGTGAGCAATTGCCTGCTTACGTTAGATTATTGCAGTTTGGTGTTCCCTTCGATCTTCAGACTTACCAGGTGTAACGAAACACTTTTTTATAGGATGGGTTAACTGCACTTTTGTCACTTGTTCAAAAGCACATTAGCACTTCAAATTCATTATCAAAGGGAAACGCAGAAATATATTTCATAGTTTCTATTTTACAAAAGTGTAAAATTAGCTTAGATTAGGTTGAAAAAGGAACAAGAAAGAGGCATAATTATTAGCCTATCAATTTTTAGCTAAAAATAGCATCATAGATCTAAAATTAGACACTTTGATATCAGGCATCTCTTTGCTTATCAAAATTGTTATCAGCACTAATGTCTTCGCTACCTGTACTTAAAATGTTCTTTTCTATGAGAATGCCTCACTGCCACTAGTGATTATTAGACATATTATCTACTTTTACGGTAAGGAACAATTTTGATAGGGGGATGAGGTCAGTGAGACAATGAACAGTGCCAATAATCTAAAGGAACAATGCTGCTTTTGGTCATTTCTGCTAAAGCTCTTTTGTGCCCACTGTTTCACTGTTCACCCAAGCCATGGATCTTAAGAAACTGATATTAGCATGTAAAGAAAATTGAATTCCTTGCCAAAAAAATGTAAAGCAACCTTATATTACAATTACAGATAACAGCCTGACAGACACTGAATTGATCTTTTTCCCATATGTTGGATTTGTGGATCGATAACTTCAGGAATTAATCAACATATCTCAGGATTATGTCTCTAAACACTGCAAGCTGTTTGGCACTACCAGTTTCTTCTTTATTTGAATAATGAATAAATCATGACAGTTAGATTATTAACTGTAAGCATCATAAAATATGTTTATATCCATCAGCTTGTCAAACGCCCAATGTAACAGAACTATATAATGCTATTTCAATTGTAACACTGAGGCAATGTGTTTGTGCATCTTACTCTCTGCAGGGCTCCTGATACATCAAGGGTGAGGAGCAAGATGCTGTATGCTAGCTCCAAGGATCGGTTCAAGAGGGAGCTGGACGGCATCCAGGTGGAGCTGCAGGCCACTGACCCGAGTGAGATGAGCATGGACATCGTCAAGTCGCGAGCCCTCTGAGAAACACAGGCCGGTTACTGCAATCCCCAGGAGCGAAAAGGCGTTAATTTGCTACAGCTCCTCTGCCTACAATTCCTTCCCGTTGGCGATGGTCAACCATTTTCTTGTCATTCTTTTCCTGGAAGCAAATGTGTTGCATTCTGTATGAGACTGTATTGCCGTTTTTCTCTTTCCCCCGTCGTTGGTGCCATAGTCGTGTTACTGCTGTAAACTAGAACATGCTTTCGTTTTGAGACTTGGATACTTTTCTCATGAGTCCTTCCACCATGCTGGTATGCTAAATCAGTAAAGGCCGTGGCGTCATATGGTGCCAGTTGTGAAGCCTGTTGTACGGTGTACCGTAGTAAATCACTGAGTTTTCACCCCTTTGATTTTTCTCATCTGTTTGGATGTCGCCCCTGTGCATGTCTTTTCCTAATACTACATGCAACATGTCACTAGATGAGAGTGCTGTGTTTATATTGTCGAAACATTTAACCAGAAAGAATTGAGAATTGTATGTTCTCTCATGTTTTCTGTGCTTGTTTGGCATAGCTCCAGCTCCACCTCTACTGGAGTTGGAACCTAGCCAAACAGTTTCAGCTCCACCTAAAATGATAGCGGAGCTAGATGGAGCGCTATCACAAAATGAACTAGAGATGTGGAGCTGAGGGCTTGTTTGGTACAGCTCCAACTCCTAAATTTAGCTCTAGGAGTTGGATCTGGAATGGAGTTGTGGAGCTGCCTAAACCCAGCTCCATTCCCATTTTTTGTGGAGCTGAAACTGTTTAGCTGAGCTTTAGCTCCAGGAGGGGTGCAGCTGGAGCTGGAGTTGTGCCAAACAGGCCCAGTTTAGGCAGCTCCACAACTCCACAACTAACTCAACTCCTGAAACTAAATTTAGCAGTTTGAGCTCTACCAAACAGTTTCCTCGGCCAAAAAAAAATCACTCGTTAACTAAACATATGCACAGTTCACCCGAAGTTGAAATAGTTTAAGTTAAGCCATCTAACTAGAATGTGGAGTGCTTTTTTTCTCGTGTGAGAAGAAAACCAGTTATACCAGAATTTTGTAGATATCTCATAGGAGATTACCAAATTGCCGTATAAAAAACCTAGAAGTGTTCATGGGTGCTATAATATCGATGAATATGAGTTTCGAAAAAAAATGTGAATATGCAAAAAAGAAATGGCTATGAACTACTCTCGTTTTCCTGGACCCAAATTGACAAATTCCTCCTATTGATCTTTGATTGCGTGGTACCTCTTGCCTGTCTTTATATAGAGGGTGGAAGGTGCTCGTTTCCTACTTTTAGCTATTATATTCATATTCATATTCATATATTATCACGGTGTGAATAAGCCTTCAAAGTTCAAACTTGTTGTCAAAGGGGTATAAATTATTATGCATTTCAAAGAAAATGAAAAAAAAAGTTATTGGTTGTGCGGCATGTTCAAATTAAAATGGTCTAGATTAATACTGAAGAGACCATGTCAAAATACATACACTAGCATGTTCGGCCGTTGGTTACAACGATGCCCTGGCCCGTAGGCCGTGATTAGTTCGTTCGCTATAACTGGTGGTCATGTAGCACTGCATGCATGTATCAGGCAACCGAACAAACCCACAAATTAGAAAACAGCTGAAATTCAGACAATGAATTATTGAAATACAAGATAAAAAGTCCATGACAAATTAAACAAAGGAAGCTACCTAAATTTGGTCAGAAGTACGTAAAATATGACTAGCCATTTGATTTATTCATGTTCAGGAAAATATATAACATGCATTGTTGACGAGTGATACTCGCGGACCGGATAAATAGAGTATTGGGGTACGTTGGAGCAGGGGTCTACGTAGTACGACATCAAAACATACAAAAGAAAAGGATTATACTGGTTCAGGCACCTTATCAGATAATAGCCCTAGTTCAGTTTATATGGGATTGATGATGATGAGAACAGATTAGAAAGAAAGTAACCAAAACAGGCGATACCGATGAGATCGTAGTCGAGGGATTCGACGAGATCTCCCGGCGAGTTGGCTCCGTGAACTCCGGCTTCGTAAACTTTGGTGGGTGTATTGGTGATGAGATGCGATGCCCTTTGCCTCTCCCTAGGGGTCCCTTTTATACCGTGGAATACCTTCACCCTCAAGTAAAACTTGGAGATATGTAAACTGACACGATATACTAGAGATTTTACCCTTTCCGAGTAGGACTTCGGCAATTCCTAAACTCATAGAGATATTTTCCATAACTTGAGATAAATTTCTAAAGCGTATACGGAAACAACCCGCATACGTGAAGGTATACTTCATCGGTATATTCCATAAGTCGTAGGATAGAGGGTATGCCTTATCCGTAACCCTGACAGGCATAACTACCAAAAAAAATACGGCCATGGAAATACATAAGGCATGCTATTAATTCTATAAGCAATATGAAAATAAACATATTGATCTACCACGAATGAGCGTGGTTTCGACCCACTACTTAACCAAAATGTTGGTGGGTTCATGCTTGACTATGAACTTATAAGGGTATACACCAAGATAGAATAAGATCGCATGGATAAATCATAGTGTAACCTATTCGACTAAGTCTGTGAGATTCTAAATGATGGACCTTGGCGATATGGTCGGTGGCTAGGCTTTGGGATTCCTTTGAATATCAAATCGATATATGTTTTTGTATGGCTTACAGTAGCGAAGCTACGTGTAGTAATGGCAATGCTACGAGGAAATAGTTTTTGCAAAACAACCCAAAAAACTATTGATATTTGTGTTGCAACAATATAAAACTTAAAGAATTTTACAACTTTAACCCCACAGGTTGTAGTCGCTGGCTACGCCACCTACGGCTTATCTTGATTGATATATAACTTGATGCTCTCCCATTCAAGGATGTGATGTCATTATACCTTAGGGTTGCCCCCTTCTTCAAGAGTTCAAGTAAAGTTTGGGAGACAAGGATACATATTGAGCAGTTGTGGCTGTACGCCAGTCGAACCATGTACTTTACCCCAATATGCCACCACTTCTTACCCAATCTCTATTTCGTGGATTTATTTTTTATATAATTTGGTGTGCGGTATTTTCCGTTTGAGATATGTGCCATGCAGGGTACATCATTTACCTAGGACACTAACACATGTGTTATTCTACGACATCGTTGTTGTTTATTGGTATATAGCAATGTACACTTCAGTTACAAATCCTATCTTACTATAAATTTGATGACCACTAACTCTTAAAACTCAACATAGAACCATGCCACATCATCACCCACTATCAATAATTACATATTTAACCTTAAGCAAGCACACAACATCATCTATAATTTATTTAATTATACAAATCAACATGCAAGTATATCAAATTATTACCCCTCACATCATTTCTACAATATTTTAACAAATATATCTATTATTTTTATAATATTTAACATATAGTTATCAATATGTTCTACATTAAATCGTGGGTATCATTTGTTTGTTTTATGATAAGTACTGATAAACCCTCACGTTTCATTATTTTATTTTCTATTTTCTCCTAGCTTGATTGTCGAAAAATATATATTGAAAACTGCTTAGTAATTCTCATGCAAAAGCGCGGGGAATCACCTTGTATAAATAATATCGGGAAGCGACGATAGAAATTTTCTACTTAAGACCCAAAAGATACCTTATGTAATAATCCGAAGCATCAAAGTACCATCCAACTGTATAAAACATTGGTAAGTTCTCAGCTTCCACACTTGTAGGATCAAGAAGGGCCGACTAGAGGGGGGTGAATAGGCGGTTTTTCAAACTTTTGGCTAAAACCGAGTTTTGTATGCGGAAGCGTAAATCAAAATGGTTTTGTACAATTCAAAACCTAAATCAACTAGTCTCAAGTAAGTGCACAAAGAAGCTAGCCTATGTTGAGGTTTGCAAGCCTAGGGTGATAATAGCACAAATAAACTCTAGTATGTAAACTTGCTCAAAGTAAATTTGCACAAAATAAAGGAGACAAGAGACAAGGAATTTTCACCGAGATTCGGAAACTCGCCGGTTTCCTAATCCCCGTTGAGACGAGCCCAACTCCACCGCTCAACCACGAAGCCACCGCACGCCCCCTTCGTTAAGGGGTGGGCAAGGCGGGAGCCGGCCCACGGAGAGGACTACCAAAGCCTCGATTACTAGGGTAGTTCTTCCTTCACTCCGAAGGTGGTGAACTCCAAACCACTCACAACCGGCGCCAGGCCTCCTCCACAATCTCCTCGGAGAGGTCACCGGGTAACACCTCCACAAGCCGTCTAGGAGGCGGCAACCTCCAAGAGTAACAAGTCTAGGATGCTTGCCGAGGATGATCAAGTGCCACACTAGCTATAACAATGAAGCAATGCACTTGGATTGGCTTAACTCACTCTCTAACACCTCACTAGATAAACTAAGTGCACAAGGGTGTGAGAGCTCTTGCAAGGGTTCAAGATAATGCAATGGAGTGCCAAAACCTTGCCCTTGCTGCTGGGGAGTGGGTATATATACCCCCAACCACCAAAACTAGCCGTTAGAGTCGAAATCCCCAACTCTGTGCTCTGCCGGTCAGACCGCCATAGAGTGGCCGGTCAGACCGGACTACTTTGTAACGAATAGAAAACTAGCCGTTATAGGGCAATCATTGAGCCCACTTAACCTGGCCGTTCTGACCGCAGTGAAGCGGCCGGTTAGACCGTCCACGGCTCGGTCAGACCGCCATTGGCTCGGTCTGACCGGTTGCGGCTCTGGCGGCTCTGTATCACCACCAAAAACCAGACCAGTGCAACAGACCAGTAGGGCCGGTCAGACCGGCCTTACCACGCCGGTCAGACCGGCTAACAGCCCCGGTCAGACCGACCTAAGGCCCACGGTCAGACCGCAGGTCACTTTTCAGCACAACCAACCGTTAGTAAAACGGCGATATCTCTTGACTCGGATCTCGGAATTTGGTGTTCTCGGACTCTATGGAAAGCTTATTCAAAGGGATATCCAACCCATGAACAATCCATCCAAGAAACACAACTTTTCTCAGGGAGAAATGGCTCACACTCCAAAGGATACTCCACCGGACATAACCACATGAGGCTACCCAAACCTATAGGATGTGCCCACTTCTCTCTTTGTTTGGGACTTGATAAAACTCACCACACTTGGCTAGACAAGCCCACAAAATGCACATATATGCATATGAACTAATATGGTACAAAATCATCCACATGCTCGCTTCATAGACCCCTCTTGATAGTACGGCACCTATCTAGTAAATCCAGTCTACACCAAACACCAAGACCGGGAAAAAGACTAAGAAAACATTCTTAGCTCCATTATACCTTTGCCTTGCGCCATCCAACTTGGGGTCAATGCTTGAGCCAACATCAACACTTGTGACCATTCGGTTGAACCATGTTTATGCCGAGGTCTTTGCCATCATTTGTCAAGACTTTATTCTCATCACAAGCTTGACTTCATTCTTGCCAACATGACGATGTCCTTGGCTTGGTGACCATTAACCCATGGTGTCATTCATTAGCCTCATCGCAATTAGATCTATTCCTTTGCACGGCTCAAAGGAAAACATTAGTCCCAACAAATCGGTTGGCATCCTCCACTTGGTGACCAACCGGTTGCATATGAAAGATATGGATATGTTTGTTGAGTATTCATTAACATCATAAGTGTCATATACTCGTATGCAAGCTCAAGTGCAAAGATCCGATATATATAATAGGTGAACAACATGGATCTAAAACATGCACAATAAATGTATAGGATTTGCTCCCCCTAAGTATATGCATACAAAGAAATATACAAGAGAGACAAGTGTACGCATAAGTAAAGAAGAACCAATGGGGGTTTATCCTATACACATAGAGAAGGCATATGTAGTAATGATGAAGATAAAAAAAAAACACATACCTTCATGATCTCCATGTTCTCAATGTAAAGGAGACTAAGTAAACATTAGTCTCACACTTATATAACAATAACATGGAAATCATATATATGAACCTATCAAAAAGTAGGAGATAAGAAGTGATACATATCGCTTTATCTCCATGAATTTCATCTATCACCAAAGTAACAATTACACAAATTGTTTAATCCAAGATCTTTCAATCTTTTTTCTCTTTTGTGATAGATAATAATCCGATATAAACAATACAAGGAGATGAGATGAAAGATAATTTCAAATCAAGGTAGAGATCTTATAATGAACAAAATATAGAATAAGCTCCCCCTCAAGATGTGCATACATATGGATATGAAGGAATGCATATGCACATAATCAATCAAGATCAATGAGGGAGCTCACACTATATTTTGGATCCACAAGAGAGACCAAGTTAGAATATGTGAAGTTTAATACATACCTCCCATCATTTTTACTTTCATATCCAAATAAGACTAGTCAAAGAAAGACTCATAAAAACGTTAGTCTCATATAATTAGATTTGTCATTAATCAACGAAACCAAATTAAGGCACTTGAACTTACAACACTAGCATTAGATGGAATGTGTTCTACTTCCTCTGTTTCAACTATCTATATACTTAATGTCCACTAATTTTTAAAGCTCAAATGTAAGTGTGCTATATCACCACCCACTAGCAATTATTATTTAGAGTATTTTAAATCATACGTAAGTGTGCAACATGATCGCCTACTAGCAATTATTATCTAGAGTATTTTTAAATATCATGCAAACATGACATATTATTTACAATTTTATTGTAGTTTTAAAACACAATATGTAAGCAATGTCAAATCATTATCTCCAAAACATTTTCACATTATTTAAACATATATATCTATCTACATCCATTCATCCACATATCCTAAAGCAAAGCGCGTGTATCAACTGGTATAAGCAATTATAAGGTTGAGGAGAACAGATTTTGGGTACCCTCGATAAATGAGGACTGGTTAAGATTGGGAGAGGTAAGATAGGTAGAAATTTAAGTGGGAAGCGATTGATATGATAAGTAAATAGTGCTAAAAATTATTTTATTGTCGAACAATGTTTAAATCATAGAAGTATTTAAATCTTGGAATGTTGTGAGTAGTTTTCGCAACTCTGCTTTTCACAGCTCGTCCTGGTCCAGGTTCCGTGTGCCATCGCTCGGCCCAATGGCTTATTTCAGTTCCCTCCCGCAAAACAGCCCACGAGCACACGTACGCGGCCCTGCAACACTCTGCAAGGGCAAAGCCCATGCCACGTTTCCTCGAGCCTAAACGGGCGCGACACTCCAAACCCGTATTCACCAGACCGGCCCAGCTAGAAAGCAGCCGCGACCCGTGAACCCCGCGACGACGCCGCTCCTTCGCCTTCCTAGCCTGGCCGCTTCCCTCTCTCTCCTCTCTCCTCCTCCTCCTCCTCCGCCTCTCGGGCGGCCACGGCCTCGCCATGCACCATGCCATGCCACCGCCGCTATTCTCCCGCGGGCATTTTCCCCCAGAGGCCTCCTGGTTCTCCCCGACCGCACACCTCAGCCTCCACCGTTTCCCCCAAAAATTCCTACCCAATTTTTTCCCCATTGCGTTTGATCCTTCCCAAATCCCAACTGCTCCAGGAGCTAATCGATCGATTCCTCGCGCGTTTCTCTTGATTTTGTTTGTTTGTTTTTTTGTTTTTGATGGAGTGAGCCTACGTGATGGGGGAGGAGGACGCGCCCGAGATGCCTGACGCTTCGCCACGGCTGCCGTGGGAGCCCGGTGGCGTCGAGCATTTCGACGCCGCGTTGCTCGGCGATGCGGCGTACATCGTCGACGAGGAGGAGGTGTCGGACGTGGAGATGAGCGAGGGATCGCCGGTGGCACCCTCGGAGTCCTCCGCGCTGCCTTCTCCGCCATCGCTGCGGAAGCGCCTGGCGCCGGTCGTGCCGTCGGACGTGCCGGAGGAGGTGGTGCGGGCGGTGGACGCGGTGATCATGGGCGGCGGCCTCGAGCGCCTCCGCGAGATGGTCTCCGGAGAGGACGGAGAGCTCTCGCATTTCGTCGTGGACGTGCTGATGCTCACGATGGGCGGCGTCGACGGTCTGGACGAGGGGGCAGGCAACGGCGCCGTCACGTTGCCTAGCATCATGTCCAGCTCGCGCGCGGCAGCCATCGCGGCCGAGCTCCTGCCCTACATCCCCTGCGGCGTCGAGCCGTCGCCACGCACTCGCATGGCCCTCGCCCTCCTCGCCACCCTCAGCTCCTGTACCCGAAACCGCACCATGTGCACTTCATCGGGCCTTCTCGCCATCCTTCTCGACGCTGCAGAGAAGCTGTTCGTCGGAATGGGTCAGAGAAGCAAGTGGGACGGAGCACCGCTTGTGCAATGCATCCAGATGCTGGGTGGGCACTCGGTTAGTGTCAAGGACCTACATTCCTGGCTCCTCCTGATCAAGAAGACACTTGGCACGTGCTGGGCCACGTCGCTGACCCTTGCGTTGGAGAAGGCTGTGGGCTGCAAGGAGGCCAAGGGTCCTGCAGTGACATTTGAGCTCGGTGGGGAGGGCTCTGGCTTGCTTGCCCCTGCGGAAAGCCGATGGCCATTCTCTAACGGTTTTGGTTTTGCAACGTGGATATATGTTGAGTCATTCTCGGACTCGCTCAACACAGGCATGGCTACAGCAGCAATTGCAGCCGCCGCAGCCTCAACGTCCGGGAAGTCATCACCGTCAGCAGCAGCCGCTGCTGCTAGCACACTTGCGGGAGAGGGGACGAAGCACATGCCCCGACTTTTCTGTTTCCTCACTATGGATAACCATGGCGTGGAGGCCTACTTCCATGGCCAGTTTCTGGTCGTGGAGAGTGGGGCTGGGAAGGGGAAGAAGGCTTCTCTGCATTTCACTTATGAATTCAGACCACAGTGCTGGTATTTTGTTGGTTTGGAGTACACAAGCAAGCAGGCCCTGCTAGGGAAGGTCGAGAGTGAATTGCGGTTGTATGTGGATGGGGAGCTTCATGAGAGCTGTCCATTCGAGTTACCTCGCATCTTGAAACCTCTGGCCTTCTGCTGCATTGGGACGAACCCACCACCAACTATTGCGGGCCTGCAGCAGCGCCGGCGACAATGTCCATTGTTTGCAGAAATGGGGCCTATCTACATCTTCACAGAGTCAATTGGGCCTGAGAGAATGAGCCGTATAGCTTCTAGGGGTGGTGATGCACTCCCCAGCTTCAGCAATGGTGCTGGTTTGCCTTGGAAAGCTACAAATGCTCACATTAGGCACATTGCAGAAGACAATTATACACTTGACATTGAGATTGGAGGAAGCTTACATCTTCTTTATCATCCTAGTCTACTCAATGGTCGATTCTGTCCTGATGCTTCACCTTCTGGTTCAACAGGTTTGTTTTATACTTGCCTTTTTCTTTATATTGTTCAGACTGTTGTTGCACTCCTATCCACCTGATAATTAAGTAGATTATAAATTGCCAGTCATACTTTCCTTGCTTAGTTTCTACTCCCTCCGTTTCATATCATAAGTCGTTCGACTTTTTTCTTAGTCAAACTTCTTTAGGTTTGACCAAGTTTATAAGAAAAAACAGCAACATTTACAACACCAAACTAGTTTCATTAAATTTAGCATCGAATATATTTTGATAATATATTTGTTTTGTATTGAAAATGTTAACATACTTTTCTATAAATTTGGTCAAACCTAAAGAAGTTTGACTAAGAAAAACCTAAAGAAGTTTGACTAAGAAAAAAGTCAAACGACTTATAATATGAAACAGAGAGAGTACTTTGTTACTTGGCAGCTGAACCATAGTCTACTTACAGGCTCACAATCGTGGTTAAATAGTTACACTAATGTTTCTCAGTCTGCTAAAAGATTATCCTATTACTTCCTGCTTGGGTTGCCTGCTATTGCCTAGCACGTTCTGCATAACTTTTCTATCTGGCATCAATCATGCCTATATTGAATATTGATCCAAACAAAATGTTATAGTCCCATGCTGTTAACGATTATCTGGGATCAGGGTGTTTCCAATGGGTGTAAAAACACATGCCATGCAATAATATAACTTACAAAGGCACAAAGGCCTGGGGTTGATTTAGAAGAATCATTACTGATATTATTGGATGTTGAACCTCAGGTACCCACAGAAGACCCGCAGAAGTTCTTGGGATGGTTCATTTATCATATCGAGTGCGACCTGCAGAATCATTGTGGGCATTAGCTTATGGAGGTCCAATGGCTTTGCTACCATTGACTGTGAGCAATGTCGAGATGGATAATATGGAACCTATACTCGGGGATTTGTCATCGTCTCTTGCAACTGCTTCTCTTTCTGTTCCTATTTTTAGGATTATTTCGCTGGCAACTCAACATCCTGGAAATAAGGAAGAGCTATGCCGTGCCCATGGACCAGAGCTTTTATCACAAGTGTTACATTACCTATTAGAAACACTATCGAGATTAGAAAGTGGGGAGAAAGAGATACTGAGTGATGAGGAGCTTGTTGCAGCAATTGCATCTCTGTGTCAGTCTCAAAAAAATGATCATGGTCTAAAAGTGCAGCTCTTTAGCACTTTGCTGTTGGACCTGAAGATGTGGAGTTCATGCAACTACGTTTTGCAGAAAAAGCTTCTATCTTCACTTGCGGACATGGTTTTTGCAGAATCGGCTTGCATGCATGATGCAAATGCACTACAGATGCTCCTTGATGGGTGCAGAAGGTGTTACTGGGTAATTCATGAAGCAGATTCAATCGATACATTCACATTTACTGGAACTGAGAGACCTTTAGAGAAAGTGAATTCTCTTGTTGATGAGCTTTTGGTTGTTATTGAACTGTTACTAGGAGCAGTATCTTCTACATTGGCTTCTGATGATGTTCGCTCTTTGGTGGGCTTTGTTGTTGACTGTCCACAACCTAACCAGGTAACTGGACTTTGCACATTCCATGAAGCAAATACTGTTCTCATCGTTTCGCCAGCATTTCCCTTGTTCATTGTGATGATGTTTACACCTGCTCCTTCCATATCTAATTTTTGAATCTTTCTGGTTTGCCAGAACATGTAAAGGCTCACACATTAGTAACATATTCTGATATGTTAGTTTCAATCACGAAACAAACATTCTTGACATAGTTTTGTTGGCATTATGATGATGCTTACACTTGATCCTTTCATATCCAATTTTTAATCTTCATGGTTCATTAGAACATGTTAAGCTCACATCTCAATATATAATGAGATGTGTTAGTTTCAGTACAGCAAAATTCCAAAGTAACAGTACTTTGTTAATCACATCATTGCTAGATTTTGAACTATAAAATGTTTCTTCGCAATTATTTTCTTCTAAAGATCAAATGTGGTTTCTATGATTTGTCACATATATATTTTCTACTTTCCTTTAGTGAATGAGATATGCAGCCAACCCATGATCTCAATCTACATATCTTCTTTAAGTGGTAACTGAGTAAGAGTGTGCTGTTGTGGTGATTTTAACGATATGCTTTGTCAGGTTGCTAGGGTTTTGCTCCTCATCTATAGATTGATTGTACATCCAAACACATCTAGAGCCAACGTGTTTGCTCAGTCATTCATTTCCCGAGGAGGTGTAGAGGCATTACTTGTTCTTTTGCAAAGGGAGGCTAAATCTGGTGATAACAATATTTCCGACAGTTGTATTGTGCCACAGAATTCTCTGTGGAATGCTGGTTCTGACCCAAAATCTACTAGTAGTGATTTGGATTTGAAAACTACTGCTGGTGAAGCAAACTGCAATGGTCATAAGACTCAACCATTGGAGCACCATGAACCACCCTGTCACGAAGGCAGCACTGAACCTGGATTCTCTAGCAAATGGTGCTTATTGAAGAATCAGTTCCTAAAGAATCTAGGTGGCATTGACTTTCTGAATATTGCAGACAATGTTCAGAACGACATATACAATATCGATAATGGAGATGGAGTTCTTGTTGGAATTGTTCATGTTTTGGGTGCTTTAGTTGCATCAGGTCACCTGAAATTTAACTTGCCTGCTGCAAAGTCAAAGTTGCCCAGCAGTTTCCTAACTACCTCTAATGGCGAAGGAAATTCCATGTTTGAAGACAGAGTTTCTTTGTTGCTCTTTGCAATGCAGAAAGCTTTCCAAGCAGCTCCAAGAAGGCTTATGACCAGAAATGTCTATAAAGCTTTATTTTCTGCTGTGGTATGGTGTTCTTTAAGCCTTTAAGTTCCTTGTGAATAATTAATATACAACACGTTTCCATAATTACACTAATGGGTCCATGCCAGTGATGCAATCATGACTTTTAGGATGGTGCTGCAAACATAAGTGACACATTGCAACAAAAAACTTCAACAGGAACCTCTATAGTTCAAACAGAACTACCAGTTAACGAGTCTTTATGTTCAAGAGGTTTTTACATTATCATCACTAACTCGAACAGAAAACTTTAGCTCAACAAATGTAACCAAACATTTATCAAAAGCTGGCCATCCATGTTTTTGGTTTCTATTGGGTTATATTGATCTTCTTTTTACTGGAAATATTTTATTATGTTTATCATTTTCCCAATCATCTTGGAAGTATTTGAATAAGAGACATTCGAGAACATTTTTGAAACAAATAAAGCCCTAAATTTTGGTTAAAAAAAAGAAAAAAAACCCTTAATTTATTTTACTCCGCTTCTCAGTAGTGGAAGTTTTGCTCATTATAGATTCAACTGCTTGTACTCTGAAATTCCTTAATTGTTGACTTGTGTTCTTCAATGCAGATCAATGTTCCTTCAGCAAATGGTAGCTTGAAACTACATGATTCTGGTCACCGTGTTAAGCATACTCCACTTTTGTCAGTTCTACTCCGTTCTCTTCCATTTGCATCACGGGCATTCCAAGCCCATGCTATTCAGGTTTTTTTTACTGATTTGTTAAATTTAAATTGTCTTGATTTTCTGTTGACTTTAAGAACCTGATGGTACCACAGATAACATTATTGGCATGGATTGTACCAATATCATTAAACATTGTATTTAAATACACGACGTGCAGATGTTTTGTAAATCTTAAAATAAGTATTATCTTTTTTACTATCGTATATCATCTTTCATAAAATCTCTTGTTTGATTACTTATTGCTTATATTATTTCAGGATCTTCTATATTTGGCCAGCACTAATAATGAGAATAGAATTGCACTGACTTCCATTGCGGAATGGCCCGAATGGATTTTGGAGGTCTTAATTTCAAATCATGAGGTAACGTTTCTGTGATGACAAATGAAAACATTTTTTAGTGAGGGTTACATTAATAGGTGACAGTTGTATTCTTCTTCTTGTTTTTTCCCCCTTTTGTTCATTCACTACTGGAACTTCTAATGTATAAAAATTGATATGTAGATGGGTGATAACAGAGGTTCAGATGGTCCAAGCTTAAGTATGATGGAAGACCATATATACAATTATCTAGCTATCATGTTGGAGCATTCAATGCGGCAGAAAGATGGGTGGAAGGCAAGTGACTTTGATATCATATCTTTCTATTTGATATTAACTTACTTTATAGGATTGTAACCTTTCTTTTTATGGTAACATTGTATCTGAGTTTTTCCAGGATGTAGAGGCAACGATACATTGTGCAGAATGGCTTTCAATGGTTGGAGGATCTAGCACTGGGGACCAAAGAATTAGGTAAACAAGAAGCATTGGCCCCATAACATGTTTTCCATTCATCCTGTCATTGTTTGATCTACTAGGCACTAACAGAAATTTTGAGGTGATAAACCACCACAATCAATAAGGTTGCTAAAGCATGAATACTTACAGGGTTTTGCCTCATATAATCTAAACCATTCCTTACAAAATATTCGTTTCTACCTTTCTAAAAAAGTTTCTCCTTTAGCATTCAGCCTTTTGCACTTTGTTACATCTCTCTCTTATTTTTCTGAGAATCTGAAGGAGCTTTGTCATGTCATTACGAAATACTCCCCTGTGTTTTTGAACTATATTGAATGTTGGTGCTTAAAACATATGTCAATCTTGATATGCTAATATTAGTTTGCATTTTCTTGTTATTAAGGCGTGAGGAATCGTTACCGATTTTCAAAAGGAGATTATTGGGTAATCTGCTTGAATTTTCTGCTCAGGAGCTTCAAGTTCAGGTAGATGTTGCTTCTCTTATAAAATATACTCGTCAGCCAATTCTTCTTGTATATTTTGTTGTTGCTACTTTCTACCTTCTTTTCCACATCAATCTGTTTAGACTTTTTACTCCCAGTTTGTGTAAAGTGATAGCAAATTTGGGGAATAAGTCATCGTAATAATTCTGTTTTGTTTTCTTGGTAATATTTATATACCACTTTACTAGGATTATAAGTGAAACTAGCTAACTCATGGAGTTAGCACAGGAAACTATACATGATTAATCTGGTTTCTAATTCCTTGCAACCTTGTAGAACTCCAAAATCATCTTCCCTGACTTAAGTTTCAGTTTAGGAAGGAGCATAGCCTTACCAAATAAGCATAGGGATAAGCAGGTGTCTGGTAAGAGCTTAGAATCACAAGACTCCTAATGTTGCTCCGCTAACTAGGTCCCTAGATTGAACATAGTAAGCTTGTATTACCACACTTTCACGTCATGATTGTGTGACCGCAGTAGCAATTCATTTTCACACTACTACCATCATTTGATATTTCCAGTGAAATAAAGAATTTATCCCTTTGCCTTTGTCTTCCAAACTTCACTTTTGTTGTGCACTCTTGAAACAGAATTAGTTCTTCATGATGTTGCGCAGAAAATTCCAGTTCAATTACTCATGAGTTCATTCTTAGGGACATAGCACATATTGTGTCTATGAAGGTAGAAAGTATTCAGTTAATTTTATTAGTCCGCAAATGATATTCTTTTATTATTTATATCCATAGCAGACTGAAGGAATCAATGCTGCAGCAGCTGGTGTTGCAGAGGAGGGTATGATGCCCAAGGAAACTAAAATCCAAGCAGATAAAGCTACCCATCTCTCTCTAGCCTTGGCTGAGAATGCAATTGTTCTTCTGATGCTCGTAGAAGATCACCTGAGGTCACGCAGTCAACATTATTTCTTATCGTGCTCAATTGATAGTGCTGCATCTCCTGCCTCAGGGGCTTCATCAGCTGCCACTAGATCAAATTCATTGAGCAGGACTGGTAGTGAACCTTTGGATGCAGGGGGCTCAAGGCAATCTTTGTCCAGTGATGCTGGTGGTCTTCCTGTTGATGTATGTATATCTAGAAGACCATATATCATAATTTTATTTGCATTATTTCAATCTAGTGTTCACTAACATGATAATGGAGCTCCAAAATTTTCAATTTTTTTTTCAATGTTGCTGCATATGACTGAATCAACTTTGATTTTTTTTCGAGGTCCTTTTATGAATTCACTATATTAATTATTTTGTCTTTGTCTAATGCTGTTAAACTCATAAATAGAATAATGTATGAGAAGACACCTGATTGTCCAAATTCTAAGAAAAATTTCTCGTGAAGAAAATTGAAAGTAAAGGATACTGCTATGAGATTTCTGAAGAGTTGGTGCTATGAACAATGTTTTTTGTGTCTCCCAGCCTTTCTTTGTACACACGTAGTTTTAGAATTGAAAATCTGTTTGTAGTTTGTAATTTCTTGACAAAAAGAAATGCGTGTACACTAATTTCTTGACAAAAGGAAATGTCTGTAAACTACTAGCTAGTAGCTGGTTGGCCATTTTATGTTGGTATACTGTACCTATTATCTCTATTATCTGTCTTGAATGTTCTTCTACATTCTTTCCTAGAACTCGACAAGCAGCTATTTCGTGGTAGCAATATGAGTATAATCCAAAAGGATATTTCATAGCCTGAACTTAACTTGCTTTGAACTACTTTTCACACCATCGTTTTGAATTCTATCTTTATTGTTGGTGTACAAAACATCAGGTTCTTGCTTCTATGGCTGATGCGAACGGGCAAATTTCTTCTGAGGTGATGGAACGTGTCACTGCAGCAGCAGCAGCGGAGCCATATGGATCTGTTAGGCATGCATTTGTATCCTATGGGACCTGTATTTCAGATCTTTCAGAAGGTTGGAAGTACAGAAGCCGATTGTGGTATGGTGTATGCATTCCACCCAAATCCAATATCTTTGGTGGTGGAGGAAGTGGTTGGGAATCTTGGAAGTCTGTTCTAGAGAAGGACTCCAATGGAAGCTGGATTGAACTTCCATTAGTGAAGAAATCTATTGCAATGCTGCAGGCACTTTTACTAGATTCTCAACTTGGGGGTGGCCTTGGCATTGGAGGGGGATCTGGGGCTGGCATGGATGCTATGAGTGCACTTAATCAGTTGTTGGATAGTGATCAGCCATTCTTTTGCATACTTCGGTTGACACTTGCTTCAATCAGAGAGGATGACAATGGGGAGGATGACATTTTTATGAGAAACATTAGCATGAAGAATGTCATATCTGAAGGATTAGGCTGTCAAACTGGAAGCATGATGATTCATGATGATAATTCTTGTTCGCCTTCCAGGAAACCTCAATCTGCGCTTCTGTGGAGGTACATAGTGTATAACCAGAAAAGTGTAGTGATTTAGAATAATAGCTTGTTCAAGTCATATTCTGAAAAAAAGGCTCTTAGCTCAGTAACCCTGCAAATATGTACTCCCTCTGTTAAAAAATATAAGGCATATTTTATTTCGTTAGGACAAGTCTTTGATCAACACTTACTATATTATGATATACTGCCACCATTTTTAATGTTTGACGCTGTTGACTTTTGAACATATGTTCAGCTATTCGTCTTATTAAAAAAAAAGAGCAAATATGCAAAAATGTTAGTCATGCTTAAAATACCTTTAATAATAAAACAAATCATAATAAAATAAATGATAATTATGTAAGTTTTTTGAATAAGACAAATGGCCAAACAAACATATGTTCAAAAGTCAATGATGTCAAACATTAAAAAACAGAGGGAGTATTTTTTATAACACAAAATTAATGTTATTATATTCTTATTCAAAAGTATTAACTCCCTCTATCCCAAAATATAACTTCTACTGCTCAAACCTAGTATTGTACTTTTACCATTAAACTTACCAATTACCATACTATCCCTACTACCCCGTTGTTTTATTATAGCCCCAAATAGTCTGGGCCTATACCTCATCTATACCGAGGAGGCAACCAAATCTTTTCATCCCTCTGTTAATACCCGTATGCTATACTTTGGGACAGAGGGAGTACTTATGATTATGCTTTTGTATCACATTAATAATATATTAGTAAAACATTTGTAATCAAAGCATTGTCCTAACAAAACAAAATACGCCTTATATTTTTTAATGGAGTATAAATTAGAGACTAACGTCCATCATGAGTCTGACAGCTGGTCCTTAGGGGACATGCCCACAAATGCCATTCTCCGACCTGTGCTATCTTCTGGTGTTACTGAACAATTTGCCCCAAAGTAGAAATGGGGTACAAGAGTCCAACATTCAATTTTGCCACATGTTTCCCTTTTCTTTTCTTTTTCTCAATGTGGCTGAACATCAAATACAGAACCTAATGAAAATATATGTGCATTGAACTCCTAACAGGAGTATTGGAGATTTTTTTCCCTTACTGTATGTTTTTGCACAATTAATTATGTGAATTAAGCTTTGTTTTTGGGTTACATCATGATCAATTCTTTCTCAGTGGTCGGTCTCAGCCTATATTCCAGACTAATTGTTTCTCCGTCATCTCTTCATTGATATTTTAATCCATATTATCTTCATTCATATATGTAATTCTTGTTTTTTGTACAGAGTGCTTGGTCCTATTTTGAATATGCCTGTTTCTGAATCTAAGAGACAGAGGGTTTTGGTTGCATCTTCTATTATTTATTCAGAGGTAATATCACGTTCCACTTCCATGGAAGCTTATGATCTGCATCTAACAACACACATGTACCATGGTGTAATCCAGGTTGAATAATTCAATGAAGTCCACATAAACTGCAGTTGCATTTTCTCATCGTTAATTATATATGGCCATGAAGGAAAAAAGTTATACCATGTGTTGTTGCCATCATATGCTATATAGGTTTTTATGGTGCTAAACTGTACATCTATTCCATTTGCAAGGAAAAATATATCATGGCCTACATGATATGCCCTTAGCCATAAAGGCAAGTGGTGAAGTCATAAAAAAGACCTATGGTGCTAAACTACATATCTATTTCATTAGCAAGGAAAAATATGTACAAAGAGCTATGTGTCGCATGAGCCAACCTAAGACTAGACTAGATGTCTAGATGACCATGTAGGTTAACTATGCTGTAAACAGATGCTACACTTGACAACTATTTTTGCGTCGATTTTAAGAAGGAAAAATGCTGTTGCTCATCCAGTGTATTTATGATTCATTATGATCCATAGTCCTTATAAAGATATATGGCAACTTTAGCTGTTATTTTAGAAGTCTCAAGTAAAATTTTCTGTGTTAGGTCTTGGAAATTTGTGGAACTCTATGAGCTGCTGTTTTCTTTTTTTGTTTTTAGTAGATAAAGCGAAGAAAGTTTATTATATTATATTATGCATTATTCATGAAGTTGTTTCTATCTTAACAGGTATGGCATGCTGTAAGTAGTGATAGAAAACCACTAAGGAAAAAATATGTTGGATTGATCATGCCACCATTTGTAGCTGTACTGAAAAGATATCGCTCTGTTTTGGCTGGAATTCATGAGCTCACATCTTCAGATGGACAAAATCCACTAGTTGTTGATGACTGTGCTTTAGCAGCAGACACTTTACCTATTGAGGTAACAATTGATTCTTCACAGTTCGTACACAATGGCTATCAACTTAAATTGCCTGGCAGTTGCGCTGATGCTGTATGCCTGTGTCAACTAATGTTGGTTTTACGTAGAGTAGAAGTTCTGGTTAGGAGAAAGACCCGGAGTCTTACCGGCTAGCACCTTGGTGAGCTAGCTAGCCTAGTTTTGAGCCTCACCACCTCTTAAAAAAAATCAATACGGGAGCTCCTCTCATATCCAGCTTAAAATGCTATGTTTGCAAAGTGTCTGAATTTGGCTAATTACCTTAAATCCTCATTCTTTTTAACAATTGCTCATCAGGCACTTCCATTTTGTGCTCGTGAAACTATGTGGTGTGTGCTGTGTACAGTAGTCACTTGTCCCAGTATCTCTCCTTTCTTTTATCTCTAGTCTCTTGAGTAGTTCATGGAATGCTTCAGAGCTAGTTTTGTCAAATATTTAAATGATTTGGATCATTAGCATAACTATAAACTACTTTGCAATAATTACTATTGAGAAAGACCTCTTCAGTTCTATGCTTTTCTGGAGGTTATCTGTTCATGGTGAGATTACTGTATGTGTCTTTTGAACTCAGGCTGCTGTCTCAATGATATCACCTGGATGGGCTGCTGCCTTTGCTTCTCCCCCGGTTGCAATGGCATTGGCCATGATTGCTGCTGGTACCTCTGGGACAGAAACAATAGCACCACCAACAAATAAGTTGCGCAGGCGTGACACCTCATTGCTAGAGCGTAGATCTGCTAAACTACACACTTTCTCAAGTTTTCAGAAGCCTATTGATGCAACACCAAACCTACCAACATCTGCACCAAAGGATAAAGCAGCTGCAAAAGCTGCTGCCTTGGCTGCTGCTCGTGACCTTGAGCGCAGTGCTAAGATTGGCTCGAGAAGGGGTCTTAGTGCTGTAGCAATGGCAACTTCAGGACAAAGGAGGGCTGCAGGTGATATTGAGAGGGCCCAGAGGTGGAATACATCTGAAGCTATGTGTGCTGCTTGGTTGGAGTGTCTTCAATCTGCTGATTCAAAGTCAGTATCAGGAAGGGATTTTTCTGCCCTTTCATACAAATATGTTGCACTTCTTGTTTCCAGTTTTGCATTGGCACGGAACTTGCAACGAGTTGAGGTATGTTGATATGGAATGGGAAGCTTCTGCTCTGATATTTAGGAATTACTAACTTGTGAATACACCATTGAGGCAACTTTTGGACATGCAGATGGAGAGGCGAACACAGGTAGATATTTTGAATCGTCGTTGTGCATCTATTGGAATTCGGGCATGGCGACGTCTTGTTCATTGCTTAATAGAGACAAGTAGGCTATACGGACCTTTCGGGGAACTTCTGTGTACTCCTGATAACGTACGAACAGTCCTGCTTTTCCTAAGATTTTCTTTTATATTACATTATTATGAAAAGCTCTATCCTTGATGACCAATTTATGATGATACAAATAAATTGTTTCAGTCAACAAGAGGAAAAAGAACATCTTAGCAGTAAACACTATGCATGCCTTCTTTTCTTATAGACATCTTGATTTGCTTTACTATTTTTCTACACAGATTTTCTGGAAGTTAGATTCCACAGAAACTTCATCAAGAATGAGAAGATTTATGAAAAGAAACTACAAATGGTCTGAACATTTGAGTATGGCCAATAATTATGAGGAGAACATGCTTCTATGTGATGGTGCAGAATCCAATTATAGCCACAGGGAAGATGCAGACTCTCTATTTGCAAATGCTCTTCGAACAAATTCTTCCATTATAGTAGCTGACGCAATATCAGTAGATGGAGGACATGGGAATGCCAAACAGACAGAAACTGAGACTATCTATAGCAGTGTAGATGATTCAACAAGTTCTGACTTTTCTAGTGTTCACAACTTGGTTCGATCGACCGTGGTTGCACCGTGTTACAGTTCTAGCAAAAATAATGAGAGAATTATTGTTGAACTGCCTTCATTGATGGTGCGTCCATTCAAGGTTGTGCGGGGAACCTTCCAAGTAAGTGGTTTCTAATGTACGTACTTTCACTTTTGTAGTTTTTCATGCATAAGGGTGTTTTCAAATTCTAATTAATGCCATTACTTCTTGGTCATGATTATGACATATTAGTTGTAAACTGAAGTTACAATAATCATGTCTACACATTCATGATTCCTTTCTGTTTTAGTAAAGTTAATATTTTTGCTGTATATCTTGGTCTTAACTGGATTTTAATCAATCTCAATTCTCTGATGAACATAACTAGTTATGTTTGTCATATCACTTTCTTTTTACATTATAAGTTGTTTTCTTGTATTTCTATTCATTTATGGTAGTATTCTGCTTCATCTCCAATGTAATATGCGAAAGATATATTAAGCCCTAGTATATAATGATTTTCCTCAGGTCACATCAAAGATGATTAACTTTATAATTGATGAGCATATGAGTGATAGCGATAGTTACATGGATGATGCTGCATCTACTAGTGGGCAATACGATCAGCAAGATAAAGATCGGAGCTGGTTCATATCTTCACTTCATAAAATTTATAGTAGAAGGTAAATGGTTCTTCATTATCCAGTATGGTGGTGTACATTGAACTTCTTGTTGCAGTCGTTAGTGTTAACTAATATAACTTTTGTGCTTTTATCATCTGTGTCCTTATCATATAATTATGGACTACTGAGTTAGCAGTAACCATTTATAGTACTTGCATGTCATACTGATTTAAATTAACTGTGCAGATATTTGTTACGGCGAAGTGCTTTAGAGCTATTCATGGTAGATAGGTCAAATTTCTTCTTCGATTTTGAGGTACATCCTTGATGATACTCTAGTTTACGTTGTTGGAATCATATGCACACTACAGCTACCTGAATATTTTGAAGATGTATATGATTTTTATCAGGATACAGAAGCATGTAAACATGCTTATCGGGCAATCGTTCATACCAAACCTCCTTATTTGAACAGCATTTTCCTAGCTACCCAGGTTGGTGTTCAGTGCAGTTCTGCAAACTTTAATGTTAAAATCTGTTTCTTACTGAAAGTTTTAATCAATTGTACTTTTGTTTTAGAGACCTGAGAAAATCCTTAAAAAGTCGCAATTGACAGAGCGCTGGGCTAGATGGGAGGTATCAATGCAATAAACCACTTTTTTCAGCCCAGCATGTTAAGTGTATTCAACACTTAAGTAGAGCCATCTCATTGTGCAGATTAGCAACTTTGAATACCTGATGGAACTGAACACTCTTGCTGGGCGCAGTTACAATGACATTGCACAGGCATGTTTGCTTCATAACTCATTTTCTGAATATAATAAATATACTACTGCATTTAAATGATCACTAGCTATTTATGCAGTACCCTGTTTTTCCATGGGTATTAGCAGATTACCACTCCAAAACACTGGATCTTGAAGATCCGTCTGCATACCGAGATCTTTCGGAGGTAGATCCTGTACCTCATTCCTTGCTGCCAGTTTAGACCTCTTTTGTTTTTTTTCTTCTTTTCTATTCATTAACTCTGTGGATGATACCTTTTTCAATAACCACTGGTAGTGATGCTTGAAAAATTTCAATGCAGCCAATTGGCGCTCTGAATCCTGCACGACTGAAGAAATTCCAGGAACATTACTCTAGTTTCAATGATCCAACCATCCCGAAATTTCACTACAGTTCACATTACTCCTGTCCTGGCACGGTACCTTTTCTCTTGTGCATGTTTTGAGTCAGCATTTTGCTTGCATGTGTTCCTTTTATTTGGAGTTAGATTAATTTATTAAGTCATCCCATTTGATTAATCGGTTCTATACTGTTCATCGATGACAATTCCTCCTGTAGTTGATTAGTGTGACTTTACATATTTGTTTTTTTTTCAAATACCCCGATTTCTGTGCTATTGGTTGTTGACATAAGCATCTACTGCAGGTCTTATATTATCTTGTCAGGATAGAGCCTTTTACAGCCCTTTCTATTCAGCAGCAAGGTGGCAGGTTTGGTCAAGATGATCACATGTTTTCTTGTATCAACAAAACATGGATTAGTGTCCTTGAAGACATGAATGATGTAAAAGAGTTAGTAAGTTTTGTTCAAAAATGTGCCTTCAATTCATTGTGATTCCTTAGTGAGTAAGTCCAATCAGAATCTTTGGTGGAACCTAATCATGTGATTATTTCTCTAGGTTCCAGAGATGTTTTACCTTCCTGAGTTATTTACGAATGTGAATTCGGTTGACTTAGGGTCAACTCAACTTACTGGAAAGCTAGGTAAGTTTGTTTCATTCTGTATGCATAAGGGAATGGAGCTGAACTCCTCTAATGTTGAGTTGTATTGCAGGCTCTGTGCAATTGCCTCCTTGGGCTGAGAACCCTGTTGATTTCATATGTAAACACAGGAAGGCTCTTGAGAGTGATTATGTCTCCGCTCATTTGCATGAATGGATAGACCTAATATTTGGGTACGTTATCTATGTGCTGTTCCTTTTTGTTGCCACCTCTTAGCTGCATTGCGTTATTTTACTTAATTATCTACTATTCGTCCCATATATGTTGGCCAGTGACATCGATGTCCTGCCCCATCCTTTGACCACTTGTTCAACCCTCTTGTGTTATCTTTCTTCCCAAAACTGACCCATGTCAGTAATTTTTTGTGCTGGAAATAGAAAGACTACTATCTGCTGAGACTGTTAGGGGATGTTTAGTTGACATAGATGGACAATGTAAAATTTCTTGTGATGGTATCTGCTGATGACGATACATATTCATTGATATTTTTGCTGACAGAAACAGTATATTTTAATATATTATCTTGTGTCCTAATTTTGTTGCCCTAGAGGATCTATATCTATACTACATTAAAATGTTGGTAGTGGTGGTGGCAGTGAATCTACCACCACCACTCCTATAACCGACGCATGGGCCCCTATTTATCAGTGAAACATTCGAACTTGCCTCCTGCTGTGAGAGCTGAGAGATAGAGAGTAGACTTGGGTTAGCTGTCAGATAGCTGCCTTTCAACTGTAGGTAGATAAACTGAGCTTTTCTTTTTCCACTGTAGCAAGATGGACTTGGGTCTTTGGAGTGGATGAGAATGATTAAAATAAACAATGGTCACAACCCACGATGAAGTCACAGTGATTATTTTTTGCAGCATGCACATCTAATTAATACTCATATACTCCATATTTAATTAAAAATTACAGAGAAAAGAAATATATTTTTTCCACAGCATTTGATTTTTCTTTTAATCCCGTAACAAAGTACGGGTTCTGCTAGTTGTATTAAAATTATATTTTATTAATCTCTATGTTAACATCCTTTAGTCATCAACTATTTCTCGTTCAGACATAAACAAAGAGGTAAAGATGCAGTGATGGCTAACAATGTTTTTCCCTATGCTACATATGAGGGGATGGTGGATATTGATCAAATCACTAATCCAGTAAGTATTCTGCATTCAACTTTTAGATTTTGCCAGTAGCTAGCTAGTTGTTAACGTGCTGCTGAAAATGCTGAAGGTGCAACGGCGATCCATGCAAGATCAAATATGTAATTTTGGACAAACACCATCTCAATTGTTGACAATCCCACATACAAAGAGAAGGCCATTGGCAGACATCTTAAAGCTGCAGGTAGGTTTTCAAGTTATCCTTCTGTGTTTTACAAAATGAAATGTCACTATTTGGTAAGCACGGTGGCCTGTGAACTTTTAGAATACAGATTAAGCAATTTAGAATAGCCATCATCAAGCAATACAGAGGTTCACGAGTAAGCTACATACTTGCTGAGTTAAAATGGCATAGCATATTCAAGGGAAAAGTAAGGCGTTATTGAAGAGTTTATAGACATCGTAATCATAGGGACACAACCATCTCCATGTTTGCCTCTAGGAGATATACCAACATGTATTGCAAAGTCTACAGTTCTAAAAGAAAGTCAAGCTGCCTCATTTCACATGTTAGTCCTCAGTCGATGGTTGAATGTCGGAGAGGATGGGGAGCAGTGGGGTACTGGGGTTAAAGTGATCCTATGGGCACCATGGTTCACTTACATCAGATGAAATCTATTGTACCTGTTAGCTTTCATTTCGCTAATTCATGATTTAGATTTGTTTGAAGTGAGTGCATGGTATCTCTTCGTTTTTCTGTGCAGACAATATTCCGGAACCCAACTGAAGTCAGATCTTATGTACTACCTAATCCAGAAAACTGCAATGTTCCTGCTAGTGCAATGCTTGTATCCGATGACTCTATTGTAGTCGTAGGTGCAAATGTTCCTGCAGCACATTTGGCACTGCACCATTGGCAGCCAAATACTTCAAATGGCCCAGGGACACCTTTCCTCTTTCATCATGGAAGAAATGCCATAAATTTAAGTGGTGGTGCAATAATGCGTATCTTCAAAGGATCTGCTGGTTCTGTAGACGACTATCAGTTCCCAAGGGCTATTGCTTTTGCTGCCTCTGCAATCCAAAATTCATCGGTTGTTGTTGTCACATGTGAGAGAGAGGTTATAACTGGTAATTATTTTATTCTTCATTTTCCCCCTCAATTATATTGTTGGAAAGCTAGTATTTTTTTTCTATTATTCATTTTCCATGTTTTATTTGTATTGAAAGCCCTCCTAGATCTTTTTCTGGTTGAAAACCTGGTGTTCAAAGTGAGATCATACGAGTAACTGACATCTTCATTAATTCATGTAGAAAATGTTGTTTTTTTATTCTGCTTTTACGGCAGCATTCTTTTTCCCTTTTTGAACTGTATTTACACTATGAACTATCATCAAACTGCTCCCTCTGCTGTTTCTGATATCCTTTTTTCCCTTCTAACTGTAGGGGGGCATGCAGATAATTCTGTGAAGTTGATCTCCCCAGACGGAGCAAGGACCATTGAAACGGCATTTGGGCATCTTGCTCCTGTGACCTGCGTCGCTTTATCTCCAGATAGCAATTATCTTGTCACAGGTTCTCGTGACACCACAGTAATACTTTGGAGGATACGTCAGATAGGCTCTTTACGTAAGAAAAGTACTCCAGAACCTCCACCATCTACACCAACAACACCAAATGATTCAGCCTCTGGTGATAGCAGCACTAGCAATTCAAGCAAAGTTCTAGAAACCAGCAGGAGGCGACGAATTGAAGGTCCTATGCATGTACTAAGAGGGCATCTTGGAGAAGTAACTTGCTGTTCTGTTAGTTCTGCCTTGGGACTTGTTGCTTCCTCTTCAAGTACGTCTGGTGTCCTTCTACATAATTTGAGGACAGGCAGGCTCATTAGGAAGCTGGATAAACAGGAGGCACATTTAATGTGTTTATCTTCTGAAGGAATCATATTGATTTGGAATGAATCAGAGAAAAGATTATCGACATTCACTGTTAATGGAATCCCGATTGGTACCTCGGTTCTGACACCTTTCTCTGGTCGAGTTAGTTGCATTGAGATTTCTGTGGATGGCAAGTTTGCTTTGATCGGAACATGCTTGTCCAACAGTTGCAATCGTGATGGTTTTAGTGCTATAGATGATTATGAGCTTGACAAACCCAACGGTGATGATGATTTGCCAGAATTAAATGAGACTAAGCCCTCTGTTCATGTGCCCTCGGTCTGCTTCATTGATCTATACAAACTTGAGGTGAAAACCATGAGCAACTTTTTAACTTATTTTTATCTTTGTTTGCTATGACCAGAATTCTAACCAATAAGGGATATACTGCCAGATAATTCATATGCTAAAACTTGGGGAAGGACAGAACGTTACAGCAATTGCGTTACAGAAAGATAACACTAATCTTCTTGTTTCGACAGCTGACAAGCAGCTCATAGTCTTCACATATCCTGCTGTAAGTGACCCAGTTCCTCATCTAGCTACTATCTTCAGGTCCTGATTGACGCTTGTAGTCTTTTACTGTTTATACATCATCAGTGTCTATCTCCGAGGCCTTTTTAACAAGTTCACTGCTGGCGCACAGAATAGTGACATGTTTACCTGATGTTTCCTTAATGCTGCAGTTGAGCTCGAAGATAGGGGATCGGATGCTGCAGGAAGGCAACGGGGTTCTCGAGTCGTGAGCTTGCTATGGTGGATTCGCGCTATTTTACCCAAGGAAGCTCTAATCGACCTGTTTTTGCCGCAAAAAGGTGTGTAGGTGGACGGGGAATTGGCTTGAAATCGGAATTCTGTACAGCAAAGAAGAAAAAAAAAGGAGAATGGGACATTGCTAGACTTTGGTCGCGTTGGTACACGACCAATTGATACGGTTGTTTGGAGGTCCGCAATTTCACAACCTGACTACAACAGCAGCTCTGCAACAGTGTACGCCTACCTCGCCAGTCGCCATCCTAGTTCTGCGTGGTGAAAGTGAACCTGCCATATACCATAAACAAGATTCTGACCCATCTTGGTGCTATACGGTTCAGGGATTTAGCAGCAGTATAAGTGTTTGTATTAGTCGTGGCAGGTGTGCGAAACAGCGTGCCGATAAGGACGCTGTGCCGCTTGCGTCTCTGTACAAAATATTATCTAATAAGAATAAGAAGTTAATCGTGCTCCCAAGAATGGTAAATAGAAGGATTCCAGAACAAAAATGAATATCAACGCGTCTGTTTCCTCAGAATCGTAGATGATACTATACGTATTTTGTTATCATTATAGTTTTTTTTTCCTTAGCGAATATTAGGTCAACACCACTACATTAGCGAAACCGTCTTTCAAAACTATCGAGATAATCAAATTGCACCGGTTCCAATAGTTCGGGGGTCGAGATATCCGCTATTGTGATTTAGGGATACGAATCAGATTATGTCACTAGTTAAGGGAGCTAAAATGGACTTATTCTATCGAGGTTGTCGTGCCAAGCTGATGCATACACGTTGCGGCGTTAGCCAACAGCCCACTGGGAGCCAACGCATCGCCTGGGCTTGGCGTCGCGCAGATGGGTTAAGCCGAGAGGGCCGTGTTGCGGGCTGCGCTACTAGTTGGATTTCCAAGTAGACACATCGTCTCTCACCAAACCTTCCAGCCACATCTTTTAGACACGACACACGATCTTTGTGCAAAACTTTTCCAGTCTCAGAAATGAAATATTCGGTAGACTTACGGGTTAAGTAATATACAGCCATACCACAATTCTTTTTCGCAGGTAGTCAAGTTGGCTAACGCGGGGAGGAGAACAAAAGGAGGAGGGGATACTATAAGTAACGAACAGTCTTCACACTGACGGATGTTCCGAATATATTCCCCTGCAATATCATGCACAGGGGATGCCCTTTACGAAAGAACTCTATAGTTACTAGTACTACTACATTCCAAGTAGAGACCATCTGATCTACTACTACTTTCTAGTGTCAAATTGCATGAACCACACTTGTGTACACCGACGCCCCGAACGTTTTCAATACAATCCGATCGATCTACACCACTTCCTGCATGCTGCCTTCAAAATCTCTGCTTTGTCTCCACACCCATAAATGCTCTCTCCGTGCATATACATAAATCCAATCCTATACATACAAGAACAAAAAAAACAACCACACAATACATGTAATCGACAGCTCCACTTGCATGATGGACACACCTCCCACACGCAGCAAAAGACCAATTCATGATCTCGATCGCGCTTGAGCCTTCACGTCGACCTCACCTCCTCACCCCACCCCCTCTCTTTCTATCCATCGCCATTCCGTGTAACACAAACTGCTAGCTAGTGGTGAATAGCGCGGGGCCGATCCATTTACGGATCGGCCAGCGCGCAACGCCGCGCCGTACGTACGCTGGCCTCTCCTCGCCGCGCAAGCGAGCCTGAGATTATCCCGAGCCCATGCGTACCGCACAACGGAAATTAAAAAGCTGTAGCTGAGGCAGGTCGCGGCCGGATGGATCGATGGTGAGACGACCGAAAGCGAAACGCGGCGAAACGCGAATCATCGACTGGGAAGAGGAGAGAGCTAGCGAGAGCGAGTAGCCGAAAGCTAGTGATCTCTCCTTGCCCCCAACACGTGGGCTACCGTATTACTAGCAAATGGCTTTTCGCAGATGGATCCGATCGATCGATCATTTCAGTATATCATCGATTTGGCTGGCTAATAAGCTATAGCTGAGCTATACGCCTATTACATCCAGATGAGTTAGAGCATTGACCCGCGAGAAAAGCAGGGCGAAAATAACCGTGATCGCGGCCAGCGGGTAGTACAGCTAGCTAGCCAGCAACAGCGACGAGCACTCACTCGACGGTCTTTAGTTTCGTCGTCGCTGTACGTGTGGTGCCGCACGGCCACAACTGCGTGGGCCATGCATGAAAGCTACGAGCTTTTCTTTGTTTGGATGGAGTCGTAGTTGACCTCTCTATTAACCTTCATCTTGGTGCGTGTTGCCTAATGCAGTTCTGATATTTTTTTTAAAAAAAAAGCTAGTTAACTCAACTAGCTAGGAAAATCCTATCTAATACAGTTCTTCTACCTACTCGCTGAGATCGATCTGTCACTAATTTACTGTTCTGTGCATGTGTGAGATTTTGCCGCTGGAAGCTAGCTGGGAGTACAGATCGACGAGCAAATATAATTCCGGTGGTCGAATTGATGAGTTCCAGAGCTTCCTTTCCGTGCGTTTCTACTTGGCCACAAGTGGCCAAGCAAGTAGTCCACACGCACACAGAGATTGACAAGAGGACCACACGGAAGGCGCGAGTGATTGACAGAAAATTGGGATTGCAGAGGTGTCTTGCTAGCTGCTGCTGCACAAGCGTTTCCTCACAGAGAGAAGCTAGGGGCTCGATCACACGTATCGCTCTCACTCGAGAAGGCAGGGCTTTTCGACAAGCATGAAATTGAGTGCATTCTTTTGAGGGCGGGCAGCACGTAAAAGATTTCGTCGAAAGGGAGAGGAAGCGTTTGCCCTACGCGCTCACCCACGCCGGTTAGATTAGCCCTGCAGGTGCACACTAGACAGAGAGTTGCGTATGCCATCTTTCTGCCTGTATCACAACGTAAGTAGATCTTTATTCAGAGGGAGAATTAAACAAGTTGTCATTCATCCGCTCCCTCCTTTTCTCACTAATCACTGATGAAGACATGCATTTTCATGGCTGCTGTCTGAGTTCTGTTTATGGCATATCCTTTCTCCTTTATTTTTCTTTTACGCCTTTTAAGTTTAAAAGGATATGTACCCCCATGGGGTTTGAATTCAGACCGCCGGCCCTTGTGCATGAAGAGAGAAAGAAAGACCACCGTTATCATCATCATCATCATCTCACTTGTACATAGCATGATCACTTTTCGCTAAAAGAAAAACAATCTGATCACTTCTGTCTTCTCTGTCTCTCTTTTCCCTCTTCCCTTTAGCAACCGAAAAGGCTGTGCATTATTACAAGACTTTGCGAGCAGTGGAGGGCCAGGGAGATGACGATCGAGAGACGACCTAGCTTAGCTATCTACGTAGTACGTACCACACCCATACGCATCGATCGCTGGTGCAATACAGACTGTTTTAATCGACGGCTATCTTTTTTCTGCTTCCTTCCCCGGCCGGTCCATCAAAAGGCTGCAGATCGATGCAACGGCACTTGCTTGTTGGTGGTACAATGCATGGCTCCTTTTCTATCACCCCCATGCATCCACTTTACTACTACTACTACTACAATCTCTTCTCCCCTAGCTTGCTTTCTTTTCGATCGGATGAGAAGATTAGCAAAGACTTGCAGCCTTGCTTGATAAGGACAAGGAAGCTCTTTTGCATTAGGACAGGGTGTGTATTATTCTTCGTCCTCCTCCTCATGATTCAGGCCTTAAACCCTGGTGGTCTTTTCTTGGCTTCTTCCAGCTTTCATCTCAACTAAGCTCAGCTCGGCGTATCTGAGGAAAAGATCTGATGATAGCTTGTTCCTCTCATTCATTTGATTCTGTCGTCCTACTAATCAATTGCTACTGAATTGTTTGGAAGTTTTCTCTCGACATAGTTAGTCACTTTAGTGTAGGAAAGGTGAGGTACTGTAATGTCAGGAACAAGTTAGATTGCCAGGGTATTATACTACCACCCATGTGAGCTTTGTTAAGATTAAGAGGGTGAAACTTACGCTCCGTTTGCTTTGTACGCTCTGTTTGGACCAGACAGCAATACTCTGCAATGTGCGTCGGTTGCTTTCCAGCAAGTACTGAAACCCATTTCACGCAGGCATTCATCAGACCGACTGCTTAATCACGGTGCTTTTAGGGCTAATCTTTTGCATCTTTTTGTCGATCCATAGCGACCTCTCTTTGTGGTTTTGCGATTCAATAGTGTTTAGCAGCTCGTCAGATCTTTCCCGTTTCCATTTCTGTGTAATGCAAAGCGACGGTGCAGTAGTCGAATAAAATGTGCAAGTAGTTGTCGTGAACCTGAAGAGTAGTCTCTCTTTCTTGATTGCTTGCAGGTGTGTGCCAATATAGACTAGAGAGAGGAGAGCAATGATCAATTATTTGCAGACAAATTATCACGTGACAGAAAATCCAGCCAGCTCTGATTGCTGACAATACAGCATCTTTGAATTGCAGCAAAGCATGCAGCTAGTGACATCAGTGTCCAGGAAAGCTTCCAGGCTTTCCTCTGGTTATTGGCAAAATCTCCTTCTCTCTATAGGATTGAGATCAGTGCAGTTGCTATTGTGCAGTTTGGTAAGTTTACACCGCTTGCCACGAGAGGGAACGGACAGAGACTGCACGAGTGTGCACAAAATCTGTCCATATTTTCTCTGAATCTGTACTTTGTGTTAGGTAGTAATACGGGCGTTGGAATGTTTACCATTTGTGGGCATCCCAAATGGCCAAATGAGCCGGTCTGCGGGTGATGTCTATTATTCGAGGGCATTTGTCGCCGTCGATGCGATTTGGAGGACTACTTTTCTTACCTGACATCTCATTAATGAGCTAGAGTACACTACACATCCCCCGCAACTGTGCAAGCCCTTGTCGTTAGCTGCTGAAACCTGAAAACCAGCTGAGAGTCATCTCGGGTCAAGGATAGATTTTCAGATAACGTTTTCGGAGGCGTACCCTGTTCAGTTTCTTCCGGGACTGTACGCTTTCAGACAACAGCATATATAATTGCTAGTGCTCTCTTAGATAATGACAGTTTTCTTTAGAGAATAGTAATTGATGCATTTGATCGTTTGTGGATGCTCGACTAACACACGACATTCCTTCACAACAAGGGTTTTCTGTTTGTCACAGTGGGTCAAGTTACGTACCTTCCCTTGCATACAAGGAAACAATCTCGTGTGCTTTTCCATGATCTTACTCCTCTAGAGGCGCATAAACGTATTGCCCCCAAGCCAGGAAAAGCACAATTGTCCCGTCTTCAAGGGGAAAAAAAAAAGAACTGGCCAATATGAGCATATGGCAATATGGAACACGTCGCGTGGACACTGAAGAGCCAGAGAGAGCACAGCACAGTGTTAATAGTTTTTTTATAGAAAAAAAAAGAACGATAGGAAAAGGCTTTGCATACCTAACAGCAGCGCGCGCGTACTCGTTGGGAGAAGCATGGCCAGGGAGGGGGCCAAGGCAGGCAGGCTGATCACCAAATCGGATCGGCCGATGAGGAGGCTCATCCCCCTCCTTTTGCCCCCACAAGATTTGATCTCGATCGCCATCTTTTGGAACGTCCATCCAAAGGCGAAAGCAAAGGCGGCCTCTTTTGCCAAAAGCCCCGGTGTGAGCCCCCACACCCCCAGCAGACCCAGCCTGCGCCGAGGAGATAACGAGGCGGTCATGGTCACAGCAGCATCCGCGCGCGCCCGCCCCCGCCCCAGCCGCGCGCGGGGGTTGGCCTGGCGGTCGCTGTAGCCGGCTGCCGCGCCGCCCGTTCCGTCCAATCCAACTGTTTCGCCGGCTAAGGACAAGCCCGAAATCCCACGAGACGAGATATGACACGGGACGAGCCGCGCGACGTGATCAGAGAGAGATCACAATCATGCCATGCCCCCGCCCGCGCGCGCGCGCGCACGGTTGGTCGCACGTTGCCTAGCGTGTGTGTGTGGGGAGGCGTGGTCCCGTGTCCGGGTCGGTGCCCCCACCACGCCCGCGGAAGTTTTACCGCGCCCGCCCTCTGCCTGCTCGCTATCAACTGATGCCGGAGTAGTGAAACACAATCCACGGCGCTATATCTGTAGATGTGGACGCCATGCCACCGTGCCCCCTCTCTCTCTGCTACTCGGTCGACGGAGTTTCGCTCGCACGCACGCACGACGCGCGCCGTGGCCAGTGGCCGTCCTCTCCTCGACGACGACCGCTCACTCGTCACCAGTCCAATTGAACGACGCTGTCACGAGGCCGTGTCCTCGGGTGCTCCTCCTCCACTCCACATGTCCCGTATGGGGGCCGGCCCCCGGCCGTGGTTTTTCTCCCGCGACATCACCACTGCTGCTGCTACATCCGTGCGACGAAAGGCCAAGTCTGCCCATGGCACGCCGAGATTAACCGCACGTCTTATCGCTCACTGTGCTCCACGGAAACATCGTGGTTTCTCTGCAGTATACTACTAGTACTAGTACTATACATTCTGGCGAAATTCATGTAGAATTCAAACCAAAACAAACCAAACTAACCTTGGAAATAATTCGCCATGTTGCAAATAGAAGTAGGCGGTAGTTGTTTATGGGGTAGGTTAGCGGTTGCCTTTGTGTTGATTTGTGATTGATTTGGACCTTCTCTGAATGAAATCAGACTGGCCAGGCGGCCTAACTGACATGATTAATTAAGGGCTGTACTACTCCTACAAAGCATCGCCACCCCCCCCCCCCCCCCCCCCCCCCAATTCAGCTGCCCTGATCCGAGGCATCCTTTTCTTCACCAACAATACACTGTTGTGACTTGTGAGGGGAGCCGGGCAGCTTGTCTCTCTACAGAAGCAAAGAAACCAATGTAGGAGTACTCTATATTGGATTGAAAGCTGCAAGTCCTAACAAAAAAAAATTGCAGCACAGTAGATGGCTTCAAAAGAATGGATGGGCACTGCTTAACTCCTTGGATTAAGAAAAAGCAGCACCGACTTTAGCGTGGTTTAGCCCTCTCTCCCGGAGTCCCAGGTCCAGAGTGGCATATGCATGCATCACGCACGCTGTAGCTAGCTTGAAACACTTGGAGCGAAGGGTAGAGGAGGGGGGCAATAGGGGGTGCATGGCGACATAAACAAATGTGTAGCTTGTCGTCACTCCTTGGATAAACAAATGGAGCTGTCAGCTTCATGATCAAGTGCACGTTCTCATGCAGGAACGGGGGCTCTCTCCTGATCCTCTACTTGCATTGCAACACATTATAATTCGTTGTGCTATCAAAATCAGAGTGAGTGATAGATAGGATAGGATGACCAATTTTTTTAGGGAAAGGGCTAAATGGCTGGCGAATGATTTTTGAAGCCAAAATCATGCAGATTACTGATCTTGGGATTTGCTTCACGATTCGTGCTCTGACGACCTTATCTCTTCTCCTTCAGCTCCGGCAACATCTTCTCTAACTCCGACGACCCCGACGAAAGCAACGGAATTAGTGTTTAGGGTCCCGGGTTGGGATGGAGGTAAGAGGAGAGGTGGGGGGAGGGAAAGAGGGGGGGTGTCGCTGGGCTTAGAGGGATGGCTGTGGGAGGCCTGGCCCGACGGTGGGCGGTGACACGGGCGGACGGCGAGGCGCCGGCGGCAGCGCCGAAACCGCGGGGATGGAGGAGGGCGGTGAGCCGGCGTCGGCGGCGGGGGCAAATGGCTAAGAGACAGTGGATCCGGCGGTTAGTGGTTAGAAGGTGGCGGCTAGTGGTGGCGGATCCGGAGGCAGGGAGCCGCCGAAGACGGGGAAGACGGCGGGGCGGGGGCACTCGCGCGATCCATTGGAAGAGAGGGGGTAGGGGGTAGGGGGTAGGGTAGGGGAGGGGAGGAGGAGGGCTCGCTGGCACCGTTGACTCCTTTCAGCCAACTAGCGAGTCCGGGCGGCGGCACGTGGGGTGGTGGCGGCAGAGGCACAGTGCGCGCGAGAGGAGGCGGCGGTGGGCCTGGAATGACAAGGGGAGGTAGGGTTAGAACTGCCAGCACTAATCTTAAAGCGATCCAACAGTATAGAATTCGCATAATTTTTAGGTGTTTTTCTGTCAAATACCATCTAGATAGTCCCTGCTGTAACAACATTTCACCCGTGTGAATAGACACCGATTGACCGGTTAACCTCTCTACCTCTCCGGGTTAATCCAAAAGTTACTCTGTTCCTCGTCCCTGTGTTTAGCAAGTGCCAGACCTCCCGAACAAAATTTACAATTTGAGTGCTGTTTCAGCTTCCGATGAACAGTAAAAAAATCTCATCCTGAATTACTGAATCTTGATTAGCATAATAACCCTCTGATAAAGTTTTTTTCTTGATGTAGAGGATCCTAACTGGCACAGGGAAAAAAAGTGAGAGACTGTGGAGTACTAACCCTGATGTCACACCAGTAACATGGTGTTTTAAATCCTTCAAATCATAGATTTGTACGCATGCTTCGAGAAAAACCAGCTTCTCCAGCTAGTACAATTTGTAGTACAGATGATTGGTTTTTGTAAGTGGATGGAAGCAAATGCAGGGGCAGGCGATCATGGGGGCAAGAATGTGAAACAGGAGGCATGAGGGGACACGGCCATGTGGGAGATGAGCAAAGATGAAATAAGCCCTAGAAAAAATAGGGGCCAGTGTTCTTGTCCAGGTCTTTCCGATTTTTGTAGTCAATTTAATCAACTCTTCAGTCGCGAATAGAATAGCTCTTCGCATTTTCTAATCCGAGGTAGGACAATCACATGATGGCACTGGTAGAGATGTTTTTATATGTGTTCAAGCTGTAGATGAGTAAAAAAATTAGGCTAGACATGTCTCTACGGGGAGTGAACAGGACTCCTTTGCAACGTGGGACTATTATAAAACAAAGGAATTCAAAAAACATAAAAGTAATTGCTAAAGAAAAAGTAAAAATGAAGGGAGAACGAACGATAACTAAAGGAATTTTTATGATTGACATGTCCTATCCGAGAGAGCTAAAATTGATATATTGATGGATAATCTGATTTTTATATAGTTATTTGAGCGTATAAACGAATGAATTAACTAATAGAAAGTAGAAAACTTTTACACGAAACATATTGTTTAATAGTTTAGAAAACGTGCAGACGAAAATCTAGAATCTGAGGGCTGCTTTGGAATAAAGGAAAAATAGAGGATTAAAATCGGATGGAAATTTATCCTACTAGGTCCTCTGTTCCAAAGAATTGGCCTCCACAAAATCCTTTGAAATTTTTGTGAAATGTCCCATTTCATAGGAATTTTGGAGAAAAGTCAACGTGAGGTCTAGCCTCATGTTTTCTCTTCCTGGAGACTTGCAAGACTTGCAGTTTCTATGGTTTTGTTTTGGTGTTGACAAATGGTATGTTAAAGTTTGTGTCGAATATGTATATGTAGTCGGTTACAGTTTAGAACTTGGAGTGGTAAAATGTATTAGGACTAGAGTAAGAGTCGGACTCTATCCTAGGATCTCTCATAAATAGAGGGGCGTGCATGTTGTAACTGCATGATAATTTAGCATAGCGAGAGGTAGCGGCTGCCGGCGGTGACCGGCCGTGAGTCGTTGTAACTCTGATATGCTGTAATATGCTGGATTAGGGAGAAGTGCCCGTAATCAGTGCCCTGGAGATGTAGGCTTCGGCTGAACTCCGTTATCAAATATCGTGTCTCGGTGTCGTCACCGTGTTTGGATCTCCTATGGTGTTTCTTCCGCGTTTGGTTTCCGATGTGATTTTGAGGCCGGTTTTATAACATGTTATTTGTTACAAATTCATGTCTGAATCAATTTTCTGTAATATTCAAAAAGACATGACTTTCTATTTCTATGTTTTTCCTATTCACGTGTCTTCTGAATCCCGCGTTTCAACGGAGCCCTTAGAAGAATATGAGCCCCTTCGATTTAGAGGAAAAACATAGGAATTTTGGATGATTTCAATCCTATAGGAAAATTTCCTATGAAACCCTTTAAAACAAATGATTGAATCATATCTTATCATCTAAAATTCCAATGGAACAGACAATCTTATAGAGATTGTGGAGAAAATTTAGCAAGAGCTCCAACCTCTTAGAAACTTTCCTTTGAGTCTATCTCTCTTATCCGATTCATGCATTTTTCCTATGGTTCAATCAATCGGTCATTCCTGTGTTTTTGTTATGTTTTGCAATCATCTATTTTGTACTTGCATTCCTATTAGAATTCTACGTTTTTCCTATTCCTCTATTTTTTTTTCATTCGCACGATTCAAAAGTGCCCTACAACATGAATCCCCAGGGAAAAAAATCCTATATGATCCTTGTTCTGAAGGAATAGCTCTGAAGATACCTTCAAAATTCATATAGAATGGGTTGTTTCATGGAATTTTTAGAAGAAAACAAACATAATGAGATCATCACACCTCATATTCTCTCTTGCTTGTGTAGAGGTCCTATGTTCTTCCTATGGGGTTACCAAACAAAATATTTTGCAAACTCATGTAGATTTCATCTCTGCAGGATTCAATAACACATACTCCCTCCATTCCAAATATAAAAACCTAAGATCGGATAAGACATTTTCTATCCAGATTCGTAGTACTAGGAAATGTCTCATCCGGTTATAAGTTCTTATATTCTAAGACGGAGGGAGTAACATTCTATTTCTGCATTTTTCCTATTTATGTGTGCTCCAATCGTGTGTTCTAAAGGAGCCAGTATAACCCCAAATGGCATGCTCATAGCATTACTATCGGATTTTGAAATACAAGAACTTTCATAGGAGCAAGATGTAGGAAAAGGGAAAACATGCTCATTATTCATGCTTATTTTCCTTCAGGATAGCTATTCTATAAGAATTTATTATTTTAAAGGAATTAGTAGGAATTAATCTCTTGTTTCAATGGGCTGAATAGGATACGAATCGTACAGAATTCTTTTTTTTTTTCAAAATGCATATGAGTGTAAAAAATAGACGATGACAATTAAAGTGACCAGTAATGGAAAACGGAGCAAAAGAATATTTGCGGTCTCATCTTTCGGCTTGTGCTTATACTTATAAGCCAATACTTAAATTTTCAACCTTAAATTTGGAGCTGTTTTTGATGTTTTTTCATTGTATTTTATTTTTTAGCCTTTGCTTTTAGGTCGCTAAGAACACGTATATAAAAGTTTTATTTACAAATTATTTTTCGTTTACAAATATACCGTTTCGCTTATTCCATGGATAAGCGAAGCGATGGCCTCCTTGGAATATGCATGGAGCAACATCCGGCACATTTGGATGGGCAGTTGGTCAAGAAAACAGGCACCGACAAGGCACAATCATGAAAAAACACATCACCAAGAAAACTAGGACTCTCCCGAAATGCAAAACGATCTAAACCCAGGATGACAAGTTGACAACCGAAGCATTGATTTATGTACCATCTCGCCAATGGGAATATATGCATACCTCGTCACAGGACATAACCTAGAAGTTACAATAAGCATTTGTAGTTTTGCACTCGTCATGTTATACTGGCATTAAGTCTATTGTGGAAATATAACTGAATGGACTGTGAAGCGTGAATTTATCATGTTACTTGCTCTATGTGTTTGGCACATTAGCAAATGAAGCACCAATATGGCTATCCATTCCAGGAGTGTGAGGATACTCAATATTCTTTTTGTTGTTTGTTGCGGAAAGAAACATCATCGGCACTCTTGTACAGTTGATGGTCAGTCAAGGGTTGTTGAGAAAACGTTTCATCCAGCAATAGACAAACTAAACTTTGAAAATTTGGAGCTACAGGTGGCCAGATAAACGATGGTGACACCATTGGCTCCTTAACACATCATATTATAAATTCCAAAAAATATCTTTCTTTCTCTTCTGAAACCTGATTACGAATTCAAATATACCCGGAAACCTTTGCTGTTTGCCAAAAGGCTATATAGCTGTAGTAAATCTTATGTACAATATATCCATATGGTTTACTCCTATTATAGCCATTCCCATTGCCTTGAATGATTTCTACCATTGCAAAATTGAAATACAGAAATGCATCCATTTCAGTTCAATCCATAAGCATAACAACAGAAATGCACAATTAACACAGCAACAGCAAGCAAATATCAATTCTGTACCACAGAACCATTTGATAGGTCAAATTATCCTCTCTACTCATCAGCAGTGTCTTGAATTTGATGATAATGGCTAATAGAGCAGAGCATGGTAAGAACCTAAAGCAGCATCATTAACTACAGAGATTGACACCGATATTGCTAAATCCACTAGGCCTAGCTAATAAGCTGTGATGAAAAGCAATATGAGGTGTTCAACAACTTGAGACAACAATTTCCGTTGCAACATTTAATTGCAAAACAAAATGCACATTACTGGAGTTGACAATGCTTGCAAGCGCTGGTGGAACGTTGATGGGGTGAAGCTTATGGCTGATCAGCACCGCCATGATGATATGGAGACAAGCTCACCACGCTGCCAGTAGAGCGTGAGAGCAGCTCCGCGCTTCTCCACATGGAATCCTCGGACCTGCACTCGCTTCAGGAGGCAGTCTGCCTGTGCCTCGGCAAGGTTGCTGGGCGGAACAGGCTTAAACCCAGCTGCTGCAAAAACACTCCTCCATGCTATTGCTTTGTGTACCTTGTGCCGTCCAAGCACCATATCATGAACTCTAGGCTGAATCAGAAACCTCTCAATCTTGCAGGCAGAATCAGCATCAATACCAGCAGCATCAAGTGAGTCAAGGAGGAACACGCAAGACTGGAAACAATTCAGGAAGTGCTGCGAGAATGAAAGGTCTGCACGATCAGCTCCATGGTCAATAGCCACCACAATCTTCGGACTAAGCTGCTTCACCAAACGAAGGATTGCTGGCAGCGGTGGTGCACGAGCGGAGCAACCAACAGGGAGGCTAACAGCCACAACTTCATCACCAGTTGAAGAAATAAGCTCCCCAGGATTGAATGCATCAAGACTGACGGCATTGAACTCAAAAGGAATTCCAAGGTCTGCGGCAAACTGAGAAAGGTTATCCTGGGTAAGGTGCAGCTCCAATGGATGGTGGGAAGCAGTCGACACGAAAGCTGTTAGCTTCAACAATGGCAAGGTCACACCTCCAGCAGCACGGCGGTGCGCAAGCTCCTGCAAGAAGGAAGCCCACTGACCGCCAACACCGAGATCGAAGTCAATGACATGTATGCAGGAAGTTGTGGTGCCACCAATTTCATCAAGAAGTGCCTGAGTTGCCGTGAAGTTTGCAAACTGGAGCACGGGCGACAGGTCGGAGAACGACTTGTAGGCCGCGAGCTTGAGGGCAACGTCGAGCGGCGTGGTGACGCTGGAGACGCCATGGTGGCTGTCAGCGAGTGCGAGGAGGAGGGCCTCCCTGAGGTAGGAGGCGGAGCGGAGGAAGGGCTTCCCAAGAGGGGGGAGCTGTTGATTGAGCCGCGCCAATATCTCGCGCGCGCCGACGGAATTGCCAGCCTCGGTTGCCTTTGCCGCCGCTGCCAGTTCGTCCAGCAACTGCTGCTGCGCGGCCTCCGCAGCCGTCGTCTTCATCGCCCCGCGAGTCGGTGGCGGCGAAGGCTGGAGCTGTAACGGAACCGAGGCATGTAGTGGTGAAAACGGGAGACCCTGCGCCGCCGCCGCCGCAGGCGGTAGCTGGTTACGGGCGAGGTAGATGTCATCAGGCATGGAGTGGTGGCGTTTGGGCGGTGGCTGGAGGAGTGGCGACTGGTGATTGTGTTCGGGGAAGGATGGGTGAGGCATGAAGAAGGTTGCGGCGGGATTCGGCGGCTGGTGGTGATAGTGGTTGAGGAGGCCCGGCGGCTGCGCGCCCAGAAGAGGGGGCTTCGTGTCGATACCTTCGTGGAACAGCATCGGCGGCGGCGGCTGCTCGAGAGAGGTGGCTTCCGGCGAGAAGAGACCGAATCCTAGGGAAGCCTTGCCGCCACCCGCGCCGCCGGTTGCGGTGTGCGCACCGGAGGACGACAGGTCGGAGGCGACGCCGCTGAGGGAGTGGTCCAGAGAGAAGCCCAGCGGGTCGACGGCCGGGATCCCGAATCCCGCATTGTCAAGAAGCGGCGGCCCGGGCTGCTCCAGGTCGCCGGCGGCCCCAATGATCCAGTTCAAGAATGACTGATCCTGCCCGGCTGCGGCGGCGGCGGCGTTGCCGAGCATGGTGTCCCAGCCCTCTCCTCCGACGAGCCCCACATCCAGGGTCCCCGGTATCGGGGGCAACTCACAGCCGCTGCTCCAGTCCTCCTTCCCACCGCCGCCACCGCCGCCACCGCCGCCCCCGTGTTCCCCGGGGGCTCCCCATTTGGTGGCTTCGGCGGCGGCGGCGCTGCTCTCCGAAACCGCCGCCACACCGGTCGAGTCCGCCCCGCCGCCGCCCTGGGACGACGACAGCGTCGAGGTGGAATTGCGCGGGCTCGGGCTGCGCGTGCAGTCCAGCACCGACCTCGGCTCCACCACCACCAGGCCCCCCTTCCCCGCCGGCCAAAACAGCCCCCTGTTACCGCCGCCGATGCCGCCGAGGTCCACTACCCCGCTCCTCTCGGCACCGAACAGCGCCGCCCTCATCTACCTAATCCCACATAATCGCGCGCGCGGCTGAGAGATCTGGAGCAGCCCGGCGTGGCGGGGGATTTTTTTTCTTCTTCTTTCTTGGTGTGTGTTTGATGGAGCCTTTGCTTGGGCGCGCGACGCGATGCGTTGCCAGCCAGAGTAGAGCAGCAGTAGAACAGCGAGGAGGTGGGGGTGGGCAGGGGCAGGGCAAGCAGGAGCACTGCGTGGCTGCGTGCCCCTTGCCTTGTGCAGTTGGCTCTGCCTCTGCGGCAACCTCTCTCCCGGTCTCCCCCTACCCCTTCTCTCTCCTGGCCAAGGCCTCGGCTCTCTGCTCTCCTCTACTACTACACCTCTTGCTACGGTCTCTCTCTCCTCTCCTCTCCTCTGTGTGGTGGACTCTTCTCTCTCCGCTGCCATCCTCCCTGGATGCGTGCAACATAAAAAAGGTTTTAAAAGTGTCACTCTCTCTCCCTGTATCGTTTTCAATCGGCTCTGCTCCTAGCGTCGTCTTTTTAACGCCCTACTATATGTTTTATCTGCTCGTATTTTCCACCCCTATAAAAAGAACATGACCAAAAAATAATTTTACTATTTAAAATTTACTTTTTACTAAAATAGTATTTAAAATTTATCCTTAAATATACCGCCTATTTTATCACATACTTATACAACAGCATCCGATCGTACAGACTAAATGCTATATGAGGTTGGATTTTCACGCACATCATGCCACCGGCCAACGGCGCAGCGTGGCGGCGGCGGCGGCGGGAGGGAGTGAGTGTGGAGCCAAGGAGAAGAGGGAAGGGAGATGAGGAGAGTAGTGGCTAAAGCGGTGCCCGCGGTGTTATGTTGAGACACCATGAGATGGCGAGAGTTTCGTCTATATCGGCTACCGGCATCATCCACACCACCATGTGCTAGCAGATCCCTTCATCCTCTCCTCTCTCTACACCCACAGCTAGGGCTGTATATGAAGGAGGCTTGGGCTCAGCTTGAGAGCCAATTAATGCGAGTCCAAACCAAACTGTTAACGGTAAAATTTGATATAGTCTTTGGTAAAACACGGGTCAATGGAAGTAATTGACGCCATCAATTGAGTTGGTTCTGTTGAAAAGTGTATCAGGTTGTTTAAGATAGTATTAGATTTACTTTTGAAATTATATGTCGTGTACTTACGTTTAGGCAGGTTTTAAAGATTTACATTTCTTTCTAGGAGATAAGTTTTTAGTCGATTGAATTGTATTCGAATCAAACTCAGTTAGGTTAGGGGCATAAATATAAGTGCACACAAGCCTGGTAAATTATCAACAAATATATAACTAATATAAATATTCGGATTTTTCCGGTCGTCACACCGGTTTTTCGTCCCGCTTCGTCGCACCCCCCCCCCCAAAAAAAAATCCCAATCCGTATGCAATCAAACCCCGGAAAAAAATCACAATCACAATCGGAGTTCAATCACACAAATCATGATGCATGTACACATATATATCCAAATCAAAACCAAAAATTAGATCCAAGGGGGTCGCCGCCGCCGCCACCGTCGTTGCCGAACCACCGCCGTCGTTGTCGCCGCCGCAGGGACGGCTGGCCGCCAGCGGCTCCCCTCCTACTGGATCTGGTGGAGGGGAGAGCGCTGCCGCCGCCGGTCCCTCCCGCTAGATCCGCCGGCGGCGGCGGCGGAGGGCGCTCTCCGGTGGTGGGGGAGAGGGCCGCCGCCGCTCGCGGGAGGAGGGGCGCCGTCGCCGTCGCTCGCGGGGTGCCTCCCCTCCCGCTAGATCCGCCGCCGGTGGTGGGGGAGGGTGCCGCCGACGCCGCCGTGGGTGGTGGGGGCGTCGCCGCCGACGGCGCCACCGCCGTCGGATCTATCGCCGCCGGATCTAGGGCGGGAGGGAGGTGAAATGGGAGGAGGGAGCCACTGCCGGCCCGCGGCCGCCGCCACCACCGATGCCGCCGACACCGCCACCGCCGCCGGATCTGGGGCAGGAGGGAGGCAAGAGGGGAGAAGGGAGACGCAGCCGCCGCCGGATCTACCGCGGGAGGGAGGCTAGAGGGGGTGGAGGGAGCCGCCGCTGACGCCGCCCCCACCCTCGGATCCGCCGCGGCCGCCACCAACCCGCCGTCGCTTTGAGATAGAGGATCGCCTCCCCGGGCGCCGCCGGTGGTGGGGGAGAATGCCGCCGCGCTGCCGGTGGTGGGGGAGGACGCGGCCGCGCCGCCGGTGGTGGGGGAGACGCCATCGCTGCTCGCGGGGGGAGGGCGCCGTCGCCGACGTTGCTCAGGGGGAGGGCGCCGCCGCGGGCCGCCGCCGCTCACGGGAGGAGGGGTGCCGCCGCCGCTCGGTGGCACGGAGGGGAGGGCAGCGAAGTGAGATGGGAGGGAGGGGAGGGAAATAGGCTAGGGTTTCGGCGGCTGAGAGGGAGGGGGTTTTGTTTCCCCGATATTGACGCTCGGCCGTCCGATCAAAACCCTAGAGATCGGATGGCCGGTGTCATCCGGGCCGAAATCAGCCCAAGAGGGATCGAGAGTGAGGCCACTTTTCCAGCCCAAGCCCAGGTTGCGGCCTGGGGAGGGGAAGTGAGCCCGCGCATGCGCAAAAGGCCGTGGGCCGACTGGCAAGGGCCGGAAATAAGTCTATTTTAGGTTCCTCGGGCCGAAAAAAAGAGAGTAAGTTCATTTTTAGTGCTCATTTTTTCAGAAGCATTACAATTATAGTTATTTCTCACACTTGCTTTACTTGTAAATTTATTTAATTATACACATATACCTACTTAAAAATACCGAATATTTTAGCGAATTTGTATTTTATTTAATTGCATATTTTTCTGATATGTACGCTTCCCGTTGCAACGCACGGGCACTTTTGCTAAACCAAACAACACTTTTGGTCAATATACACACTCCGTTATCACCCGGTGCAACGCACAGACACTTTTGCTAGTCAATATACAATTTCTGGCACATCACCACCCTTTTTAGCGAGTTCTTAGTTATTCGAGCAGGATACATCGTCACAATTTTCAGCGAGAAGGTAAGTTTCATCAACTTTGTTTGTATCGACCTAGTTATGACTCTCGCTTCGGTCCGACATTCTAATCAATTTATTACAAACACCGTCTTCCGATATATCCGCTTTTTCTTTGATTGTATTGCTATCTTAGCTTGACTTATATATCCATTACTTTGTATAGAATCTATCGGCTTAATTAGATCTACCTATTGCTATCAATCTTGTACTGGGTTGAATCTGATCTATTAGATTGTAGTTAATTAAGTAAAATTTTGTTATTAATTGTGTATACTCAGTAGTTAAATATCCTCTTATCAACTTCAATTTTATATTATCTCCGTTAAGTCCGATATAGTAAGATTGCTTTTGATAAAGAAATGTGCTATCATCGGCTAAGCTTATATAATGTATAAACAATCGAAGTATCTTTCTTTACTGATCAAAACATACAGGATCAACCTAGTTGACTCTAAATTTGATCCAACACTCGAAGGCCTGAGAGATTTACTCGACTCTAGTATATATCCTAAATTCCAGTATGCTTTGAACCTGAAATTTAGAATCTACACTAGAGTCAAATAAATCTCTTAGGCCTTCGAGTGTTGGATCAAATTTAGAATCAACTAAGGTATGCTTTGAACCTGAAATTTAGGATCTACACTAGAGTCAAGTAAATCTCTCAGGCATTCGAGTATTGGATCAAATTTAGAGTCAACAAGCTTTTCTTCCATCCATATGAGTGATTCTCCTTAACATACCATTTCTATATTTCCACACGCTCCAGTAGACTCTTTATATTCAACACTCGATATCCCAATACAACTAGTTTCCTCTCCATATTTCTATAGAGGTCTTGTTTAGTTCCAAAAAAATTTTCCTAAAAACATCACATCGAATCTTTGGACACATATATGGAGCATTAAATATATATAAAAAGAAAAACTAATTGTACAGTTTGCATGTAAATCGCGAGACGAATCTTTTGAGCCTAATTAGTCCATGATTAGCCATAAGTGCTACAATAACCCACATATGCTAATGACGGATTAATTAGGCTCAAAAGATCCGTCTTGCGGTTTCCAGGCGAGTTATGAAATTAGTTTTTTCATTTGTGTCCAAAAACCCCTTCCGACATCCGGTTAAACGTCCGATGTGACACTCAAAAATTTTCATTTCACCAACTAAACGAGGCCAAAGTTCCTAAATCTCGAGGCACGTGAATGGGGATGATGCACCTAAGCTAGTAGCTAGAGACAAGACAATCGATTCAAGCTGAACTGGAGATCTTGCCCTGCGATGTCAATAGCGATGGTGTGTGGGAGGGAGGGGCGTAGGCGTGTCTAAGGTATGTGAGGATGAGCAGCAGTGACGCGGGAGAGGAGAGAGCCAGGATGTCATGTCATCGGTGGTTTGAAAGGTGGGCCGGTGGCTCGAACTTTCTGAGATGTGAGGTGAACAATTGAAAGATGAGGGCGTGCTTTTTCTTTATTGGTTGAGGAGAGGAGGAGAGGGGATGTTAGACATTGAAATTCGAGTTTAAGACTACTTGAATGTCAATGGTTGTAGATGGATGGATATCCACATTTCCCCGTCCATTACAGCTTTTCATTAGGCAAACCGCTAAAATTCATTTTTTTAAGGCATAAACTCTAAATATATATTATACAAACAAAATATATCTGTATGTTGCAACTTGCAATAATTGATAACCTCTACAATGAAAAATCTCTTCATCACGGGTATTTTGATAGTGAAAATAATAATTGCATATAGGTCATGTTTGATACAGCTCCAATTTCTAAATTTAGCTCTAAGAGTTTAGTCTGGAGTGGAGTTATGGAGCTTCCTAAACCCTGCTCCACCTTCCTAGTTTATTTCGTGAGAGCGCTCCACCCAGCTACGCTCCCTATTAGGTGGAGCTGAAATTGTTTAGCTGGGCTGGAGTTGGAGCTGTGACAAACAAACTCATAGAATCCAATTGTACTTCCAAAATCTATGTCGATGTAAAAAATTCCGCTGAAAATCCTGCAAGTTTTATTCCGCAGAAGCTTCGCCAAAAACACATTTACCGCTTTCTATCGCTTCCGATCAACTGCTTTACGGAATTACGGCTTCAGGCTTCAGGCTACAGCAATGTGGGCGGAAAGATTGGACAAGCCGCCATCGACTTCTGTGCCTCTCCGGCTTCTTCGCGCAAAACCGCGGCGACGGCGAGATCCGGTGAGCCGGCAGGCCATGGCGAGAGCTTTGCGCGGCGGATGGCTTCGCGGATCCGTCAAGGATTTGGGAAGGAGACCTACGGGAGTGGCTTCGTGTAGGTTGTGGGATCTGAGTGACAAGTCATGGCAGGATCCGGCCAAACGGGATTCAGCGGCGGCGGTTTGTGGCGTACTACGAGATTAAGATTACCGTGGTAATCATAAAATCGTCGCTGCCGCCTTGAGGCCCAGGCTAATTGCAATTTGCGAGGCAAAGATGGATCGTTCCAGGTGAGCAGCAGAGGATCTCCGTATGGCAAGCAAACAAGGTCCTAGGCCAGACAAACATGGTGGATCAGGCTAGGATCAAGCCACAAATCGTCTTCGACCAGGCCAGTTCTCGGTATACCCCTATATTTTACACTCGCATTGTTGTTACTTTTTAATTAGTAAACGCATTCCATGCATATAAGTTTTCTCGTATACGCATTGTGCACACATAACAAACTTCTAAAAAAATTACGAGAAAAAATTGTATTTAGTAGTACATTTATGTGTAAAGTCTCATTTTCAAATTTATTTTATATATGATTGAAAAAAAGATAAAATTCGAACCGATTTATACTCTCAAAATTATCAGGAATTTTATCCTTTTCTTTAGGCTAAATATAATGAATTTAAAGGTAAAACTTGACACATAAGTAATACTAATAAAAGTACCTGTATAATTTTATTTTAGATTTTTTTTTTGAAATTTGTTAGCTAGTATACATGATATGTACACGAAAAACTTAAGCGCATAAAATACGTTCCCTTTAACTAGCCATCAATTATGCAAGTAGTGCACCTGCACGTGCTATACATTTTAAACAATCAATTTTAACTAGTACTAATATTTATTAATTTTGATTTCAGAATTATGCGATCATAGAGATATTATTATCGAGATTCTAAACTAAGGATAACTCGGTGTTTGTTAATTTCAACTATTGGAATTTCAAAATTATTAGATTATAAAAAATACTAATCGAGGCCTTAGGGCAGTCCCAACCCACAGTATCCATAAGTAGTGTCTATGGTGCCATGTCAACAAGACACCACAATAGAAACTTCACTCCACAAACCATGGTTTCTTAAAGTGGACCATTAATAAATACATCATTTCTCTTCTCTACTAATCATATTTATTCTTCATCTATTATGAAGACATTATTCTCTCCTAGTACAAAACTTAATAGTGTCTAGTGCATAGGTTCTCGTGTTGAAGCTGTGTCTTGCATAAGACCCAGTTTCTTCATCTCTTCATTTCTCTTAATTAATATAGTGCCACATAAGTTAAAAGTCCTATATGACAATGTAGTTAATGCCATAGACACCATCCTAAGTGGAGGGTTGAAACTGCCCTTACAACACAATATTTATTAATGTATATTAATCCTGAATTCCGGTATTGTTAAATCATAAAAACACTATACCCAAGACTTCAAAGGGGGTATAACTTTATGTTCATTAATTCAGAATTTGTTAAATCGTATAACATAATATTTGAGAATCTAGATCGAGTACAACTCTATATTAATTAATTCGGAGTTTCAGAAATTTCAAATCATAAAAAACTAGTTTTATAATTGAGACTCCAGGTGATTAGTTTTTGTAAGTGGATGGAAGGAAATGCAGGGGCAGGCGATCATGCAGGAGGGGACACGTCCATGTGGGAGATGAGCAAAGATGAAATAAGCCCTGATAGTAGCCAGTGTTCTTGTCCGGGTCTTTCCCAGTTCTGTAGTAAATTTAATCAACTCTCCAGTCGTTAATAGAATAGCCCTTCACATTTTCTAATCCGAGGTATAGGACACAATCACATGATAGCACGGGTAGAGGTGTATGTATGTGCATTATTGAAGCAGTAGATATGCATAAAAAAATAGCCTAGAAATGTCTCCACTGTAGAGTGAAACAACTCAGACGATGACAATTACAGTGTCCAGTAATGCAGTGAAACGGAGTCAAAGTAGATGTGGGATACACATGGAGCAAATCCGGCAAATTACCAACACCGACAAGTTCACAAGAAAACATATCACCAAGAAAACTAGGCCTCTCCCGAAATGGAATACGGTCTAAAACCAAGGTGACAAGTTTACAAGGATTGATTTATGTACCATCTCGCCAATGGGAATATATGCATACCTCGTGTCCTCGTCACAGGACATAACATGGAAGTTACAATAAGCATTTTTAGTTTCGCCCTCGTCATGTTATCCTGGAATTACGTCTATTGTGGAAATATAACTGAATGGACTGTGAAGCGTGAATTTCTCATGTTACGGGCAATATATTTTTACACATTGGCTATCCATTTCTAGAGTAGAGATACAAAATAAATTTATTTTGTTGTTTGTTGTGGAAAGAAACATCGTCTGGCATTCTTGTACCGTTGATGGTCAGTCAAGGGGGTTATAAACTAAGGTTTGATCCAGTTTAGACAAACTTACTTGAGAGAATTTCAATCAGGAGCTTGTGCAGATCGATAGATACACAATTGCTATGCAAAATCAACTACGACACCGGTAGTTGCTCTGCATATCATATTCTAATCTGCAAAAATTACTAAGCACAGCTTACACAAACTAAAAAGGAGAGAATGACGTGGAAATTTATTATCTTTGTTTCTCTTTCTGAAACTTGATTATGACCTATTACTCCAAATATATTTGAGCTGTTTGGCAAAACCTTTTATTGCTGTACTAAGTCATATGTAGTTATATCAATGTCTTAGTCCTATGATAGCCATCCCCACTAACTATTAGAATGGTATGCATTGTGCATCCATTTCAGTTCAATGCATAACAATGGAAATGCAGAACTAACGTACCCAAAGAATTACAGAGCAACAGCAGTATAATATTAATTCTGTACCACACAACCATTTGATAGGTTAAATTACCCTCTCTAGTCTCTACTCATAAGCAGTGTTTCCAATGAGATGATCATGGCTAATTGAGCAGAGCATGGCAACAACCTAAAGCAACATCATTAGCTATAGAGACTGACACCAATATTCCTAAATCCACTAGGCTAGCTAATAAGCTGCAACGAAAAGCAATATGAAGAGTTCAACAGCTCAAGACAACAATTTCATTTGCAACATTTAATTGCAAGAATAAATGGACATTACTGGAGTGGTCAATGCTTGCAAACGGTGGTGGAACCTTGGTGGAGTGAAGCTTATGGCTGATCAGCACCGCCAAGATGATATGGATACAAGCTCCCCACGCTGCCAGTAGAGCGTAAGAGCAGCTCCGCGTTTCTCCACATGGAATCCTCGGACCTGCACCCGCTTCAGGAGGCAGTCTGCCTGTGCCTCGGCGAGGTTGCTGGGCTGAACGGGCTTAAACCCAGTTGCTGCAAAAACGCTCCTCCATGCTATAGCTTTCTGCGCCTTGTGCCGCCCAATCACTGCATCCTCAACTCTTGGTTGAATTAGGAACCTCTCGATCTTGCAGGCAGAATCAGCATCAATACCAGCAGCATCAAGCGAGTCAAGGAGGAACACACAGGACTGGAAACAATTCAGGAAATGCTGCGAGAATGGAAGGTCTGCACGATCACCTCCATGATCAATAGCCACGACAACCTTAGGACAAAGCTGTTTCACCAACCGAAGAATCGCTGGCAGCGGTGGTGCACGAGCAGAGCAGCCAACAGGGAGGCTAACAGCAACAACTTCATCACCAGAGGAAGAAATGAGTTCCACAGGATTGAATGCATCAAGACTGACGGCATTGAATTCGAAAGGAATTCTGAGCTCTGCGGCAAACTGAGAGAGGTTATCCTGGGTAAGGTGCAGCTCCAGTGGATGGTGAGAAGCAGTCGATATGAAAGCCGTGAGCTTCAACAACGGCAAGGCCATACCTCCAGCTCCCCGGCGGTGGGCAAGCTCCTGCAAGAAGGAAGCCCACTGACCACCAACACCGAGATCAAAGTCAATGACATGGATGCAGGAAGTTGCCATGCCACCAATCTCATCAAGAAGCGCCTGTGTTGCGGTAAAGTTAGTGAACTGGAGCACAGGTGACAGGTCAGAGAAAGACTTGTATGCTGCAAGCTTGAGGGCAACGTCGAGCGGCGAGGTGACGCCGGAGGAGCCATGGTGGCTGTCGGCGAGTGCGAGGAGGAGGGCCTCCTTGAGGTAGGAGGCGGAGCGGAGGAAGGGCTTCCCAAGTTGGGGAAGCTGTTGATTGAGCCGCGCCAATATCTCTCGCGCGCCAACGGAATTGCCAGCCTCGGTTGCCTTTGCCGCCGCTGCCAACTCGTCCAGCAGCTGCTGCTGCGCCGCCTCCGCCGCCGTCGACTTCATCGCCCCGCGAATCGGTGGCGGCGAAGGATGGAGCTGGAACGGAGCCGGGCCATGTAGCGGTGGTGAATAGGCGAGACCTGGCGCCACCGCGGATGACTGCTGCTGGTTACGGGCGAGGTAGAGGTCATCTGGAATGGCGTGGTGGCGTTTGAGCGGTGGCTGGAGATGCGGCGACTGGTGATTGTGCTCGGGGAAGGGCGGGAGAGGCATGAACAAGGCTGCGGCGGGGTTGGGTGGCTGGGGTTGGTAGTGGTTCAGGAGAAATTGCGGCTGCGCACCCAGAAGAGGGGGCTTCGTGTCGATACCTTCGTGAAACAGCATCGAAGGCGGCGGCTGCTCGAGGGAGGTGGCCTCCGGCGAGAAGAGACCGAACCCTAATGAGGCCTTGCCGCCACCGCCGGTGGCAGTGTGCGCACCGGAGGACGAGAGGTCGGAGGCGACGCCGCTGAGGGGGTGATCCAGAGAGAAGCCCATGGTGTCCACCGCCGGGATCCCGAACCCCGCATTGTCAATAAGCGGCTGCTGGAGCACTGGAAGCGGCGGACCAGGCTGCTCCAGGTCGCCGCCGGCCCCAATGATCCAGTTCAAGAACGACTGGTCCGGCCCGGCTGCGTTGCCGAGCGTGGCCGTGGCGTCCCAGCCCTCGCCCTCGACGAGCCCCACATCCAGTGCTCCAGGTATCGGGGGCAACTCGCACCCGCCGCCCCACTCCTCCTTCCCGCCGCCACCATGCTCGCCTGGGGCTCCCCATTTGGTGGCTCCGGCGGCGGCGGTGCTGCTCTCCGAAACCGCCGCCACACCGGTCGAGTCCGCCGAGCCGCCGCCCAGGGACGACGACAGCGTCGACGTGGAATACGGCGGGCTCGGGCTGCGCGTGCAGTCCAGCACCGACCTCGGCTCCACCACCACCAGCCCCCCCTTCCCCGCCGGCCAAAACAGCTCCTCCTTATCGCCGCCGCCGTGGTCCACTACCCCGCTCCTCTCGGCACCGAACAGCGCCGCCCTCATCTACCTAATCCCACATAATCGCGCGCCCCGCTCGGCGAGATCTGGGAGCAGCAGCCCAGCCCGGCGCGGCGTGGCGTGGCGGGGTGATTTCTCTTGGAGCGTTTGATCGAGGAACTACCCTTTTGCTTGCGCGCGCGACGCGATGCCAGAGTATAGCAGCAGTAGAACAGCGAGGAGAGGCCCCCTGCCTTGCCTTGTGCAGTTGGCTCTGCTCCTGCTCTGCTTGCTATGGACACCTCTCTCTCTCTCTCTCTCCACTGCCAATCCTCTCCCTGGATGCGTGCAACATAAAAAAGGTTAAAAAAGAGGGGGGGGGGGGGTCCCTCCCCCTCTCTCTCCCTCTATCGTTTTCAATCTCGGCTCTGTACTGTAGCGTAGCGTCGTCTTTTTTACGCCCCTAGTTATGTTTTATCTGCTCGTATTTCTCCTCTCTGCTGCAGTCTGCAGAAAATAAAAACGCGAGTTTATTGTAGTACTGCTAGTAAAATTACTGTAGACTTATAGTGAGACTAGTCGGTCAATGCAGATACATTGACTGCAAAAAAAAAACCTTTCGGACTTTGACGGCTGTTTTGGTGGTTTACACTCGGCAAGTACATTATGTTCTGGTTGTACAGTGGTTCATGGTTGGTACGGTGGTTAGATTGGAGGACTTAAGTCAATTCTTCTGGTAAACGGCGTTGTTGTTAGTACTTTCTTGATGATCTGCGGCGAAGGTAATTTTTACTGCCTCAGCTTACAAGCTACTAGTACAGACACGCGACCGAATCAACGATGAAATACTTTCAGGGTTCTTTTGGAATAAAAGATTTTTTAACAAATTTTAGAGGAATTTAGTCTTGTACAAAATTTCTTATGCGGTCATTTGAATCATAGGAATGGTTATAAAAAAATCATATGAAATTCCTTTGGGGCTCAAAACGTGCGAATTTTAAAAAAATTCTAACATGAGAAAAAACATAGCTCAACCTCTTAAAAAATATATTTTGTGTCTATCTTCTTGTCTAATATTTTGTGTCTATCTTCTTGTCTAATTCATGTGTCTTTCCGCGTACTATTCAAATGATTATCTTTTCCTATGTTTTTATAATCCATAGAATTTGAGGTGTTAGGGCACTCCAAACATGTATTGTTTTCGTTTTTGCCTTATAAGAAATTCCACGTTTCAAAGGGGGAAGACTTTTATAAGTTTACTTTTTTAGTGGGCTAAAAGTAAAGAACGAAGAAGACAACAAAACAAACTAAATTATTTATTATAGGATTAAGTTGTAAAAATTAAAGGGTTAATTGGGTCATGCAATTATAATTTCTCATGTGTTTAAAATATATAATTACAATTCGCTAAATTCAAGTCGTGCCATTACAGCTTTATAAATATATGTCAGTACTTACTTTTTTGATATATTTATTAGAAACTAGCATGGTGGTCCGAGCAGATTGCACAGCTAACATCATTATATTTTCTCTCATACAATACTCCCTCCGTTTAAGATTGCAAGACTTTTTAGAATTGCTCATATTCATTTAGAAGTTAATGAACTCATTAACTTCTAAATGAATATGAGCAATTCTAAAAAGTCTTACTTTGTGAAACAGAGAAAGTGGCATATATGTTTTCTCATTATATTATTCAAATATATTAAAATGACATCATAATTTTAAATTTTGCAATAACTTTACGAAACTACAAATGTGTAATATTCATATTGTATTTTATATACGTGTTAGTTATTAATTATTTTTAATATCAAAATTTAGTTATTTGTAAATTATATATATTTCTATATGGACTCTAGACTTGTCTTTTAATATTTCTTTTTTTTAATTCCGAATTTTCCGTAAATTGTGTTTCTATATATCCTCTGCACGCTCACATATACCGGGGAGTGTCAAGATGTGGTACCCGCGTGATCTCCTGCCGGGGACTCCTAAGCTCTCCTACGTGTTTAGCGCGCGCGAGAACTCGCCACGTGATGGGCAGTGAACGGATGCCCAAGTGCTTATAGCTATGGTCGTCCCCTGAGCATTACCACGTGTTGACCTCAGGGCAAGGTTGTCAGGATCGGGATACCGATCCTAGTTAGTATCGTTTTGCTCAAAGTAATATCGTATCGTAAGATCGTATCGTAGTATCCGGATACTATGAGATTTTCTTTTTAAAGTTTAATTAATATTTATATTAATTATATATAGCCATTCTGTATAAAAAATATAGTAATGATATATATAATGCAAATAGAGACATTTATCAAGAGAAACCACGTTGGTTTTGATATACTTAGCTGATTTTTATATAAATTTGAGCATATTTAGTTACATTATTTTCAAACCATGTTATTTAAAATAAGATTTCGTAGTATCGTAGGCATCGTAGAATCGGGATACCACCTAAGATTTCGTAGGATCGTGTAGTAATGAATAGTAGGATCGAGATACTATGAAAATTAAGATACTAGGTGGGATCGATATCGTTTTGGCTTGGTAAGATCGTAGTATCGTAAGATATTAGGATATGTATGAATTGGATACTGACAACCTTGCCTCAGGGAAGTCACCCCGTGGACGACACCGAGCTAAGCATTCTATCATGAGTCAACATTAAGATAGGCTCCGAAAAAACTCTAATCTTTAATTTCAATGAGCCAAATAGAAAAGAAAAGTATATATACAGCTGTAATCCTACGAAATTAGTCGACAAACCCATGTTTCAAAAGAGGCGTAAAGAATTGGCCACAGGACGAGTACAATCCATGTTTAAGTTGGTAAAGAATAAAGGAAAAAGGTTTGACACAGTCAAATGAAAACAAATGTTACAATACAATTAATCAAGCCAAACAAAACCTTTGGTTGCTCGTGACAATTTTCTCGAATGTATGGCAAGCATTTTATTAATCTTTCCTACTAGTATTGGGCCAGTCATCTTAGGCTGTGTTTAGTTCAACATCAAAATTAAAAGTTTGATTAAAATTAAAAATTTGAAGAAAAAAAGTTAGAAGTTTATGTATGTAGAAAAGTTTTGATGTGACAAAAAAAAATTAAAATTTTGATGAAGAAAAAGTTAGAAACTAAACAATCACCTATATAGGACGTTGCATTTGAAGAGAGCCCCTGGCACCGTTTGAGCTGCAAGGGGAAACTAAACAATCACCTAGATAGGACGTTGCATTTGAAGAGAGCCCCTGGCACCGTTTGAGCTGCAGGGGCAGGGAATCCTGCACCGTTTGTTTACCCTCATCAGTCACCTTGCTCACTTTTTACAGTCTTTTGAACAGTGACGCTGTGACTGCGACCAGGCTCGAGACCTGGGCCGGAAGGTCCAAAAGAAAATACGAGTAATTAATACTCGCCAAAGGCCCCGAAAGAAAGAAAGGGACAGTGCAAAAAGAAAGAATTTTTTTTAAAGCTCATTGGTCCCAAACAAATCTGTGTTATCATTGCACATTGCTACTGCAATTGACAAAAATACCCATGTGGGAAATTTCAGTAGAATCACCTGTCCTTTTAAAAAAAGGAAATACGTAGTGCAGACCTAAAAACTACTATCGGATAAAAAAATTGAATTATGAGAATTATCCACGTCATCACGAATAAATTTTAGATGTTTATTTTTATCCAATGGTAATTTTACATGTTTCCACTATACCGTTGATTAAATTCAGTCGTGTGACACCTTATCTTCTGAAATAAATTGAGTACCATCTACTCCATGATCCATGCATATACTATTCTCACTTGAATAAAACAAATTATCAGAAAACCAAGCCACGTAATTGGAGCACATTCTACAGGCTCACATAGCTAGTCACATGTCTTTAACCAAATGTATAAAGGTGTTATTGCCCCCCTTCAACCACATATTTAGTCTCAAGAAATTATCTCCGGATTGTTTCTTTCCCATTTATAGATCAGGGACAGTGCCCCTAAACCTTTTGGCAATAATGATGAAAAGCTGGAATGAGCTCTCCAAGGTTTGCTCACCACCCTTTTGTCCGGTGGTCCCCCCATGGCCATGAGGAGCGTTTTCTTATCCTTCCCCTCCGGCTCCGACGTTTGCTTGCTCGGCTCCCTCCGTCCCTCTCCGTGTCTGTTAAAGAAGGCCATCAGTGAAGACGGGGGGCAATGGTGTCATTTCGTACGCCTTTTCTACATATTATATCAGCTGTTCTGACGGCAACAGCGTACGGCGGGGGCGTTATCTCTTCGGGTTGCGCCGACCTGATGGCGAACGCCGAACGAACGGACGGACGGGATGCGGAGCTTTGTTTGCATCGCCGCGCGTGTGCGCCACGGACCGAGATTCTTTTGTTTTTCCTTTGTGTGGTGAACGTTGTTGCACCGGTCCGGTATACTCCGGCGTGTATTGTTCCACCAGCTTTTTTTTTTTATACGGCTGAAAAAAGAAGAGGGAAATTCGTAGATGATGCGACGCGACTCCTCGGATGATTGGATTTTCAGCCCCAACAAGGGCCTCCTGACTCTCGAGCTACGGCGCTTACGTCGGGCCTCATCGTCGGAGGGCACGATCAGAAAGGCCTTGTTACTTGTAGCTTTCGGCCCAATAACTAGCCCAGTTTGGAGCGTATGTGACCATCTCCTTTTGGCAACATGTACTCTACTAGTACTACCCTACTACTACTCCTCAAATCTACCCTATAATGCACCAACTTATTTTACTCATCTTTCACTCCTACACTATTACATTTATCACTCAACGGTTCAGATCGTCCAGTGTAAAATCGAAGGATCGAGATCAATCCCACCTCCACCTCCCTGAATTGCGCACTCCCCCCTCTCTCTTTCTCGCCTTCCAGATCCGCGTCTCCTCTCCATCCTCATCCCACACGCACATCCCTCTCCCCGCCTCTTTCTCTCGCACTGCCCCATCTCCAGCATGTCGCCGCCGACGAATCTCCTCACCCCGTCGTCGCCCCTTCCCTTTCCCCCCACCGCCGACGAAACTCCTCACCCCGCCGTCGCCCCTTCCCTTCCCTTCCCCCCCCCCCACCGTTCATCGGCGACGATCCCACCTTCGGCTCTACCGGATCCCTCTCCACCAACGGTAGAGACCCTCATGCCCTACCGGATTGATTTGATAACTACAAGCTCCATCCACACCCAGTGCTCCACTCAGGTTTGATCCCAATTCGCTGCCTGCTCCACTCCTTTGATCCCTGTTCCCCCCTTTTTGTCCAGAGAATCGCACACTTGGGCAAACTCAACCAAATTTCGATTTTCAGATATATTGTCATATAGTGTTACACAATGAGAATTCCTGCTTACAACTAAATAGCTGGACGTGCTCCTATTTTCTTGCAATGCTATATGTTAGTTTTGAGATGCAGCGGCTAAGCGAGTAGAATTTGTGAGCTATCTAAGTAGGATATGATTTAATTGGTGCAAGGTTAATCACAATAGCAGACATTTTGTAGATTATTATTCTCTACCCTCTGAGTAAAAAACTGAAAATAGATGTCTTAGCAGATTCTTCAGAAGTTCAGCAGACCACTGTGCGTGACCCCGCTGATTGGAAACCTCCTGTGCGCATATCCTGCTGTTTCCAGTCCATGTCCTCGGTTCATGACCTGAATTGAAGGTAAAAGCAGTTTACCAATATTTTTACTCCTTAAAAACCAAAGGTTTTTACTCTGCCAATTGATTTATTCCGTGATATAAATCAGCCTCTATTGAAACCTATAGTGCTGAAGTTATGCTTTATGAATCAATACTATTTTCTACCGCCAACCATTGCAAGTATTCATTATGGTCTTTATCATGGTTTATGGTTTATTATGACCACTAGCAATGCAGCGTGCACAAATATATATATATATATATATATATATATATATATATATATATATATATATATATATACTGATTCCTTTAGTTGTCTCTCATATACAATTAATGGATATATCTAAAAACTGAACAGTACGGGGCACAATGCAGCAGGAAAATGGCTTACTGAATGAAAAGTATGAACATAAATTCATATCATGCCAAAAGCATATATTCAAGCCTAGCTTTCATTAAAATACAAAAGTACTTTCCTCTAGAAAAACACGAAAGTCCTTGGATATAACAATACACGTGCGGTGTGTGTGAATTAACATGGTAGATGTCATATCAATTAACTCATGTGTAATGTGTTGCGATTTAAAAAAGCCACTTCTGCATGGTTGAAGCTTTTGTGATCTTATATGCAAAGAGAAAGGTAAAATGAAAATATCAACCTTGCTCACATTATTCATGTTTGTGTTGATCCTTTTTCTAAGTGTATTTTAATTTGATCTTTGTGTCAGGTTATAGGAAACACCGTACCTCTTATGAACAGTTATGCTACAGAAGTCCTTTTTGGGAATTTGGGTTCAATCACACTTGGAATTAATATGGAAATTTATTTTGCTATAAAATATGAACATTGCGGCCACAAAGTGTTAATTTTCTTCCAGTTGATTAAAGGAAATTCTCCATGAACCCAAGTTTAACCACTTTGTTCCTTTGCTATAGGGTACAGTTCTTTAATTTACTAGGTGAAACCCCGCGCATTGTTGCGAGAATTTAGTATGATAACAATAAAAAAACAACGTGTAAGATAGTTAAATAACATCAGATTAAGTAAATTAATGTGATTTATGATAATTTAAATTTAAATAGTATGCAGAATGGTGATTCAAACGTAAAAAGTAAGGTGGTATGACTTTATGGAAGAATAAAAGTAGGGAGATAGTTTGGACCGTAGATTAATCATCTAAATTCTAAAAACAATTGATGTGATATGACTTAATTAGAGGAAAAACTGAAAAATATAATTCGAACCATAGATTAATCATTTAAGCACTAACTAAGTGAGGATGAGCTATATAAGTTTATAGAATATCATAAAACATAATAAAGATATACATTGGAACATTATGTGAATTATATTGGATAATAATTTAACATGTTTGTATTTGAAAAGCTCATAAATTATAAAAACTATAAAGATATAGCATGTTTGCTTGATGTTTAAATGTGATGATTGTTAGTGGATGATGATGTACCATCTTGTTAGTGGATGATAATGTGGCATCTTTGCATGTTAAGCTTAAAGAGTTAGTGGGGGATAACTTTATATTAAGATAGGATTAGTGGACAGTGAATGATACTGTGTAAATGTTTCATCTTTACATGAGCTAATTTGTGTGTGTTTTTAAATGCATGCAGTGTCTTGTCTCTTCTTGTACAATGGTGACCACAAGGTTATATGTTAGTATAGGTCCCCACATGTTCAATGTGAAAACTCAGCGAAATTTTATAGACCCAACTGCAATTAATCAATGAACCGAGGTCAATACGAGTCATATCGTGCTGATATCAGCGGTGTTAACGGGACGGAAAACACGATCGAAGATGATTATGTCCGTCTGCCTAATGAAATTGTCATTGGTTATGCAGACATTGAAGATTCAGTGAACGCACTGATTGAATATGTGAATATGTGTTCCCCTCACTCAATGATGAGAGATATACAACCTCCGCGGAATATATGAGCACACGGGCCATTCTCTCAACAGAAAATGATTTCGTGGATAAGCTGAACAGGAAGATGATCGACAGGTTTCCTGGCGAGGAAAAGATTTACCATAGCTTTGATTCTGTCGATGATGATTCCCAAAATAACTACCCTTTGGACTTTCTTAACACGATAACTCCAAATGGCCTCTCTCCACATGAGCTGAAAGTTAAGATCAACTGCCATGCTATTCTCCTCCGCAACCTTGATCCTAACAATGGATTATGCAATGGAACAAGATTAATGATCAGGGCATTCCAAGACAATGCAATTGATGCTGAAATCGTTGGTGGACATCATGCACGAAAAAGGGTGTTCATACCAAGGATCTCTCTGTCTCCTTCAGATGATATTTCCCTTTCTTTCAAGTTTAAGAGAAAGCAATTTCCTATACGTCTAAGTTTCGCAATGACAATTAATAAATCACAGGGACAAACCATCCCGAATGTCGGCATCTATCTTCCAGAGCCTGTATTCTCACATGGGCAACTTTATGTTGCATTATCAAGAGGGGTGTCGAGAAAAACGACAAAGATTTTGGCAAAGCCTAAAAAAGAAGTGCACCCCACAGGAAGGAGCACAAGTCACTATGATGTTATATCTTTTTCAATTTGAGTTATCAAATGTCACCCCATAGCATTAGCATGGGCATGTAATAGAAAAATAATTATAATATGAAAATGCACTATATTATATAAAAAAATATCACCCACTGGTGATGCATTATAATGACACAGATATATACACACACGCACACCACATACAGAAATGACGCTTGTGAGATGAATAAATATTGATATCAACGCCATTGTAAATTATTTTACGTGTCACGGATATATGCATTATATATCATATTATTATGCATTATGACTTAAGACACAGATATGCGCATTATCATATATCTTTAATATAATATTATTATGCATTATGACATGGGGCACAAATATATGCATTATATATCTGCATCAATTGGTATATCATATTATTATACTTTATGTTAAATATAATTGATGTACGAAGTAAATTGAATTAAAGCTCAAATGTATAGTTCATATAGTAATATTTTTTTGCTAACATGAAAATTTTAAAAATTATTAAAGACAAATAGAGTTACACCGTAACGTTTAGCACGAGCATATTACTTGTACGTTGTGATATGATCCGCTACCGTATCTTACTCTTACATTCTTATCATCAGTTTGCTGCTAGATCCTCGCGTGTTTGTTAACGAACCAGATCTTACACCTACCCGTACCGGAATGCGTAAAGGCAAAGCTATGCCTTGGGAAGTTGGGAGTTGGAGCAGCGCACGGCTCGTCGCGTACGTACGTGCTCGCTCGAGCGCGATTGTGAGACAACGTGACGGAGCAACGCGCGCGACGCGCCACGGCGGCGCTAGCTACCAACTAGTATACCGCGCTACGCGAACGCGGGTTCACGGTACCGAAACGCGGCGAGGAGCGCGTGGCAGGAGTACGTAGACACAGCACGCAGCCACGCGCACACGTAGTCGTGTACGTACGCGCGCGTACCGGGGAACGAGCGGGAGGCGCGCGGCCGGCCGACACGGCGAGGCAAGCGCGATCTCGATCCGTCTCTCTCTCAACCCCCTCGTGCAATTGCCGTCCTTTTCCCGGCATTTTCTCCCACGCCCCCCCGCCCCCGCGCGGCCGGGGCGCCATGCGTTTTGCCTCGCCAAGGCCACACCACCGAAGCCAGCCGTGCCTCCCGTTCCCAGATCCACGCGCGCACCGCGTGCACCGCTGCTCTGACTGCTTCGCTTGTCTCCTTGCGTCTAGCCGCGCGCGTTTGTCAGCTCCAGCTTCCACACACACCTGACTACTGTACCTGACATTAACCTGCACGCCCACTTTGCAACACAATCGTTGTTCAGCTGTTCACCATGCCTTTGACTGTTTAACATCGATCCATATATACGTAGCCAGTGAAGCCGGTGTACAGTTGAGTACATTGTACCTGAGGAGGAGTAATTCAGAAATGTCAAAGGCTGGGGGTCTGTCTGTGGCGTTCTACTAAAATACTAGTTCAGACATGTCAACGTTACGGTTTAACTAGCCAGCGATGGCAACACTGGAACCAACAAAATAACAAACAACAGTAAAGTAGTACGGCTTAAGTATGCCAACTTGGTTACATCGAGGATGTAAACTGTGCTTAGTTTATCAGTTTAGGTGATATATATGGACCAGCTCCATGCTAGCTAGGAGGAGTAGCTAGCAACAACTAGAACAGTGGATCGCACTGCGTGTAATAATTGCAAAGCACATGATCAAGAGATGTTCTGGGAATTAACCACGGCTTGCCTACAAAATTCACGTATCTGTACTTGTATAACAGCCTCAAGAAAGGGGACGGATCGAGACATTCATGTGCGGTCGAGGAGATGACTCTGCCTCGGTTCTCTTCATAACCAATAGTACATGGCATGCATGCATGCCCCATTCTTCCTTCACCTATAAGATTTTATCTCTGTTACTCGTGACATGAATGCTTAGTTTAAAACGTACTGTTAGTACTTCTGCATTACTGTGTTTTTCTGCACGTTGTATAGTGGAATTACTAAGTCACACAGCATTTAATTTAAGAGTCCTACTCCGGTGCTTTCTACTCGGAGTAGAAAGTAATCTAGGCCCTTGATCATATTTAATTGTAGAGTTAAGATCTAGTTCTACTCCTACCAGAATTAGTGGAAGTAGAAATGTGGAGGGGTGTTTTTGTCCAGGAAAAATAATTCGCGAAGGGGTATTATTGTTTTCCGATCCATAGATCGATCACCATGTCATCCTCGTCGGAGTTGGTCGTGCAAGATCTTAATCGATCCATGTAATCCATGAAACAACACAGCGATTGGAAACGGCAAGAAGACGAATGAGCCGAGACGACGCCGCCAAGCAAATGACGTTGCGTGTGTGCGTGACGCTGCCGCCGAAGCCCAGGCCGGAATTTTTACTACCGCCAGAACTCCTGCTCAAGATCGTCGCTCGCTCGGACGCCACCACACTCGTCCGCTCCCAGACGGACGATGCGACTGAGGAAGTGGACAAGGAGGCGACGGCGGGGAATACGGATGGCGACGGAGGGGGCGGACAAGGCAGCGAGGCCGGGGGAGGAATAGCGAGGTGACTGCGTGCAACGGAGTTCGGACCTGATACGATGCGAACAGAAGAAAACATCCCATGCCAAAATTACCCCTAAACGATATTAGGAGATTACTTACCTGCCCTTTAAAATAAACGGTCAAGATTAATTCTACTTGGAGTAGAATACTGCAAGTAGATTGCACCGGAGCATTACTCTTAATTTAAACCCGATCTGCTAAGATATTTTACCTCTAGAAAAATAATATTAGCAAAGCATTGACAAGGACTTCATTCTAAGAAATGTTATCGACGAATTCAACTTCCAGAATATATCATCATACGAGTCAACTTATCTCAAAAATATCATCACCATCAGGATTCCATCCGTTAACTCCACTCTGTTAGCCCATTTGAAAAATGCGATAGGGTTAATGGAGAGTAATGGATGGAATCTGACAACAATGGTATGACTCATATGATGGTATTTCCTAAAAGTTACATTCGTCAATAGCTTTTCTTAACATGGAGAATTTGTCAATGGCATTTTGGATTTTCTCTAGTAAGATTTACACATTGACCCTCTTATATGATGCAATAATTCTAATATTATATCCCTTTCCAATCACAAATTTCAGCTGCTAAAACAGTGGAGAAAATGGTCAAAAGTTATTGTAACCCATTCCAGAAACAGAGCTGTTAATGCCAAAAAAAAAACAAAGGTGCATTTGTCTTACAACTTGTCATATGAAGAAACTATTCTGAACATACCCCGATGTCGTTCTGCAGTTGTATATATTGCTCCAATGTAAACCTATCACACATGGTCCCTTCCTCCCTCAGTTCTAGCAAACCCCTCGAAGCATTGGGTGAGCTCCGAGCAGTACAGTGCAAGCCTTTCTCACTTCTATCTATTTCGATCATATCATATATCCAGACCCTTCCATGTTCTCTAGCTTCTTATATATATATCCACTTGAGTGAACCACTACTGCTATCTGCTCCATGCCTAGCCAAAGCTCTCCGCAAACTCTCAATGGGAAGCTAAAGCTCAACACCAGCACCACCATTCTCCTGTTCATCGTCTTCCTCTTCACTCTCTGTATCATCTCATGTGAAGCTCGTCACGATCACCTCCGTATCAGTGACAAGTACTCGAGCAAGAAGTCTTCCCTGGTTCCCAAGGTCACAGCAGATATATGATCATTGTTATGGAACTATTTTTTCTCATTCCTGATTTTTTTTTTCTCTGTATCACGCAGGATGTGGCTGGAGACGATGTTGTTGGGAGCAAGCAGCCGATCGATCAATCAGTGGGCAAGGAGGTGACGCTGAATGCGAAGATGGAATTGGCGGCATCATCAGGTGGAGTTCGAAATACTGGACCCGCTGTTAGGGTTTCGCAACAGCTGCTTCGTCATCGGAAGCACGAGGATGATCAGGGAATTCACCTGGATTATGCTCAACCTAAAACCCATACTCCGTGCCATAACTGATGACATGATATAATGTCAATGCTATCCATCCCTCTGATTGTCTAGTAATCTGTCTAGTATAATCCTATCTAGCCTGTATGTTTTTCTAGCTGTGCCTCCTAGCTAGCACTAGAACACATAATGCACGTACGTGTGCATGTTTTGATGAGAGCCCTCCCCCGCTGTGAGCCTCACTAGCTACTAGCTAGTAAAATTATCTACAAACACTCATTTGCAAACTGACAGACTGAGTGCTAGCTATAGCTTGGCTACAGGGAGTTAATTTTGATATATAGCTCGAATGGAACATGCTAATCCTATATACTCCTATCTCTTTTTCCCTCGATCTCAAATTTGATTGATCATTCCTGGTAGTATTGTTTCATAGCAAGTGGTCGTGTGATTTGCAGGGAGTTCTTCTGGCTCTCTGAATAAACGGTTTGAAGGAACCAAGGTATGTATATATGCAAGCATTTCAGTCTGAGATCTCACATATACACATAGCAAGCTCCCTTCTTAATCCCCATAGCAAACTGGGTATCTGGCCCTCTTCTTAATCCCCTTCTGCAAAAATAATGTAGGTGAGGTCGGTTGCGCGAGAGCGTTCGGTGCTAGGAGCTGAGACTAACAGAGAGCAAGTAGGATCAAAGCCGGCGACCACTGCGTACACCGCGGAAACCCTAGCAGCCATGGACTACCCAGTTGCACACACAGCACCAGCTGTTCACAACAGGTAGCCAGTTGCAAAAATGCCAAATCGATAGCATGTTCGGCCTTTTCACATAAATTGGCCAAATTTTGGAGGCATATATCGAGAGAAAACAGTTCGCTGTTGATAGTGTGATCACTGGTCAGAAGTATGTAGCGTCAGATCTCTCCGATTTACTTAGCCCATCAAGCATCAAGCCTGTGATGTTGTATATATAGGATTACAAAATATGGAGGCATGAGTGAATCAAAACATGAGTTTGCAATGTGCATGCCCTTTGCTGAAGGTGGTTTTCGTTACCAATTACATATGTTGGATCTATTTCCTGCACTGGTCTCCTCACAAAGGACCTGTTTAGGGAAGTTCAGCCGCAACATCTCCTAGAATCTTCAGGTCCTCCAAACATGCAGTCTATATTCTTACCTAAATTATGAGAATTTGTAAATATAGAATCGAGATGAACTAGAAGCTAGTAACCCTAGCTTTTCCAGATTGTCACCAATTGCTTCTCAGAATCCCACTAACAGAATCAAAAAGTTGATCTTACATATGTCCCTCCATGCGAAACAAACGCGCTCAGCAGGCCGGTCGGCACCGCACAGTATGATCTTAACCTTTCTTGGTTCAGACGACAGAGCTGCTGATATTTTGTGGTTAATGATAGAGTACTAGAGTCTCTGAGATCAAGTTCCCTAGGCTCGTCATTGGCTAATAAATAAACCTAGCTCCAGAAGACCGAGACTATTTGGAGTAAATGTTTCGTGAATGTTGTGCACCTGGAGCGCAGTCAACAGTTTATGCTGAAGTCAAGCAAAACGTGTTGTACAGAGTACAGTGCATAATAAAAGGGCTTTCTAAAAGTTCAGAACTTTCAAGTTTCAACAAACGGTAACTGCTTATTGAGTTCCTTTTTTCTTAGATGGAGCTTTGTACACGTTCCATCAGTCAGGCTCCAGCCTCTTGCATTCTTCATGTTTGATCCAGCAGACCTGCACAAGCTCTTGAATCAACGATACTAGTTCCAAAGCCCCCAAACAACATCACCTCAAAAGAACAATTGTATGGCACCATTCAGTAATCAGAAGAAAAAAACAAACTTGTAGCCAGGTGTCTGATTAGAAACGCAAAACTGAAAGTAAATCCTAGTATATTGAAGGCACGAACTACAAAGGTTTTTAGTACATGCCCACTTGTGCCAATTATCTCAATTCTCCCAAGAATGCCCCCTTTGCTGCATCAATCTTACCAAAATAGTGTAACTAATGCGAGAAGTGCAACTGGAACAGAAACGCCTGCTCTAAAAAAGACAGACATCCCAACCCCAGATCCAAGCAAAAACCTATTGGTTTACATCCCTGGCGATGTCTCATGTGTTCATCAAGATGGTAAAACCACATGGATTCAAAGTTTCTCTTCCGTTGTACAGTTATCACTAACTACACTTCACCACAAATGGTTTGAATGCATTTAGGAACTGTGAGGTCCGCACCCCAAGCTTGAGGTCAACTTCTCCACCACCCAGCCAAAAGAAATCCTTATCTAACTTGGTAATAGCTTCATCAATGATAACCTGTGTAGAAACTCATTGTATCAGATGCCTTGAAAGCTTCAAAATATATGTACCCTCTCTTTCCAGAGAAACAAGAAATACAAGAACTCAAAACATCCACGCGTAAAATGCAATGTATCAGAAGTGTAACTTGATAAGACAGTTTGTCCTACTCAGAGTTGAAAATGAAATCAACCATATATGTCACCAGACATAATGCAGACAGGGTTAGAATTCAAGAAAGGTTTAACAGGATTTGTAAAGTACAGAGTTTTATATATGAGCGTGCAAAAACATGATTATCCCTTATATTCTTGCAAGATCTCCCCATTTGAAGTTGACCCTTATGACATAAAACCTAAAGTTAGAGGTAACATTTATACCGGTATGTCTGTTTCCATTCCAATGCATGTAACAGCATTGTGAACAAACCCTGTAAGCTTGAGTGACTCCTCTTCTGGTGCCAGCCTCACTGCACAAACACAAGTAAACAACATGAGTTAAAGAATAGAACTGGCATAAAAAGTAGGTCTTCAGACACACCTACAAATCTTGAAATGCCTAAAATATAATAGAGGCAACATTACTGCAGGATGCTGAAATCTACACACGATATACTGCATTCCTTTATCTTTGATCATGGTCACACATTTTTCCTTAAAGTGAAAAAAATACCACCGTATGAAAAATATTGTTGTATGTAAAAACCATCAGACAAGATGCTTGCCTTAGTTGTTGATATTAAAACCAATTCACAGCATACCATGTTGTTCAGGAATTAAGGTTTTCTCCCATCCTGTGAGAGGTATATTCCTCCTCATACTTCAGATATAGCATTCCATGGAGAGGTACCAGAACTAATCTTATAGGTTAGAATAGGATTGTGAACTCATCTTTATATATGTTCTTGACCTTCTCTTACGTTTTTTTAGAGGTGTAGGTATTTGTGCTAGTCAAGAGATACATACCTACTCCTCTCTACTAACACTAAAAGTCTTGCCACTGCCAATTATGAACTTGTCTTCTGATCAGTTCAACAGGTTTATTTTTTTACCTCATAAATAGTAGGGAGGTATATACCTCACTAAGGATGGGAGAAAACCTTTGAGGGATTTCATGGAAGCTTTGAATGCTGATGACCAATAAAAGGTTATCGGTGGCATTTGTAGAGATTAGATATGTTTCAATATATTATTATAAATCTTACTGTTAAATCTCTTCTTGGGTATCTGCTTCTCGTTTAGGGAATAGATGAAGTTCTTGATGCTGTCTGCATTAAGCCGTGCCATATACTGCAAATATATCCGTGTGAAGATAAAATGTACTAATTAAATTTGAAGATAGTGTGTTGAGATCAAACTTACAGTTTACCTGAACAACAACGACATAATATTTTGAATTCTTTGGATTGCTGCAGTCAACAACATCTGCAGCAGCTTGCGTATTCACCTAATAGGTAACTTCAACATCAGCATTAACACAAAGGCTTCATTATTTACAGATATGTTGGCATAAACATGAAATTGTAGCTCTACGGTCAGATAACAAAATATTGCACATCCCTCCTCCCATTAATGTTGTTTTAGCCAAACATAAAAGAGTTAAATTTCAATAAATAAAATACTGCACTGATAGGCAGTGAAGTTCGGTCCATATTGCATTTCTGAATCTAAAGTTGAGAAGAATGTCAATAAGTTCAATGCAACTCAAAACTTCATGTATAGCTGAGCAAATATTCCTAAGAGTGCTCAAAAGCACAACATTTCTTGCTTAGCAGTACACACCCTCTTCTCTACAAATGCCATGAAAACAGAGAACATTTTGATGTCAAAATATTGAAGCTGCTCTCGACCAAGTTGATCCAACTGGTTAAAAATATTAATATATAAAGCTGCTCCCATCTATCAACAGTCCAGCTGAAACCAAATCACAAGGAGCAGCTCTACAGCTATCCTTCTCTGCTGTATACTTCAACTTAAACCATTTCTTTCATAGTTCACTACCTAGCAATTTCCAATTTATCATGTTACCAATTACCACGTCATGCTAACAAAAAGTATCAAGTCATTATCTTGTACCTCACCAACGACACCATTGTGTCTAAAACCCTAAAAAGTTACTGATAACACAAATCCAAAGAGCTTTCTCCAAGCCGACGTTACGCAGGCCAACTGTTCGACAAAATGCCGCACGGGAAGGAAAAGGAAGGCCCGTACCATGACGATGCTCTTGCAGAGTTGATTGACTGAATCTGCGCGGAGGAGGTCGCGGCGCTCCTCGAGAGCGCGGTCGTAGTAGTCGGCGGGCACGCGCCGGAAGGTGAAGTCGAGCACGCCGCTCGCGGTCAGGATGGAGGAGAGCCGCGCCTCCGTGGCGCCCGTCTCCGCCTCGCCCCCCGAGGGCGCCGCGGAGATAGATAGCGCCTCCAGGCGGTGCTGCTGCGCGGCGAGCTCGAGGTCCGCGACGCGGCGGAGGATCCGCAGCTGCCGCGCCTCGAGATCGGCCGCGGCGGCGTCCATGGTCGCCGTTGTCTGTCCTTCCTAGGGGACTAATTTGATGGTTTTGGGGACTTCGAGGTCCAAAGGCTCAGCTAATCCCCTGTTTGATGCCAAATCAACTCACTTGCAAAATTTAAAAAGTCAAATTGTAGGACTAAGTTTAATCAACCATTTGCATCTTTTAATTTTTTTTAAAAAAAACAAAGTGTACTTTTTTAAGGAAAGGGAGCACTTTCAGTTTAACCTTCGAGAGTGACGGTGAACAAGATATAGGCAATAAGATAATAAATCTTTCTAATGATACAGTCATCGAACAACAAATGTTGTTGGCAATCTAGTTAATGCACGTAATGTTGTGACTAATGAGATATTGAGGTCAATCTGAACTTTTCTTTGAACGAGTAGCAGATGATTGCCAATTTTGCTAAAGATAAGTTATGGTCAATCAAGGTTAATCGTATTTTTGACACTCATGACATATCACATGGATTTGTAATTTAAAGGTCGCTATTGGACACTCACAAAGCTCATATTCATATATAGCCTATTAAATCGTATTTTTCACGTAACTATAACCACCCTCTTTATTAAATATATTTACATGTTGCTAATTAGTTTAAATTTAGAGTAAATTTCACAAAACTACATATACTATAACCAAATTATCACAAAACTACACATTTAACACCAAATATATCACAAAGCTACACATTTAAGATGAAGCGTCACAAAACTACATGTTTAGTAACTAAATTATCATAAAACTATAGGTTTAGAACCAATTTAATCACAAAGTAATAATGTTTATAGCTCCACCATAACAATGGTGCTAGGGATTTAAACTTCAAAAGTTGTAGTTTTGTGATAAGTTCAATATTAAATATGCATTTTTGTGATATTTAACCTAAAATCTGCAATTTTATGATAAATTTGGTGCTAAATGTGTAGTTTTGTGATACAACTCTTTAAATCTGTAGTTTTGTGATAATTTGGTCAAAATACCTGTAGTTTTGTGAAATTTACTCTTAAATTTATAACAATTCGATAATAGACTAACATGATAATATAAAGTTTCCGATAATTATGCTAAGTGATTTACACGGTCATGAGTAGCCATCCTTGGTCAAATTTTCTCATAATAGGGAAGTTCAAAAGTAAACATGTTTTGTTTAGGTTTAGACGTGTCCTTTTAGTCTGAACGAAATGGAATGGAATGTTGAATAGCTTAATGATTTGAGGAACACATGAATGAAAAATACACAATGGTATTTAATGAAAAGAAACTCGGATGTAGCATTTAAAACACACACCATTTATAAGTTCGAAGAGCATGCATATTTATGTTCAATTCCTTTACGAAAAAAGAGCAAACCCTATCCTTGTTGTTGATACACACTCTTTGTCCCTCTTAGTGACCCATAGTCTTCATAGCCCATGATTTTTATAAGATTTATATATTTGATCACCGCTAAAGTATTGTAAGGATTTATGCATTTAAAATGATCTTGAATTTATCATGTAGATGTTACTTTATTGAAAATTGTTAGTTTTCCACCCTGTTTTATAGCATACTAATTAGAACATACGTACTTCTTTTTTTTAATGTACTTATGTATGTCTAGATAATTTTTATGTATTATACTCGTGTAAATCTATCTAAACTAAAATATGTTTATTTTTTAAACACTCGTCCTGAGCTATGGATCTATTTGTAAATAAGTTTTACATTGTAACCATTTAAAAATACTAAAAAACCATCTTTATGACCTATTTATATAAAATAAATATTACAAAGGGTCATTAATTTGCATCTCTATCTTTATAGCACATTTGTTTTTGTCGTTTCTGTTAACATCTAATGAATCTTTCCAACCTAAGCCACATGAAGGTTCTGGATACCTCCTTTCTATTTTATTCAACGGTAAATATTGGTTCTACATATAAATCCAACGGTCATCTTCGCTCGACGATGTGGCTCATCTTGGGAACATCCTGAGAAAAACTTTTTACTTATAGAGATTGGCGCAAGGCGTATACGTAGCCTTCCAATTAAAAGTCAGTAGGTAGCGCTGTGATGTAAGAATGGATGAATATGTGAACAACTATAACAACAGAAAAGTCTGTTCACCAGATAAGCTGCAATGATAAAAAAAAAACCAGATAAGCTGCTATGACGGAGTTGTGAGGGCCGGGTTTGATTCCATTCACCAGTGTTTATGTCTGTGTGTTCATAAATTAGCCAATGCTCAATCCAAGCCGGATATCCAACGGGGCAATGAAGACATCTCGTACATCGCACTGCCAGTCAGCGACTCCTTTTTCCGCGTGTTCGGCACACGGACTCCACGTCCACTAAATTTCGTGTACTATGCGTGCCGTGCGCAGCGGTGAACCCGATCGCTGCATACACTGTGCCGTGCGCTGCCCTACCCGACGCAGCGGCGAGACGAAGAAATCCAGCGCGTGTGACGAGTGACGACGTGATCAAGCTGTCGGGGGACGGACCGGGCAACCGGCCACATGAAACCGAGACCTCGTCACGGGGCGATGAAACGCGCGCCCGTCCGTCCTGTGGGGTGGGCCGCGCGGCCGCCGCCCCCGCGCCCAACTGGACACCTGATGGGTTGTTACTGGTCGATCGGTACCTTCTTTGGTGGGTATATGCGCACAAACTACTCAGACGCAGACGCGCTCGTCCGGTGGCCGGTGGTGCAGCCACCCCGCAGCCGGCAGGCCCACGCGCGGTCACGGGCTCCCGGCTCCGCGCATCTGCCGCCTTTGGTTTGGTTGGCACTTGGCAGGTTGGGTCCCAACACTCATAGCACTGGCTACTGCAGCTGCGCGCGCGAGCCGTGGAGGTAAAAAAGATCTCACTGCGCGTCTGCGCCGCGGCTGTGCCGTCCGGCGACCAGGAATCCGCTTCTTGGGTGAAGCGGATCGATGTGCCAGTAGGCCTGCCTGGCCACGCAGAAGAGGCCTGCATGGATCACGTCAAGCCTGTCGCGCTACGTACGTTCGCGTCATGTTGGACAGCTGAAGCCTGAAGAAGGTGTCACGTATTCACGTGAATGCTTCTGGAGGGTTCCGCCGTCTTCCAAATTACTACTCTAGGAGTAGGGAAAATTTTGTTCCAGGGTGTGTTAGTTCACGTTAAAATTAAAAGTTTGGTTGAAATTGAAACAATGTGTGATGAAAAAGTTGGAAGTTTGTGTGTAAAAAAGTTTTGATGTGATGGAAAAGTTGAAAGTTAAAAGAAAAAATTTAGAACTAAGGACCTATTCACTTTGATGCCACTTTCAATCTTACCAGATTTTGGTAGAGCTACAAAAAAGTAGCTACATTTAGTTTGCTACCAAATTTTATTAACTATATAAGAAATCCTACCAAAATTATTGCTAAATTTTAGTAAGGTTTTTTTTGGCGTCAAAGTGGACAGCTCTAAACTTGGCCCTAATTGGCTTTCTTTGTGCTCACGGTGAAGTAGGCTTATCACGAGGAATACAGTACCGTTCGGCGGCCTACATATACATGCAGCGCCTTTGTATGACGGTTTAAAACACGTACATACGTGTGGATTAATCGACGTGATTTCGGTGGTAATTTCATCGTACAACTACGTTGTTTTACGATGGTGACATGGTGTATAAGTAGGGCCTGTTTACTTTGATGTCATTTTCAATCTTACTAAATTTTGATAAAGTTGTCAAAAAAATGGCTATATTTAGTTTGCTGCCAAATTTTGGTAACTATATAAGGGGCCTGTTCACTTTGATGCCAAAAAAAACCTTACCAAATTTTGGCATTCCAAAATTTTGGCATAGTTGCCAAAATTTTGATAACTTGCCAAAATTTTGGTAGGATTTCTTATATAGTTACAAAAATTTGGCAGCAAACTAAATGTAGCCACTTTTTGACAACTTTACTAAAATTTGGTAAAGGTTAAAAATGGCATCAAAGTGAACAGGCCAAAGAAATCCTGCCAAAATTTTGGCAACTATGCAAAAATTTGGTAATGCCAAGATTTGGTAAGGTTTTTTTTACATCAAAGTGAACAGGCCCGTAGAGTTGAACTTTAAAATCCAAAATCACTAATATATATACTAGTTGAGCGTGTATTAATTTATAAGGAGGCAAACTCTATACATATATATATATAGGTTCTATATATGTTGTGTCTCTGTTTTTCCCTCCAACTAAAAAGAACAAAATTGAGAGCCAATCTACTGTTATATGTTGTTTCTTAGTGGAACAGATGTAAATTTTAAAAAATAATTCACACCGAAATTTCCAACAAATTAACTGTCCTAAGTACATTTTGTCGTACAATTGCTTGCTTACAATTAAACTACGAGAACGTACTGCAAGCAAATTACAACCACACCCAGACATAGACACGCCAAATTCAATCTAAAAGAGTATCCATTGCATGCAATTCCTTGGAGAACAAATCCTCCATTAATTGACCAAATGATGACAGAAACTGATTAACTGAAGAAACATAAACAAATCAAGTACAGTTAACTCGCTGGATTGATATCTGAAGCAGTTCTACATTCAGAACTAATAACAGAGTAAGTAAAGACTCGACCGATATGCATGCAGGCACTCAGAACGAACGATGTGTTCGTGCATGCGTGCTCATGCATGCAAAGCTAGCACGTCGTTACACCGTACGCGCGTTACGTAGCTTAAGCACAGATGAAGCCACTAGGGACGTTCTTGCCGCAGTAGTTGACGAGGAGGCTGAGCTTGACGGGGATGTCGAGGGTGATGCCGAGCACGTTGGCCTTGATGGCGGTGCAGAGACAGACGGCGGCCTCAAGGTCGGCGAGGCCGCCGAGGACGCCGCAGCACGGCTCGTACGGCGGCTGGCCGACCTCGGCGCTGACGAGGCCCAGCACGTCGGCGCACGCCGCGAACTTGAGCGCGTTCTTGGGGCACTTGGTGCTGTAGGACGGCGTCGATGGCGTCGTCGACGGCGTCGAAGGCGTCGGGCAGTACTTGCCGCAGGCGCTGGCCACGGTGAAGAAGAGGACCAGGTTTAGAGCCACGAGGAGGAATGCCCTGGAAGCCATGGCTACGCTAGCTGAAAGCGTACAAGCACTTGCGCCGTTGCACACAGGGCTACGTAAGTGATGGTCTGCAGCTAGAGAGAGGTGCGAAAACTCAGCAGAGTACGTGGGTATTTGTAGGGGAGAGAACCAGAACCCTAGCAATCTGTTGTTGTCAAAAGACTCCTCCTGACAAACCATATTCGCAGATCTTCCCCAAGATTAATACATTATGTGCATATATGATTTTTGTGAGAGTAACGTACTTTTTTTTAAGAAATACATTACAAATATTGATGCTCACAGTTCGTGCACACACATCCCTATTAATACAAAAGCACACCCTTCTCATATGAACATATGTGAAAGACTGAACCATCATATATTGGGATTGACGAAGTCACTACGAGTGTCTCACTGTTGATGGTACATTGGCTATCACTAAAAGAAAAAATAGACATAAATGTCATACTTGAATCCGGATGAGTTGGTTCCAACTAAAGAAACCTAACCAGTTAAGCTACGCTTATTTCACAATAAAAGAACATCCTGAATGATCGATCATGCACATATATTAGATGCGGATTTGCGCAAGTGTTGTAGAAAACGGGCTTACCAGTCATTTACTTTAGTTGTTTGTATATGTAGGCAACCCAAGTAATATACCGTTCAGTGTCTAACGTGACCACCACATGTATTTGATTGAGTGTTATCCATACATACAAAAATAGTCACTCATCTTCAGTGTGTCCAGGATCACGGTTAACACTTACCTTTCAATATATGAACTATGATGCCGAGTAGTGAGTAAGAGAGATATTCGATGGAATAACTTGCTAGGCAATTTTAACCTAATATATACCCGTCAAACCACTCAAAGACGACGATCAAATGTGTTACATACCTCAGTGGGTACTTGAACCAAAGCACTACATTTCACGATCATCTCAATTACTCAAAACACTTAATCATGCTTAGCTAGTCCCTAGAAAAAGCGACCAGCCTCACACTTTCATCGCAAGCTATTCATAAGCATCACAAATGCATAAATATGGATAAGAGAGCAGTAAGATACATATAACATAACCGGGTTCATAAACCCGTCATACAACACAAAGATAGCAGCAAAAGTCTCGTAAATTCATATAAGCAAAACCAAACCCGTAGTTTGCCAACCATTCCACACAGACAACCGACCAGGGCAAGAGCCAAGCTAAACTACCCTCACCACCCTCAGTAGGGTTCATCATATGTATTTGGATGAGTGGGATCCAAATACATGTGGTGATCACATTGGACACTAGACGATATATTACCCAGTGTACCTACAATGGGCATGAACTATTTTTTTGACGTGATACATAGTACAATTATCATTTATGAGCATCAAAACTCCATTTTTAGCAATTGATTGAACCTTCTTTTTATCATCTATAAATAATCGTTCATATATTACACTTGATCATTTAAATTAGCATATTTATCTTTTATGATCTTATTAATTTGTTTAGTGTTTCTATATGTTTATTTAGTGTTTCCCTCCGTCCCATAATATAAGGGATTTTAAGTTTTTTCTTGCAACGTTTGACCACTCGTTTTATTCAAAAAATTTTGAAATTATTATTTATTTTATTTGTGACTTACTTTATTATTTACAGTACTTTAAGCACAATTTTTCGTTTTTTATATTTGCAAAAAAAAATTGAATAAGACGAGTGATGAATCGTTGCAATTAAAAACTCAAAATCCCTTATATTGTGGGATGGAGGGAGTAGTTTTTATTTATCCAATATGAACCAAACTCCATCACTATTTGGTGTACAACTATGAGCATCAAAAGCTATATTTTGGGTTAATGTAAGCTATGACCATTCAATTGACATATTAGGCTTATATAGTTTTATGTTTTTAAATATCCAAAGAAGCTCATAATATTATAAAATATATACATATATATGCATAAGCCAAATTTTCGCACATATAATTCTGATTAATTTTTCATGTTTCGGTTAATTGTTGAGTGGTACCCTCTCTGTATGTATTTCACATATATAATTCTGATTAGTTGACTGTATTTCACAAAATTGATTATTATACATCATATTTTTATGTATACAGATTGTTTGCATAGGGCCGGGTTATATATTATATATTATATATGGAAATTAAATGATTTTGATTTATAAGTGTGGGTGACAAATAATAACAAGAGCCTAAGAGTTGGCCTCAAATTAAAGTTGTTAATAAATTAATATTGTTTGCACTAAAAAGGGCGCACCATATGCGGTTGTGTGAAGTATATAGTGGGAAACAACTATCTTAAGGAAGAAAATATGTTTCAATTAAGATTACCTCTGAAGGTAATTAATATAAGTCAGATATAGCAATATATATCTATGTGGAACCAATTTTGTTAGTAACTCACAAAGATGCTGATATACATGCATGCAAGACAACAAAAGAGGCGGATCTGGATTTGAAGACCAGCATACATGAGGGGAGCATATCTTTTTTAAGACTGACAAATCACGCGTGCATGTAATAATTCGCATTTCAGGACGCACCACCTCCTATACAGCGAAGTAAGTACATGCAAAACTATGCCGAGCTAATTGCAACTTATGTTGATAGATTTTGACAACACGATATTTGTCATGCATATGCGGATGTGCATAAAACACCTCACAAAACACATCTATTGCATGCCAACTTATAACCCAAGCAAGTCACATACTCACACAATGGCGGAGCCAGAAAATTTCCACGCCTAAAGCTGAGCTAATGGGATCTCAAATATTTTTATAAATTATATAGCATTTTTCAAGATTATAATAGGGATTATGGAGCTAGGCATGGGGCCTAAGCCCTAGCTGCCCCATGCCTGATTCCGCCCCTATACTCACACGCATGTAAATATTTTTCCCTCTGCTTAATTAATATATAACACCAGCTAAGTCTAGGTCGTCTTTTTCTAAAAAAAAAGTAGCTAGATGTTCAAGAATACCACACGCAAAAGTACCTCTTTGTGTTGTACCACGAACTGCATTAGTCATAAGTAAAACACTCACTTTAAGCAAGCTACTCCCTCTGTCCCAAAAAAAAAAAGACAAACCCTGGATTTCCGTGTCCAACGTTTGACCGTCCGTCTTATTTAAAAAAATTATGAAAAAAATTAAAAAGACAAGTCACGCATAAAGTATTAATCATGTTTTATCATCTAACAACAATGGAAATACTAATTATAAAAAAATTGCATATAAGACGGACAGTTAAACGTTGGACACGGAAACCCATGGTTTGTCTTTTTTTGGACGGAGGGAGTAGCTAGCAGCTTTCTGAGATGAAATGTGGACAATTTAGGCCAAATCCATAGAAATGGGCAAGTGGCATTGTCAGCGCGAAGTGAGAGGGACAAGTGGTACAATGGGTAATGGGTACCCCTCCATAAAAAAAAACTTAACTTAGGAGGGGATGTGACCACTCCAGTCCAATGAATCTGGACTACCCCTTTGTTCAGATTCAGATTCGTTGTCTTAGAAGGATTCTCTCTTAGGTTGAGTTTTTTTGACAGAGGAAGTAAGTTTGATCCCCACCATTTAAACCGCGCTCTCTACAATTACCAAAAAATAATTTATCATTCTACTGGAAGTAATTAAATGTTAAATCACATATAATTTATGTATAGAATCCATCAAATGTACTCGTAATGTCTTAAAGGTGTATATTCTTTCCTAAATAGAGTACACCTAAAAATGATTGCTGCGAACATTGGGTAAAAATTTGAAGTGGTTTGTTTCCACTGGTCGCTGAGTTGAGTGGAAAAATGACAGGAATTAATTGGGAGCTACTGCTATCTACTTACCGACTAATACTTCCTCCGTTCATATTATAAGACATTTTAGCATTGCCCACATTCACATACACACACATATATATATATATATGTATGCGCGCGCGCGTCTAGATTCATTAATATCTATGTGAATGTGGACAATGCTAGAAAGTCTTATAACTTAAAACAGAGATAGTCCTAGACAACCGAGGCTACGTGTGTTAAATTTTGTAAGAAACACTGTACAAACATAACGCTCACAGTATCCCTACATTCACCTCTATGAAACACGTGCGCACACAACACTCTTATGAGCATCTCTAAAAATCTAGATCAGTATATCTTAATATTTGAGGAGTCACCATGGACGCCTTGTTGTTGACATATATGTCGTCTATCACCAAAAAATAACTAATCATAAATATAAGCACCCGTGTAAAATCTAGTAATTGAGCTCGGGTATACTGATTCCGTCACAATGAACCTAATAAGCTGAGTTGTGCTCACTTTACGGTTTATCAGTGTTGATTACTCCTCATTTGTTAAGAAAATATGGGTCAGTGACACTGGCAAAAAGAGTTCTATTATCAAAAAAAATTGATGAGGACATCCTCCACTATTACCCGCTGGCAAAGACGCAAAAGTCAGGTGGCGATCGTGTGAGCCTCTGAATAATCCCACCTTGCTTAGCTTGGAAGGAGAAAGCCACATTAAAAGAGAGAGTCACCATTTCCCTATTGGACTAGTCTTTTAGGGAGATTGGGCATTTCCCCGAGTGGGTGTGACTAAGAACTGTTGGGGTCCGAGCAACCTTAAGTTATTGGACCTCGGCCGACCCCACCTGAGCCGGATTGTTATAAAAAAATGATGTTCGATTCACATTAAGAAAAAAAAATGTCATTACGAATGAATTTTTGGAAATAAAAGGGAACCCAAACCACATGCATGGAGGCCAGATCAGATGCATGACCGTGGACAGTGATACGAAAGGTGTGTGTATCTTGAGCTGGCAAAGATAAAACTGGCAGTGAGCCAGCGACAAGGGTCTTGTCCAGCTCGTGGCTGTGGACAGGGCGCAGTCAATGCTGTGTTGCCCCATGGAGTACATGGACTGGACCATCCGTTCTCTCTGCTTTTTTCTGGACCCGCTGGCCGCCTCTCTGCGCGCTCTGTGATCACTGGCCGAAGCACAACTCATCAACGTCACATTTGCCGGCCGGCAGATGGCCCGGATAGCCTGAACAACGAAGTGGCGCAACAGAAACTCAGTGGCCCAGAGGAGGAGCACGACCAGCGATCGACGGGGAGATGTGTTTGGCACTCACAAATCCATGAGATTTTGTGTACGTGCGTTGCTTTGAGGTTGCTTGCATATGTGACTCTTCTTCTGCCTTTTGGTACATGCAGGATGAGTTTCCTTTTACCTGAAACCAACGGCGGGAATAGGAGTAAGCAGCGACGCTCCAGATCGGCAGAGCATGCATCATCGTCATTTCCTTTTTTCCAAGTTGCCAAGAACAAACAAGGGCTCGTGACAGTTGCATTATTGCAGAACGGGTCTAACACAAGAAAACAACATGGCATACGACACAGGGTTATGAATGACTAACTGTTGGAGAGATATTCTTTTTTTGATCTTGTTGGAGAGATATTTTAATTGTACATGTGGCTCATACTGATTCAACCATTCTCCCACACTGCAAGGTAGGGCCTAGCGTGGAAATGTATGCGCTGTAGCGTTATTGGCCCTTGGGATATACTAGTACTGATTCACTGAACTACTATGTCTGCAGCTGTACTATCTAGTGCAACACCCGTATCTAGTGCAACACCCAGAGCATATAGCAATAGCAGGTTATAAGTCAACTATAACCACATATCAAGAAGAAAAAAGAAGAGAAAGAAGAAAGCATGCTATAAATTTGTAGCCAGCTTTAACACAGACTCCAAAACGTTATGTGTGTATGAGAGGTGGCTGGATATTAATGGTGTAGTATATTTTTATAACTAACTATTACATGAATGGACTATTAGATTAGTTATAAATGATTTAGAGCTAACATTTGACTATACTAGTATTAAACTTGCTCTCAGGAGGTAGTTCACACTGAAAAAATGTTAGTTTCCTAAGAGGTGTGCTTAATTAATTTGTATATACTCTTACTAAGGTGTACTCCCTCTGTCTAAAAAAAACCTAACCTAGTACTTAAATGGGATATAATTTAGTATAGCGAATATGGACATGTGTACTAGTCTATGTCCCATCTAAGTACTAGGTTAGGTTTTTTTTAAGACGGAGGGAGTAGAGCACAACTAAAATCGGAACATGTTGAGAACTAGTTATACTGTCCTCTATGGTTTAGTTTTGAGTGATTTAAAATTTAATTGTCTACCGCTTCCGTTCACAAATATATACGAGAGGTGGGAGTATGGTTATAGTTTAAAATTCTGTGAGAACTAAATGAGGGTGGCAATTCGGTGGGGGTGTACTAGCTAGCTACTCCCTCCGTCTTACATTTTGGAACGGAGGGAGTAGGCTACAAGTTCTTTACACAATATTCATTGATAAATTTTAATCGTTATGGGTATGTTCACTTTGATGAAAAAAACCTTTCCAAATTTTGGCATTGCCAAAATTTTGGTAAATTGCTAAATGTAGCCACTTTTTCAGCAATTTTACTAAAATTTGGTAAGGTTGAAAATGGCATCAAAGTGAACAGGCCCTATATTTGGGATCGGTGGGTACTATTAAGTTTGGCACTAAGAACATTCTAGAAGCACCTTTTTTTTTAAGGAACAAAAAACAAACTAAAGGATTACCCATCTTTCTCTCTATACATATATACACACACGCTTGCACGCGCAGGCACACAAATAACACATCACGCTAGAGGGTCGTAACTCCAAATACACCAAACCCAAATCTCCCTTCGAGATAACAGACTTTTACTGACGGAGTAAAACCGTAAGGATTAACAAAATATTGTTTGGATTATTCTATACTCACGACCACTACCAGGTACGCGTCGACAGGAATAAAATGTGAGGAATGTGAGATTAATTTCTTTCACAATGGAAGGTCGATAGAAGCTAGGACACCAAATCTTGACGAGAACTGACCATGAGGACATCATCTTAACAACTGCATGCCTTGTTGGTGAGCCAATAGGAGCAATCGTCCGGACTAGAAATGTTTGATGTGTCTAGCCTCTATTATTTGTATCACATTCTACCCTTATGGGATGTATTTGGTTTGAGGATAAGGTCAGACCGGACATAACGATAATGGTTTTAGGGACATGGGTATACAACTATAACTAATCCTTAATTGCAAATTTAAGAATAATTAAACTAAGATGTAAATATATGACTCAATGATTATTACTTGATATGTTTTACCGAATTCCCTAATAATCATAGTAATTGAAATTAAGACTCCAAACTAGGTAAAGCTATATATTTATTAATTTCAAGTCATAAAATTATTTGATTACGAAAAAGAAAAACTAAGGCTCCACCAAGTAAAATTTCAAGTAATAAGTAATAAATGTAGCATCTTACACCAACTATGTCTATGTAAATTCATTGTTTTGGAGTTTTTTTTTGCGAGGACATTGTTTTGGAGTTATTAAATGAAGAAAAAAAGTAAAGAAATAATAAACATATTTGAATGGTCTATATATAATACAAGACAAGTGCATATTAGTAAACGTTTATTTTGGGTTTTTGAAATATTAATATGAATAGTAAGATACACCGACAGTTCCCTAACTTGTGAGGTGGTATAACTTACCTCACTTATCTTGTGAGTTAGTAGTTATCTTGTCTCTAGGGTGCATATATCATTAAATACAAGACGTGTGGCTGTTTGATGCCAAGTTGGATGTCATATTTACCTAATACGATGTGCTCGAGAGTAACACGGGCAAGGTAGGCACTTAAGAAAAGGAATAAAAAGCAAATTATCCCCCTTATATATATGTTTTGCGCGCTTTGTTCTTTATGAGGGCTTTTTTTTTAAAAAAAAAGAAGTATTACATTATGTGTTTCTACGTTAAAAGAGACCGGTCTGTATGTTTGTCGAAAAATTTTTACCGACCGACTGGATGTCAGTATAGATATTTTTTTCCATCTAAAGTCGGATGGGAATGTTAATTTGGACATGGTGTAGTGACCGCCATGGCGTTCAACTTGGCATTTTGTCAACGATCGAACAGCCCATGTAACATGTGTCAATGAGATTTACATCCTCAAAATAAGATGAGTAGCTCATTTAAGTAATTAATTTCGAGATGAGTAACTAAATTGCACACACCACACAAATTAATTGTGGTATCATGGTGTATTTTATTTATTCTAGAGTTCGGAATTGTTTGTGATAGAAAATAAATTTGCATGTGAGTATATATATATCCCATTTTGAAACCAACTACAAAGCATATAGAAAATTTTAAAGTTGTTCGATAGTCATTATTAACAATTGAAAGTGTTATTTCATAACCTGGACGAATGTATGGGCAAACTACTACTCTCTCTATTACATATTATAAGACATTGATGTTTGTTTTATATTATTTTTGTTTTAAGTTTAACTAAGTCTAGAAAACATAGAAGCATCTACAACACAAAACTAGTTTTAGTAAATCCATCCTTGAATATATTTTCAAGAGTACATTTGTTTTATGTTAGAATATTATTGATTTTTTAAATGAGCTTTTTCAAACTATTCAAGTGCGACTTACTACAAATCAAATGACTTATAATATGGATGGAGAGAGTATAAACGATTTTGATTCTAGAGATGCAGTACCGAAAGCTAGAGTATTAGTATTACTCCCTCCGTTTCATATATATATATATATATATATATATATATATATATATATATATATATATATATATATATATATATATATATATATATGTATGTATATATATGGTATATATTTTAGTTTTGTCCTAAAGTCAACTATTTTTATCTTTAACTACGGTATCTAAAATTCTGTATAGTTTAACAACATACGAGTACATATTATAAAAGTATTTTTTAAAACTAAAAGCATAAATCATATAACGATGTTAAACTTCTCACAAATTTGGCACGCGCGGAGCTGTAGTCGTGCACGCACACATATGTACACACACAGCAAACAAACACAAACAGAAGTACATATATATCTGAAGTTGCAAACCAAAGCTTTATTAGAAGTTGGTACCGGCACACAAGCTAGCACCGGCCCTTACAACAAATGCGCACGTACGGATAGCGGGAATAAGAGTACTACAAAGAAGACAAAGGAGAGAGTACAGAGAGAATACAAACTGGTACCGTGATACGTACAAACAGCCAGCATGCACGATCGATCATGCGTTGCGTTGCATGCAAAGTACGTACGTAACGTAGTAGCAAATAAACAGAGCAGCAAGCAAATCAAACCAAGAGTCGTCAAAGCCAACTAATCACCGTACGTAGGATCAACCCATGCAGGCATTGCATATGCACGCTGCTTAGCACTTGAAGCCGGTGGGGACGGTCTTGCCGCAGTAGTTGAGGATGAGGCTGAGGTCGATGGGGAGGTTGAGGTTGATGCCGAGGATGTTGCCCCTGATGGCCGTGCAGAGGCACACCGCCGCCTCGAGGTCGACGAGCCCCTCCAGCAGCGGGCAGCACGGCTCCGCCGGAGGCACGCCCACCTTGGCCTTGATCAGGCCCAGCACGTTGGCGCACACGCCCAGCTTCAGCGCGTCGCGGGGGCACCTCCCGAACGCCGACGGCGTCGGCGTCGGCGTCGACGGTGTCGGGGTCGACGGCGTCGGCGTCGGGCACGACGGGCTGCCGCCGCAGGCGCTTGCCACCCCGAGCACGACGAGGTTCACGGCCAGGAACAGAGCGAACGCCTTGGACGCCATTGCTACGTACCCGAGATTGATCGATCACAAGCGCAGCTAATCACTAGCTAGCTAATTAAGAGCTCTTGATCAGCTAGAGATGATTAGGCTGCTTGAGATGGTTTTGATCATGGGATTAGGGAGGTATTTATAGTCGAGCCCCGGGATTAATTAATCGACCGTTAGAGCTCATGTGAACCCTGCCCTGCCATCATGTGAGCGTGCATACGAGGGCGATCTGGATTGGCTGGCAGAACACCTGCCCTAGCAAGGCTCGTAGATTAATTAACAAATCGTACGTACATCTACGCTGATAGTGTGTTAAATCATCGGCCGAATATTTGGTTAGCTGTGAAGCACTCGATCCCGCAAATGACCAAGATTGCTGCACACGACACATCGCGGGCTTGTTTCCTTATGATCATTGGTTGTTATTTTATCTCGCGATCTTGGCCTATCGGGCGTCGCTTCGCGCGGTGCAGCGTGACTGCGTGAGCAAGTTGGTGATTTTCTTTTGCCGTTTAAGAATGCTTGCTCCGTGATCACACAAGAGAGGACATCACATGAACCGAGACCGGAGGAATATCGGGGCATGGTGGGATTGGTGGGTGTCCCAGTCCAACGGGCAAGAAGATTCTAAGCTTACCTGGGTTTGTTTTCACGTACGCGAAGGACAGGGGAAGATGCCATTGCAGCGTGGCTTCCTGCTGGCCCGGCAACTTTAAGCTACACTAGGTACGTGGCTACTAGGTCGGCCCGCTTAGATAGCTAAGGTAGGCTAGGTAGGTCCGTGGTAAACTGCCAGCCCATGGGCGCCTGGGATTCTTCTTGGGCCAACAGAAGCAGAGGTTGGGCAATGCGAAGCCTGAAAATCCTCCTCCTCCTTCTCTCTCTCTCTCTCTCTCTCTCTTTTTTTTCTGAACGAACAAAATCCTCTTCTTCCTAAACAGGCTAGATTCTTTTTTTTTTTAATGAACTAGTGAGCCGCCAATTTCATTGAATAGAGGAATAAAATTGTACATGCGCAAGCGCAAAAAGAAAACTTTATAGTCTCAAGGCCTTTGGCCCGAACATGTTAAAAGGTAAGCCACCTATCAAGGTGTTTCGCGCCCGTCAAGACCCATGTTTTGGCATCCTCCTTAATTTTGGCTATCAGACTAGCCACCGGAAGCTCTTGGTGCTGAAAAACTCTGCGGTTCCTTTCATTCCAAATATCCTAGGCGACTAATAGCATTAGAGTCTGCAAGGCTTTCTTTGGCGCTTCGTTGGAACATGCGGTGGCCTCCCACCACTTGAGTAGCGTCGAGGCTTGTTGCCATAACGTTGGTCTTATTTGTTCACATGCTGTCCAGTCTGCAAGTGTCGCCTAGATTCTTTCACATATCTACACTCCACCAGGAGGTGAGGGCCGTTTCCTGATTCCTTCGACAAAGGGGGCAGATGGAGCCATTTTCGATTACCCACGGGTTGCCAATCTGTCGGAGGTCCATACTCTATTTTGGATAACAAGCCAAGCGAAGCGAATGTTTTACATTTGCGCGGCGCCTAGGGCTTCCAGATAGGGGCATTGAAATTGAAGCTTTTATGCCAAGAAGTTGTGCGTTGTAGGCCAATGTCGTCATGTATTCGCCGTGACTAGTTAGCTTCCATGTAATCTTGTCCTTTTCGTACTCTGTCAACTGCAGGCTATGAACAGCACCCAGACATTGACAAGTTGGCTAATTAGTTCTGTCGTCCAGCCTGAGGTTACCGGCAAACCGAGGTCAACCAACCATTGATCGGGAAAGCGATACTTGTTGCAGGCTTGCATTCTTCTTTTTTGCAATCGCGTAGACTAGTGGTGCTATGTCCTTTAGCCGTCGCCCCTGAACAGGCTAGATTCTCACTTAAGTTTAAGAATCAGTACTTAATTTAGAAAAGCTAAAAGAAACTTTCCCATATTCAGTATATGTTGGTTGATTGCTTGTCAGTTGTTTCTTATAATTTTCAACTCCACCAAATAAGATCGTACTGCTTCTAATAGAATGGTATGCGTCTTTTGTGCGTCCGCGACAGGGACATAGCTATGGAATCTAGAAATCCCATTTTATTTTTTAAAATTCTTAGAAGCTGGGTTGCTTACCAGTTGTCTTTTAGCATCTTAAGCTTCCCAAAACTAAGGTTAACAATGTCGTAGCTACAGAATCTAGAAAATTAGAAGCTAGGAAACTCATTTTTGTTTTCCAAATTCTCACTAGTTATAGTTGGTTGCTTACAAAATGCTTCTTATAATCTCAAATTTTCCCCAAAAAGACCTGTGTTTAGGTAAATATATGGTGGAAACCTTTAACTTAGATAAAATCACGTGTAGACCTTGACTAAAGTCATCAAAATTCAAATGAAAAAATTACACATGTAAAAATCTTGTCCAAACTCGATTTTGTTTATGAGATAGGTTCAAAATTTGTTATTTTTATATGTCAAATTTGGACAAGTTTTATATAGTTGTGTAACTTAGATGACTTTTTAGTCAGGATTTACATGAGCTTTTACGTAAGTTTACTTTATACCACATATTTACCACCTTTGTTCTGGGGGTTGGAGGCCCTGGTGGTTCCTGCTGACCTAACGGATTGTTCAATACTGAGATTAATAAAAAGTGTTTCTTGGTCACTGTGAGTGTTTAGAGACCTTTTGATTAATATTTGCTTAGTTTCAAGCTTTTGGGTGAACAATGACCAGGAGCAGAGGATCACAATGTTACTACAATATGTAATCTCATCCGCTGAATTTGGAACCGGGTACGTACTCTGTGAAAGGATTCTGGAACTCACCCAGGACCATACTGCAGGCAAATTTACACTCAACCGCATTTACAAGCAAACGTGTGTGTATAATGAACCATAGGTTTATTATATATGAACAATTCAGAGATAGAACGCCTATTTGTCTATCTACAATGAATGGTTCTCTCCCATTCTTTAAGAGGTATATTATACTTCACAAGAACGGAAGACAACCACCTATAATGAAGAAATATATTTCTACCAAGAGAAACAGAAAGAATTGATCAGCCAGAGGGACAAAATTCTGCAAAACGATGCGTATGTTTTGCAGCTATTCTGGCTAAACATTGCTTCCCGCCATTAAGTATCCAATGAAGACGAAGAACGCAAAGACAAAAGGCACAAACAGAGCTGTGAAACCCCCATCGGATGATGACCTTTTCTTCTTAAGAAGATCCTGCAATAGATCAACTTGGGGTTAAGTAATTGATCTGCCCTAGTCTTGCTTCTCTTTTCTTTTGGTGGATCTGGTGCTTTTGCACGCAGATGTTGTAAATTTACGATATGTTGTATGCAAAAAAGGTTAAGTAAAAAAGAACTATCGAAAGGGAGCAATGTCTCGTAACAAATATCATGATATGAACCTCATTAAAGGTAGCAAGAAAAAATAATTTCATACGAATCACTCAATTATTCAATTATGGAGAAGTTGAAGCGAATTAAACGGTCAGTTCTTTTTTAAAACATTGAAAGTATCAATTTTCTCCAAATTCTTATCTAAAGAAAATCCATACCAGTTCTTGTTGAAGCTTCTGATTTTCATCTACATATTTACTCAATACAGCTTTGGTCAAAGAGACGCCCTAAAGAACCACGAAACAATCAAGAATGTTAGCAATGCAATTAAAATGCTGGGTGTTAGTTGTTTAGAACAGTAGAATTCCTATACTGAACAAATCAACAAACTACTACTTCCTCCGTTTCACAATGTAAGTCATTCTAGCATTTCCCATATTCATATTGATGTTAATGAATTTCATTAACATCAATATGAATATGGGAAATGCTAGAATGACTTACATTGTGAAACGGAGGGAGTACGTGTTTATGATCTTTAATGTCTAGTTCAATAGTAAGCTCTAAGGAATATTCTGCCAACGAGCAATGCTTAAAGATAATAACCTCGTCATGTGAAGCTTGCGATCCAGATGTATATCCCTTCCTTGATGCCTGAACATAAATAAATTATCATTAGGAACAAGCATATCATCATTGTTATTTTGATATAAACAACAATGTCAGTACTAACAGCATCGAACGTAGATGGCATTTGCACTTCATGGTCCACATCTGAATCAAGGGAATCAATCTCATCCTCTTCTTCCTCTGGCACAGGGGAGGGAGGATTGGCAGGGATGTAGACCACCCTCAGCTTGAACTCCTCGACCACCTTGCCTGCCTCTTTACTGAACTACAAACCGCAACATTTAACATTTAGTACATCACTCATAAATCAATCAGCATCTATGAACTCGATTGAGACTGCAGGATTTTACCATGTCACTGTGAATGTCCTTCTGCGTTGTGCCATCCTCTACCACGACGCTTTGGATGAGAAACTTGTCCTTGCAGTGGTAATCCGTAGGGATCTCCTTCGGCGGTTGCATAGATACTGCAACGATTTTTCAGAGCAAGAACAGCAATGCGTTTATAAACACGATGAACTGATCAGTTGGGCAATGTACAGCAGCAGAGGAAGCAAGACGAACTTGTGATTCCGCAAGACCCTCTGGGCAGAACGATTCCGGTGGTTGGTCTCACCGAGTACTTCCTAGGGTTCGTCGTTTTCACCTGCAGATCGAGCAACCAGTACCCAAGAAATTCAGACATTCAGTCAACTCAACCTAATCAGGTTACAGCAACTCTGACAAAAAAAAAAACTGTCAACTTGTGTTCACCTTGAAGGCTACATGATGATCGGTCTTATTCGTGAGCTCCAGGATCCCCGAATTCTGCCTCTTGAGCTCGACTGCTCATCAGAGCATCGAAACAGAGGCGATCTGAATCAGTCCTAAACAATCAAGAAACAGCAAGAAAAACAAAGGACAGGTCGTCGAAGCACTCACAGGGTATCTTCAGCTCGGAAGGGTAGATTCGAAGCAGGGTGTTACTCATGGCGCCAACCAACCAAGAACGAGAGGATCGAGGCAAACGAGACTAAAAACCGACGTTTTCTTTTTCCCCCTTCTCGATCTCGTGAGGAACAGGAAGCTGAAAGATCCAAGGAAACGGAGAGGTGGTCGGCGGCGTGTGCGGGCGTTTCCTCCTCCAGGAAGCAAAGCATCAACGACAAGCAAACACGCTATGTAATTGATTCAATCTTGAATTAAAAGAAGCGAAACGGAACAAGAGATTGAATTCTTGGGAGGTTGGAATTCGGGTTGGAATAAACTAACTATACTAAGGATTATAGGCGATTGGTTGGGGATTGGGAGTTTGAGTCGTGGGCAATCTGGGCTGCTGCTGCTGCTAGCTTTCCGCTTCATCTCTTGCGCGCGCTGTTCGGTTAGTTGGTTGATTGGTAGTTGGTCTCGCCTCGGCTCGCGCCAGCGCCAGTTGGGATTGGCTGGATACGCCGCCCACGTCGCCTGGGAAAAATATCCCAACTCCTTTTGCTTTCCGTTTACCTGTTCTTTTCTTTTTGGTTCTATATCTCTGTCTGACTCAGCGTCGAAACGTCGAACTCTTCTTGCCACCCTTACCAAAATAACAGCACCTTGCATTCCAAATTTGGGAAAATTTTAATTTTAGTTTAGAATTACTCTTATACGCTTACATTTGAGTTTTACTCCGACATGGAACGTGGGTTGTGAGCTGACATGCACCGAGTATCCAATCCAAATGGAGGAATTATTGATGCTATGATCGAATGTACACCGAAAGCTATCAAATCGTGTGGGCTCATGGCGTACCAGCTTGTTGCTCAATTTCTGAACACCGTGGCCAGTCACCAGCTTGTTTCCCACATTGTTTGATTGGCAATCTACATAACATAACTAAATGCTAAAATCACTGCTACATTGAAAGGTTAGTATTTGTCTCTAGTTTAAATCCACAAAACAAACTTCTATGTTGAAATTCAAAGGGCAAGAGAACCGCCATTTCAGACAGAAAACAGAAGCCTTTTACTCTACTAGCGCTTATTGCCAGATAACCAGATAAGCATTCAGGATATTTATTTGGAGCTAAGCAACGATAGGTCACTGTTCAGATCCAAAGCTTCCACGCAAGAAACAACCTTCTTTTCAGCTTTTGCTATTCCATCTCTCCAGCAACACCAGGATATGAACAGGGACAGCAGGCACACTCGCATCTTGCATTCTCCCAGGTCGTGCAGCCAAGTATTCCAAATTTCATCCAGCAATGGGGCCACTGGCTCCTTTGTTTTCTCATCCAGTATTGTTGTCAGTAATACAGTCTATGTCCTGAATTGACATGATGACATCCCATTGAGACGAATAGTATAGAGTTAAGTTGCTTTCTTACTCAACTTTCAAGCAGTACCTGGTAGTATTGATTATTGATTGCTTTCTGTATGATCTCTCAGTTTCAGGCCCATAGACCATAATGTCTACTATCCATGACAACACTGAAAAATAGTACCATACTTATCTGTTAATTCAGTGCTGATCTAGTCATCTAGAGCAATATGCACATCTCACTGGAACTGGATAAGAGGAGTACTGACCTGAGATCGATGATGAATGATCCATGTTACTAACATAAAATTCTTGCAGCTGTTAACACTTCCCTCTGCTGAGTTTATAAATGGTAGATCAATCTGCCATGGAATATCTAGCAATGCTATGCTGTTCAAATGCATAGCAACATAGACAATGAACAATCCGTCAAGAACACATTTTATATATGAAGTCAGCCAGATACTCAGATTAACAATGTTAGAGTATCACTCTAATCTGCAACAATCAGAAATGAAAGAGCAGTAATTTACTCTACCAATGGAGTATATATAGCAACCATTCTACCAATTAACTAATCTTAGAGAAGCAATTGGGGTGATCACTCCTTTGCTGCTTCGCATAATGCTCAATTCATCAAGAATTAAGAACAAAATGTATTCGCTAAACTTGAATTGCTCACAAAATTTGCAAATCGGGACAGAAATGCTGCAACCAATCGTGCGAGAACAATAGCTAGCACACAAGGAAGCTGATGCGAGCACACATCGCCCTCAACAACAAAGAGCTGAGCCAGGCCTCGAACACCCCGAGGCAAGCCCCGGCGACGACGTCGAGGACGTAGTGCCGGCCAAGAAGCACCCTGGACGCCGACGTGGAGGCGGCCCAGAGGAAGAGCGCCTCGCGGGGGAAGCCGCCGGCCGCGAGGAAGGCGGCGACGAGGAAGGCGCGGGAGGAGTGGCCGCTGGGGAAGGACCAGTGGTCGGCGGCGACGGCCACGTACATGTCCGCGGCGTTGTAGGCCGGGCGAGGGCGGCGGACGATGAGCTTGGCGGCGCCGACGAAGAGGATGTCGAGCACGAGGCCGGCGACGAGGCCGACGAGGAGAGGGGATACCTTGGAAGAGGTGGTGGTGGAGATCAGGAGGAGGGATATGGGCACGGGGAGCCAGATTCGGCCGTCGCCGGCGACCTCGAGGGCCTTGAGGAGGAGGCGGGGAACCGGGAGGAACAGGGCGTGGAGGCGGAGGGACACGGCCGCGTCCAGATCCCCAAGTCCGCCGACGAGGGGAGACTTCGCCGGCGCCGTCGTCACTTGGGCCTTCGCCGGCGGCGAGGTGGATGCGGGAGCCATGCGCGCCGGCAGACGCGAGCCCCAAGGTGCCCTTCGCTTTACTCTTTTTTTTGGGGGCTTTGCGTTCGTTTGGATTTCGGGAACCAGGATTGGCTGGAGTAAAGTGGAATGGATTAATCCGACCGAAACAGCAAACTGCGGAGATCCATGTTTTGGTTTGGTTTGGGTTATTGGGCCTATATGGCTGTATGCCTGTATCGTCACATCTTGTGCGTGACCAAACTGGCCCATGTTGTATCCAACCCCTAATTAGGGACTTATGTTAGTAGTAAGTCGCAACCAACGAGCCATTTTTTTCCCAGGATCGCAGGTGGCGGTGTGGCAGTGACGGTACACGTCGTTTTTACTACGCTGGCAAAAACTGCGGTACATCACAGAGGAGATCAGCTACACAAGCGGTCCAGGCTCCAGCCGTCCAGCCATCCATCCCCAGCAGCATTTCCACGTTCCCCATCTGCAACAAACGGCCAACGCTGCCGCACATTGACGTCTCGACGAGCCAGGACGTGCAGGTCCATCTGCGCGGGATATCGTCATATCGGCCGGCCTCCTCCCCAAGATCGAAGATCGAGGCCCGCGGCCGGCCTCCCTCTCTCCATCGGGCAGGGCGCGGCAGCCACCGCCGTGGGCCAACACTTCGGCACGTCTCCGCACGCACGCGCTGCAGCCGCAGCCGCAGCGTACAGCCGCCCGCGTGGCCGGGATTGGGATCCTCTGCAGTCGACTTCGACTGGGGACCCACATGTCAGTGACAATGGCACGGTGCAGTCGACTGCAGAGGATCCTGATCCGCGTGGGCGTGCCAAGGCTTGGGCCGGCAACTGCCTCGGAATTCTCAGCCTCTCTCCGTTCAAATCCCCCTCGAACTTGGCTTGGGCCGGAGTATCTTATTACAGATTCCAACGCTTTGCATTTGCATGGCTTTCTCCTGTCGCTAATCTCTCTTAGTAATCGTAATCCTTTCTGTTTGACTTTGTTTGAACTTTCAAATTTAAACGTGTATAGAACGGACCAGTGGTACTCAGGTATACTGGTGCTGAGTACGTAGTTCAATTCGGAGCTCTCTTTTTTTTAACTCGGGTTGTGGTGAATATTCTCGCGCGTCCCCACGTTTCTGTTAGTTTCATATCGGTATCACCTTGAGTCCTGTACTATAAAATGTCATGTGTCGTATTCTTTTTTGTTTACTTTCTCACCTCGAGTCCTCGATCGTAGGACTGAATGGGGGCAAAGTATGCAGTATGCATTGGCTCGTGCGAATTTCGTTTGTGTTAAAAGGTGCGGGAGAGACCGCGATCCTGCGGACGAAGAGAAAGATCACTTTTTCGCACCTTACTCATTTGCCTTTGTTCAAATGCGTACACGCTGATCTACGAACTTGCAGCGACATTTCAAACTTCAAATAAATCAAAATCGAAAAGGATAGTTTGCCTTCGGCAACAATAAAACTCGGATAGCTAATTTGAGTCCATCCGTATGTCTTCTACCGATCATGTACGTTGCATATATAAATATATCCACACCTGCAATCATGAGCCATTTTGCTACTTTTCAAAGAAGTAACATGCATTGTTAACTCTGTGTAATGTATCTATGTGTCTACTGTCTAGCACTATACTATTACTAGCTAGCTATGCTGCGCAACAATTGGATAAAGACATGTCAACCTTGATCACATGGGTCCTAAACATACGCATACTATCCAGACAACAGAACAAAACAAAATAGCAACTCTGATTAAAAAGAAGATGATCGTAGCTGCCTAGGTGCAACTAGATCCAATAATCCCGCTCGATCGTGTACCGGACGACGATCGCCCCGGAATCATATGGCGTCCCTCCAGCCTAACTTGCCAACCTGCGCGCCAAACAGGATCGTAGCAAGTTTTAAGGCTGTGTTCGGACTTCTGGGTTGGAAACCCAAATGCTGCGCACGAAAAACATAGTGGTCCATTAACATGTGATTAATTAAATTGTCAGGGTTATAGATACCACATACCTAATAGTAGTTGACTAAATCTCAGTAGGACCCACCACATATCATGTCTTATACGGAAACAACCTTCGGATATATGAGGAGTTCTGCATAAGGAAGGATAAATAGAGTTCTACATAAAAACGACAAGGACCACTCGGATTGTATTCATATTGGTTTCCCTAGTTCTACTTGAACAAAGGGACACCTATGGATATAAATACAAGGCCCCCTAGGAGGAAAGGGGACACGAAACAATAGATCAACATACAAGCCAACATACGCCAAGACAAGCCGCCGGATATCAACATCGGAGATAAGCCTAGTAGTCCCCATACGGTACCTACGACTATCGTCAAGAGGGATCTAACGTTGTCTCTGATCTCGCCGGACACGGACTGCGAGTCAGCACTCAGACCACCATGTCGACAACAGATAGATAGGTTACCCCAAATATTGTACCGGTGTGATTATGGTGAATAAGAGCAACGACCGGCTTCGGCCAACAGGAGTAGGGTTATTACCTGACAATTCAGGGGCCCGAACCTGTATAAAAATCCCCGTCTCCATCTTTTTTAGTACAATCTCGCATATATCCTAGTACCAACGATCCCCATATACTATGCAAATACCGGAACCGCGACATCAAACGTCGATATAAGTATTACGTTATTTTTTTTCAAAAATGGATTAATATGATTTTTTTAAGCAACTTTCGTATAGAAACTTTTTGAAAAAAACACACTGTTTAGCAGTTTAAAAAGCGTGTATGCAGAACACGAGGGAGAGATGTTGGGAACTAAGGGTACCGAACACAACTTAATAGTATAGTCCACTACTAACTCCAAAATCTATAGCCAATGTAATAGCCAATTCATACAATAGTTGTTTACTATACTATTAATATCTGGTCTCACCTGTCATACACACAGTACGTCTTGGAGTCCGTGCTACAGCTGGCTACATATCTGTAGCTCGCTGCTTTTCTTTTTCTTTCTTTATCTTTTTAAAATATGTTTATAGTTATCTTATAGCTTGCTATTGTACCTGCTCTTAGACAACGAAACAATATCATCCAATCCACCGAGCGGGCGGGCAAGCAACAGCGTGGGTGTCGTCAAAGACACGGGGACTTCGAAGTGGATCTCAATCCCGCACGCACCAGTGGCACCACGCAGACGAGCGCGACCAATCGCCAATCGGTGCCATCTCGATCGATCGACCGATCTGGCGCGTTTTGCCCGTGTGTGTTTCTGGAATCTGGCGCCGATGTCACGGCGGCGCGCTTGCCGTTGCGGAACGTTTTTTGGGGGGAAGAGACGACGAGTCGACGAGACGAGGAGGTAGGCAGGCGGGCGGTTTACGCGACGCGCGGCTGACGTGCACAGCAGCGCAACGGCTGCGCGCGCATGCATTGCCACTGGACCTGTACGACTCGCGTACGTGGAATCTCACGATCGGGACGGCTAGCTGCTTCGATCGGTCCATGTTGCGTGGTGTGGCAGTGAGCTTTTGGAGGGAGCGAGAGAGTTGCGATGCCATATGGGTGACGGTTGTGTGACTGTGTGTGCCAAGGATTACTGTGCACATGCCTAGCTTGTGCATTGGTGTGGAGGAAAGCTCCAAGTGGAAGACGATGAGTGTTCGGATTTCGATTAATTGTACTGTGTACTGGGCGCGTGCGTGCATGGCCGGGTGTACGTGATGGGAACAACCTAACAGGTTCGATTGATGAATGGTGTTTTCTTCTGTTCTGTTTTTTTTTATGTACGACCATGCATTGTCGTATGATCGTATCTCGTGTTTAAAGCCGAAATGTTCTGAATGGGATTTTCATTTAATTTGCAAACCAAACGACAATTAGTGCAGCATTTAATTCCCACGTACTGTACTAGTGATCGGGATGGAGTGTCTGTGTGAACGGATGGATTGAAGTTGTTAAATTGCACTGGCGGTCCTTAAACTTGTAAGCAGATTTCATGTCCACGAACTTACAAGGTGTGTATCGAGGTCTCTAAACTTGGTTTATTGTATCATTCCTATCCAAAATCTCATTTAACCGTGGTCTTCCCTACGTGGCATGACATGTAGATGTCAACATGGCACATTATTATTATTATTATTATTGTTATTTCTTTTTTTCTCCCTTCTTCCTCTTTTATTTCTCTCTTCTTCGGCCTCTTCGACGCGGGGGAAGCTCGAGGTGGCTTTAGTGGAGGAAGAAGATAAAAGAATAGGAGGAAAAAGAAAAGGGGAAAGGAAAAAACCACCATGTCATTGTACGTGGTAGGCAAGATCACGGTTAAACGACGCTTTGGACCGGGATGATATAATAAACCAAGTTTAAGGATCTGGATGTGCGCTTTGCAAGTTCGTGGACCTAAGTGAAACCTCATGACAAGTTTAAGAACCGCTAGTGCATTTTACTCTTTAAATTTTATTGAGCGGCAATATTTGTCATTAGGGTCTTTAAAAATACACCTTTCGCTCATCTTTTTTTCACGCCAGCCGGGACACATTAACTTATTGTTAGAAGCTCGGATGAAAAAGAAGGTACGAGCTCGAGCTCTAGCCTAGTTTTTTTTGTTCTTTTTTTTTTCGATTGGACTATCGGTCCAGTCTCGTTTCAATAATTACGTTCCTCAGCAGGGTGAAGCCAGATTTTTTAAATTTCCAAATTTTACATATCTGTAAAACTAGATTTAAAAGGGAGTCTTCGCGCCCCTGCTCCATTCAGTGTTCAACTCCGTCCGTTCCTTAGGCCTCAGGCTCAAGCTCAGGCTCCACCCTTATCACCAGGCTTGTGCTTTGGCCTTGGGCTTGAAGCAATCGTAGCAGCGACTGATCGAGCAGTGATGGGATTGGTAGTGCTGAAGCTCTCTCCTCATTGCAGGATCGTTGATTAAGTAGATTGATTGGCGTTAAGGGAGAAAAATAGATATATTCAGGGGCGGATCCAACGTAGGTGCAGGGGGACTCTCTACACCCACAAAACCCATGGATACCCCCCTAAGCCCTCCCCCCTCCCTCAATTTTTTCATCATAGTTGATAAGATAGGAGGTGCTAAATGTCTCATAATAGCATTTTAATATAGTTTAATACTGAGATTATGTGTTTATATCGGTGTACTCGGTATGTTGAGTCCCCCCAACTTTTTGTTTCTGCATCCGCCCCCGGATATATTGAAAGGAAGGATGATGCAACGAATGATATATTTATCTGGTTAAGTGAAAACTTTGTTTAAAAGGTTGGTTTAAAGTGAAAACATTGTTTAAAAGGTTGTCTGAAAAGAAACTTTGAAATGGTCCAATGTGTAATTTACTTTAAAAAATGAGTGCAATTATGTAGCTAGGAAACATATATCAATGGACTAAAATCCAATTGATAGGGACCATAATAACCAAGCGGCCAAAATGCCACGCTATACCAATATGCAGTGCCTCAGAAAAAAAAAAGCCATGCTGCAATGCCTGCAACACGTACGTACTACGGGTAAAGATCGGCTTTTTAAGTTCCTATCACATCGCATGTTGGACAATAATTATAAATATTAAACATAGACTATTAATAAAACCCATATATAATTTTAGACTAATTCGCGAGACGAATCTATTGAGCCTAATTAATCCATAATTAGTCTATGTGATGCTACAGTAAATATTCTCTAATTATAGATTAATTAGGTTTAAAAAATCTCACAAATTAGCTTTCATTTATATAATTAGTTTTATAAATAATCTATATTTAATACTTTAAATTAGTGTCTAAGTACGTATACTAAAGTTTAACAGCACCTGAGATGTCTAAACTGTTCCAACAGTAACACCGGCCATCAGGATACAGCAGAAAAAAAAAAAGCCACATACCTTGCCTGTTCGACACGATTCCTACGACTCTACTCCCTTCATAAAAAAAAAAAAGACAAACCCTAGTTTTTCATATCCAATTTTAACTGTTCGTCTTATATGAAATTTTTTTATAATTCGTATTTTTATTGTTGTTAGATGATAAAATATGATTAATATTTTATGTGTGAATTGTCTTTTTAATTTTTTTCATAATTTTTTTAAATAAGACGGACGGTCAAATGTTAGACACGGAAACCAGAGTTTGTCTTTTTTTGGACGGAGGGAGTACGAGCCTAGCTACCTTATGATGTCACTGTTGATATCTGAGGTAAACAGTAAATATACACAGTAATTTCCTTCCCATAAAATAAGCTGTACTACTCATGCACTGACTGCTGCGCAACCTGGTCAGTTACTCAGTTTGCCAGAAGCATCTCCTATATCTCAATACTCCAAAGTTTAGGCCATATACAAATTGCCGAGCAACAGGGATACTAGTACCATAATAAGCGTACGTCCTCTCCACTTCTCTCCAGCTAGCTTACTACTACTAACTACACCACCGGTGACCGGTCGCTACTAAATGCCGGAGAAGCTTCCGCCACGCCGCCGCCGCCCGATGGCGGCGGGGAGCTGGGTCCGGTCGTTCCATTGTAAGTCCACGGCGATTGGAGACGTCGCCGCGGCCATCACGGCGCTGCCCAAGAAGCCCCACCTGCACCTGCCTCGCTCCAGCTGCGCTAGCTCCGGCGACGCCCACAACCACAAGAACGTCTCGTCGTCGTCGTCATCGTCGTCTAAGGCCAAGCCGGCGGCGAGTTCGAAGGTAAGTCCGGCCAAGCCGAGGAAGCCCAAGGCTAAGGCGGCATCCGTTCCGCCGTCGTCGCCTCCTCCTGTCCCGCTTGGTCCGGTCCCGGCGCTCACCGAGCTCCCGGCGGGGCACTCGTCGCGGCAGGTTGTCGAGATTATCTTCCTCTCGTCGTGGTCTCCGCTTCCGGCGACACAGGCGGCTTTGCCCGCCGCGGTAGCTTCCACCGCCGCCGCCGGCGCGTCAACGGCAGAGGTGGAGATGCTGTTCCGCGTCCACAACCCCGCGCGCGCCGTGGCGCGCTTCGAGGACTACCGCGCCGCCGTGCGCGCTCGGGCCGGTGGGGCCTCCCGCAGCGCCGCCGACGGCAACGAGATGATGCGCTTCTCCCCGGCGCCGCCTGATGACGGGTGCTCCTCGGCCGCGGGCGAGGACGCGCTGCGTATCCGGACGTTCGACGGCAGCGGCGGCGCGCACGCCAACGGGCGCGGGCCGGCGTCCGGCAGGCGGGCCATGTTCCTGTGCAGGGTGATCGCCGGCCGCGTGGCGGATGGGCCAGCAACCTCCGGCGCCGGAGCCGACGCCGAGCCCGTGCCCAGCAAGGAGTACGACTCCGTCCGCGCCGGCAAGGGCGAGCTGATGGTGTTCGACCGGCGAGCCGTGCTCCCCTGCTTCCTCATCATCTACAAGCTGTAAAAACGTCCCGATAACCCCCTGCCCGCTAATTTTTGTCACTGCTCATGGGTTAATTAATCAACCAACCGCCATCAACTGCATAGCTAGGTGTGTGTAAAATGATCTCATCAGTTATGATTACCCCTGTCCAAATCCAATTAATCTCTCTCCCCATCGCTATACATCTTCTGCGAGTGAGTTCAAGGCATGTACAGCCACTGTGCTGCACCCCGCACAGGCGCACAGCCGCCTGATGTGCACCGCATTGTTGGATTGCGTCCTCTGCACTGCAGCGTGTGGCGTTTGTGGTGATGTTGTTTATTCCCTGGAGTTGTCGTGTTCGACGGGGAGGGAGAGGCTTTTTAGGCTTTTCCTCCGGGCGGGAGGAAATCAGGAAAGACAAAAGGAATGGATGGAGGCAAGGCGACGGCTTGGCCATGGGGCATCAGATCATCAGAGCGAGCGACGAGAGGGACCGCGACGCCGCGCTCGCTTGGGACGGCGTGTCGTGGGGCGCAGGCAGAGGCAGTGCTGCCTGGCTGCTGGGCAAGTGAGCAGGAGAGAGCTAGGGGCGCCGCGTTAATGGAGGCGTTCGGGTTTGGCACACTTGCTCAGCAGCTGGGCTGGGCTCGTCATTAATTCAGGCGCCTGTTCGCCATGTGAGTACTTCACTCTGCTACGGATTAGGAGTTTGGATGGTTTCGCGGAGAACAGCGGCGTTTACCATAATTTTATTTTATCTTTTTATAACGAAAATACAGCCATTCTACAGCTTATTTCCAGAAGGATCTCTTTTACCATCAGCTGTGGACTGTGGTGTGGCACGTGTGAATATGTTGCACAAGGGTTTGTACGAAGAATATTGTTTCAAATAATCAAATGCAAAATCTGCCTATGTATGGATTTTTCTCAAGTAAGTAGAGTACGGGGGCATATTAAGATATACTAGGCAGTATCGGGATCGTAGAAACCGAGAAGCGGATTTTCAATAGGCAGGTTATTCAGAGATGAATATGGATACCCTGGATGTCAGGCTCGTATGTTATCATCGTCTCCGGTCTTCAGAAACAGATCGTCTCTGCTGGATTTGAATATTGCCACAACCCAAGCACTGCCCTGCTGGGCGATTGAATAATCATGAGCAATATACTCGCGTGCTTATTGCTCATCCTTTGGCGCCTTTTCTTCGAAGGCAGCAATAGATAAGTATGCTAGCATCTCGTTATATTTATGAACTGAGAAATGCAATACACGGGTATACAGCTTCGAGTTCTTGCTCCATACTTACTGATTACGGCCCAGCCACTAGTGCTGTACCATCGCCATCATCACCGGCATTGCTTTTCTTGCGAGCTTGCGATCATGAACAATGGCTTTTTACTTCCCCGAAAATGTTATCCATGTAATGCTCTTTTGAGAACATCTGGCTTGACTGAACTTGGTTTCTCCATTGGAATGAGCTGAAAGAAACCATTCCGATTTTAAGACCGGCAACTTTGACCCATTTCACCATTTGTACACTCTGTCAATAGCAGTTCCGCAAGATTACACATTCCTAATTTACGATTTTTAGAAAGATCAAACCTAGAGTTTGTAACTAAGCAAAGCAGCTACCACTCAAACCGTGCGCAAGCTTTTCAGGCGACATTACAACATGTTCTGTCTAAAGCTTGAATCCATCCTTCCAATCCCTGATCCTCTTTTTCTCTTTCAGCTTTCAGGTATAGTTTGTGCTCACTTTGTAGTCCAACTGAATCTACCCAAATAAAGGGGAATCCATGTATAAAGCACACCTGCACAAGTTACTTGAAAAGCTCAAACTTCTCAAGGCCTTAAAAGCCAGGCAACCCAAATGAGTAGCAAACTCAAGGTGCCATGACTGAAGTTTGAATCACCTTCTCAAAGGTACACATACTCAGTTGTAACAGTGCTTGGACCACAATTGCGGACGGTACGGTGAAAGTCTGAAAGATACATTTGAAAGCATGATCAAGTGTTCTTTAAATGTAGTAGTATATACTCGTAAATATGAATGTACAGGTATACGTACATATATGTACAATGATGCATGCACAAGGAGGGGCCATGCGTTGGTCCTAAACTCCTGCTCCAAAGGTCCCCCACCTCCACCACTGTTGTCTTGATGCAGGAACCTGTGTTAGCAATATTTTACTTCCAGCAAGCAGCAGATGCTAGCTTCTATTCTTCTGTTTATAATACTATGCAGAGAAGACGACTCACAGAATCATAGGCTCATTAAACTGGAAATAAAACCCAACTGCAATGAAGGAAGCAGTCACTTGTTTAATCCTGAAGGTAAGAGAGCACATCAAGTATCTGCAGTTCAGCACATGACTGGCCTTTTAAGTCCAAGCTACAGCAACAAGAAGTACTGTTCCTCATCTGGGTTGTCCTAGTATTTCTGACCTAGAGAGATAGTAAAACACATGATGTATCATAAGTTCATTCGGTCCATCACATGGTTATAGTTACTCCTCTTCTTGATGTGCACTTCTTTTAACCAGCATGAAACGCCGAACTAATTAGCAGGTGGCCACTGACAGAAAATGATATCCAAAATTGAATAGTCTCTCTTTGTGAAGTGCTACCCCAGCAAACCAGCAGCGACCTCATTTATTGGTAGCTATAATTGTGATCTACTCAGTTGTCCAGTGACAAGGAAATGGTAGAACAACCCTGACCATCTATGCTAGTAAAACACATGAAAACAAGAGTGCAAACTAACTGAACAACACTATGTTACTGAAGACGCCACACTGGAGATTGTTAGTGACATACATACCATTATTACATCACTATGCCAGCTTCGCTTTTATTTTCCGTACAAGTAAACTGATGGCTCTTCACATAATAGCCATAGTCCTAACTCAAAAGTGCTGGGTAAGCCATAGCTTTTGCTTGCCATTGGAGGAACAGGAAGGGATCAAGACTTGCAAAGCAAAGAAAAGCCATCCTTTAAGCAACGAACACGCATGATTGCTTGAGTAGGTCGGTTACTGTGTAATCAGACACTGCTCCCGTTGGAGATCAATGACGAAGGAATGTCTTTGTGTACTACTACCACAATATCACGGCTTTTGCATCTTTTCCCTGGTCATTTCAGAAGTTCTTCTGTTGCTCTCTTAAATAAGCTCATCCCTTGAATGGGCCAGTGGTTATGAACACTATGATGGCATATGTTTCACAGTGCACGCACAGAGGAACAGATCCTGTCCTGAATTTTTATGACCCAACTGCTTTGTACTCCCTTGTTTGGCACAACTGCTTGCTTTCTTAACTTGTTCTAAAAACATAAAAATTCAAATCAGATTAGCTCCTGCAATGTAGGACACCACAAACAGCAGACAGACAAAGGTCGATACGGGTTTATTTTATATACCTGGAACATGAAAAAATGCAGAAGAAATTGTCATCAGAAGTTTCAGAAGAGGTAAAACTAAAGCCCAAAATGTTCAGATATAGAGTTCTCCATTCTTTACTGGTGCAATTACAGACAAAACGGTCATAAAGAATACCCTTATTTCCCTCCTCGTCAAGGACATCAGAGCAGTATCATCGAACCAAATTGCTACATGCCGATGTAAACTGCAGCAGGATCCACCTGTCATTGGGTATTGTCAGCAACATTTTTTTCTAGTGGATTTTCCTTGAAGAGCAAATTCAACAATTTGGAAGCTCATTTGAAATGCCGTTAGGACTTCGGAAGTTGAGTAACAAGTTATACAATCATACCATGCATTCCTGCAATGTAAAATTGAAGAAGCAAGAAACATATATGAACTATTCCAGGAAGCTAAATGATGTTATCACAAGCAAAAGTAGTAAGACGGTTCCAAAAGGATTATAGCTTACTCATTTGGGTTGATATACTGTTATTTCAGTACACAGATCAATAATTAAATCAGAACTGTGCAAATACCTGCATAGGTGACTACGACATGTCACGCCTCAGAGCGGCCATCCACATGCACACAGCGGTGGTACAGATACGCTGCATTATCAGACTGACCTGCCGAACGCTGATCGCACAATAAACATGGTTGCTTCGCATCCAAATTCCCACCCTTTGTCTGCACCCATGTAAATGTGACTGTGAATGCAGGCAAAGGAATGTTTTCAATACATATCTGTATGCAATGTATGCCTCTGAGAAGACATAAGGCCTGGAGAAATTAATTGAATGGAGCAAACCGGAGCTAAGAAACATGGACATATTTACCTTTTCACAATTCACTGACAGACCACGGATATGAGTACTCAAAAACTGACTTCTATTGAATTCTGTACATTTGTGTGACATGTCACATGGTCATCAGGAAAACATGATGAGATGAACAGACAAGATGACTAAGCATGGACCGAGGTAAGCAAGGAGATTTGGACTGTGGCAAGGACTGGTGCCCATATAATCATTGAAACTGATGGTTTACCTTGAATTTGGGTGGGCAAGCACATAAATTAAAACCAATCAAACCTTGCAAAAAGTTATGAAGGAAAACCAACTTCAAGTGTAAATGAATAGTAGTAACTAGCATACATGTTACTATCACCATGTTTCCTACTAATAATTCTTTAAATCACAATACTGGCCATGTTTACCCCAGTAAACTTATTTAGCTTTTGCATTGTCAATCTCATATTCTTAGCTAAAACAAATGAAAGATTGCTCTATCAGCGATTTTCACATAGTCTAGGTACTATAGCAATTCTAACCCCCATAATGGTTAATTCCCTGCTTCACCAGCTCAATTGTTCCCAATGATCTAAATGGCATTTATTAAAGATGACGGACATTTCGGTTCTATACCATCAAAACATGCCAAGATTAGAAATGTAGCACTAGAATTGTTTTTAATTCTAATAAGTTGATAGTGACTGGAATATATGATTTAAACCCAAATAATTATTAGCGTGCGATTGAAATGGGAAAAAAAAGATAAAGAAAATTGTACAACCTCACCACCCAGCCTCCTCCTGACCTCTTAATAACAACAAAATGGAAATAGAGATGAAAAGTTCCGAACCAGTAGGCTTATTTTTCTGTACACCTTTACTTGATTCATCAAATGCTCCTCCTGACCTCTCTGTACTCCATTGCAGTGAAACGTCTGCAAATTGCGACCATTATCATTTTTCCTGGAGTCTGTAATCTAATGAAGAAAAACTGCACGCCATAAACTTCACCTGATTCAACCACACCTAACAAAGAGAAGCCCACACTGAAGTTACAGGAAGCGTCGAAGCGATGAACATGGAAACCCTAGTTGACGAACGAAGCGGAGCCGGAGGCACGAGAAAGACCAGACGAGCTCAGTACGTACCACGCCAGAGTGACCGCCTTCCAACCTCGCCTCCTCCTGCGCTCGGCGGCGCGCGGCGGGCAGGCGGAGCTCCTGGTGTCGTCGGCGGCGACGCGAGCGGCGATCGCCGACGGGGAGGCCACCGGCCCTACCGGAACCGCTCCCCAATTCCAGACCTGTGGACATCTCCAGCCGTCCGTTCATTTTGTGCGGCTCAGATCGAATCTCGTAGCGCCGGAGACGGGTAGACCGGTAGACCGCATCTGCACCGATCACGAATCGAAACCTGGCTGGGCTGGCTTGGGAGCTTGGGGCTCGTGGGCCTTGCTTGTTAGTGCTTGGGCTGTCCATGCAAGAATCCAGAGCATCATATACAGGCGGGCCGTAGCTTCAGGCCCACGAATATGGGGGCCCAATACGGCATGACAATTCTCCTAGTACTGTTTGTTGTATGAGTGAAAACGTTTATTTTGCCTCCCTCTACTGCAGGTTGAGACTGAGTCTCTTCCCTCAACCACAAAGTCGATCATAGAGGATCTGTATTAACAATTATGATATGTTTTTTTTGACACAAAATATGTCGTAGCATAGAAAGATCTGAGAGATCTGCTTAAATCCAATGCAAATTCTAAAGTTGGGGTTCATGGCGTGTCAATTAATTTGATCCTTCAATTTACAAGAATTGATAGAAAGAATTGAACCAATGAACCAATCGACTAATATTGACATAGTGTGATAGATGCAGCTCCAATGGTTAAAAGCATACATCGGATGGAAATCCCATGTAAGTAGATTCACATGTATATCGACTAGTTTGCCCATACATCTAATAGCTAAAACTCATAATGTTGATAACTTATCGGCTAGAACTATGATGGAATATTGCATAAAAATCTATCGGTTTACTAAAATTAAACTTATTAGTAGCAAACTAAGGGCTTGTTCACTTTGCTACCATTTTCAACCTTACCTTTTTTAGCAAAGTTAAAAAAAAGTGGCTACATTTAGTTTGTTGCTAAATTTTAATAGGTACATATTAAATCTTGCCAAAATTTGGCAATCTTGCCAAAATTTTGGCAACCTTACCAAAATTTAGATTTGCCAAAACTTGGTAAGGTTGAAAATGGTAGCAAAGTGAACAAGCCCTAATAGATCGGACCTAACTAAGACAGTATAATATTAACGATAATAAACTTATTTAGCCGATAGATCTACACAAACGCGACGAATATATTGATCAATCAAAAACAACAGTATGCTTAGAGAAACACCAACTTAGTTAGAATATCGGATTTAACTGAGAAAGTCATAACTATGCCATTATGACTCTAAACAACAGTATAATACAATTGACCGAACTTACTTCCTCACCAGAGATTGAAACGATGCAACGTAACTCAAAACTAAGAACTTGCTGGAATAAAAGGTGGCAATGCGCCAAAAGTAATTGTATCGATTTGTGTAGATAGATTACAATGACCCTGAATATTTATACCTTTGGGTTGATACAAGTCCCAATCAGGGGCGGACGTGGGTGCGGGGTGCAGGGGGACTTGAGTCCCCCCTACACCCACAAAACTCATGGATACCCCCCCCCGGAGCACCCCCTTCGATTTTTTCACGATGAATGATAAACTAAAGGTTCCTAGTTGGCTGGAAGTTGAAAAAATTGTGTAATTGAGCCCCCTGCCCCCCAAGATTTTTTTTGTTCCTGGATCTGCCCCTGGTCCCAATCAAACACGAGATAAAACTTCTTTAACAACAAAAGATGGACTTAGTTGAGGGACCTAAGATGGACTTCTTTCCTATGACTAGGATGAGTGATTGAGTGGCCTAGAGGCTAGAGCCTGAGACAAGAACAGAAGAGCGCGAGAGATGCGTGCAGCAGAGACGATGAGAGCAGCCGCGCCCACATATGGCGGTGCCGAACCACCGAGTTTTTCGCTTTTTGAATCGAGACAATCGTCTCAAGCCCGCATTCCTCGATCGATCCCATGATCCCATCCATTCGAGCCGCACTGTGGTCTAAGCACGCAGCCTTGACCGTGCCGGTGGTGCCAACCCGCAGCTCGATCGTCGTCGTCGTCGTCGGTGACCTTGGATGCAGTCGCCGGCCGTTCGCGGCGCCCCGCAGTGGCTGCGCGGCCTGCTGTCGGAGGAGTTCTTCGACTCGTGCGGCGCGCACCCGGGGGAGCGCAAGAACGACAAGAACCACTTCTGCGTCGACTGCGCCGCCGCGCTCTGCCGCCACTGCCTCCCCCACGACGCCTCGCACGGCGTCCTACAGGTAAATTGATACGACGACGCCGTCCCTCGTTTCTCCGCGGTGAGATGCCCTGCCCCCCCCCCCCCCCCCCCCAGCCATGCCCTGTCGACGCCGTACGTGTTTCGAGCTTTTGGCCGATCTTTACTTGGTCTGACATGGAGGAAAATATAACAGATTTGGAAGTATGCGTCCTGCTTCGTCGTCCGCGTCGACGACCTAAAGCTATTCGATTGCAACGGCATCCAGGTACAGCGATCTCGGGTTGCCACGGTTCAAGCGTTCCTTTAATTAGCTACCAATTCGATCGTCACGTACAGACGTACTGTACTGATCATGAGTCTTACTCCTACATGGTATCGGGCATGCAGTCGCACACGTTGAGTGACCACGAGGTGGTGTTCCTGAACGAGCGCACGGCGAGGAAGCGGTCGGCGAGCGTGGAGAACCCCTGCGCCGCGTGCGCGCGGCCGCTGCCGTCCGGGCACGACTACTGCTCCCTCTTCTGCAAGGTATTATAAGCCGTACAGGTGCCGTCGCGTACTCGCGTGAAACTCCTATCCTCCCCTGCTCGGCATTCGAATTCGTTTCCCCTGATAATATGTAATAGCCGGGATCTCATGATCGATCGATATGACGAGATGATGCAGGTGAAGCATCTCGGGGAGAGCGATCAGGGGCTGCGCCGCGCGCTACGCGTGAACCGGAGGAGCGCGGCGGCGGCGGGAGGAGGAGGAGGAGAGGACCCCGCCGTGGCGGAGGCCTCGCAGAGCGGGAAGAGGAGGGCGTCGTCGTCGGAGTCGGGGCGGAGCTGCGGCGGGACGTTGCGGAAGAGGAGCCGGAAGCAGCCCGCGCCGGCTCGGTCGCCGTCGTGTTGAGGCGCGGCGCGGAGGCGTGCGTGGGCTGGGCCGCTGGGCTGTTTGTTACGGCCGGGTTCATCGTTCATGTAAGCCACACGGGTAGCGGCTGAGGCCCCGTTTTTTCAGATTATTTATAGGATTTTTTGGTCTATGGTATTAAAAAGCATTTTTTTTCTTATATTTTTTTACTGCGTTGCTAAATAATCTTTTGAAATCTATTTATTATTTTGTTTTTTAATTTATTCTTATACCTAAGTAGATAATAATCCGCGACAATTAGGAGTTATTGAGAGGAGAGGAAAAGAGAAGATTGAGAAGATCCGCAAAACGAGGTGAGCCATTAGCGCACGCATAATTAATTAAGTATTAATTATTTTAAATTTTAAAAATGAATTAATATGATTTTTTAAAACAACTTTCTTAAATTTTAAAAATGAATTAATATGTCCATGAAGGCATGGGTGTTATCTTAAGTAGAAATGTCCGTGAATATTAGGGAAGGATATAATATCAAATAATTAAAAAGGATAAAGCTTCAAACCTAGATCGTCTAGCCTACCATCTTGTGTAGCTAGACAGAAGACCCTGGACGTTTCTCTTAAGTAGAAATGTTAAACGTCTAAAGTGAATTGCGGGCGTGTTTCACCGGAGGGAGGGAGGTGATGCAAGAATTTTCACTCGGAGGCGATGATACGAGAATGAGCAGAGGCTAGCCGAGCGAGATGATACGAGAATGAGTACAAGAATGAGTAGAGAAGGGAGGGAGCGGTCGGCGCATAAATGGTTGGAATAGACCGGCGGTGCGGTGAAGGCCGCACCAAAGGAAGGAATGAAGGATGAGGAGGGCGGAAGGAATGAAGGATGAGAAGGGTGAACGTGGCAGAGATGTCCTCCTTTTATAAAAGACAGATGAGGATGTGGGAAGATTTAGGTGTATTTCTATTTCAGGGGTCTAGTAGGGACAACAACAAACTTTTTTCCCTCAACCTTAAAAACCGTTCAAGGATGTATTCATGGATCCAACAAAAGTTGCTCTCAAGGAACAGCGTATACATTTTCTTTTATCATGGGACAGCATATACATAGATGTACAACAGACTAAATACACATTGCACCAAGTAAAGTATATCTTGTTTCACTTTGCACTAGGAGTTGTATCATATATTAAAGGGAAATATTGTAAAATATGATTAAAAATTATAAAACCTTTTTTGGATTTAGACCATGTTTGAATGTCAAAGAAACACAAAGCAAATGGGCCAGCCCATAACTCTCCTACATCACTCGCAGTCGAGGCCCACCTCCGTCTCCGTTCCCCACCCACGCTTCCCTCCCTCCGAATCTCCAATCGGCGGCGATCTCCCCCGGAATCCCTAACGCCGGGCACGGCCAACCACCGCCTCCCCTCGCCGCGCCACCGCAGCCGCAAGAATGCCGAGGCCTCCTCCTCCTCCTCCTCCTGGTCGCGGGGCTCCGGGGGCCAGGCGGCCGATGCGGGAGTTCTTCGCCGCCTGGCTATCCACCCTCCGCTCGCCGCTCCTCCCCCTGCTCCGCCGCGCGCTCTCCTCCTCCTCCTCCTCCTCGTCCGGAGGCTGGGACGACCCGCTTTCCTCCTCCGCCGCCGCCGTCGAGGCCCACTTCCAGGCGCACTGGTCCGCCCTCGACGCCGCCGCCCGCCAGGACCCCGCCCAGGCCGTCTCCGCCGGAGACTGGCGCTCGCCTCTCGAGCTCCCCTTCCTGTGGGTCGGCGACCTCCACCCGTCCCTCGTAACCTCCCTCCTCCGGTCGCTTTCGCCCTCCCCGCGGCTCCTCGCCGCTACCGACCGCGTCGACCGCCGGATCCGCGCGGCCGTCCCCTCAATCTCCGACCGCCTCCGCCGTGTCCAGGAGGCCTTCATCTCCGCCGAGGTGTCCGGCGCGGCTGACGTGGAGGCGTTCTTGGAGGAGCTCAAGGACGTCGCCCTCGATGCCAACAGGCTCCGTCGAGGCGTTCTTTCGGAGCTCGTCGCCGCCGCCGGGGGGTACCAGGCGGCGCTCTTCCTCGAGGCGCTCTCGCGCTTCGTGCTCTCCATGCACGACCCGGAGGTGCTCCGCCGCTTCGACCAGTGCCGCGCCTCTCCCGGTAGTTAGTCTCTTCTTGCCTAGCTGATTATTCCTTATTGCTACTTTTTTTCCCCTTTCTGTTGTGTAAAATCTTGGGTTTCTTGGATAGGAATTGATAGTAGTGATGGATATCCATGTAAAATCTTTTAGAGATAATGCTACAAGTGAATGAAACAATATCGTCAAGAAAAAGATGGCTCTTAATTTTTAATTTTTTTTTTGGGTTGTGTTTGATCTTGTTTCTGACGGAATATGTTAGACCCTGGAGTAGATGTCTCTCTATTGCTTAGAGGTATTGTGATACGAGGCTTGATTCTTCCTGTTCTGATTTCACCCGGATGTTATGAATGGATGGAGTTGTATTGAGGAAATGCTATGTTTTATGGATGAGCTTAGCTGGATTATTATTTGCCACTTAATTCTTTGCAGACTAGAAAAAGGTTGCAAATTTTGCATCTCGCTGCATTTCCTCTAAAAATCAGTTCTCGTGTCCTTAGGAATTCTGGTGCTGCGTTTTTGCACATTGTTTACATACGTATAAGTGTTACTGTATGTTGCTTGTGTAGATTCTTCTTGTTTGTTCGTAACAGAATTGGTTTATGATAAATACTACTAGCTAAAACTGAGACAATACTTAAATTTTACACAACAGTATCAGCTCCCTGCAGATCATATCAGGCTAAATCACAGGAAAAGTGATGTTTCACAAGATAACAAAGCAAATATTATCGGAAGATAGCAAACTCATTATGTTTAAGCCACAACTGCTTCTAAGTCTAATTCAGAAACAACAGTTATAACCTACAAACTATTGTCAAATGATTTTTCGACGAGAGCAAACGAATTAGTGGTATTGCTGCTATTTGCTACTTACTCCGTTTCACAATGTAAGTCATTCTAGCATTTCCCACATTCATATTGATATTAATGAATCTAGACATATATATGTCTAGATTCATTAATATCAATATGAATGTGGGAAATGCTAGAATGACTTACATTGTGAAACGGAGGGAGTAGTTGTTGGATGATGTTGTTTAATTGTGCTTATTTGCTCCTGGTTCAATCCATTTGTACTTGAACAAATGTGGCCTGTCTGAAATAATATTTTTCAATGTCTCTGGAGTTTTCTTGGGATTTAGAATACATATTTATGCCTCTAGTCTCTAATGGCTTATGCCCTAACATGCATTTTGGATGTTTTACTGTCTAGTAGTTGTGTCACAGAAATGCGAATTATCAGTTAGTCAACACTGTTTGCCAAACCCATACTCCCCACCCCACCCTCCTTTTTTTTTTTTTGGGGGGGGGGGGGGTGGGTCCTAATTTTACTAGCCAGAATCAGTCACTTAGTGCTTCCATGATTAGTAAAATTTGATTACACTAGCATAGTGCCCGTGCGTTGCAATGATTTTTTTTATAAAAATAGTTTGTTCTATATATTTTTAATGCCTCTAAAAGACGTTATTCCTATTGTCTAGAGCGATGAAAAAAAAATCCATAATAAGGGTATTCGATTATCATATTTTTCTTGTGTGAAGTTTGGCCTGTGGGGGCTAGGAAAAAGTCAAAGTCTTCTCTTTTTGCGGGCACCACCAAAAGTAATAGATATATGTATATTATATATCTCAAGGCAAGCCTTTTTCATAAGTACAATTCCATATTGCGATTTGAAAAATTGGTATATATAATTTGCTGACGAGAGTAATTTACTTGAATTCTGTCAGAGATTGGTGGAGCGACGCATTTGTGTTGACTGTTACTCTGTTTAGAACACTGTTCCGTTCTGAAAGGGCCAACATTGCCTTTAAACTTAGAAATCAAGCAAGGGGTTTTGACTTTTGACTTGTGATTAGCGTGGTTGGGATAAGTGCCATTCAGCCTAGTCGATGTGTCCTGTGACCCAAATGGGGCTATGGTGCCATGGAGGCATCTCCACAGGGTGGGTCAATGTGGGAGGGTGCAGACTATTGCAATTTTGTATAGAGGTTTGGTCCCCCCACAACTCAATCTATTCTAGTTAACCAAGATAGAGTTTACTGCACTCCATCTGTACAAGAACCTAATACTGACGATAACTTGGTAGCTAAGAAATACTAGCCGTGTTCTTGTATGTAGTACGTGCACTGAAGTTGCATCACTGCAATAACCAATTAACCACATGGACCCATGCTGGAATTGGTAAACAGCAGCTTCTCCCCCTCTTGGTAAGCATCTTGTCCTTGAGCTGCCATTTCATGGGTACAGCTACGCCATGGCTGGCTTTGGCGATGTTCCCATGGGATGGCAATGTCAGAATCAGTGGTCACAATAACACTGCATTTCCTGTAGTGGTAGCACCATGGTTGGCTCTAGTGGCCCATGGGGGTGGTTAAGAGGAGCCAAGGGTGGCACCTATTTTGGAGGCAGCAGCGATTAGCATCTACTCCCTCCGTTTCACAATGTAAGTCATTCTAGCATTTTCCACATTCATATTGATGTTAATGAATCTAGACATATATGTGTGCCTAGATTCATTAACATCTATATGAATATGGGCAATGCTAGAATGACTTACATTATGAAACGGAGGAAGTACTAGATAGGCAATCTATCTTGCATTGATTCAGCACTTTAACTTTGTTTCTTCAGATCTTGAATGTTCAAATGTTGTTTCATGAAAGCTCAGCCGACCTGCATGCTATTGTGCATTAAGTGAACCAAAGATAATTCTTGTGTTTGTAACATCAACAGATGGCAATAGTTGTGAGATGTATATTAGATGCATACTCTCTGATTCTTCAATGCTTCTCGGATCTCTTGGCTCTGGTCTACTTTTGAAAAAAATAACTTCTTAACCTCATGTACTCACTGTTGCTTGCAAATTTTCCTTTTTATTCTGGAAATTTCTGAGGAATCTTAATCAGGTGTAGCTTATAGCACACACTAGTTGGAACAGAAGTCTATAACTTTATGGTCCAAAGTATCATGATTTCCTAGCCATCTAAACAATAAAAAAAGTATCTATTCTGGTGGTCCAGTCCATGAGAAGCTTAACTTACGACCTACAGTATATATACTAAGTAAATAGCAGATCTTCTATTAGTTCTCATTGTTAACTCATCATGGTCCTAAAGAACAGTATCTTCACAATGCTTCCATGTGAGAATGGCACTGTTGGGTTAGGTGATGGTCTCCAGAAATGCATCCAAAGATCCAAATGTGCACATAGTAGATCCACTGCGTTGAATGGCCCTTTTGAGGAATGATGCATTCATGGCTTCTAGGGTTCTTGTTGCTTCCAGTCTGGCAGTTGCACACTTGCACTTGATGACTGATGACTATAACAGATCTCACAGAAGTTGTGCTGTTGAGTCCATATCGTTTTCTTCTGCTTTAACCTCAGGGGAGAAAACAAAGTTGTGTTGATGAGTCTACATTGCTTTAGCCTCAAGGTTTTTTTTTTTTCTCTTGTTGGTTCACATGAATGCATAAGACAGTCCTATTTATTCCTTTACATTCATCAGATAACCACTTGACTTTATTTCTTTAATATCTCTTTTTCTTGATCAGCATGCCAATCTTATAAACTTCTTCTTCTTTCCTTTTTTTTTGTGGGGGTGGGGGGGGGGGGGGTTAAAAACATCCACTTTTTAGATTTTACCACTATGGCCTAACATAACTAGATGGTGCTTACGGTATCTTACTGCCCTTGCATTCCTGTAGAATTTCCATTAATCACAAAAAAGCTAATTTCTAACATTACTTTCTGCAACTTTGCAAATATCTTGGAACTTTATGCAATCTCAGATCATTAAAGTGCATCAATAATATGGTCATGCTCATTTTGGTCAAAGTGAGAAGGGATGAACTGCAAATTGAGTTTTTGTTTTTTAGTTTTGTTCATCTGCCAAGTTGAACTATTTTTGTCATACAGACTAACCTGTGGATCCATAATCTTCCCCGGTATATTGCAAAGTTGCTGCTGCTTCTCTTGCTGGTTTGTTTGGAAAGTGACGAGTGGGGTTTGTTTATTATAGTGATAAGGAAAACCAAAACGATGAGATGAGCATTGTTTGCTGGCTTGCAGTTCTTTAATCATCCAGGCTCCATAGTTATCCGAATTCCCTGTGGATCCAAGGACAGGCATGTAGTTCTAAATAAGTTTACTTTGCTGTTACAGGATTGATTGCTGGCCAATCAGATCCAAAGTAACTTACTTCCTTGCACTTTCAAATTGTTAGAAGTATGCACAAAACTGTGAGTAAATTTGACTGCAATACTACAAAAGTATAAATTGTTCTATTGGCATAAATTGTTCTATTGGCTCTCCTTTTTTTTTTCTGCCACTTCGTAGTTGACCTGTCTTGTTCATTATTAGTACATGTAACAGAAGCATCATTACATTTAGAACGCTGTGTAAATCAGAGTTCAAGATCGTACTGGCTACTTGCTGACAAGTGACATGTAACTGGAGCATCAGTACATTTAGAGTGCTGTGTAAATCAGAATTCAAGACCCTATTGGCTGCTTACTGACCAGTGACCTCATGTGCCTGTTGTTCTTGTAGGCATCTTTGGGAAGCACGAGATGAGCTAGCGCACCTAGCAACTGTCGAGGCAGCGAGGAGACCAATCCAACAAGAGGAAGTGCATGGTATTCTTTTCCCAATTAGGTATAGTCAATTACAGATGCAGATACAGTGGACGCCCATTGGCCGATTCCACATGTTCATGTTCTTCTCTATATTTTTTTATGCTCATGCTCGTTCAGTTGCCCCAGTTTTTTTTTATGCTCATGTAGTCATGTTCGTCTTCGATTGTCTTTTGGCAGTTGCTAGCTGGGCGTTAGGTGGTCGCAGGCGACTCGAAAACGTTGAGACATCCAGGAGTCATCTGGTACCCTCGTGGATCCGACTTGGCCAACAATTTTCCCCCAAGGCAAGAGGTCGCCAGCACTGACGTTTCAGTATTAACCCCTCTTTAAAAAAATGACGCTATACCATATCTTTAGTGTTGGATGGTGAAAAAGAAAATTTGATGGATGATTGAAGTTGCACGTTTGTTAACAAGGACTTGTGTTAACATCGTCGTGAAGTAGGCTAGCCACCGACCTGTGTGTTGTATTCTATTTGTATGCAGTTATGAAGCAGAATTTTCATGACAAAGAGATGGAGGCCTGTTTCAGTCAGAATATATCATCTAAATCTTTTTATGCTCTAAAAATGGAGGTCTGTTTCAGTCAGAATATTATCAAATCTTTGTGGTCGATATTGGCCCTTGGGGGGGAATTATCACATTTTTTGTTTCTCCTTGACTTGGCCTTGGATTCAGTTCACCTCCAAGATACGGCGAGCTGATTTCTAGCTGTATATGATTCTTTTTTGGTTTCTAGGAGATGCATTATTGTATCAGGGTGCAGCAGCATGCATGCCCACTGGTTATTCTGTTCAGTGGCTTGTTTATAGGTTCAGTTGCGCAAGATTGCCTTCAAACATTTGTTTATCTCATCCTCTTCGTTTCGGTTGCGGACACCAAACATCGCGAATCGCTGTAATGTCCGTGAACGTATCTGCGGCGGTTTCTTTCATCGATAAAAAAGACGGTACTCTACGAAAGCTCTCGCGTTGGCTCTTCCGGTCGTCAAGGGGCTATAGGGCAGATGCTCGAGCACACACAAGTTACAAGAAAAAAAGATTTTCGTTCGTTTTCCTTCGCCGTCAAGTTCACCCTCTCTGTATCTACGCGGCAACCATCAACTGATTACTAGTACTGCATATCTGCAAGTTGTGTTCTCTCAGGAGGCGGGAAAAAAGAAAGAAAGAAAGAGCTCCAAGTTGCGTTCCGGCACGTGCGGGAGACAACCACACAGTATTTTTATGATGGGCGATGGCTGCGCCGCGGGCGGGCGCTTTTCGCGGCGATGACGACGGACGGCGACGGGCTCGACGCACTCAGTACTCACTCGGCGTCGAACGCTCAGCGAAGGTGGGCGCTGGGTACCAGGCTACCAGCAGGGCAGTATAGCACACTAGCACTACTAGTAGTGGTACAAGTAGTAATAAAGCGCTAAAGCGAACGCACTGGATGTAGCTTAGCTGACTCAACTCACAGTCGGCTCGGCGCGGGACGGGACGGGACGCGGACGCGGACGCGGACGGCGCGCGCGGGGGTTGGGCCGAGTACGTCGCTGTCCGGGAGAAAAGCGGGTGGGGGGTTGGGGAGGTCAGTAACCGTGGACGGGGTCGGCGGCGAGGAGGGAGGAGGGCTGTTTCGTAGCGGCGGCGTGCGGGGTGGACGGACCTGGACGTACCAAGCAGGGGAGGGGGGCGTCAGGGCGCGGTGCGGGCGACGGGTGGGGGGGGGGGGGGGGGGGGGTGGGGGGGGCCCGACGCGTCGACGCTGACAAGACTCCAGCTCCACGCTGACAAAGACGCGGCCGCGCCGAGCGTGACGTGGATTCCGTGACCGTGCTTGTCAGTGGGAGGGTGGGCTACGCCTACGCGTCGTCGGTCCCGGTGGGTGGAAGGAACCAGTGCGGGGGTTCGCTACTGGCTTTGGCCAGGTAAAATGCTCCGTGCACACACCACGTACTCCCTCCGTCCCACTAAATAAGGCACGCATGTATATTTAGATTCAACACTTTAAATGTTTGATAAATAATTATTTTATTATAAAATAAATTATATTTTATGAAAACAATATCATTATATTAATATTTTAATTTACTTTTATATGATTATGATTTGGTTGCTTTATGAGAAATTTAAAATCAAAGATTATTTTTGACGATAGTGTCAAATTTGGCCACGTCTTATTGAGTGGGACAAAGGGAGTAGCTCTTACATTTGGTTTTCTGGTTTCTCTATTATTATATACTGGATGATGTTTTCGAAAGAGTATAATGGTTTTATTTGCCTACATATCTTTTCTCGGTAGGTTTTCTCGGTACGGATTGCTACAGATGACTGGTTAAATAACTGGGGTACAAATACATATGTGCTTGTTGGCTATCTGCATAATTTTTATGAGCAAATTTAGTAAACCTATGTTTTATGGTCAAAGTTGTATAAAATTGGTGGCACAGAACCCCATCTATTGTGGTTTTTAAGTTTTACAAAACACCACCCCTAAATAACATATTTGGCAAATATTTACCATAAAAATTTAAAACACACAATGTATATGAAACTTTTAGTTGTTGATTTCTTGATTAAAGTTGTTAGTTTAACTCTTCACCACTTAAAAAAAATATTATTTCAGATATGCTGGAATCAATTGAAATTTGAATTAAGACGGGGTTTTATGAAATATTTAGATCATAAAATATGTGGTTATGTGCCACAAATCATATATGCAATTTTGACTATAAGACGTAAGGTTTTATAAAATTTACTCTATTTTTAACTTATTGACATTCTACGATGGTTAAAAATATGACTAACTATGACAGGTATGAACGGTGAGCTGCACACAAAAGACGTGGGCATACACCTGTTTGCAGTTTGATTCACATTAACATGAAAATAATGTGACAAATTTTGAAGAGAACAAAAGCGTCACTCGTAGATTGACGCTATTACAGTTTAAGTATTATTAAGAAGGTACACCAACAAATCATGAATCACTTACCGGATAAAATAAAGAAAATAAAATAGTGCATGTGCAAGTTTTTTCTTAATATAATTTATTTTGTATATCTCTCTTACTAAGTACTAACCAATATGATTATAAACAGATGGAGATATAATTATTCATGCCGCTAATTTGTTCTCTAAAGGAGTTCAGCTGCGTGAAAAGGGTTCGGCATCAACCCTGTGCAAAATCGTGTGGACTACAACGAGGGTACCTAACAAATATCCCCGTAACAACACAAGTAGGCGCCATTGAATTCTCCAAGATTTCTTTCAACCCTTTTCCTCCTCCCGTCTCTATATATAGCCTTGGCATCAAAGCCATTCTCCTCCTCCTCTCCTCAGCACTCCATCTTCCTCCATCTGCGTATTTTCCAACACATCTCTCGTGCAGTTCGTTTCAAGTCTTTCATTAAGGTGTGCGTCTTCTTCTCTTTGTCATTCTTCTAGATCACCTGCTTATACTTCTGCATTTCTGCATGCAATGCTCAGTTGGTCCAACATTTGTTCTTTGAACTTACTGCATGCTCTTTTGATGTCTTTGTTTCTGCAAAAATATAGGCACCGAAGTGCCAAAACTGAACTTCGGTGCCTTTCTCACTGAGAAAACGGATACTTTTCTGTTGTAAAGGATGCTGTGATTGTTGGAGTTCATGTAGGTCCTCGAAAAGTGTGAAAACTGCCAAAAAATGCACTCGTTCTGAGAATTGCTTGAGAACTGTAAACATGGCCACAATTTGCTAGAGCTAGCTAAAACTGCTATCGGATCCACTTATTTCCTTACCTTTTTCTTGATTTTTTCTTGTTTCATCTCCCTAGGGTTGTTAATGTTCAGCATATCCATTGACATTTTCTTTTAGACACCCAGTTTTCTTATTTTCTGACCGGGTCAATTTCCACTCAAAGTTCGTATTTGAAAACATGTTCGATGACCAAAACAATTTCTTCAAGTCAATTCTCCTAAAGATTTCCAACTTGATTTTTTTTCACAATAAAAATCTCTAACCTTACGTTATATGCTTCCATCACACAGTTTAGTAGAATATATAAGCTGACGTTCTTGTGCTTCCATCATGGCTAATAGCGATGTACTAGTGGTTGCTCTTTTAAGGTTGGTGCCCATGGTTAATTGCGTTCTGAACTTTGACGCGTTAGGTTTACCTACCATTTCTTTGAGTTCAGAAACACTCATTAAGACATTAACCCATGGGCCCAAGCACACATGGCCTCAGTGATTAGTCCAGCATATCGTTGTAGTAGATATCAAGACATTGAGCCTCAGTGATCATCCTTTTCCTCCGGCAGATATTTTATTCTTTTTTATTCGACTCAGAGTGACATTGTACTGCTAAACCACAGTTGATGCCACACTTAATCCTGGGCCCATTTTTTTTTTCTTTCCTTGGCATCTTGTAGTATTTTCCCTTTTCTTGATGTTGATTTGTTCCTTTGCTCATGAATGACAAGGACACACATTTATTACGGCCTGACACTTGAGGAGGACATGGCTGTCGTTTTACTTCTGTGTAAATGAAAAGATTTTTCCTTCTTGATTTATGCAGTAAAACTTTCTGAACATTTGAAGTGCAACGGAGCTGGCGTTTTATGGCTTTTCCTATGAAGCAATCCACATCTCTGATATAGATGTGTACTCGTTCTGAACATGACAAGGTACGGCACATCCTAAAACTGTTACTACTATTTTCATCTCATGGAAAACAAGAGCAGTTTCTCTAATACTTTGTCTTACATTGTCTGATCAGTTCTCAGGTATTTCTCTGTTGATGAACTGCCTCCACACCTGCAGTGACAAGAAGACACTGAAGAAGTGGTTTTTCATCGACAAGACAGTTGGCTAAATTCAGCAGTGCACTCGTCCTTAAAGCGATCGATCATACTTCTTTCTTTATCTCATCATCCTAAATTTTCCCAAATGGATTTGAGCAATAGCTCACCTGTCATCACCGATCCGGTGGCGATCAGCCAGCAGTTGTTGGGCGGCCTGCCTTCAAATCTGATGCAGTTTTCAGTCATGCCCGGTGGCTACTCCAGCTCTGGCATGAACGTTGGTGTCAGTAGGCTCAAAATCGAGGAAGTCCTTGTCAATGGACTGCTTGATGCCATGAAATCCTCGTCACCTCGCAGGAGGCTGAATGTAGCATTTGGCGAGGACAATTCATCTGAAGAAGAAGACCCTGCTTACAGCGCTTGGATGGTAAGCTACAATGGTTACATTGGTTGTGTTTCTGTTGGCCTAATAAGTTGTACTAGTAACTCGCAATCCTTTTCTTTTCGTGGACAGTACTGACATATGTGATGACTTGTGTTGCAGGCAAAATGTCCTTCTGCTTTGGCTTCCTTCAAGCAAATTGTAGCCAGTGCACAAGGGAAGAAGATTGCTGTGTTTCTAGACTATGACGGCACACTGTCGCCTATTGTGGATGATCCTGACAAAGCAGTGATGTCTCCCGTGGTAAGTCTGAATATAAACTCTGACCAATAACTAGCATTTCTTGGTTAATGAAGAGCTGCTTTGAATTAAATTAAAAACTTTTCCTCAGATGAGAGCTGCTGTGAGAAATGTTGCGAAGTACTTCCCCACTGCAATTGTCAGCGGAAGGTCCCGCAATAAGGTACCGAAAATATGGTTGCATGCATTTTAGTGTACTAGTATTAGAAGCCAAGTGATTGCATATGCAAGTGTATGTCTTATCTTACATACGGCTTACTTATCTCTATGCAGGTGTTTGAATTTGTAAAACTGAAGGAGCTTTATTATGCTGGAAGCCATGGTATGGACATAATGGCATCTTCAGCAAATCATGAGCACAGTGCTGAAAAGGTGAGGATTTCTTGCCTATGTTTCTACAAATAGAGTGAAAAAGTCTACCTTTTTTGGGGGCATTCTAACAAATATGTTCTAGTGTAAAATACTGACTATGGCTTAATTCCAACTACAGAGCAAACAGGCCAATCTCTTCCAACCTGCACACGACTTTCTGCCAATGATCGATGAGGTGCATTTCTCTTTCAACTTTGAAGTAAAAAAGTTGTATTGCTCTATCCAGTTTAATGCAAATATAAAACGATTCCATCATCTCATTATTATTCATATAAATTACTGTGATTAGTCCTGATGGGTGTGCAAAAGTTTTGTGCTATTTGTTAACAAACTTTTTATTTCAACAGGTTACCAAGTCCCTCTTGCAAGTTGTCAGTGGAATTGAAGGTGCAACTGTTGAGAACAACAAATTCTGCGTTTCTGTACATTATCGCAACGTTGCAGAGAAGGTAAAAACTGTTTTTTTTTTCCGTCATACTTTTTTCTCTGCTCCCAAGCGCTTGGAAAATGAAAATTCATCTGACAATATTGCTTCTTGTTTCCAGGATTGGAAACTGGTCGCACGGCTCGTAAACGAAGTGCTGGAGGCTTTTCCTCGTCTCAAAGTAACCAATGGACGAATGGTAAGAACGCTATGCCAAGTCTATTTAGCTGTGCACTGAAACTTACCCATTTCCTGGTAATTTGCACATCTATCAAACCCTGTGCTGAATATTCTGGAAATATATCTTCAGGTTTTAGAGGTTCGTCCGGTGATCGACTGGGACAAGGGAAAGGCTGTGGAGTTTCTGCTCCAGTCACTCGGGCTAAATGACTCTGAAAATGTGATCCCCATCTACATTGGAGACGACAGAACTGACGAAGACGCTTTCAAGGTTCATATATTTTCTGGAGAACACGTAGTGCTGTATATCCTAGTCGCATCTTTGATTCAGTGTAAACTGATATAGCGGTCATTTGGTTTAACCAGGTACTTCGACAGCGAAATTGCGGTTATGGAATACTAGTTTCACAGGTTCCCAAGGAAACTGAAGCCTTCTACTCGCTGAGAGATCCATCTGAAGTAAGCTCAAAAGAATATCTTTCTTCTTCCTTGGGTGATTTTCATTCGACGTGTTCATCATTAACTGTTTGCTTATCGTACAGGTGATGGAGTTCCTCAATTTCTTGGTGAGATGGAAGAAGCACTCAGTGTGAAAAAAAGAAGACAGTCTGAGCAGGTTTTACTAATACTACTCCGGCAGAAATAACTGTAGTTTCCGAGGCGACAATTTTGAAGCATTGGACGCTGTAGATAGATGTAATAACTCTCTAGATATGTGGTTCCAATTCATTCTTATTGATCGATGTTATTGTATTGTTCATGTTCTCCACCGCTGAGAAAAATTAATCAGTGATGGTTGATCCGGTCTCTTGCCATTGTAAGTTGTAAGCAAGAAGGCCCTCTTCTTAGTATCCATGCTGATGAACGAAATTAAAACCTTCATTTTTCGTGCAATATTCTCCCTACTGTGAACCTTTTACATAGTATATATCACTCGTCTATTCAATATATATTCTTCCTTCATCCGAAAATAACGTAACCTAAAATGAGATGTTACTCATCCTAAATTTGATACAATTACGGTCTAGTAAGTTAAAAGGTTAATTCGTGAACGTACGTACTAAGTTTATTCGCGAATGTTCGACGAACTCGCACGAACACCTCACTCCTTATTTGAAAAGTTTGTATGCTGAAAGTTTACATGCCCCATCTCGATTTGGATCGAATTCCGATTCAGATTCAAAAGTTCCTACACAGAAACTTCATATGTGTAATAAGAGATTTGTTGACAGCCTTGTGCTGCTTGTTTGTTGGATAGTTTGGAAGGAAAGAAATACGCGTGTGTTTCAAAACCAGCGGCGCTCAGCCAGTTTTTTGTTTGGTTCAATTAAAAAGGAAGTGGCGATTTGAAAGGAAGCCGGGGTTTTCAGGAATATAGGAGAGTAGGAGTAGTCCTTAGTGTAATCAAGCTTTTGGGAGGTTGCTCTGGTGACAACTTCCATTACTTCGACAGCTTCTTGCTGAAGTTATAACTTTGTATATTTGTATATATTCTTCAATCATAAGTAAATTTGGTTGGCCTATCTTGGCTGGCCCGGCAAAAAAAAAAATAATAAGAGATTTGCTCCGGTCCAACCAAAAATATCTCGAGGTACTGGTAACTCACGGTACCAAATCGTTTCCGATGTTATTGGAACAATGCTCATCCTATCTAGTTAGATCTAACGATTAGAAAATTTCGAGATATTTTTTACTGGATCGGAACAAATCTCGTATAATAAACTATTTGGGACAGCGTCTTTCCCCTCTAGACTTAGAGACCTGCCGTAGTAGAGTTCCTTATGGTTGCTAACATGAGGGAAAAAACTCAAAACTACGTCTACGAAACAAACTTTAGAGAGTGGATCGAACTAATATAACGATCGGTTTTGTCCTTGGCAAAGGCTCAAAACTACGTCTACGAAACAAACTTCAGAGTTAATTTGCCCTTGGCACAGGCTCAAAGCCCTGCAACTGCAAGCCTGCAAGCAAAAAGCCAAACTAAACAGCAAAAGCCTTGCGAAGCAGAGAAGGGATCGGCGCTTCGCTTCCTTTCTGTCGTGGTGTCCTCGACGATCCCCCCCCCCCCCCCCCCCCCCCCCACCTCCCCCCAGACGCGCCCCCGATTACTCGCACGACCCGGCGACCACTCCTCCCCCACCACGCCGCGGCTTCCGCCCCCCCTCCTCCCGATGGCCTCCTCCAACCCCGGCGCCGGCGACGAGCTCCTCGACGAGCTCCTCGACAGCGCCCTCGACGACTTCACCAGCCTCGACCTCTCCGCCGCCCCCAAAAGGTAGCCCCCCCCCCCCCCCCCCCCCCAGGTCAGAGCCTACCGCTGGAATTCCGATCGAATCCGTGACGCTGATGACATCTCTGTGTGTGTGCGTGCGTGCGTGCAGCGGCGGGGAGGCCTCGGCGGCGTCGTCGTCGTCATCGGGGTCGGGGGACGCGAAGCCGGTGAAGGGGCTGGGGCTGGGGCTGCCGGACCCCAGGGCGCCGAGGCGGCGGGCGGCGAAGCAGCCCACTGCCGCGCCGCCGCCGCTGCCGCCGAGGGGCGCGTACGCGTCGGAGGCGCTCGAGAAGCTGACGCGCGAGACGCGGGAGGCGGTGCGCGGGCTCGAGACGGCCACCGGGGCCATGGCGGGGCTGGATGACGATGCGATGATGGAGGAGTTCGTTAAGCAGTTCGAGGAGTTCGCCGGCGCGCAGGTATGCTTTTTTGGAATGTCATCTGGTCGATGGAACTTAGAAACGGTATGAGAATTTAGGGACTGATTGAGCGTGGGCTGTTTAAACTGTGCTGTAAATACAAATTTTGCATTCTGAAATCGATGGATGACCCTTATGCCCACTGGTATATATAGATGAGCTTTAGATTTCTCTATGGTAGTACTTTGATTGAGAAAGTAAGATTTCTCTATGGTAGTACTTTGATTGAGAAAGTATGTGAAATTGGCTGCGGAAGAGAAGGGATCTTATTTGAACGGCAGTGATATGAAAACAGCACTGATGAACAAAACTGACAATTGAAATAATCTGGACGAAAGGACTTTGGTGTGTATACTCATGAATCTAACAGATACATGTGATTTTCTGCAAGATAGCCCCAATCCTATATGCCATTTTGCCATGTCTTCAATTGTGCAATGCAATTGTAGACAGTCATCATGTCATCATGTACGACTGACTGGCTATCACTAAGAAGTTTTGAAGGCAGCACAACTGATAAGATTATATGCTTGTAACTTCCCAGCTGTATGTAGTTCTTTTCTAGGCATGGCCTTTCAGGGTGCAAAAGCACTCCTGCCCACCTGATTATAACTTCCCTGGAAAATTACACAACCAGCCTCTGGCAATTTACTTTGCAAGCTGTTATTTCATCTAGGTGAAAATGATGCAGGATAGTGGTTGTTTTTACTAAGATAAGTTCTATATGAGATGACTGGACCATGGGATATGCCACTTCTTGTATGTTCCATATTAGGTTACAAAATTGGTTATGTGAGTAACCCATAAGGCCATAATAGCTCAAGGGGTAGCCTGCTTCTCAAAACAAGTCTGTTGTTGGTTGAGCTTTTCTATCTTAATACAAAGATATGCAAGCTTTTTCTGTATTCCCTCAAAAAATATGCCACTTGTGTGTTCCTATTATAAGTTGTTATATTAACAGTTGATGCTAGACCTTAGTTAATTCATGTTGCATTTATACAGCTATGAACCAAGCGCTTTATATTGTTTTACCTTCTACAGGATATGGACTCCATTGTTGAAACAATGATGCAACAACTTCTATCCAAGGAGATTCTTCATGAGCCGATGAAGGACATTGTGGAAAAATACCCAAAATGGCTCGAGGAAAATAAAAGCAAAATAAGCAAAGAAGAATATGAGCGTTACAACAACCAGCTTGAACTCATGATGAAGCTTAATGAGGTCTACGAAAAGGAGCCGGAAAACATGGCAAAGATTTTTGAGATCATGCAAAACATGCAAGAATGTGGTCAACCCCCCAGTGATCTTGTTCAAGACATTGCTCCAGATCTTGATCTGAGCAAGTTGGGACAACTGTGAGTCTTACAAACCTTTTCTTTTAAGTGTAACTGTTGTTAGTCATTACTGTTGGCACTCACACATTCAACTGAACTGAAAGTTTATACCCTGTTGGTTCTGTAGGATGCTAAATTGTTTCAAAATATTTGGTCTAGCATGCATTTCTGGATCAAACTTTGCCTGGCAATTGCTTTACTGATATGTTGGTTTTTGATTTATACTGTTAATATTCTATCATGATTATAAAGTTCTAACTAACATATTGTAATATGTACAACTGTCTAATGGTCAAACTTTATTAATGAAGATCATGGCGGACTTTTGTAGAAAATGGTTGTGAGTATTAAGTATTGCTATACTCAGGCAGAGTCACGCATCATAGTTTCTTTGTCCCTCTCAAAAGTTCTTTATTTCAGTTTCGAATTGCATTAACATTAGGGCCCCTTTGAATCGTAGGAATGAAAAAACGGAGGAATAGGAAAAACATAGGATTTTGACAGGAATGTAAGTGTAAAACAGAGGATTGTAAAACACAGGAAAAACACAGGAATGATCGTTTGATTGGACCACAGGAAAAACATAGGAATCAGATGAGAGAGATAGACTCAAAGGATTTTTACCAAGAGGTTGGACCTCTTGCTAAGTTTCCTCCAAAACCTATATGCAACAAGCCATTCCATAGGAATTTTGTAGGATTTGGAAAACTTCAATCCTTTGAATCAAAGGGCTACATAGGAAAATTTCATATAGGATTTCAATCCTATGAAATTCCTTCATAATTCCTTTGATTCAAAAGGGCCAATCATGCAGATTCTAACTCAAAATATATTGTACTGTCCATATCGTGTCTTTTTGTGAATTTAAATACGCTCACTTTTTAGCAGCTTTAACTTTTACCTTCTCCATATAATATTTTGCTATTCTTAATTTAGTTGAGGTGCTATTAGGACCTTCTTTGATTGTAATATGAACTAATTCTGTAGTACATGGCATTTACTTTGCAAAAATACCTAAGGATCTTTGGATGAGAAGATTCTCCCCGCAGATTAAATAATCATCTGCAAAGTGATTACGTTATCATGACATGTTCCTGGATTGTCCATTATGTTAAATTAGTTATTTATCAGTATATTATTTATGTTTCTTATTACCTTAAGAACTCCATCTGTCCCAAAAAAACTAATCCTAGAAGGGGATGTGATATTTTCTAGAGCTGTTCAGATTCATTGTACTAGGAGATGCCACATCCTTGTCTAGGTTGAGTTTTTTTGGGACGGAGGGAGTAAGCTACTACTATAGATGCATTTGATTTTGATATTGAAGGTCTGACTAATCTGCGTTTCTATACAACACAGGTCTCCGGAGATGCTTGAATCAGCACCAAATTGCTGTGTAATGTGATGAGTAAAACATTCCGTTATGGATTATGAAGTAGCTACCTTATCTCTACCCTTTCCCTAAAGTTACTTTCATATGGATCAATTGTAAAGCTTCACAGATACATATGAACTCAATGTTTTCTTATTCTTTAGCGAAAGATACATTTGTTCGAATTGATGTACTGTGAAAGGGAAGAAAAATATATCCGTTTGCCTTGTGCGAGGTGTGCAATGTGCAATCCTGAATGCACAAGTTATGTCGGAGGCAACTCTTAACAAGAAAAGGATATTGCTGAATTTGTGAAGCATGCTGCATGCACAGTGCAATGCAAATCACAAGGACGTAATGTGACGCTCACCATGTCACGTTGTTCCGCTTTCCTTTCATATGTTTTTGAATGTGTTTGAACAATGTCCTTTTTCTGGAATGGTGATGTATGGTCCCATCGTCCATCAATGATTATCTGTGCGCTAGGTAAACAGTTCGCGAAAAGAAAATTTTTAGGTGTCATATCGGATATTTGACCGGATGTCAGAAGGGGTTTTCGGATACAAATGAAAAAACTAATTTCATAACTCGCTTGGAAACCACGAGACAATCTTTTGAGCCTAATTAATCTGTCATTAGCATATGTGAGTTACTGTAGCACTTATGACTAATCATGGACTAATTAGACTCAAAAGATTCGTCTTGTGATTTCCCCTCTAACCGTGCAATTAGTTTTTTTAATCTATATTTAATAATTCATACATGTATTTAAAGATTCGATGTGATGTTTTTTTTAACTAAACCAGGCCTATATTGATGCTGAAAGGTGCATGGAATCCTACAGCATCACACCCATTCACCCTCGATGTCGCACTTAGTACCATTAGGATTTTCGCAATTGAAAATGGCAGGCTTTAACCTGCAGGTCAGATGCATATTCTACATTCCAGTAGGAAAATCAACACAAAGTCACAATATATTGAATCTAGGATTCACGTTCTTGGGCGCCACGCAAATGCAAAACCTTTGCCTGATTGATTCTCTAAAACAGTGTGTGGACTTTGGATATATTAGCAACCAGAGGCTGGCCAAACGGATCCACGTGTCCGCTATGTCGTCAGACCCAAGAGACGGCTCATCACCTGCTAGTGGATTGCAGATACACTCGGAGAATTTGAAATGAGATAGCGCATTGGACTGGCAATGGACACCTAAGCCCTCATCGCTGGCGAGCAACGCCTACGGTACACGAGTGGTGGGAGGCCATCGCAAGTACAAGAGAAGCACCAAAGAAGGCACTACGCACGTTAACTTTGCTAGTGGCCTGAGAGATTTGGAACGAAAGAAACTGGAGGACTTTCCAGCACAAGGAGTTGTCGGCGTCAAATCTTCTATCCAAGATAAAAGGGGAAGAACAACGTGGAGCCTTGCGGGTACGAGAAGCCTCGTTGCCTGGCTGCCGCTGTAATTAGCCTTTTCGGCAGGGCTGCACTCCTGTTTTTTTGCTTTTGTAAAGTTTTCTTTTGTACAGTTCTCTTCTTCTTTATTCAATGAAATTGGCGGTCTCATCGATTCATTCAGAAAGAAAAAAGGATTCACGTTCTTTTACGAAATTTTGAGATTTTGTACATGACAAAAGCAGATTTCGACTGAAATGTCCAATGGTTTTCGAGGATCCAAATTTAAAACAGTAAATTTTACAAAAAAATGATCAGAATTTGATCAAAATTAACGTCGTACCATATAGGTTGTGGGAATTTGGGATCGGAAAGGCTAAGCCTGGTTGAATCAGAGCTAAAGTCGCCCTCACCTTTTTTCACCTACGCACTCTGTGGGAAAAAAAAAAGATTCAGTTTTACAAGAAGCTGAACGGAGCAAGACCATAAAATGAAACAACCAAATTGGAGCAATGATCAAATTTCAGTTGTTGGATGCTTCACGATAAAAGTTTACCCGCGACCACTCGTGCTCCCGTGTCGTCCACGCCTGGGCGCCCGGGGGCGAATCCTAGCTCCCTGCTAGGGTTGTCAACGAGCCGAGCTCGAGCGAGCTCGTCTACCCAAGCTCGAGCTCGACACAAGCTCGAGCCGAGCCTATTGCACTTTCGAGCTTTTAGGCAAGCTCGGTTCGAGCTCGTTCGAGCTCGAGCTTGGTGCTAAGCTCGGCCATAAGTAGTATAATAAGTAGTATAATATATATTTTAATGATAATCTCTTGATAAGTATAATTATTTTCTTATTGATCACACTAATAAAAGAGTATAAAATGATTAAAATAAATATATTGTGCTAACACATGCTAATTTATTTTGTAAATAGATAGTAATATATATATATATTTATCTATTAGTTTATTATATTAATAAGGTGAACATGCAATATAAACTATACGCAGTCAAGCTCGGCCAGGCTCGGTAGAAGCTCGAGCTCGGCTCGGTAAAGCTCGCGAGCTTTTGCTCAGGCTCGAGTTCGGCTCGTTTGGAGCTCGAGCCGAGCTCGAATCGAGCCTAGGACGAGCCAAGCTCGAGCTGCTCGCGAGCCTCGAGCTTTTTTGACGGCCCTACTCCCTGCAGCCACCACCCTCCCCTCCTCTCCCCGCCTCGCTGTCGCCGAAATCTACGCGGCTGCCGGGATGGCGACGGCGGAGCCAAAACCCCAGTTGCAGCCCGCCCTCGGCATGAGGAGGCGGCACGACGCGCTGGGAAGGCTGTGTGACGGTGTAGCGTGAAGCTGCGGATCCGCCATCGTCGTATTTGTCTCCCCCACTAGATCTGGTGTCGGTCGTGGGATTTGATTGGAGGAGCAGGCGTCCACGCGAGTGACGGCGGTGGGATGGTGGGAGGTTGAGAGGACGCTGCGGCCGGTGGGAGGTTCGAGCGGTAGCATACCGGCTGGCCGATGGGAGGCGTAGGCCACAGCAGCAGCTGGCTGGCACGACTGACGATAGAGGGCCGACGCGGGCGACGACAACAGCTGACGGGAGGGACGAGTCGTGGCAAGCGGCAGCAGGCGCGAGAGACACCGACGGTGGGAGACCAGCGAGCACGACATGGAGGCTAGAACAGTGTGCCGGCGAGCTTGCCATGGTGGGAGCATGACACGACTGGGGTGCAACGGCAGGGAGACTGTCGCGGTGGGAGGATGGAGGCGACGACGATACGACCAGGTGGCATGTTCGAACACGACCAGCCTACTCGAGGTGGTGACGAAGGTAGCGTGATGAGGTGGGCATTGAAGGCTGCGGCAAGCTCCTTTCCAGGCGTCAATCCTTTTGTGGCGGCGACTTGCCTCTGCAAGATGGCCACGCTGGATGGAGGTGAGAGGATCCATTCTTCTCTCTCACCTTATCCCTCTCCAACTCAACCAAGTGGATGGAATCGGAGCGCGTCGGAGGTTGAGATCCTACTTTGATGGTCGGACAGTGGCGAGGCGTCGGCCCGGTGGCTGCGCGTTGCAGGGGATTAGCTGGTGGTTTCTGCTGAATTGGATATGCACCCATTGGCGCTTGAGTGTAGGAGCTACGGATGAAGGCCTAGCCTTCAGGCCGACAACGGAGACGCCTATGGGCGCCGCTTTCCCATTAGGGCGTTGTTGCGTTTTCTCTTATGCCACAATGGTTTTTTTTGGTGAAAATCACGTCCTGGTTCTCTAGGACGAGTGACGGCACTACCCTTAGCGTTGTTTCCTTCTTGGAGTCGTAGTTCAGAAGACCCATTCCTTAGAGGTGTGGTGTGCTTGTTCTATTTTGGCAGTAGGATCAGTCGTAGATGCATGGTGTGGTTGTTATTTTTTTCCTGACTATAGTCTCCTAGAATTATAGACTTATTACTATTTTTATACTATATCAATAGAAATATCGCACTATCTTGTACGGGTTGTTTAAAAAAAGAATTCAATTGTTGCTGTTGCTATCCTATGCCCCCAAATTTTGAAAGAAGACTTGAAATTAATATTGCGACATCCGGGGTTGAAGATTGACCTGGAATCAGCATAATTGTAAATGAGTTTTTTAATTGTTACCCAAGTGTCATGTAATTGTTACTGCATTTATTCTATTCAGAGTAGAAGAATCGACATAATTAAGGGCCGCGATTTTTTTTTTAAAGATGGCCACGGAAGAAGTGGTGTATGCAAGACTGGCTTCATATTCGGTGGGGATTGTGAACCGGTTACATGACTTTCTTCTCCCTGAAGCCTTGACACGTTAAGCTTGATTTCTTTTGATCTACTAGTTTTTCTGTTGGTCTCTCCACCTCTCAAACAGATAGTATATCATTTTTCCCCCTGAAAGATACTATCAAATATATATTCTTGTCTTCCTTGTACGTGCGTGCATCTGCGTACACTCTTCCCCCCTCCCCCCCGAAAGATACTATCAAATATATATTCTGATCTTCCTTGTACATGTGCGTGCATATGCGGACCCTTGGAAGTTGAGAAAAAAAAACGAGATTTGGATTAAGAAATAATTGTGAGTGTGTTGAGTACTCCCTCCAAACTCGTAAAGGAAGTCGTTTAGGATAATGTTTAAGTCAAACCTTAGGAATATAAATCATGAATAACTATCAAGTTGTTGAGTTTGAAAATGTAAAAATTATATGAATAGATTTGTCTTAAAAAATACTTTCATAAAAGTATACATATATCATTTTTCAATGAATATTTTTATAGAAATAAGAAGTCAAAGTTGTATTTGGAGACTGTGTCGCTGTCCAAAACAACTTCCTTTACGAGTACGGAGAGATTATTGAACACGGGATCTTAGAGTTGAAACCACATATATATTTCTTACTACTGCACTATCAAGCGGGATGTAAGCTTACGGGTTACCTACTAATTTGACCTATGAATGGGTTTATGGGTTGATCCACTTGCATCTCTATGACACAGCAAGCCGAGCTATAACGTGAAAACCCGCGGATTACGCTTTATTTACTCCCTCCTTCCCAAATTGATCACCATGTAATGGAATTTAAAATTTCTTAAATTGATCATCATATAATCACATGGACACTGATTTCATCGTAATACAATTAATGCAGCATGCGAGAATGTGTGCAGGTGGGCATGGTGAGAGAATGTGTGTATGGTGTTTTGATTGATGTGATTTAAATTATCCTTGTTCTTGGTATATAAATTTATATGATGATCAATTTGGGAAAGATAATTAATATATAAGTAGATTAGTGGGTCGACCCGCTTGCATTCATGCATGTGAAAAATTGAAGCCTCATTTTTTCGTTTATACTTATGCTTATTAGTTAAAATTTAAATTTTCTTGAAGCTAATTTTAAGGTTTTTTATCGAAGTTTATTTTTCAGCTTTTGATTTTAGATCACTAAGAACACGTATATAAAAATTTTATTCACAAATTATTTCTCATTTGCAACAAACAATGGGGCCGTGAAACCGTATGATCAGCACGTGTACTGGTAACAGATCATTCGGATCGATGTACAGGAACCGACGAATTAATTGGAAGTGGTGGCGGAGACGTTCGCATCGATCGGTGACGGTAGAAACACCAGGAATTCTTTAAGCAGGATCGGAGGAAGTGTGAATGGAATTTGTATATGATACGCTGTATGATACGATACGATATTGATATGATGTGTGATATGACAGTTGTGTTAGGAAAGCAGCTATAAATAGACGACGGTTCGAAGCCGGAGATCGATCAAAAGCACACGGCTCACACACACACAGGCGTAGTGTAGTCGCGTATAGAACGATCGATTGATCGATCGATCAACACACGGTTCACGGCCTCACAGGCGGCGCTAGCTACTCCAGCTTAGATCGATCAAGCACGCGTACCGGTTGTTGGTTCACCATGCAGCAGCCAAGCGTTAGCCTCGCCCCAAACACCAGCTGCCACCCGCAGCACGCCGGATCAGCAGCTGGGTCGTCACGCCGTAGCCATGGCCACCTCGGCGTGCTGCTGCACGTCGGCCACTCGGATGGCCGCCGTGCAGGGGCTCTCTACGCCGCCACGAACCTCCGTTCCCTTGAAGCTATACCTGCCACCGGCCCGACCCTCCGTTCCCTTGAAGAAGCTATAGCCGCCCCGAACCTCCTTTCCCATGAAGCTGTTATCTCCGCCAACAACACCTACCAGGACGCCAAACCAAGGTTCATCCAAACTAAATATATATTCATTTTGCCTCCTCTCTCTGCTCAATACATTTTCTTTCTTCGATTTACATGAAAGATGTATATGCTCATACGTATTACGTACTATACACATGACATACGCAAATGCGCCTTCTTGGTAGACTCTAGCTAAAATGACAGAGATGCATGCCAGTGACAAATATCAAGCTCACTAAATTCTTATAGAAGAGTGCATTATGTGTGTAATATTTGTAGGCATCAAGATTTAAATTTTTGTGGTTTTCTTAGCTTCTTGTTCAACATTTGGTTTCTATTCTACTCAGTCGTTAATTAAATCTCTTAAAATGAACCATGTATCTGGCCTTGAATTAACTTGATGATCTTTTTAATTTCTCTAACTTGTATTTTGATGTGCAATTCAGGGCGCGAAAGTTCTTCGAGTTGGAGATGACCGTCCAGGACTGCGATCTGGACCAGTACGGCGTTGTCAACAACACCGTCTATCCTTCTTACATCGAACGAGGTTGATCAGTTGTTGCACCCATGAACGTACCCATGAATGAATTAACAATCACTCTAATAATTAAATCACTTACGTGCATGTGCAGCACGAGAGGAGTTGATATCAGGCCTTGGAATGAGCAGAACCTCGATAGCGTGCACAGGCAACGCGATGGCACTCACCGAGCTCAACATTAAGTACTTCACCCCTCTAAAGGTATAAACAATTAAATATCACGGTTAGGAATGGCAATGGGTTGGGTCGGGCACAGATATAATTGAGAAAAACCATGTCTGACCTGATGCCCGATATCGCTCGCCTAAACCCTACCCTCTAGGGTTATCAGGCAAAACTCTGTGCCCATACCTATGCCCAATGGGTACAGGCATGCCCAATGAATACCTAATGGATCTCATATGAATAATAACTCGAAAGATAAATAATTTAACAAAGAGAAACAAAATCAATAATTTATCAAATTATAAGTTATCAACAATAATTTAAATTACATCCCAAGTTATTATCAGTTAGGATCACAAAATAGACCAAGAAAAAAGGGTATAAGAATTAAGAGATAAGTCGAAATTAGCTAATACATATGTATCGATTGGGCATGGGTTAACCATGGGTAAAAAAATAAAACCCGGTTGTTGTCCACAACGTCTCCGGGTCTTAGTCGGGCGTGCCCATGGTAAAAAATCACACCCACACCCGTGTTCATCGGGTTGGATACTGGATCCGTGGATAAAATTACCATCCCTAATCACGGTATAAACATATGCGTTCTTCTTGTTAACTACCATTTTTAATTATTAGAACCAAAGTCTCTGGAGACGGCTAATTAATTAACCCCAATGTTTTACCATGTCTTCTAATTTATTGCAACATTGTTCAATTCGCAGCGAGGCGAGAAGTTTGTTGTTAGGTTGTCACTTGGACGGATCAAGGGAGCACGGATTTATGCCGAACAATACATCGAGAGGCTGCCGGATCGCAAGGTAACCAGCAGTGCCCACACAAACAAATGCCGCCCGTGCATGCTGAGTGCTGCTGCCATAGGCCCATAGCTCTGCACGTTTTTCTTGGCGAAAAGAGAAGCCAGCATTGAGTTTTTTTCGTGTGCCTACATTTTCAGTACAACACGTGTCTAACATGCATAATCACATACTTGATGCTACCTCCATATATAATTGATACTTCCTCCGTTCCATAACTCTGAACTGAACTCGCCTAGTTTTACTATTAGAAGTTGGTTTTTTTAAGAACAAAAGGTGTATGTTTAGTTAATCTACATTAATTTTTGATGCATGCAATGGCAGCTCGTTGTGGAATCGACGGCCACCATCATCTGCCTCAACAGAAAGCACCGTCCGACTCGCGTGTGGCCGGAGCTGTCCTCCAAGCTGCTGGACTACTTCTCGTCCCAGGAAGACTAGCGACTAGTGATTTCTCAAAACTTACAGCAGTAACATCCTATACGTTGTACATCTGTTATGCACATACATCATGCCTGAGGGAAGAAGGATCTCAAATGAGTGGTCTGATACTCATATGCTCGTGCTTAATTTGTAACGGGTTGTAAAATAAAGATAATACAAATAATCATGTGTGGTATCAAGTCATACAATTTAAACATCAAATTTATAAGGGAACATTAATTTTTGAATTTTCTTCAGCAGTATCAAGTATAAGAGATCATTAATTTGAATTATATTGTCTTTAGCAAAGTCAAATGAACATTTGGAGAACGACCATCAGGGGCAACTCGGGCTCAAATTAAACCCGGGCTCGTTTTTTCTTTTTAAAAAAGGGTCTACCACGCAGTAGAAGAAGCATGCTCCCCACGTAAGGCTCAAGAGCATGGGGAGGACTAATGGACAGGTGATCGCCCCCCATCCCTCTCCTAACACTCACGCTACTCCCCTTCTTCCCTTCCTATTGCACCATAAATTTTAAAAGAAACAAATTAAAAAATAAAAATTAGAAAAAAAATTAATACCCTTAAAAATATATATGTACATTGACTTTATACTTATAAATATATAATACAAAATTCATACGTATAAACTTTATGTATAGAAATATTCTACGTAGAAATATTTAAATCTGAATTTGAATTTGTATCGGCCACATAAACTTTTAACCAATTTTAGATGTGTAAAATTTAGATGTATAAGCTTTAGGTATATAAATTTACCCCGAAAAGAAAAACTATATGGTGTGTCAAAAACAAAAAAGAAGAAAGCGGTGGGAGAAAAAAAATCTAATTAGCAATCTCGTAGGAGCATACCTAGAGCTTGTTTGGTAGAGCTCCAACTACTTAGCGCCTGTTTGGCATAGCTCCAGCTCCAGCTCCACCCCTCCTGGAGCTGGAGCTCAGCTAAACAGTTTCAGCTTCACTAAAACTGGGAGTGGAGCTAGATGGGGGAAACAGGAATCAATCGTGTAAACAGTACCATTTCCCTGGATCAAGTAGTCTGGTACACACGAATTCATAGCTGAAATACCAAGTACACATACACGAGTGTCTAGTACGAATCATTATATCATAAGCCCGCAGGCATAGTCTTAAATCATCGGACCGAGCGGTCCGGAATACATCCCAAAAACAGAAGTAGATAAGGCAGCGGAGTTAAAGCAGCGGCACGCCATTGCCACAGGCAACGACCGTAACTAAGACCTACTGAGCGCCATCGTCTTCATCACCCTCCTGGTAATAGGCATAGGGATCCTCCGAAGCTTCATCTCCGACCTCTGATTAAGTTTGTATATTGCAAGGGTGAGTACCAACCGTACTCAGCAAGCCACCACAGCAACAATGCATATGACAGGGGTATTCAAAGGATGGCTATGGTTCTTTTGCGCAAAGCAAGTTTTGTAATTCTTTTCACAAGCCTAAGACTTAGCACAGACTGATCAAATTTTAGTACCAGTGTTTTCATTAAACAACGACGGTTCTGTCCACCATCCATTGTGATCCCAAGGATAGCTTCCCGCCATTGAGTCGTCATGGTTTTCTGAGGACGTCCACATTCCCGCCTCTCAGGAAGTGGCTCCATCAGCATAGAAATCATCATGCAATATCCCATCCCACACAAGTTAAGAATTTAGAGTCTAGCCAAGTGTAATACATGTCCCGATGCACAATAACCGCGAGCACGGCTATTCAAATAGATTTGGTTTACTCACACTGCAGTGGATGTACACTTTACCCGCACTCCGCAACTGCCCAACACATGAGCCTCGTCCCAACACATGAGACGCGTCACGGCAAAGCTTTTCGATAATCTCGCATTGGCAGTACCCGCTCCATGAACTTTACATCCTCATGCACTCTAGGCGTACACGGTTTCTAGCAGTGAGAGGAGTTCTGGCGCACCCGGGAAGGGAAGACTCTCACATGCATTAGGTTATAATTATATTTAGATTCTCACATGGCAGTCTTACCGATGGCGACACCAATGTAGACACCCGCCTCGCGGTCCTACCAATGGCTGCCCCACCGTAGAGCCCCTGCCTCACACATCAAGAAACCACTATGCATGGATACTGCCTCCGCTCAGCTATCTATTCCGCTAGGTCTATACCTATACGAGAAGTGCGGTTGTACGGGGGTCGTTTCATGCTTAACTTCATGGCTCTGTCCTTAATTGACCGGGGACGGTGCTAGCCTTTTCCGGATACCACCCAAATCCTCCGTCCGCCCCAGTCGAAAACAGTTGTTTAATTTTATTTCTCCTTCCACAAATCATGTCATCAACATCAGGGCAATGTGGCGCTCATGTCTCCACATGCCGCATCTCAATTACCTTCCCAAAGGTAATTGCCCAAGCATATAACATTTTATAAATATGAGTATGCATGATTCTAAAATAGCATTTCTAAGCAATTGTCATAATTGACTAGGGACCCATACGTAAACATGGTTATGAAGAAATAAGGGGGTAAACAATAATCAAGGCATGGCATAATCGCAAGTAGGATGTTCATCATTGCATGCAATTTTTATTTGTAAACAAAATAACTTCGCAATTGGGATCAACATGTTCAAGGAATAGTGATGACTTGCCTTGCTCAAAGTCTTGCGGGTCTTGTCCTTCGCTTGGATCCGCAACTCCCTCGGGCTCTATAATTACGTGCGAAGAAACGATTTGATTTCGGTTAGAATTCAAATAAAGATCCAAGTAAATCCAAGAAGATATCAAGCGCGGAAGTCGGTTTCTTACATTATCTATTTTCGTTCGTGAAATAGAGCTACTCCGTTTGTTTAACTCCATCCATCCCCAAACTATTTTGTGGCATAATTATTTTATTAGCACAAGTTTTTAATTTAATCCGCCCGGGTATTACATCCATATAATAGGTTTGAAATTTCTATCGCGACCTAAATATCGGACAAAATCCTAAAATTATCTTATAATATTGTACGATTTAATTTAGTCTATGACTAAACGATTAAATATAATACACGGCTAAAATTCCTAGTACTTAAATCCGAATTTCTACCGTGAATCGATGACTTATAGAGATTACCAAAAATAATCTATAATAATCTATAAGAATTCATCTAATTGTTTAGTTATTAATTACATCTAAATTACTACCAATTTTAATCTAATCCTATCAAGAAATATATTTCTATAATTAACCCGGAATTTCGATCGAAATACTATTACACTCTAGGAATTTCCAAAAATAATCTATGATTAACCCCGACCATTTTTATTTCCTAAATCCTCCTAATCTCTCCCCTAATTTCTCTTCTATTTTCACCTTTTCTTCTTTTCTATTTTCCTCTCTTTCTCTTTCTCTCTTTTCTTTTCTTTTTCTTTCTCTTTCTCTCTTTTCTTTTCTTTTTTCCTTCTCTTTCTCTCCCTCCCGGTTTCTCTCCTTCTTTCTTTCTTTCTTCCTTCTCTCCCTCGGCTTCTCCCTTCCTCTCTCTCTCTCTCTCGGCTCTCTCTCTCCCTACCCGAGGCGGCGGCGGCGATAGCGCGCATGAAGGGGGGGGGGGGGCGGCAGCTTACCGATGGCGGCGGCGGCGACGGTGGCGCAAGGCGGTGATGCACGGCGCGGCGGCTTCGAAGGCGGCGGCGCGGCGGCACGACGATGGCGGCGCGTGGAGAAGGGGGAGAGGGAGAGGAGGAGGGAATGGAGTGGGGTGGAGAAGGGGGAAGGGGCCGGGGTTTTTATAGGGGAGAGGGGGAAAGAAAGAGAGGGGGCGGTGAAGGGGGGTGACGCGACGGCAGTGCGGGGCGTGAGGCGGCGATGGGACGCGCGTGCGGCGACGGAACGGAGACAGCGACGGCGCGGCAGCGGCGGCACGGGGCGCGAGGTGGCGACGGAACACGCGCGGCGACGGGACGCGCACGGCGAGTGGCAGACGGCCGCGGCGACGCGACGGCGTGGCAGCGGCGCGGGGCGCGGGGGTGGTGATGGCGACGGCGCGTGGGGACGGGACGGACGACGCGACGGCGACGCGGCGCGAGGCGACGGAATGGCAGCGCGCGGCGATGGGACGGGCGCGCGGCGGGGCAGGGGCGCGGGGCGCGAGGCGACGCGACGGCGCGCGACGATGGCGACGGCGCGCGGCGGCAGATGGCGACGGCGACGGCGCGGGGCGGCGACGCGACGCGACGGGCGGCGGCGTCGTGGGGCTCAAGGCCGGCTAGGGCGCAGAGGTGGGAGAGGAGGGGGAAGGCTAGGGACCGCATCGAACACCTGCGCCATAATAAACAGTGTATTTTCCTATTTATCCCGATTTTAGTTTATTTCCCATATAAATTTGATTCTATAATTTCTAAATGTTGTATAAATGAAGTTTACTCAATATATGTATTATCCCAACCAATGGATCCACTCTAGATTAATTGTACCCATATTTTATTTTTATATAATTTACTTGATTTTAATTAGAGTTAATTCTCATTCCGTCGTATTTAGATTTAATTAATACAAATATGATCGCGATAATATTTTATTCATTTCTATCCCCACCTCAACCTTTATTTTAAATTATATTTCAGTTATTTATTTTGCTCATTTAATTTTAGGTTTTATTCCTAATTAATTATTCTTTATTCGCGATCAACAAACTCCAAAATCAGAATCCAATGAAATAGGCGAATAAAATCGGCATGATGCAATTTATTTAAAAAGTTTTTGAAGGCCCATATTTTTAGAGTTTAGATTTTTATCGGTCGAATTTTCAGGGTGTTACAGTGAAGCTCTCTCATAAAATGTACTAGAGTTGTGAAGCTGGATTTAGACAGCTCCACAACTCCACTCCAGATTCAACTCCTGGAATTAAATTTAGGAGTTGGAGCAGTACTAAATGGCCCCTAAATTTAGCTCTAGGAGTTGGGTCTGTAGAGAAGTTGTGGAGCAGGCTGAACCTAGCTCCACCTCTCTAGTTTATTTTGTGAAAGAACTCTACCTAGCTCAACTGTCATTTTAAATAGAGCTGAAACTGTTTGACTGAGCTCCAGGTACAGCAGGGGTTTGGCTCCAAACAGGGCCTTAATCACATCTCGTTCAGGAGTTTTCTTGAAGTGATTAAATGTGGCATACCATCTTAATCCGTTGGTCTAGTTTTATTTGGCTGAAGGTCAGTAGCAGCACCGTGGCCGCGCCGCGGCACGGACACGGTCCGTCCTGCACAACCAATCAACCAATATATGGGATTGTGCTGGTCCCACATGACCAATGCAGAAATGATCAAAGATCTGGGTAAGGATATGCCTCACACAATACAAGCCTTACCTCCATCTTATTTTTATAAGTCAGTATCTGCCAGTCGTCTATATTTTGCATTTAAACCCTTAGATTATTTTTATTCGCATATAAGTCCAATATTTACAGTATGTCCCCTAAAACTCACAAACATATATAAACATCAACCCCTCCTCTCATCACCATATCTCCCCTCCCAATCTCTTCCCACGCCTCCTCTTTCTCCGGCTCTCCCTTCCCTGACAACGCCGCCTCTCCCCTCCCCAGCCCTCTCTCCCCGGTGCTCCCCTCCCTGGCGGCGCCGCCTCTCTCCCCGGTGCAGATCGAGTGGCGGCGGTGGCAGATCGAGGCGGCAATGACGGATCGAGCCGCGGCGGCAGTGGGATCGGGGCCATCTTCTTCTCCCCTTGTACATCCTCGCCATCTTTGTCCTTGGCATGGGAGGTAGTTGGCCATAACGTCCCGAGGCGACACCTCTCCCCCAACGCAGTTCCTTGCCCGTTCCTCGCCAAAAGCTGACGAATCTACGCGACGCTCTGCAGGGGGTTGAGGCGCTTTGCGAGGGCGCGGTCCCGGCCGAGCTGGCGCGAATATTCGCTTCGGGAGGGGTGAGATCACACTCTAGCATGGAGTGTTGGCCATGGCCTAAGGACACCTTGTGTCTACTGAATGTGTATATGGTCGATTTTTTTATCCAATGCAGTAAAAAAGTACTACCTCCCTATTTTAATGTATGATACCGTTGACTTTTTGTCCAACGTTTGACCATTTGCCTTATCAAAAAAAAAAATAATTATCATTTATTTTATTGTGACTTGATTCGTCATCAAATGTTATTTAAACTAATAATTAGTTAGGTATATAATAATGAACTGTGAAATAAAGTAAAGTATATTTCAATAAAGTCAAAAGTTAAAAATTTAATACAAGTACATTGGAGACGTTTGCATCACGTGTACATGTTGGGTTTTTATTCATGACTAGGACTTAATTATTAATGAAATCATTTAATTAATCAATTTTATTTTATTGCCAATATTTTGTAGGAGAGTACATACCCAATTTATGCTTTCTTAAAATAAATAGGTATCAACATTAAAACGTTTACTCACAAGTTCAAACAAACTTAGTTTGATTTTTTTAATTTGATTCTAGGTATGTACTATCCAAACTTATAATTAGGTAGGTGTGTAATAGTGGATTGTGAAATAAAGCTAATATATATATTTTAGTAAAGTTATAGTTAAAATTATAATAAAAAACATATTTTAAAATAATGCTTTAAAAGTAATGTCTATTTTAAAAATAATGCGCATTTTAAAAATTAACTCTGCTTGCACGTACGCTATACATGTGTAAGTTGAATTTTTACCTTTAAAAAAAGTATGTATATTGTGTCTAGGGCTGTTAAAAAAGCTCGAGGCTCGCGAGCTGCTCGAGCTCGGCTCATCCAAGGCTCGATTCGAGCTCGGCTCAAGCTTCAAACGAGCTGAGCTCGAGCCTCTTCCTAAGCTTGCGAGCTTTGTCGAGCCGAGCTCGAGCTTCTAACGAGCCTAGTAATATATGATTTTTGTTGTTATTTAATAAATTAGGAGATCAAATATGTTATTTGTATGCCTAACTCGAAATTAATTATTTTTTAAAGATTATCTTTGAAATATATGTTGTTTTACTTGAAAATCAAGCTCGGTAGTCGAGCTCGAGCCGAGCCTGTCGGAAAGCTCGAATATTTTATAGGCTCGGCTCGAGCTTGTATTGAGCTCAAGCCTAGACAGACGAGCTCGAGCTCGGCTCGTTGACACCCCTAGTTGTGTCTACCCGTGAGATGGCACAAAGAAAGTCGGTCCTGCAAAATCGATCAAAGGGGTCGCGTTGGTCCCACACGACCAATCCAGGCTTCTCTAAGGGTTTTGTGTCAAACCAGAATGTGTGTATGGCCGGTTTTTCGATCCAAAACCGTACAAAAAAGTATTTGATTTACCTGGCATACACAACACTTGTGTATGTCGAGTGCAATCCACGACCGAGGTTTTCAGAATTCCTGCTTTGGTGCATTTTTAATTCTACTTGAATGTACACAGCACATGTGTATGTTGGAATTTTTTTATAGAAGTTTAATTTTGTATATGTACTATCCAGGCTAATAATTAGTTAGGTATATAATAATGTACTGTTAAGCAAAGTTAATGTATATTTAATAAAGTCAAAGTTGAAAATTTAATACAAGTACATTGGAGACGTTTTGCGTCACGTGTATATGTTGGGGTTTTATTCATGACTAGGACTTAATTAGGAACGAAATCATTAAATTAAACAATTTTATTTCATTTCCAATATTTTTGTGGGCAAGTATGTGTACCCAATTTATAATTTTGAATTCTTTCAAAACAACGTAGAGGAAGCATGTCCAAGGATGAGAAGACGCTTTTAAAACATCATTTATAATGCTTATTATGATGAAGTTTCTTGGACCACAGTCAAATAAAGTTTTATTTTTGCATTTGTATATTGATTCTGTTATGTATACCTAAATTCTCACCTATCTTTTGAAATAATCAATTAAGATAATTCTATCTACCATTATTACTTATTTAATAAAAAATCGCATACCTAACCACATAGTCTGTACATACTACATTCAGAATTCTTCAAATATTTAGTTCTTCGTTATTCATTTTAAATAATTAATTTCACTAAAATTTCCCAGAAAATTGAGGAAAAAAATATGTACCTTCGCATAGAAGTTACGAAATTTTACTAACTCAAGTTTCGATACATTTCCCAAAATTGCAAACGGCAATTTCGTACCATATACTTAATTAAAAACCATGTGTGAAAATTGCAAACGGTAATTTCGTACCACATACTTAAAAACCACGCGTGAAATTGGAAATGAGACCTCACAATAATAATAAAATTAAAAACAGTATACACGGCAAAATTAGGTACGAAAACCCAAAATTTTAGCATACTAAAAAATAACCCAAAAAAGCATATGAATCATGTTCCATAATTAAAAAACTGTGCGTGAGCTATAATTGGAAATAAGACGTACCTCACATTAATAATTAAGGAAATTAAAAACGTCATACACGGCAAGATTAGCTAGGTACGTGTTCATTGCAATATGCCCATTTCTATATTTTCAAGTAATATTTTCAAATATTTAGTTTCTATATTACACGGAAATTGCAAATATACTTAGTTTCTACTTTTAAAATACTTTAGTTCCCATGATGTTAGAGATATATTACCATATATCCAAATACTTAGTTTCCGTATATTTCCATGATTTTCCGTGAGGGATGGGGTAGTTTAATTACCTTCCATTACTATTTAGAATGCTTTCTATTCTTAACTAGACACACATATATGAAAAACTAGATGATGTCTCACGCTTTACTGTGAATATATATGTTAGATATTAGAGAAATGATGAAATGATTTGGATTGAAATATGATGAAAATAATTTGAGAATGATGATTTAGCATGTGTATGTTTAGTTTTAGAATGAAATAAATTCGATATATTCCCTGTGCTCTGCCCTCCTCCGCCGCTACGCCAAATATCCCTAGTCCTACTGGGCGAGCGATCGCCCGGGGCGATCGATCCCCATCTCTCATCCTCCACGTGGTTTTTTTTTCACCACATTACTTTCCTATTTTAGTAAATTTATACACCTAAAGTTTGTACACCTCAAGTTACATATCTAAAATTTAGAGACCTAAAGTTTAGAGACCCAAAGTTTATAAGTCAAAAGTTTATATGTCCGATTCAAATTTAAATTTGAATTTAAATATTTTTTTATATATAGTATTTCTATACATCTAAAGTTTATACACCTAAAGTTTATAGACCCAAAGTTTATAAGACAAAAGTTTATATACCCGATTCAAATTTGAATTTGAATTATATCCAATTCAAATTTGAACTTGAATTCAAATATTTTATATATATAGTATTTTTATACATCTAAAGTTTATACACCTAAAGTTTATAGAACTAAAGTTTATAAGTCAAAAGTTTACATACCCGATTCAAATTTGAATTTAAATTCAAATATTAGTTTATAGACCCAAAGTTTATAAGTCAAAAGTTTACATACCCGTTTCAAATTCGAATTTGAATTTAAATATTAGTTTATAGATTCAAAGTTTTACATACCAGTTTCAAATTTAAATTTGAATTCAAATATTTTTTATATATAGTATTTTATATATAATTTTTTTCAACTTTGTCTTTTTATTTTTTTTAAATTTATGGTGTAGTAGGAAGAGAAGAAGTGGAGGAGAAAAGGGGAGAGGAGTGTATAGGGGATGGGGATCGATAGCCCATTAGCCACGCCCACGAAAATGCTGCCAATATCCAGATCGATGCATGCCAGGGTGGTGTTGCCGTGTTGGTGCATGGGCGGATTAGATCATTAGAGGAATACTGGCCGCCGGCCGGAGTTCCAAACAGGTTGGAAGCGGAGCTTGCCTCACCACGACGAGCAGTGGTGCCAAAAAAATTAAGGGTAATTTAATGTGCCCCGTTGGTACTTTTGATCTCATCGTCGACGAGAGGAACAGCTTCTTACTTGTCATGATCTTATTCCTCTCCTTTTCTTTTATTATCTGATGTTTGTCATCTAGTTGGTTGAATGCATATACTAGTCATGCGGTGGTGGTGGCTAACGATTGTACTACTACTACTCCCTCCGTCTAAGAAAGTATCGATTTCTGGATTCTCGATGCAGGTTTAGGGATGAAGTGAAAATACCAAAGTGCCCTTATTAACCACAGCCATTCATCGTCACTGCCACTCTCTGTACCTATTCATCAGTAGTACTACAATGCATACACAGGCATCTGTGCCCGAAAAGAAGACATTTTTTTTTGTGAAATTTACAATGCTGAAAGAAGAAACATATCTCAAATCTAGAAAAAAAAAAGAACTAATCAAATTTTACACTTGCAAGAAGAAAAGATAACATCTCCAGTTAATCAAAAAAACAAATGCTTGCATGAACTAGCAAGTATCAAGAAGAACAGAGAAGAGCAAGAACAGAGAAAAAGAGAAATACTACAGCATCTCGCCAACGCCCGCGTCCACTCGTTGCCGCCACGACGCCGCGTCCGCTCATGGCCGCCCCCGCCGACGACGCCGCGTCCGCTCATGGCCGCCCCCGCCGACGACGCCGCGTCCGCTCGTGGCCGCCCCCGCTGACAACGCCGCCTCCGCTCGTGGCCGCCCCCACCATCGACGCCGCATCCGCTCGTCGCTCTCACCTTCACCATCGCATCCGAGCCGCATCCATCTGACGCCACCGTCGGCTGCGTTGGATCTCCCTCCTTGCAAGCTTATGCCTCTATCACCACATCGAGATTGATGCAGAAGGCCACGGACAGGGAGAGATGATGGAGCGGGAGGGAGGTGCGGGGAGGAACGGGAGAAGGCGGAGAGGGAGATGGAGCGGCAGAGCGATGAAGGCACTGTCGTGTGAACGTGATTTCTGAAGAGGAGAGAAATTGGTGGGAGGAGATAAGATGGGGGAGAACCGATGAGATAAGATTTCTGGAGTAGGAGCAGGAGAAAGAGGACGGGGTAATTGAATGTTTCTCGTTTTGTGAGCAGGGATTGGTTTTTTTGGGACAAAACTTCCCCCCTAGAAATCATCTTTTTATGGGACGGAGGGAGTAGGCTTTAGCAATAGTTATTTGGACATAGAAGCAACCAGCGGTTAGCTATATTATTGACCTTTCTCTTATGCTACTGTAGCTGTTGGAATTAATAGATGGGCTAAGGCCCATTCGAAGATTAATTCTTTGGAAAATCATAAAAGCCCACCTCATGGGATGGCATGCATGTGGAGTTTAGTACCACCTTGCTTATTCTAGGAGAGGGGGACTTCCTTAAAGGGAGGATGCCCTCTTAGCCACTTGAAGCATGTGTGGTGGAGAGAAGAGGGGAAACACGCGCGCTCGCTCGCCTGGCCTGGCAGGGCAGGCGGCGCGCGTGCACGACATATGCGTCGAATGGTCCGCAAAATTGGCTCCTCACCCTTGCGCAGATGCAGCCTCCTTTTGCAGTTTTGTTTTGCTGCGAGAAATTTGGATTTGTTTTGTTTCTTTTGCAGTTTTGTTTTGCTGCGGGAAATTCGGATTTGTTTTGTTTTGGAAACATTCTGAAGAATCCGGTGCGTGAAAACGGCATGGAGTCCGGATAGGTTACGCGCGACTTATCCGGTTCGGTTTACGCGGGCGCCCTGATCAGGCGATCGTCTGGTCGAGGTGTATATGCATATGACCGACGCTAAGGAGTTGTGGGATGCACTGAATACTAAATTCGGTGCTACTGATGCTAGCAATGATCTATATATCATGGAGCAGTTTCATGATTACAAGATGGCTGACAACCGTTCTGTAGTCGAACAGACTCATGAGATACAAACCATGGCTAAGGAACTCAAACTCCTTAATTGTGTCTTACCCGACAAATTTGTGGCCGGATACATTATTGCGAAACTACCTCCATCATGGAGAAGTTTCGGTACTGCACTCAAACACAAGAGACAGGAATACTCCGTTGAGGGGTTGATAGCGTCTCTTGATGTTGAGGAGAAAGCTCGGGAAAAAGACACCGTGTCTAAGGGCGATGGTGGGCAGTCCAGTGCCAATGTTGTGCACAAGGCCCAGAACAAGAGCAAGGGGAAATACAAAGCTCAACAGACCACCAACTTCAAGAAGCAGAAGAAGAACAACAATAATCCTAACCAGGATGAGAGGACTTGCTTTGTGTATGGGCAACCTGGTCATCTGGCTAGGAAGTGTCCACAGTGCAAGGGGATGAAGGCATCTGCAGGGCAGACTTCTAAGTCTGCTAATGTGACCATTGGCAACACTGGAGATGGAAGCGGGTGTGGTAATTTACCTACTGTTTTTTCAGTTAATCAGTCTACTAATTGGTGGGTTGATACTGGGGCTAATGTACATGTTTGTGCTAGCATCTCATTGTTTTCTTCTTATCAGGTCGCACGGGGTTCCACCGTCCTAATGGGGAATGGTGTTGGCACGGTAGATCTGAAGTTTACTTCGGGAAAGATCGTGCAGCTGAAGAACGTGCAGCATGTCCCTTCTATCGACAGGAATCTTGTTAGTGGCTCCCGTTTGACTAGAGACGGATTTAAGTTGGTTTTTGAGTCTAATAAAGTAGTCGTGTCTAAACATGGATATTTTATTGGTAAAGGTTATGAGTGCGGAGGCCTGTTCCGTTTTTCCGTTTCTGATTTCTGCAATAAGTCTGTGAACCATATTTGTGCTAGTGTGGATGATGAGGCTAATGTTTGGCACTCACGTTTATGTCATATTAATTTTGGCTTGATGTCTTGGCTTTCCAGCATGTGTTTAATTCCTAAGTTTTCCATTGTCAAAGGTTCTAAGTGCCATAGTTGTGTGCAATCGAAGCAACCTCGCAAGCCTCACAAGGTTGCCGAGGAGACAAACTTGGCACCAGTAGAACTCCTACATTCAGATCTTTGTGAAATGAATGGGGTGTTGACGAAGGGTGGAAAACGATATTTCATGACGTTGATTGATGATGCTACTAGATTTTGCTATGTGTACTTGTTGAAAACGAAAGACGAGGCTCTAGACTATTTTAAAATTTATAAGGCAGAAGTTGAAAATCAACTTGACAGAAAGATAAAAAGGCTTAGGTCTGATCGTGGTGGAGAGTTTTTCTCGAACGAGTTTGACTTATTCTGTGAGGAACATGGCATCATACATGAGAGGACGCCTCCCTATTCTCCCGAGTCTAATGGGATTGTTGAAAGGAAGAACCGCACACTGACTGACTTGGTGAATGCCATGTTGGACACCGCGGGACTACCTAAGGCATGGTGGGGGGAGGGATTGTTGATCTCGAATCATGTGTTAAACAGAGTTCCTAACAGAAATAAAGACAAAACACCATATGAGATATGGATTGGGAGAAAACCATCACTTTCTTATTTGCGCACATGGGGGTGTTTGGCGAAAGTCAATGTACCAATAACGAAGAAGCGCAAACTTGGACCTAAGACTGTGGACTGTGTCTTTCTGGGATATGCTCATCACAACATTGCCTATAGATTTTTAATAGTTAAATCCGAGGTACCTGACATGCATGTTGGTACAATTATGGAGTCTCGTGATGCTACCTTCTTTGAGAGCTTTTTCCCAATGAAGGATACACATAGTGGTTCGAGCCAACCCTCTGAAATAATTCCCAGTTCAATCACACCACCAGAACAAATTGAACATACACATGAACATGTCTCTGAGGAGGATGTTAGTGAAGCTCCTCGAAGGAGTAAGAGACAAAGGACGGCTAAGTCCTTTGGTGATGATTTCACTGTGTACCTCGTGGATAACACTCCTAAGTCAATTTCAGAAGCATATGCATCTCCTGATGCAAACTACTGGAAGGAGGCTGTCCGTAGTGAAACGGGACTTGGGAGGTGACAGAGCGACCCTATGGGTGTAAACCTGTGGGGTGCAAGTGGGTGTTCAAGAAGAAGTTTAGGCCTGACGGTACTACTGAAAAGTACAAGGCTCGGCTTGTTGCTAAGGGCTATACTCAGAAAGAAGGCAAATATTTCTTTGACACTTACTCACCTGTTGCTAGATTAACCACAATTCGTGTGCTACTTTCCCTAGCAGCCTCACATGGTCTTCTTATTCATCAAATGGACGTTAAGACAGCTTTTCTTAATGGAGAGCTAGATGAGGAGATCTATATGGATCAACCTGATGGGTTTGTAGTTGAAGGTCAAGAAGGCAAAGTGTGCAAATTGTTGAAGTCTTTGTATGGTCTGAAACAAGCTCCTAAGCAATGGCATGAGAAATTTGACAAAACATTGACATCTGCAGGCTTTGCAGTCAATGAGGCAGATAAATGTGTGTACTATCGCCATGGTGGGGGTGAGGGAATTATTCTGTGCTTGTATGTTGACGACATACTGATATTTGGGACAAACCTTGAGGTGATAAATGAGGTTAAATCATTCTTGTCTCAAAATTTTGATATGAAGGATTTGGGAGTAGTTGATGTTATCTTAAACATTAAGCTAATTAGAGGTGAGAATGGGATTACACTCTTGCAGTCCCATTATGCGGAGAAGATCTTAAATCGCTTTGGCTACATTGATAGTAAGCCTTCTCCAACACCTTATGATCCTAGCTTGTTGCTTCGCAAGAACAAAAGAATTGCTAGGAATCAACTGGAATACTCCCAAATCATTGGCTCGCTGATGTACCTGGCTAGTGCAACTAGGCCTGATATCTCCTTTGCTGTGAGCAAGTTGAGCCGGTTTACCTCTAATCCGGGAGATGATCACTGGCGTGCGCTTGAGCGAGTAATGCGCTATCTGAAAGGTACTATGGAATTGGGGCTTCACTATACTAGGTATCCTGCGGTACTGGAGGGTTATAGTGATTCTAACTGGATCTCTGATGTGGATGAGATGAAAGCCACTAGTGGATATGTCTTCACACTGGGTGGTGGTGCTGTTTCGTGGAGGTCTTGCAAACAGACCATTTTGACGAGGTCAACCATGGAAGCAGAACTGACGGCACTGGATACTGCTACTGTTGAGGCAGAATGACTGCGTGATCTATTAATGGATCTACCTATTGTTGAAAAACCGGTGCTGGCTATCCTTATGAACTGTGACAATCAAACGGTAATTGTCAAAGTGAATGGTTCTAAGGATAATATGAAATCGTCTAGACATCTGAAAAGACGATTGAAGTCTGTCAGGAAATTGAGAAACTCCGGAGTTATAACGTTGGATTACATCCAAATAGCTAGAAACCTGGCAGATCCCTTCACGAAGGGACTATCACGAAATGTGATAGATAATGCATCGAAGTATATGGGTTTGAGACCCATGTGAGTTATACTATGGTGGTAATCCAGTCTATGTGATCGGAGATCCCGTGAATTAGAACCTGGGAAGAACAAATCATTAGTAAACTAGAGGAGAGTATCAATCTATACCCTCTCTAAGTGAAGATGCATGTACTCTCGTGAGCTGCAAGGCAGGTTGGCTATGCCTTAATGAGTTCTGTTGCCTTTAATTAGCGAAGATGCTGTCATGCAGAGTATTCTTGAAAGAACTCACCTTTGTAAGCTTGACTGTTGGTCGTAGTCTATAGAAATTTTGGGTGAATCTTCTAGGAAGCTTACTAAAGACCTAGGAGTATGACTTATACGCTCCACCCGAGGGGTAGTCTATAGTCGGTCTATTACTAGATAAGACTCTGAGTGAAACTTGCTTGCACAAGACTTGCAATTCAAGGCCTAGTCCATTGTTCAAGTTGTGAGTAAGTGTAGCTTGGAGTTCTAGGTGGATGTTCAACCTTAATCGGTCTCCATCGAACCGCTGGTATATAAACAGTACATTGGAAAAGGCAAATCTCAGTGGGATTTTGAGATTTGGTGGGGGATTGTTGGAATTAATAGATGGGCTAAGGCCCATTCGAAGATTAATTCTTTGGAAAATCACAAAAGCCCACCTCATGGGATGGCATGCATGTGGAGTTTAGTACCACTTTGCTTATTCTAGGAGACGGGGACCTCCTTAAAAGAGAGGATACCCTCCTAGCCACTTGAAGCATGTGTGGTGGAGAGAAGAGGGGAAACACACGCGCTCGCTCGCCTCGCCTCGCCTCGCTGGGCCGGGCTGGGCCGGCGGCGCGCGTGCACGACGTACGCGTCGAATGGTCCGCAAAATTGGCTCCTCACCCTTGCGCAGATGCAGCCTCCTTTTGCAGTTTTGTTTTGCTGTGGGAAATTCGAATTTGTTTTGTTTTGGAATCATTCCGAAAAATCCGGTGCGTGAAAACGGCATGGAGTCCGGATAGGTTACGCGTGACTTATCCGGTTCGGTTTACGCGGGCGCCCTGATCAGGCGATCTATCTCTATATAAACCGAGCCGCCACCTTCACGCAACACACGCGAAATCAATCTAGGGTTTGCCTCCTACTCTGTACTGCGCCATCGCTCGTAGACTACTCCATCCCGCTCGCCAGCGTGCACCGGCGATCGGGAGAGCAGGTCTCCGGAACCTCTGCCTTCGACATCCTGCACCGGGAGAAGGCGGCAATAAGGTTTTTGGGAAGCGCTTCGCGCGACTGCTCCCTGTTCGTCCGCGACGGCTCGCCTTCCTCTCCGCTTGCGTGCTTCGCGCCTTCGTCGACGCTCGCAACCGTGAGTAGTTCCTGCCGAGCAACCGGTCTTTCCGCCACCTCGGTACATGTTCGACATGTTGCGTGTATTTGATCTGTTCATGTTTTACTGCTTAGTTTACATGTGTAGATCTAATGATGCGTTCAATCTGCTTTACATCTTGTCACGTCCCAAAACGACCCTAAAATATATCCTTTAAAATTATGCCTAGAATAATTAAAATCCTTGTGAAAGCCTCCAAAAATTAAAATGTGCAAAGTAAAAGTCAAATAAGGCTTAGAGGATTTTTGTATATTTCCTAAAAGCCTAAAATGTGTAAATAAATTTTAGTGGAAATTTCAGAGCACAAATAATAATTAAGAAGAAATAAACAAAGTTGAAAAAGTTTTATAAAAAGAAAAACCCTAAAAGTCCCCCTTCCCTCCCTTGGGCCGGCCCGGCCCATCTCTCCCCCCTCTCTCTCTCTCTCCTCTCCCCGCGGCCCACTCGGCCTCTCCCCGCGCGCGCGCCGTTGACGGGCGGGCCCGCCCGCCACCCTCGCTGACGGGTGGGGCCCACCCGTCATCCCCGACCTCCCGCCGCTCCCGCCGCATCGCCCGCGCCCTAGCGCTGCCGCCGCCGCGAATCCCGCCGCCTCCCGTCGTCCCCGCGTGCAATAAAGTGGGGGGAATCATTCCCCGTGATCCCCTCTCCCTTTCCCCCCATTTTCCCCTCTCTCTTGCGTTCAAACGGGCGGATTTGCCCCCGCAAATCTCGTTGGCGCCATTGATGGCGGCCGACCTCCCGCGCCGGTTTCCTTCCTCCCCGGCCGCTCTCTGCCCCTCCAGACCCTATTTAAACCCTCCCCGCACCTCCTCCGTCCGTTTCCGCCTCTCGCCGCTCTTCCTCCTCGCCGGAATCGAGCTCGCGCCATCGTTCTCTCTCTCCTCCGTCGCCGACGACCTCCGACCGGCCTTCTCCGCTCGTCGGGACCGTCTCCCGCCCCGGCGTCACCTCCTCCAGCTCCGCTGCACCGCCGTCGACCCCGTCCACCCCCTCGCCGAGTCCGCCGACCGCCGGAACGCCGTCGACCCCCGTCGACCCGAGCCGCGCCGCCGCTTTCCTCCGCTTCGGCCGCCTTTTTCGTCGTCGCCGTCGACCTAGGGTGAGCTGTGGACCGCCGCCTCTTTTCCCCCTTCCCTTCCTCTCTCTCGGCCGCCGCTCCGCCGTGCCTATGGCCGCCGCCGGCGACCATAGGGGCGCGGGCGCCGCCTCCCGCCGGCCGCGCCGAGTGGCCGCCTTCGGGCGCGCCGAGTGGCCGCCGCGTGGGGCCCGGCCATCAGCCGCCCGCGCCCTCGGGTGCGGCTGACGCGTGGGGCCCACAGCGCCGGCCGGTGCGAGCCCGGGTGCACCCGGTCCACCGTGGACCGTGAGTCTGCCGCGTGGGCCCCACTCCCGTGGACCCGGTCCGCGCGCCCTCTCCCCTCGGCTGACGCAATAAATCCTTTTTTAAAAATTAAAATTTAAATGAAGAAATTCGTAAATATTCATTTAAAGAGCATATAAACTTCAAATGGCCATAACTTGGCCATTTGAACTCGGAATTGGACCGTTCAAGTCTCTAATTTTTCCTTAAGAAGTCAAGAACCCATTTTTGTGTTTTGTTCCTGCTTGTTATATGGAGTTTATTAGAGTAAAAGCCTTTTCTTTTCCGTTGGTCGTGTAGACGCTGCAGCTTCGGAAGATCCGCTCTTCGTGGAGGTTAAAGCCGACGTTTGGGAAAGCGAGCAAGGCAAGTCACATCATCCTTGAACATATTGAATCCCAGTTTATGAAATTATTTTGATTTAAATTATTGCATTATCGCTTTATTTAAATTCCCGCGTTATCACTGTTTTATTTAGCCATGCCTATTTACCTTTGTTATGACCTTATTATTGTTATTGTTATTATTACCTTGTTCACCCTAGAATAAACAAAACCCCAACTAGTGGACGCTCTACTCATGGTACCACTAGTACGAATTTAGATAGATGCTTCGCTGGTTAATTAGGCAACATTAGGTGGTTTTACAACTCTAGACTTTGGGAATATTCTCATCACCTCGACACTATGGAATGGTTGGATTATTGTGGAATTGGATTCACACCTCCCCCTCCATTCAAAATCCTCAAAATGGTTTTAGGCTGGGCTCGGGGTGCCAGGTTTTGATAGTAGCACCTCGGCCATATAAGGACTGGTCTTCGGGCCTCTGTTGCAAAGCACTACCGTACTTCCATATGTCTAGTGGGTAAGGCTTAGTTTGTGGCTCAGTCTGGTTATAAACAAAAGTACACGGATGGAGATGGACGAAGTCGGGGGTCGATGGACATCTCTAGGACAAATGAAGGCTACACGAGCTGCGGCCCGGTAGTCGAGATGTCATGGCACAGGGCCGGTGTCCTGCTGCTAGGGGCTCAATCCTGCCTACCTGTCCCGGGGGTTCCGGCCGTAGGTGGGGTTGGGTCGGTACTCTTGTCTATGGCTAGGATGGGTTGGAAACTATGTCACGTCTTCCGTCCGTATACCGTGGTGGTATGTGGCACGTGGTTACACGTGAGGAAGATGTGTCTTGTGGGTAAAGATGTACACCTTTGATCAGAGTATAATCTATTCGAATAGCCGCGCCCTCGGTTATGGGCAAGCCGAGCAATGTACCCAAGTTAGTGTTTTAATTCTTAAAACCTGCTTAACAACTAAAATGTGGAATGGTTGGCCTGGGTTGGCTTGGGACGAGCTGGGACCCAGGGTCGGGTTGCCAGTTCGGTCTGAATCATCGTATGCCTTGGGTTAAGGCAGGTTCGTGTGGGTTCACGACCTTGATTAATAATATTGTATAGCTCTAGAATCGTGTTTACAAAATAGCTTTGAGCAACTAAGTGTCTTTTAATACTGTTTACTGCAAACCCTAACCCCCTATATTATGGCTTCCTTGTACTCCCTTGCATTTATTCTGCACTTGTGGGTGTGTCTTGTTGAGTACGGTGGTTGTACTCAGTCTTGCTCAATTTTTCCCAAACCCAGAAGAGGAGTTCCTGGAAGATGAAGGCTTTGGTGTCTAGCTCGTGCCTGCCGTCAAGCGCCTGTGGTCGTCGCCCTAGTCTTCCGCTGTTTTTCGTTTGTCTTCTTGTGTGCTGGGCCTTCGCCGCCCATGTAATAAATTAACTATTTACGCTTCCGCTTGATAAACTCTGAAATGTATCAACTTTTGGTGTACCTTGCCTCCTGAGACAAGGAATAATACACGCACGTAAGGAACGCCCGTTGGGTTATTTCCGGTCGTGACATGCAATGTCATGATTTATTTATGGAATATGTTAAATCATTATATGCTTATAATTTCAACAGTAGCCCCATATAATCATTTTAATTAGTCTGATCCAGCGCCCATACTCCATGGAGCCCCATAAGTATCCTGTGTGTGTCACGTTGTTCCGCATTGCTTTCGTATGTTTTTGCTTGTGTTTGAACCGTATGGCCTCCTTTTCTTGATCTGTTCTTGGTTCCATAGGTGATGTAACGATGTTAAGTTTAACCGTTTATTATGGTTCCATTGATAACAGTACTACCAATCTGTGAACTACGCTGACGTTGACAAGGGGGTCGGCTCGAATAATCCAATAAACTTCACCCTCGGGATCGTACTATCCTCTATTGGATTTTGTCACTTTAGACCGGAAAATAGCAGAGACCATCACCTGGTCAGATGCATGTTTTTCACATTCGACAACTGCATGTTTTTGCGCTATATATACGGCCCAAAGGCGGAGAGATCGATCAAGCACAGGCTCAGTTAGCTCTCACCATGATCAAGCAACCAAGCGTTAGCCTCGCCCCAAACACCAGCTGCCAGCCGCAGCATGCGCTGGCCCGTGCTGCAGCTGGATCGGCTCGGTCTCGCCGTATTAGCTGCCTGCACCTCGCCGTGCTGCACGTCGGGCGCCACCATGCACGGGCTCTCTGTTCCCATGAATCAGCTTTCTCCGGCGCCAATAACAATACCAACCACGACGTCAAATTAAGGTCCATGCATCTTTGCTGCTCAACATTTTGGGTGCCATTTTGCTTGGCTAGCTGTTGTAATTGAGTGCCAAATTAAGTTGATGTTCGTTTTCTTTAACTTTTAACTTTGTGTTTTGGATGAAATTCAGGCCGCGCAAGTTCTTCGAGATGGAGATGAGCGTCCGCGACTGCGAGCTTGACCAGTATGGCGTTGTCAACAACGTTGTCTACGGTAGTTACGTCGAACGAGGTTTGCTGTAATTACAATATTTGCATGTAGCAGTGTTACTATCCTCGAAGGAATTAACTAAGGGGGTGTTTGGGACATAGGAACTCTTACAAAAACATAAGTTTCTCTCATAGGAATTAAGTTTCTCTCATAGGAATTAAATTTTTTTTTGAGTCCCTCCTTCCTAAACACCACCTAATTAATATCACCTATTAATCACATATTTGCATGCAGCACGAGAGGAGTTGGCTGAATTTCTCGGAGTAAGCGCAAGCACGGCAGCGTGCACAGGCAACGCGATGGCAGTCTCGGAGCAGAACTTCAAGTACTTCACCCCTCTGAAGGTATACATATACACACAAGAAAATATAAGGACATTTATAAATTTGCCACTGATTTTTGTCAGTTTTGTAAGGATGCCACTTGAAGTACAATTCTAATGATATTTTTGTAAACTTTTAGTGACAGACTTGCAATAATAATTCAAACTAGTGACAAATACCTCTAGCTAAAAATTTTGAGGTTTATGATAAGACTAGGTTCAAACTTTAAAATTACAATAATCAATTTTATGTTAGAAGTTATAGTAAAATTTATGATACGACAATGTTATTTTTCAAAGTAAATCTATATGTATCATTTCTATTTTTTAAGCTAATCATATTTGAGAAATTATTGGTTGGTGGAATTTTAAAAGTTTAACTGAATCAGTTTTGAACGTTTAATACCTTTGAACGGAGAAAATAGTAATTTAGCTCATTAAAGGCTGGAAACTAATTAAGCAACATTATTTCCAGCGCGGGGACAACTTTGTTGTAAAGGTGACAATACAGATCAAGGGTGTACGTATATACGCTGATCAATTCATCGAGACGTTGCCTGATCGCAAGGTAATTAATTAGAGCATTCCCAGTGCTTCATGTAGGATGTCTATAGCATTAATTGTGTATTACCACGTACTCCCTCTATAAAAAAAATCGTTTTAGACAGCAACACGGTCTCCAAAACATAACTACTTCTTATTTCTAAAAAAATATTTATTAAAAAGTAATATATATGTATACTTTTATAAAAGTATTTTCAAGACAAATCTATTCATATAATTTTTATATTTTTAAACTCAACAACTTAAGAGTTATTTATGATTTATATTCCTAAGATTTGACTTAAACATTAATCTAAACGACTGTATTTACGAGTATGGAGGGAGTATAAGCAAAATGCTGACTTGTCACCTGAGGTCACGTGTAAATGCTATAACTCGGACAGAAAGTCCAAAATAGTTTGATCCAACCAAAAATACACTGCGGCATATGTTAATAAAATATAGAGTAAATTTCACAAAACTACATGTATTTTGCATAATTTATCACAAAACTACAGATTTAAAAGCTTGTTTCACAAAACTACATATTTAGTGTCTTCGTTTATCATAAAACTACAGGTACTTTGTACAATCTATCACAAAACTACAGATTTAAGAACTTGTTCCACAAAAATATAGATTTAGTGTATTCCTTTATCACAATGCTACACATTTAGTTTCTTCATTTATCACAAAATTACAAAACTACATGTTTTAGAATGGAGACACTAAATCTGTAGTTTTGTGATAAATGAAGATATTAAACCTGTAGTTTTGTGAAACAAGTTCTAAAATCTGTAGTTTTGTGATAGATTGTGCAAAGTATCTGTAGTTTTATGAAATTTAATCTATAATATATATATATATATGTTCGTCACATGCTCCTACGAAAATATTATGGTGCTTATACAAATATTTATTTTTTTTCATTTAAAAACACCTAAATATGAACTAATTATAGAGATCAGGTCTAAATAGACAGTCAATACTCTATCTCTTCTCTGGACACTTCTACATCATGACTATCTATAGGAGTAGTCTTGGGGGTAGTGAATGCATGCTGTGCATATGCCAAGTGCTAGCTGCACTGCTGCACGTTTTCTTAGCGAGAAGAGAAGAAATGGTTCAGTTTTTTTTTTTCGTGTGCATTACATTTTCAGTACATTACATGTCTAACCTGCATAATCGCATATATCTGCATATGCACGCGAGCTGTTTGTCACGACGTTTAATTCCCGTCTCTTGATGCATGCAACGCAATATAACGGCAGCTCGTTTTGGAAGCGAAGGCCACCATCGTCTGCCTCGACGGAGAATACCGTCCAACTCGCGTGTTCCCTGAACTGTCCTCCAAGGTGCTGGACTTCTTCTCGCACAGGGAAGCTAGCGATTAATGATTTCGGTCACAAGACTCGTCGAAGTAACAAGCTATGATGTAGTATCGGTTTATGGGTGCATGATGCATGAGGCAGAAGAGATCTCAAGTTTTACCTGTTATTCACCATATAATGTACGTGTGTTTTACCGTGCCTCCAATATCAAATTTCAAGTTAATTAAATTCTGTATGGTTGTGGATGTTACTATACTATATATGTGCCTCATTGCAACATTTGATAAAAAATATCCAAACTTATCTTCATTGTACTTTTGCGCCACAGGGAGCACTAAAAGTGTTTTATACGAACACTGGGCCTACGAAATGAAAACAGTCAGAAACTGTTGAAAAACCACTCTCTCACCTTCATTACCTTTTCTCCGAAATAAAATCGGGAACGGTACATCCGGAAAAGATAACGATATCGGTACTATCAGTTTAGCGAAAATAAAACTACCAGAACAGAAGTATATCGATATCAGGTGGAAACCAAAAATTCACATCGAAAACAACGCATTATATCATCGCGTACAATTTAAGTATTTAACTATCGCATATCTACGGATAACCTATGTCGGACCTCATCAGTAGACATATTCTCGTGATTTTGGCCTAATCCCACCTCTAAGTCTTCAGCCCATTTAGCCCATGTAATAACCTTCTCCAAATGAGACCCTGGCACAAGAACGTAGGTCGGCAGGTAGCGCCGAAGCGACGGAAGGGTCCAAGACGAAGATATCCGGAATTGATCTGATGCGTTGTGCTAGCAAAAATTGATTGATCTTGCTGTCTTATTGATGCTTGGTTGGGATTTCACGGGAATAACCCACAGCAACCGGCATTGGTGGATGATTGGCTAGAGAAGAACTTCCGGAATTTCACCGGTAGTTTTTCGGAAATTACCGGCCGGACAAAAAACGGATTCCGAAGAAACGACTGGAAAAACCCCTCTTCTGTTTTATTACCATTTCTGGAAAACATTACCATTTCAGTTACTGAAAATTTCCGTTAGTGAATGAATTGATCGGTAAAAACTGAAAACGGCTACACGATCTGAAATTTTCATACTACCATTTTCATCCCTGGCCAATTGGCCGGTCATGCGTTGTAGTTTGCACAAACAGATCTAGTCAGTACCAGAGGTTTGCCAATTGTGACACAGAGAAATTATGAGTCTTTTTTATATCAATTCGTTCTAGTACACAAGATTACTAGAGTAGTGAAGGCAACATTCCCTTTTCAGGCTTCACTTGCTTTCATGTTCATAGTACTACTCCGCTTTTACATATATAAATGTATAAATATTTTGTGGTATTTCTTTTTGATTCATAGTAATTAGAGAAGTTCTATAGTACTTGAGAAAGTATCTTGAGGTATTTAAATTTTACATTAAAATTTTTGTTATCTTTGAGGTACTAAATACTTAGAGATATCAAATTTTATACTAGAAAATGTAGTATCTTTAGATATATTTCAAGGAAGGCAAAATTACCCTAGTAATTAATATCACGATTTTCTAATCGTTCTAGTTTTGAGTATATGCCTTGTAAACTTCCTGCGACACATCAACCCGAGCTGAGCTTTCCCTGGTATCCCTCTGCTCTCTATAGATATCAACCACCTCAGGTAAAGTCTACAACTTGTCAGATCATTTTTGTACTTCCCAAAAATTTCAGTCATACGGAGTATAATTCAACAATTTGACTGTGTGTATATCAGTTGTAGATATGGACAATGGATTTCTATCTATTATTGAAAAATATATAATGCAGCAGATGGATTAGTGAGGGCAAAGAACAACCTCACCATGCACCCATTTGTCACGTTTTTTCTGCTTTGCTTTCATATGTTTTATTTTGTGTTTGAACAGATGGTGATGTTAAGTTTAACTGTGAATTATATGGTCCCATCGTCCATCAACGATATTCTGTGAACTACGTTGACGTTGACAAGGGTGCATTGAGGGCCCGTTTAGTTCCCCAAAATTTTTTCCCAAAAATATCACATCGAATCTTTGGACATATACATGAAGCATTAAATATAGATAAAAAGAAAAATTAATTGCACAGTTACGGGGAAATCGCGAGACGAATCTTTTAAGCCTAATTAGTCCGTGATTAGCCATAACTGCTACAGTAACCCACATGTGCTAATGAAGGCTTAATTAGTCTCAAAAGATTCGTCTCGCGGTTTCCAGGCGAGTTCTGAAATTAGTTTTTTCATTCGTGTCCGAAAACCCCTTCCGACATCCGGTCAAACGTCCGATGTGACACCCAAAAATTTCCTTTTCCCCAACTAAACACACCCTAAATCCAAGGCCTCGATACTACCTCTCGACAATTTCATCTAAAAATATAACCGTCTAAAATCGAATGAGGTGTCGATTTTAGGTTATTATATTTTAAAACAGGTGGAGTAATTTAAATTAGGAAAAAAAGCAAGTTCTGAACTTCGATGCAAAGGGCAAGGACGACGTACCGTGACGCCCACAATGTCACGTTGTTCTGCGTTCTTTTCATATGGTTTTGCGTGTGGTTGAAATGTGGGTCTGTCAGTCTGTGGCCTTCTCTTCTTTTTATTTTTTATCTGATCCTCGTTTCATACCTGATGTAAGTTTAATCGTTTATCTATTATGCTTCTGTCCATGATACATTGATACTACCTTCATTTTTTAATAGATGACGCCATTAATCTTTTATTACATTGATACTATCTTTATTTTTTAATAGATGACGCCATTAATCTTTTATTACACGTTTATCCATTTGTTTATTAAAAAATATATAATTATAATTTATTCTGTTATAAGTTGTTTTATCACTTAAAGTATATTTTATATATTTGTGCAAAATTTTTGAATAGGACGGATGACCAAATATGTTTTTAAAAGTCAATGGTGTTCTCAATTAAAAAATAGAGTAAGTACTAATATGTGAGCAACGTTGACGTTGGCAAGGGTGAGGGTTGACTGGTTGACCAATCGGACTGGCGTCTGTGCCGACGAATCCAGTAGCTTTCACTCTCGGGATCGTTCTCTGCTCTCGGATTTTGGCAACCAGGAGAACAGCAGACTATACTATCACCAGGCTTGGTCAGACCACGTGCAACAACTGAATGTTTCGCCTCTACTGTATAATAGACGGTTCAAAGCTAGGAGACCGTCCATCACTGCATTCACCAAGTCACCATGCAGCAACCAAGTGTTGGCATCGTCGTCCCAAACGCCTGCAGCCACCCGCGAAATGATGCCGTGCCCCGTGCAGGATCATCGCGCTCTCGCCGCAGTAGCCTGCACCTCGCCGGCCGCCACTCGCACCGCTGCCATGCACGGGCTCTCTGCGCTGCCCCGGACCTCCGTTCCCGCGAAGCTATCGTCTCTGCCAAAGACAACCCCAACCAGGATGCCAAATTGAGGTTCAATATTAATTTCTTTAGTGTCTGAAATGCTGGATGCAAGAGAGGAGGCCGATATCGTGATATATCTATATACTACTTTAGAAAATACTAATAATTATGGTATAGGTGACTCTACCACCAGTCTATCATCATTATTTTTTCTCGTTTTACAAATTAGTGTATGATATTTTTATAAAATATCAAAATCCCTTATATTACAGAACGGATGGAGTAATATTTATGATATAAGTGACTCTACCACCAGTCCATCATCATTATTTTTTCTCGTTTTACAAATTAGTGTATGATATTTTCTGGTGAATAAAAAAATTATATAATATACTAATATATTTTTTTAATCAAATGAATAATATATATATTTATATAAGTGTGAGCATTTTATCCGTAGCAAAGCACCAATATTCTGCTAGTTAAGAAGAAATATGAGCGTGCTCTGAAGTCGAGCAGGTCCATTTTGTTTTGTTGTTCATTGTTAGTTACACTTCTGTAACGAAATCCTGTAATTGGCCCTGAATTAAGTTGATGCGCGCTTTTTTTACTTGTATTTGGGATGAAATTCAGGGCGCGCAAGTTCTTCGAGTTGGAGATGAACGTCAGCGATTGGGACATCGACCCTTACGGCGTTGTCAACAACGCTGTCTATGCTAATTACGTCGAACGAGGTTTAATCAGTTGCTGCACCCTATATATAGTATATAAAGTTACTACCCTTGACTGAATTAACTATGACTATTAATCACGTGGAGTATGTGCGTCCAGCACGAGAGGAACTGGCTGCAATTCTTGGAGCGAGCGCAAGCACGGTAGCGTGCACAGGCAAAGCGTTGGCAATCTCTGAGCAGAATCTCAACTACCTTGCCCCTTTGAAGGTACTCCCTCCGTACTCTCCTAAAATAAAAAGAAAGTCGTTTAGAACAATGCTTAAATCAAACTTTAAAAATATAAATCATAAATAATTTTCAAGTTGTTGAGTTTGAAAATATAAAATATATGAATAGATTTGTCTTGAAAAATACTTTCATAAAAGTATACATATATCACTTTTCAATAAATTTTTTTATAAAAATAAGAAGTCAAAATTGTGTTTTGGAGATCATGTCGCTGCCCAAAACGACTTCATTTACGAGTACGGAGGGAGTATATATACTTCTTATAAAATACTATATCCGTCCTAAAATATAAGAACCTAATACCGAATAGATATTTCCTATGCAATATATCTGGATAGAAAATCTGTCTATACTCCAGATATATTTTACTAAGAAACGTTCCATCCGATACTATATTGCTATATTTTAGGAGTTGGGATGAAGGAAGTATAAAGGAGCACTGATGGTGATTTTGCCATCACCTTCACTACCAACTCTTAGCTACTCCATAAAGTTTCTCTGTAAGACTAGTTTAGTCCCTAACCTTTTAAATGGTCTAAAAAAATCCGTTAACTTTATCATAAGGTCTAGAATAGTCCTTGGTCCACCAAAATCGTGTATGGATATACTATGACATCATTTATGTAAAATCTATGATGAATTTTCCAATTTACCCTTATGTATATCATAGAAAATAAATGTAATGGTGAATTAGACATAACCATAGGAAAAAAATACTTTTTACTTTTTTTTCACCCTTTTGACCTATATTTTTGCTCTTAAATATACCATATATTTTTTTAACATTTTCCTTTTTTTATTTTTCTATGATATATGTAAGGGTAAATTGGACAAATCATATAGATTTTGCACAGGAGGATGGCATGGCATGTCCACGTGGCGATTTTGGTAGGACCAAGGACTATATAAGCCCACGTGATAAATTTAAAGAATTTGTTTGGACAATATGAAAGATTAAGGACTAAAATGACCCAGAAGTAAAACTTTAGAGAGCATAGTAGCTATCCTCCTTTTTTTTAATATGAAGCTAGAGAGCTCACATATCAATTACTCTCATCAATTCTCTACTTTTTAAAAAAGAATAAATGATTAATCTGAGACTAAAAAAGACACATATGATTAACAAATATGCGTAACAATTAAGAGATGATAATAGCCTAAAATTCTGTTGTAATGCATGGGCGATAGGCCAGTATATACATATGAATAAAAGAGAGATTTGTGTACTCCATCTGGTTAAAAACCCTTAAGGTTTTTTACAGTAAAAAAACCTTTAAAATACTTAAGGTTTATGATAAGATTAGATTAAATTTTTATGTTATAGTAAGTTATAAAATCTAATAAATTTACGATACGACAATAGTAGTATTTTTCAATAAAAAAATCTATGCATATCACTTATTATATTTAATTTAAGTATTTGAGAAAATATTAATTGGTGGATTTTTTTAAAAGTTTGATCGAACCTAGTTCTAAATGTCAAATATCTTTGAATGGAGAAAATAGTATCTTATCTCATTAAAGGCTGTGAACTAATTAACCAATATTTTTTTACGCAGCAGACACACGTATACACATCACTACACACGCAATATCACACTCACACCCTTACGAATGTGTTCCTTTAACATACATTAGAGCAAGTTTAATAGTATAGCCCGCTACTGGCTCCAAATCATTTATAGCCAATGTAATAGCCAATTTATACAATAGTTGTTTACTATACTATTAATACATGATCCCACCTGTCATACACATTACGTCTTATAGTCTGTACTGCAGCTGGCTACAGATCTATAGCCCGCTGTTCTTCTCTCTCTTCCTTTATCTCTTTAAAATATATTTATAGCTGGCTTATAGCCTGCTATTGTAACTGCTCTAACACGTTATAAGAGACGAAAACCAAACGATACATTCCTAATCGCACTAATTAACTAACGTTATTTTCAGCGTGGGGCCAAGTTTGTTGTAAAGGTGACACTACATATCAAGGGTGTACGGATATACGCTGAGCAATTCATCGAGACCCTGCCTGATCGCAAGGTAATTAGAGAATCCCAGTCTTCTGCTTTACTCTCTTCATAAAAAAAAAACAACTTCTAAACTTTAAATTTTATTCTTCAAAATATTAATTTCTACCTTCTTACCTACCCTCAGCATATAAATCGATAAGTTTTATCCCTTAAATGCCCTTTGTTTACCTATAACCATTACTTTTTTTCTAATAATGAAGGATGTTTTGGTAGGAATGGGAATTTTGTGGGACGGAGGGAGTATGTAGATAGAATCAGGTTTATTAAAGTGGGAGGTATTATATGATATGTGTGAAATGGGTTGAAAAATAAGATTATTTTTGGTCGAAGGTAATAAGAGCTAATTCGGACGTACTTGAAGTCCAGAATAGTTTGATCTAGTAAAAAGAGGCATATGCTAATAATGTCGTTGTCACGAACTCATACGTACTACCTTAATTTATTTTGACTTTTTTTTTCTAAATTAAACTTCTTTGTTTAACCAAGTTTATAAAAATATAATAATATTTTCAACACAAAATAAAAGACTATCAACATATGTTTAATGTTAGATGTAGTGATACAAATTTAGTTTTATAAGTGTTGTTATATTTTTCTGTAAATATATTAGATTTTTAAGAAGTTTGAGTTATAAAAATAATCAAAGTATCTTATAATATGAAGAGAAGTAAATATTACAATGCTTATACAAATATTTATTACTATTTTATTTATTTTAAGAATTACCTAAAGAAAAACAAATAATAGAGATCAGGTTTAAATAAACACAACAATACTATCTCTTCTCTCTGGACAGTGCGTTATGACTATTTATGGGAGTACTCTTGTCATAGGCTACTTCCTCCGTTACAGAAAAAAGAAAAAAAAATTCAAGGGATAAATCTTGGCTGAGGGAATAAGTGCTAGCTGCAGTGCTGCACGTTTTCTTAGCGAGAAAAGAAGCCGCTCAGTTTCTTTTTTTCATTTTCAGTACACGCATGTCTAACATACATATGCACGCACACCGTTTATCACGTTTAATTCCCATCTTGATGCAAATGCAATGCGATGCAGCTCGTTTTGGAATCGACGGCCACCATCGTCTGCCTCAACGGAGAATACCGTCCAACTCGCGTGTTCCCGGAGCTGTCCTCCAAGTTGCTTGACTTCTTCTCGCCCCAGGAAAGCTGTAGCGATTAATGATTTCCCAAAACTCCAAGCTATGATGTACTCCCTCCGTTTCGAAATGTTTGACACCGTTGACTTTTTAGCACATATTTGACCGTTCGTCTTATTTAAAAACTTTTGTGAGATATGTAAAATTATATGCCTACATAAAAATATATTTAACAATAAATCAAATGATAGGAAAAGAATTAATAATTACTTAAATTTTTTAAATAAGACGAACGGTCAAACATGTGATAAAAAGTCAACGGCGTCAAACATTTCGAAACGGAGGGAGTAGTAATTCTGTTCTATTATAGTGATGTTTATGCATGCATGATTCATGTTCATAGTAGTACTATTCCACTTTTAGCATGACATGATGTACACGTGACAGCTACAGGATATGTAAATTAATCTCACGGTTTTCAGAAATCATTCGAGTTTTGAACTATCCTGAATGTGCATTATACTGTAATTTCCTGCGATACATCAACCGAGAAGGAGCCTAGCTTTCCCATGTCATCCCGCTCTATCATCCACCTTAGGTGAAGTCTACAGCTTTTTAGATAAATTTTCAAACTTACAAAAAAAATTCGGTCATACAATGCAGCAAACGGAATAGTGAGGGCAAAGAACAACATCGACGTGCAGTCCAATTTTTCTTGGACCTGGCTTAGTTCAGCTCTATATGTGACGAGAAAAGTAAATGAATCAAAATATAAGGATGTTACAAGATTGAACAATAGACAGAGCAGTGGCGTAGACTTACAAAGCAGGGGACCGTTCTGTGAAACTCTATCAAAAATACCCACTCAAAACTCAAAGGAAACAGATCAGGATGACAGCACAAATGCTGCAGTCCATCAGGAGAGCGCCCAGGGATTTCTGTAGCAGCAATCCGATCTCCAGCATTTGCCCTAAGCTATCAGCAGAACCAAGGTTGCTGCCAGCTGATCTTCCCCTGACGTTTGGGTCCTTGTTCTCCATCAACAAAGTGAAGACAATGGTTACGTTCGTTATAATAAGAAACAGAAGTGGTCTTGTTCCAACTAATACTCTTGTGATTGTACCACCAATGTCCAGGCCCCAGTTTGAAAGAACCGCCAGAAAGGCAACGGCGACAGAGGCTAAAAAACGGTTATACTCTGTAGCTGATATAGCCTGTGTAATCTCATGCGGTGTGAAATTCAAGTGCTCCTTCAGAGTTTCAACAGACCAAGCTGCATTTTCTGCTTGGTTAGACTGGTTTGGAGGAACAGATTTGGGTCTCGTTTCCATCTCCTTCCTAGTCACAGTTGCTGTTCTATCATGATTAATCCTCTTGCCAAGTGTTTCCTCACCATGCCTCTGCATGGGCGTTTCATTTACTGGCTGAATTTCAGGAACTGTGCTGCTTGTCTTGAATTCTCGAAGTAGGTCACCATCATGAATTTCCTGACGGGCTTTGGCAGACAGTTGACTTTCAGGTACTACATCACTAGGTTGTGATTTGTGCAGCCGAGTTATATTGCTGAATTTATCACCACTAATGCCACCCTCACTTGCATTCCTTTCAGATATTTGAGGGGTGGCTGCGTCAACAGAATTAAGTGGTGAATCTGCAAAACAGAAACTAATTATCATAAAACATGATGTTTAAGAAGCCAAAAGTTTTAGCTTTTATGTTTCGACTACACCCATAGGAATCATCTAAATTAAGAATGAGATATATAAAGAGAATTTAGGTCAATACAATTATTAGTCTGTAAGTGCAATGATACTCCTGCAGACAGATTATAATAGATGCTCAAGGATAACTATGACCGACTTAGAGAGCATAAATGCATAATCTAATGAGTAAATTGATACTGAAAATGAGATGAAAAAAAAACAATGGTTAGTTAATGGAAGTATCAAGACTAAGAAGACTCTTGTCTGACAGCTGATAAATGATGCATGACAAGGGCAAATAGGTAGTTGTAGTGCTGTTATGGAGAGCTAATTATTAACACAGCTGAGGTAGCTGCTAAATTTTAGTTCATGAAAGAGTGAAGCCTTCTATATGTGCTCCCACATGAATATCCTTCTTGTCTAACTACTTGGAAATCTTCCGTTATCTAGAACACAAACAATACCTACTTCTGCAATGCAGTTTAATCAACTGCAATAGCAAACAGCGCAAAAGCAGCATCAAGGTCCAAGGACATCTCATGAGGCTAAATGTCCCGAATGATTCTTGTTTCTCCCATGTTAAAAAACCAAAATGCTGCAAAATAAAGGTAGGGGACTGTCTATGTTCCCTTCAACAGAGAATAATACTGCAAGACACGGTAAGAAACTTCTAGGCCCCGTTTGGAACATAGGATCTTCATAAAGTCCCTGCAGGAACTATACTGCTTACCTCTGATATTGGTACACTCCAAACAATGCCTTAATTCTTCAAGTGTACATCGACCTTTTAGGTATAAATTTCAGATAAAAGTAGTTCCTCTTCAAATTTCCAGCAATGTATTAATGTACCTTTGTGTTCTATTGAGCAAGATAATTGCACCAAAATAACAAGTCGAAAGAACCAGATTACATACTATACACTAACACACCACCACCAAATTATGCATCCTGTGATATTCGTGAGATAAGATGATGCAGAACAGATGCATTCCGTTTGATCAATAAGAGAACATACGTTAAAAAAGAACAATAAGAGAAGAACATCCCTTGCAATTTGTCAACACGCTAAATAGCAACTTTCGTTTTTTGCATCATCACAACACCGAACGAACTGTGTAATATGGTCAGTTTTCTAAACGGCATATGAGATTCCAAATCTAATAGTGAATTGCAGATCTGTTTAACACATCTGCAGCAATCCTAACAGAGAGTCTCGCCCAGGCCAAGTAATCGACGCATGCATATGGTTCTCTAGAACAAAACGGAACAATAATCATCACAACTAACGAGATTAAATCTGGACGCGAAAGCAACATACTCCGTATTACAGATTTCGCAACAGCCATAAGAACAAACGATTTGCTCTCCTTTTTTTTTCTTTTTTTTTTACCTGGGAGCGGATCGGAGGGGAGGGTCTGCGCCTGGCCGGTGATGAAGGCGAGGCGATCGGCTCCCCTCTCCACCAGACGCCGCCGCCGCGCGTTCGTGCCGCCCTCCATCGCCAGGCTACCCCCTCTGCGCGCCCACGCAGCTGCTACCTGCCGGAAGCGGGCCCCAGCGAAGGGGGAATGCGGGCGGAAAGAGGAGAGGGGAGAAGCGGCGGTGGCGCGGCTGGGACGGAGGGAGGCGACGTCGTCGGCGGCGTGGAGGAACGGCGGCGCGGCGGGGATCGAGATGGGCAGAGGGATGTGGAGGCGGCGCGGCGCGTCGCGGGGCGACCAGGGAAGATAGGCGTGTGTTGTCCGGTTGTCCCCACGATAATATCAGAGCTCCATCTCAACCGTTGGATGCAATAGGAGCGGTAACGGACGCTTCGGAGCTTTTTTTTTCTCTCGAAAGAACCCCTAGAAGAGTCTTTGTGTATACATAATACAACATTTATTTTGGTTGTACTCCCTCCCTTTCGAAATGTTAGAGACCGTTGACTTTTTAGCACATGTTTGACCGTTCGTCTTATTTAAAAAATTTTATGAAATATGTAAAATTATATGCCTACATAAAAATATATTTAAAAATGAATCAAATGATAGGAAAAAAATTAATAATTACTTAAATTTTTTAAATAAGACGAACAGTCAAACATGTGCTAAAAAGTCAACGGCGTTAAACATTTTGAAATGGAGGGAGTATTATTATCACAGTTGTGATAATATCCTTCAGACGGACATTTTTTTCTAGAATGTAGTATTCATTTTGGTAATTAAAGCTACGACCAATTATGATAATGAAAGATTGCAGTTCTTACAACAACGAATTATCACTATATCCCCTTACCCGTAGGTATACCCATGCAAAATAACACCTACCGATCCAACACTGAAAGTCTAAGACCCAGTCGTGGGTGTAGGATTCATCCGTACCCCATATACATTTGGTTAGTAGAGACCCGTTAAGTAACAATACCAATAATATATATAGGGAGGAGACTAAATGACGATGCAAGAGAGACTAGAGATGGAGCACGAGCACGACTCCTCGATCCTAATACCCTAGGACCTGAGTCATTGATGTTTGTCCAAACCCCCTAGTTGAGGTCACCTCGTGAGCATGGTGCGTTATACCTAGTTGCTACTCGCTACCGTAGTATATGTGTTAAAAATAGGGCTGCGAGCTATAGCAAAGGTCTATAGGACGCTACAACAGGGGTTGTCGGGTAGGATGAATTTTATATAGGCTTGGTGGATGTTAAGTCTTAGGCCACCAATAGTTTTAGTATTGGTTTACCTGCAAAGTAATGTGTATGGATTTTACCCGTTAATAAATCCATGGGTAAAAAAAAAGTAGTTCATATATGTTTTCTAATAGAGTAAAAATTCATTTGATATTGATCATGGCTTGGTGGACGAGCCATGCGGATTGCTTGTGTGAGACAGGAGCGATCATGCACGTGGCTCCAGATAGCTATCGTATGTATGGTTGCGACTTATGGCCCATCTGGTTGGCTGGTTCGGTGAAAATTTTTGGTATAATTAATCAAAGTATTATTATTGCAAACTTGACAAATATATTTATTTGAAAAATTTTACATAAAACATGCTAACGGAAATTTTTTTAAAAAAATTACATATGTAAGTTCCTACAAATAACTTAGCCTTGGGAGCATGTTCAATGCATGCTGACCGAACGAGTTGTGCGTTTTTTTTTGTCACTGCTACAGTAGATAGTCGCAGCATTTCGCAACCAACAAATAGTGACTGCGTGAGCGCGCGTCGTCTCCTAGTTTTGGATATGCACATCACGATAACCTAGCTAGAAAATTATATTTATAGTAGACGTAAATTAGATACGCATTTCAGCTCATATCGGAGATATATATCGGGGGGGTGGAGAGATTGGAGACATGGTAACACGCTTTTGCCATCCCAGGATGATACGGATCGTGCATTTTGCACAAGCAGTATCTTTGGGTTTACCCATCTAGCCATTGGCAGTAGAAACTACCAGCGTTTTCCCTATCTGAAAAATCATGATCCTGCCTGCTTCTGTCGGTCGGTTTGTATGGTGCATTTGTGCGTAACCAGTAGTGAAGGCAAAAAGCATCTAGGTGCCTTCAGGCTTCGGTTGCTCCACGCCTCTCTAGGTACGTAGTACACATGACACCAGTATATTTCACATTTTCACTCATGCTCCAGCCCCTTAAAATGATATGATGTACACATGACACCTACAGATATAGTATAAACTAGCATCCCAACTTTACTTTGACATACTCCCTCCGTCTCATGATATAAGGGATTTTGATTTTTTTTGCTTGCACTGTTTGACCACTCGTCTTATTAAAAAAATTTTGAAATTATTATTTATTTTATTTGTAACTTACTTTATGTAAAGTACTTTAAGCATAACTTTTTCGTTTTTTATATTTGCACAAATTTTCTGAATGAGACGAGTGGTCAAACAGTACAAGCAAAAAGTTAAAATCCTTTATATTATGAGACGGAGGGAGTAAAACCTAAACTAGTACTACGAGCACTAAAACCACAACTTTACTTTCATCTGAAACCACTCCCTGAACACGCGCGCACACAAACACAAAAGATCAAAATCATTTGATTTCAGGAAGCATGCTCCATGCCGAATGCGCCTCAACTTTCATGCAATGCATCGATCTAACCTGAGCTTGCCCTGCTCTGCAGTCACGCCATGAGCCCAAGATAGGGAGAGACCAATTGCTGTGCAGCCAAGGCTACATCCTGTATATAGGCATGTAGCTAGCTAGGCACATGCATCAGTTTGTCGCGTACTCTCTCCGTCCCAAAAAAAAGACAAACCCTGGTTTCCGTACCCAACGTTTGACCGTCTGTCTTATTTAAAAAAATTATAAAAAAAATTAAAAAGACAAGTCACGTATAAAATATTAATCATGTTTTATCATCTAACAACAATGAAAATACAAATTATAAAAAAATTCATATAAAATGGACAGTCAAAATTGGACACGAAAACCCAGGGTTTGTCTTTTTTAGGGACGGAGGGAGTACTATGCAATACACACAATGATGCCATGTACTACTACGCTGCAAGTAAACACACAGCTGAACAAAAGCTGCTCGGTTGCTCAGTGGTCACCACACACCAGGGGGGTCTCACAATTCGTCAGTACTGGAGTACACACAAGCAACAAGCTTGATATACTCCAGAACCCCAGTGGCTAACGGACAAGCAAGAACTCGCTCACTCAGGACAGAATATTTCCGTTTCCTTCTCCGTCCCCCTTCAATTCCAAACACTGTGATCAGAGGAGAGGAGGAGATGCTTCCTGCCTTTCCTGTGTTCGCTGCATGCATGCATTCCTGCAGTGCTAACTACTCTGTCTCTATTCTAATTCAGCAGCATCTTCCAATCGGGACCAACTGTACAGAATTTACGCGTAGTCAGTTACTAGTCACTACGACACCCTAACCGTTCTCACCACAATACATAACATTCATGAACACGCATTTGGGTTAATATCAGTTTTTATGGCCAGCTTTAACTGGAGATACTGTGAAATCTCTACAGGTTGTGCGAAGCAAATGTTTGCTGGTTTGGCTCTCTGCTCCTGCTCCTACCAGATTCGACGTGTGTACGTTGAGTATGATGTCTTTACAAGCCAAGTTTGCGTCTTTTCCAAGACCCACAAGATGCGCTAGCTTTTACAGAGCACACATCTTTCGTCTTCGTCGTCATGAGCGTGAAAATGCTAATATTCACAAAGCTTGGGTTGAATGCATGCATTGATGCATGAATGGGTACATTTTCCAGTGATCCGGCATGGTTTGGATGTACGGCTCGGTCTGCCTTTTGGGGTCCTTTTCTCTGAACCTTTTCTCCACCTGCTACTCTGCTAGAGATGCCTGATCAAAGATAACAATACCTACGGCTAGTACACGCGCTCACCATACCAGCCACAGCCAGTAGCAGCTAGCTACCCTCTTCACCAATCTCAGCACTATCCATTCACATGAACGGCACCGTGCAACTGATTAACGCTCCGTTTGGGAAACTTAAAATTCAAAGATGGAGTTGATTGGTATCCGGCTTCTAAAAAAAAATCTTTAAAATAAACTACTTCCTCTGTTTTAAAATATAACAATATTTAGTTTTTAGGATTTGTCCCAAAATATAACAACTTCTCCACCAATATTCTCTTCCCAACCAATCACAACCCTTCACCATTCACTTTTCCCACATACCCCCACTACTCATCCAATCACAACCCTTCATCATTCACTTCTATCTACTTTCTTAATAACCGTGCACAACTCTGAAACTTCTTATATTCTGAGACGGAAGGAGTAGATTTTTGAGTTCTTTTTTAGATCCTATAGCTATATAGTTGTCCTGTTTGAGGTAACTTTACATTGTGAGAAGCAGTTGTTGAAAATTTGGATTCTACAACTATAGATTCTTATAATCTGAGTGAAAATCTAAACGGTTTCGAGAAGCTTCCGACAGTTGCGACTTCTAGAAGAATCTCAAGCTACTAGGAGCTCCCCCAAGTAGGGGCGGAGCTAGAAAATTTTGTAGCTATACCTAATCTATTTTCACCATGTGTGCACCCTCCTCAATACAAATTTAGACACCCGCATTAGCTTAAATTTGATATAAATCAGAGTAAATTAAACAAGTGGCACTCCCCTCCATCTCACTCTAAATCCGCCCCTGAATATGTGTGAGAATCGAAACTATATGATACAATATGATATTTGGGAGAAGCTAGTGCAGCTTTTCCGAATTCTACACAACTTCTTATAATTTGAACGAAAATATGAACTGTTTCCCGATCGAGTCGACGTGCTCGTGGAATGTGGACCAGCGCTACCTGCGCGTGCCGTCCGCCCCAAACGGCGATCGATCGACCGATCGAGATCTGGGAGACTGGGACAGCGAAAGCGTGACGAGGTACAATATATATGCCCCCCTTCACGGCTTGCTTGTTTGTAAGCCGAGGCCACCAACAACCATGTGACCGACCCTCGCACCAACGTAACTGCTCGATGGATGGATCGATCGATCGATCGGCCTCCCGTTGTTCCATCACACGGAGGAACCCCCCATTAATGGCCACACATCACATTCGGTCATGAGATTTGCTGCTGCTGTCATTTATGGACCAAACCAATACCACTATATGAAACCATGCAAACAATACACATGCATGGACCGATCGATCATCTCCTGCAGGCTGCAGCTAAGCTAGAGATGTAATCATTGTCGATTTCCTTTGCTCTTAATAGTGGCAATTAATCAATTTTCCAGTATAAAATTTTAGCAGGTGTAGGGAATGTTTAGATCCAGAGGTGTAAAGTTTTGGCGTGTCATATCGGATATTATATAAGGTTTCGCATAGGGTATTCGGGCACTAATAAAAAAAACTAATTACATAATCCGTCAGTAAATTGCTAGACGAATTTATTAAGCCTAATTAATCCACCATTAACAAATATTTACTATAGCACCACATTGTCAAATCATTGAGCAATTAGGCTTAAAAGATTCGTCTCGTAAATTAGTCACAATTTGTGCAATTGTTTATTTTTTTATCTATATTTAATACTTAATACAAGTGTTCAAACGTTCGATGTGATAGTGTATAAAATTTTTAGCAGGTATCTAAACAGACCCGTAGAACTGTACAATAAAAGGGTTGCTACTATTTGGACATGCTTTTGCAGGAGTACTGCGTACCAATGAGGCAATGACCAACACACACACACCGGCCCGGCCCCCATGCGACTTGTGTGAGCAACTTTACAAAACGAACCGGAATCACGCGTGCATCCATGTATATGGAACCTGCTCGGCACCTACATTTCCTGGATGGACGAACGTACAAAAAAGGTTTGGTGCATGGTTGGTTTTCTAGCCGATCTAGATAGCTCTAAACCCAAACAATGCCTCACTTTCAATGTCACTATACTACTCGGTAGAAGGAAGAATTCCCGGCCGGTCTCCAGTGGGAATAGGACAAGCGAGTATAGCGTGCACCATGGTGTAAGCATATGATGCACACCTTCCACTCTCAAATCTCAGTGCACTCGGGTCAAGACATGAGGGGAAAGATACTGGTGCCATTTAATTGCACAAATGTTGTATTCCTTCCCTAACAAAAACAAATATAGCCATCAGCTATGGACGACCATACTACTGTGATGTGTACCGTAATGTGAAACACTAAGCAAGAGTATTATATCAAGCATTAGCTGCCATGGGTTTATTAGTAGTTAACGAGCCACATCTTTTCGCTTATATTATTATGTTTATTGATACTGCTTATTAGTAACCAACAATACCTATAAAATAAACTCTGGCGAAGAAATTAAATCACAAAAATCAAATCTAAAATTGAGTTTTAAATTCAAATTTTGATTATACTGAATTGAGTACACTTGTTCTCGTATCATGGCCTCATGGGGTTGGGACACGACAAGCGGCTCGATGATGACGATGGCCTGGTGACCTCTGACACGGAACGGCATCCGTCCAATCACGATCCGACGGCCCCGCATCGCCGAGCCCCCCCACCACGCGCCGCATGCCCACCACCACCGGGGGTCCGTCCGTACGTGGCGAGACCGAGCCGTGTGCGTGGCTGCGTGCACACCCAGTTGGCCCGTGGGGCCCCACCTGTCATCCAGATCCGCCCGTGTGCACCAGCCATTTCGCCCGCGAGATCCGCCTCGGACTGCGCGCCCACCGGGGCTTCCCCCCGATACGGCAATGGCAAACAACACTAGTACGCGCACACTGACGCGATGCGCTTAATAATAACCTTATTAATGACGATTTTAATAATTCCTCCGGGTAATATTAACGGCCCCCCGGATTACCGGAGATAGATGAAATGACCAGACCACCCCCACGCCCAGCAATGACCCGGCTGCCGCAAGAGGGCCCCAGAAAAAGTGTGGTGGGTCCCACCGCCGCGCGCCACGTGTGCGCCACCGGTGGCCCGAGATTCTAACTACCCGCCACCAAATAAGGAGGGCGAGACCTACAAAACCGAGTGCCGTTTCTCTCCCGATCGAAGAGAACGGCTGGCTACTGTTTCGTTGGTGTTCAGAGCTTCAGATGTGACACAGACACAGTGTGAGTTTACAAGAAAGAATACAGCTATTAAACACACCGTATTTGTACCTTAGCACACGGCTTAATACACTGGACATACATCCCTTGGGGCCCACTTGCAGTGAGAGGGGAGGGGGGGGGGGCGCAGTATGGACAGTGGCACTCACTGTAGGCGACGCCGGGCGCATGCAGGTGGCGTGTGCGTGCAGTGGCAGCGGAAGCGGAAGCGGAAGCAGAAGCAAAAGGAAGAAAAGAGTAACACAAGGAAACAAAGGTTCTGTTTGGATCCGGAGAGCTATTAAATAGCTAATCTTGATATTTTTAAGAGTATTAAACGTAGATTATTGACAAAACCCATTCCATAACCTCAAGGTTATTTTGTGAGACGAATCTAACGAGGTATATTAATCCATAATTTGCTACAGTGATGCTACAGTAATCAGTCACTAATCATATATTAATATATATTATTAGATTCGTCTCGCAAAATAGCCTAGGGATAATGGAATCGGTTTTGTCGATAATCTACGTTTAATACTCCTAAATAGTAAGATTCTGGAGGGCTATTTAATAGCTCGAAAAATCCAAACAAAGCATTTGGCTTTTGTAAGCAAAAGCTAAGCTAGTCTACTCCTACGTTGGTTGCTACTACTACTACTCCACTGCCACTCTTTTGTGCTTTTGTTTTTGTTGGCACAGGAGCACAGCCAGTACACTCGATTGGAGACTATGGGCAGATCAAGAATGCAACAGAAAGCAACAGTTCAGCATAAGAATTGGGATCAACAGATCAAGAACAGGGGCTAGTTCTGGTTGCACTGTCAGTTGCTCAAATCTACATCGATTCCATAGCTTAAACAGGCAAAAAAAAAAAAACAAAGCAACAGCATGGTAGTAACATATTAATTAAACATTCTGAACACAAATCAATGGAATGGAATACTAAAAGGTACGACCAGAAGATTAACTAAGGGGCTAAAAAATATGTTCTTGTGTTTATCCTTCTCTTCTCTTTTTTTTTCCCTCATTTTGTTATTCTTTCTGTTTCTTCGATTTATGCCTCACCTCAGATCATCATCTCCGCCATTGCCAAGTCTGGTTTTCTTGCTTCAAGGACCTGGTGGATTGGAGGGGAAGTGGGGATCTGATACGGCGGAGAGCTCCACCTCATCCACGGGCGGCGCGAAGTTGAGATCGATCATGCCGAGAATTTTGGGCTGGGGCGGAGGAGCGCCGCCGCCGGGTGTCTGTGCATGGGCCGCGGCGGCGGCGGCGGAGCAGACGTGAGACTTCTTGTGGCCGCCCAGAGCTTGCCCGGAGGCGAACACGCGGTAGCAGTAGGGGCACTCGTGCGGCGGCGCCTTCCCGTCCATGTCTTCCTCGCCCGCGTCGTGCTCCAGCAATGGCGGCTGCGGATGCGGCTGAGGGGGAGGAGCGACGGGAGGCGCGCAGCAGCCGCCCCTGCCGCCGCGGACGTGGCTGGCGCGGTGGCCGCCGAGCGCCTGGTAGGACCGGAACACCTTCTTGCACGCGGGGCACTGGAACCGCGTCCGCTTCTCCGGCACCGGCGCCGGCGCCGGAGCGGGAGACGGCGGAGGGAGCGCGTAGCCGTCGTCGCTCCCGTCGTCCGAGTACTCGCCCCCGCCGCCACCGCGCTCGACGGACGGCCAGGTGTCGCGGGAGAGCATCATGAGGGCCAGCGCCACCTCCTCCTCCGGCGTTCCCGCGTACGACAACGAGCTCATGGGCTCGCCATCGCCGCCGCCGCCGCCGCCGCCGCCGGCGCGTAAGCCCTTGGCTGCGGGCGTCGGGGTGGACTCGGCCTCGCTCTCGCGGTCGGAGAACGCGTACTCGGAGACGCGGAGGCTGCGCTTGGGATTCTCCCGGAGCGCGTAGATGGAAAGGGGCTTCTTGAATCCCACGTCCTCCTCTTCCTCCTCCTCCTCCTCCTCCTCCTCATCGGCCGCGGTGAACGACGTCGACGCGGACGACGCCGATGAGATCTGCAGCTTCGCGGCTGCGGCCGCCGCCGCAGCCGCGGCTGCGTTGGCGGCCGCCACAGAGTGAGACCGCATGTGCCCCGCGAGGGCGCGTGGGCTAGCGAAGCGGCGGTAGCAGAGCTTGCATGCGTTCTTCGCCATGGCGAGAGCTCTCGCTCGGGAGCAGAGAGAGCTCGCCTCGGGGGGGAGAGCTTTGCGGTAGCTAGAATGGCGAGATGGCGAGAGCAAGGGAGATAGCTGCGGAGGAAGTTACAAACGCACGCAGTGGATGGAATGGCCAAGCTTCTCTCTCTCCTATTTATTTCTTCTCTTCTTTTTTTTTTCCCTTTCCTTTTTACAGATTTTTTTTTGCTCCTCCTCGTCTCTTGGTTTGACAGTTTCCAATTTCTGGGTGCTTGTGGAGCTCCAGGCTAAAAAACATATCAAATCACAGATGTGCTGCTTGATAGTCTACGCCATTACAGCCTTAAACCGCATATGTGCAAATCGCTTTCTGTTTTTGTAGGATATAGATATGTAACATCTTTATTTATTTTTTTAAAACATGATAACAACTGGACGCTATTGATCTTCCTATTTATTTTTGGCAAATCACCAAAACGTCATGCATGATAGAAACGTCATATTGTCCATTCCTTGACGTTCATATTTACTAAGTTTCTACGCATTCATGCATGGACTCATCTAGTGACTAGACGATGTGGCTGATCATGAACTGGTCGAGCAAGAATTAATTTCGACATTATATTGTTACAAAAATGTATCCGACTTTGATGGCCTTCCAAAGAATTGTGGTGGTATTGCAACTTTTTTTTTTTAACTTGTAATATGCTCCGGGAGATGTCAAAGTAAATGTCAAGTCTGTAGTGAATCGTGACACAATCAAGAATTGCCTAATGCACTTGCATGTATCGCTGGCGTTGCACCTGTGATCAAGGAAGCATTGAACTTTACTCCAAACTATCAATAAAAAAAACCTTTAAAATATCATATTTGAGAAATTCAACATGCGAATTCGCTTGCCACAATACAGCTATGTACGTCAGTTTTCTTACTACCCAGTCCAAAAAAAAAATAACTTTTAGACATGATACGGACAAATGTTTATCTAGATTCATCCTCATAAGTTAGTATTTTAGGTGCATGTATGAAAATTTAGGAGGAAACAATTTAATCGTAGCCAACTCCTGTGAATGTGTACTGGATTTAGATTTTCTAGTGAAAATATTATAAGCTTAAAACTTTTCATTTGTTGTTTCTTACTGGGTCAATGCACGAGCATTACTAACTTACTCCTAGAAAACAAATCCAGCACAATTCCTTTACATATATGTGAACTTTTATTTACATAGTGAAAATTCTATATTAAAAGATTTTCATTTTATTGTTTCTTGCTGGCTCAAACAGGGACCATTGCAAACTTGCTACTCCCTTCGGTTTACTTTAGATAAGATCTTACCAAACTATTAAAACTTTGGTGAATAATAATTTCCCAAATACTTAGTTTGTAGTAAACCACAACAATTGTATGTGTATATTTGTCTCGAAAGCAGTACCATAATGTGATAAACTTGATAGTTGATAAATTTATTTTAACATAGAAATGATGGATCATTTTTTTTCAAAAGATTATCATACGTCAGATATTTACGACTAGAGAATTACTTAGAATAAACAAACCCAATAGGTCCATTAATTCCTCGTCGTCCTTAAGACCCACCACACAAAATTCGTGCTCCATTAAAATCCACCCCAACTCACGTCATGCAATTGTTATTGTGCTTGGATTATACTCTGTTAGCTACCTAACGCCAATCCAACAATCAAAAGGAATTCACTCAAGAACACATGAATTTTTCCGCCAGATCCAACCGGATCGGCGCCGCCGCTGCCTTCGCCGCCAACTTCTTTCCTACTTGTTTCTCAGACAAGAACATTATTAGTACAGATAGGAGTCAATTCCCTCACGCTACCGATTTGGACAGCTGGAGCTGGTGCTCATTTGGCCCAGTTCGGTCCGATTACACGAGAATTGGTCTTGCGCACACGAATGGGCCTTGCTAGACGAGTATGTACTTCCTCCCTTGCAACTTCAGTCTTCTGTAGTAAATCTGGGACACTGACAATCCCCTCCCCTTGAGATTGGCCTTGTCCCCAAGCCAATGCCCCAGGAAAACGTTGCTTCAGCTCAACTAAATCTTCCCAGGTCTCCTCACCAGCCACCGCATCAGACCACTGAACTAGCACTTGGGTCGAAGAAGAATTACCTTTTTTAACTTGGTGGGATTCCAGAATAGACACAGGAACTTGATGAAGAGATAGGGTAGGCAAGCGGGGTTGTATAGCATGCTTGAATCCAATAGCTGGCTTGAGCTAAGAGACATGGAACACAGGATGTATAGCACTGTGATCCGGAAGATTTAAGTGATAAGCAACCTTACCAACTCGATTCAGCACTTGGAATGGACCGAAGTACTTAAAGCATAGCTTGTGATTTGCCCTGCGTGCAATTGAAGATTGAATATAAGGCTGCAACTTCAGGTATACCCAATCGCCAACTGCAAATTCCCTGAAATTTCTCTTTTTATCAGCATAGGACTTCATCTGTTGCTGAGCTCGGTTAAGGTGTTGTTGCAGCAACTGAGTCATCATTTTTCGTTCGGACAACCAGGTGTTGAGATCAGAAATCGAACAGGCATCCTCTCTGATGCCAAAATGCCCAGGTGGATATCCATACAACACCTCAAAAGGAGATTTAAGCAAGGCTGAATGGTATGAAGTATTGAACCAGAATTCAGCCAAGTACAACCACAGACTCCACTTAGATGGCATGGCATGAACAAAACAGCGCAAATAAATCTCCAAGCATTGGTTAACCCTTTCGGTCTGCCCATCAGTTTGAGGGTGATAAGAAGTACTTAAGTGCAGCTTAGTACCAGACCGAGAAAACAATTGTTCCCAAAATTGACTCGTAAATATCTTATCACGATCAGAGATGATGAATTGAGGCAAACCATGTAACTTATAGATATTGCTCATAAAAGCTTGGGCCACATCAAAGGCAGTAAAAGGATGACACAAAGGAACAAAATGAGAATATTTAGAAAACTTATCCACCACAACCAATATAGAGTTATACCTGCCAGACTTAGGCAATCCTTCAATAAAGTCCATTGTTAGAACTTGCCAAGCACCATCCGGAACAGGGAGTGGTTGCAAAAGGCCAGGATACCGAGAGCGACCAGGTTTGGACTGCAAACAGACAGAACAACCAGCAATAGCGTCCTTAATCCCTTGTTTCATCTTAGGCCAAGCAAACAAAGCCTTGATCCTTCTGTAAGTTACTGGAAAACCCGAATGACCTCCCATAGGACTACTGTGCAAGGCATCAATGATCTTGTGCTGCAAGGCCAGATTATTGCCAAGCCAAACACGGCCCTTATACTTGATAATGCCACTACACAGAGAAAACAATGGTCTGGCAGTAGGGCAGAGGGCCAGATCAGACAATAACTGAGCAGAGTAAGGGTTTGAAAGGTAGCCATCACTTACTTCTTGGAGCCAAACAGGGGTACAACTGGAGACAGCATTCAGTTTAGAGGAGTCCTCAGAATACTTCCTAGAAAGAGCATCAGCAGCCGCATTAGTACTGCCCTTGCGGTGACAAATTTTAAATTGAAGCCCCAACAACTTGGTAAACGCTTTGTGCTACCAAGGTGTGTGTATCCTCTGCTCATTCAAGTGCATAAGGCTGTGATGGTCTGTCAAAATAATGAATTCAGCCTGCTGGAGATAAGAGCGCCAATGGTCAACTGCCAATAAAATGGCGAGGTATTCCTTTTCATAGGTAGAGAGGCCTCTATTTTTCAAACTCAATGCTTTGCTAATGTAAGAAATAGGGTGGCCTTGCTGGGAAAGAACAGCTCCAATGCCAACATCACAAGCATCTGTCTCCACTATAAAAGGTTGAGAAAAGTCAGGAAGGGCCAATACTGGTGCTGATACTAATGCCATTTTTAAGGATTGAAAGGCCTGATCTGCTTCAGATGACCAAACAAAGGGAACATCCTTTTTGAGCAAGAGAGTGAGAGGTCGGCTGATAATACCAAAATTCCTGACAAATTTCCGATAATAGCCAGCAAGACCCAAAAAACCTCTCAACTTCTTAAGAGTTGTAGGTACTTTCCAATTAACAACTTCTTCCACTTTAGACTGATCAGTGGTAACCCCTTTATCAGAAATGATGTGACCAAAATAAGAAAGTTGTGTCTGTGCAAAAGAACATTTGGACATCTTAACTTTCCACTGCTGTTCAGAGAGAAGTGTCAAAACTTGTCTAAGATGATCAAGATGGGAAGTCAGATCAGGACTATAAATAAGGATATCATCAAAAAAGACAAGTGCAAACTTCCTTAAAACAGAAGCTAAAGTGGCATTCATAGCCCCCTGAAATGTGGCAGGTGCACCCGTGAGACCAAAAGACATGACCCTGTATTCGTAATGACCAGTATGCATTTGAAAGGCTGTTTTATACTCCTCACCCTCCACCAAACGAATCTGATGATACCCAGCTCGAAGGTCCAACTTAGAAAAGAAACGGGCTCCTGAGAGTTCATCAAGCAATTCATCAATGACAGGCATAGGAAACTTCCGTTTAACTGTGATAGCATTTAATTGCCTGTAATCGATGCACAAACGCCATGTACCATCTTTTTTCTTAACCAATAGTGCAGGTGAAGAGAAAACACTGGAACTAGGCTGAATCACCCCAGCAAGCAACATCTCTTTGACCTGCCTCTCTATTTCATCTTTTTGAGCAGGATTATGTCTGTAAGGCCGAATGAAAACTGGTTTAGAATTGGGCAGGAGAGGGATCTGATGGTCACAAGCTCGTTTAGGAGGCAGTCCCTGGGGCTCCTCAAAGATAGACTGAAATTCCTGCAAAAGCTGGCCAATATCAGGAGGAAGAGGCACTTCTGTGACAGACAAAATTTCCTGCAATTGTAAGACATGCATAACAGACCCCATCTTCAGCATGCCTTGAAGTTGTTCACCAGTAATACCCAAACAGTGGTTGGTTTGAACCTGAATACCCAACAATTGCACTTGACAACCAGCCCTCTAGAAAGACATCCATTTAGCAGTCCAATCCACACTCATTGGACCCAGTTGCATCAGCCAATCCATACCCAAAATGACATCATAAGTGCCAAGGGGAAGAAATTTGAATTCAGTGTGGAAAACATAACCTTGAGTGCACCATTCACAATGAGGTATAAACTGAGAGCAAGACAAAAGACCACCATCTGCAACCTTCACTGATACAGTGTTAGGTAGCTGCTGTACCCCTTGTAACTGCTGAGAAAGAGCACTGTCCAAGAAGGAATGAGAACTACCAGAGTCAATTAACATAAGGACTTCCACACCCTGAACCCATCCCCTGATCCTGAAAGAAACTGGAGATTCAGTACCAGAGATAGCCTGTTGGGAGATAGCCATAAGAGTTGGAGCAGTTTGTGGAGAGTCATCCTCCAGACTGTCAGACAAAGAGTCATCAACTTGCAAAACCTCTAGTAATTCTTGTACAACATGTAACTGTACGGCAGGAGCACATTTGTGATCTTTACCCTATCGCTCACCACAAGTAAAGCAAAGCCCCTTAGCCCTTCTATAAGCTTTGAGTGCAGCCAATTTATCATCCCTAGGTCTGACAAGAGTCACAATGGACTTCTTATCATCAGCTGCAGCAACTGTAGTGACAGGAATAGATGTGGCAGCCTGGGAAGACAGTCGATTAGTGTGTCGATAGGTGACAGACAGTTCAGGCCTCTTATACTGACTAGATTGATCCCCTTCCAAAATCTCTTCCTGTAATAAGGCTAGAGAACAAGCAGAGTCTAAATCCTGAGGTTTTTTCATCAGCACACTAGAGCGGATAGCAGGTTTCAGACCTTCCACAAACTTAGTGACAAAATAGTTCAATGGTAAGGCACTTTTATAGGCCAAGAGTTGGTGCATTATACCATCAAACTTCTCCACATAGTCAGACACAGAGGAATCCTGAATGAGATGGAACCACTGACGAATAAGTACTTCCTACCTAGCTTTAGTAAAACGGAGACATACCAAATCTGTGAACGCTTGCCAACTAAGCCCAACCAACGTGGACCTTATGGACTGTAACCAAAATGCAGCGTTCCCAGTAAAATTCAATCCAGCCACCCGAACCCAATTGCGAGGATGAACTCCATAAATTTCAAAATACTCCTCACAATTGCTCTTCCACATCTGAGGACTATCTCCATTGAACTGAGGACAGCTCATCGGCGGAACATGACCACTAATTCCCATGGAACCCCCAAGCGAAACAGAATTATCAGTGGTTGGAGAAGAAGGGGACGAGGAGGGGGGTGATTTCATACCATCAGGCGACTTAACCAACGCTTGAATTTTATCCACCTGCTCCTGCAGCTCCAGAACAGAATCTTGAAGCAGATCCACGCGCTTCTCCACCTCTGGAAAACGAGATTCAACTGCAACCTTGAGCACCAAGAACTCCGCACGACTCTTCTCTGCAGATTGCTCACGACGCTTCTCGCTCTCCTCTTGCTTGCGCTCTGCGTCCTCCATCTTCTTCAGGAGCAAATCAAGTTTGCTGTCCTGATCCAAGACCTTGGCCACCATTTTAGTCACGTAGCGGGGTTTCTCGTATTCAGCCGTGGCTGAAGCTTTCCTCAAGAACTCGCGTACCCGATTGAGGGAGCCGAAGCTTTTGCGGGATCAGGTCGCCGAAGCAACAATCCCCACCTCGCTCAGGATTTACCACAAGAACCAAGAGGAAAAAATTTTGGGTGGTGGCTCTGATACCAGATTGTTAGCTACCTAACGCCAATCCAACAATCAAAAGGAATTCACTCAAGAACACAGGAATTTTTCCGCCAAATCCAACCGGATCGGCGCCGCCGCCGCCTTCGCCGCCAACTTCTTTCCTACTTGTTTCTCAGACAAGAACAGTATTAGTATATATAGGAGTCAATTCCCTCATGCTACCGATTCGGACAGCTGGAGCTGGTGCTCATTTGGCCTAGTCCGGTCCGATTACACGATAATTGGTCTTGCGCACACGAATTGCCTTGCTAGACGACTATGTACTTCCTCCCTTGCAACTTCAGTCTTCTGTAGTAAATCTGGGACGCTGACATACTCCCTTCTAATTCTATTGCCATCCACTAAATCAAAATTTTCATAGATGACATCGGTCGACAAAGATAAAGACAGCAATCGATTGAGTAACAAATAGTTCAAATACCAAGAAGACTAAAGGGGGAGGAGGAGACACCATGGAGATATACAAAAGAAATCTAAGAACCTATTAGTGATTATTGATTCAATGGATTTTGCTAACTGCCATTCGACAGAAATTTAGGGGAACAATCTTACTACTTTTGTGACTTCTGATTAACTTGAAAATTCATGCAATGGCTTCCTTCTCCTCAAGTTTCAGCGATCCCCAACAACTCCAGTAACCCTCCAACAAGGAGACGGCCACCATCCCACTGGGTTAGGTTTTTCATGGTCAGATTAGGAGGAGTAATGGGTTTTGAGGCTAGGGCGTGATAGCCTGGTAGTGCGCGATGGTGTCGGGAAGGCGTTGAGGCAATGGGGCACTGCTGAAGCTATGAGAATGGAGGAGCATGATGGAGGTGGCACGGAAATCAAGAATATGTTGATAAGGTGACGATTAATCTACTCGTGGGAGCCACCGAAAACATAGAAAGATGATGTGGGTTGGTGAGGAATATGATGAAGGAGAGGGAACAATGATGTAGAGAGGTGGAGGGAGGAAGCCGGTGGTGGTGTTGTGGCTGGCCAACGGGTTTGGCCTGCGTTGGAGGCGACATCGGAGAGGCGGATGGATAGCGCCTCTGAGCCGGGGAAAGAGGTGGGAGGTGGCGGTGGCAGTAGGCAAGTCGAGTTCGAGTTAATGGGGATTAGGGATGAGTGCACTTGAGATTATAAGAGTGTGGGTAATTTGTGAGGCATTGAATTTTAATCTAGTGGGTAGAAAATCGTATTATTAGTTTGGGGAATTTCTTAGACATGCTGTATATGGTAGTCCGGTTCAAACAAAAATATAATTTGTTACAAGCAATTGTGGTTGGAAGAGTACTAATAGTAGATATGCTTTGTTGTGGTCTTGTTGTAATGTCGTGGATAAAAGGGACATCATGATCGTCTTGCACGGTATAACATCGGTTCTACTACCGTACGTGCTCGATCGAGGTCCTAAACCTTCAGCAAAAATGAGCAGACGGCCGGCAAAACTGACAATAACAATAAGGAGAGTCGAAACGCACAATGAACTTAAGAAGTGGGGGGAAAATCAATTAGACGCGTCGTCATTTCGTTCGTCTGTACTAATCCAGTACGAGGCAAACTTACACAACTTTGCTATGAACCTAGCTACAGCTCACGGGTGCTACTCCCTCCGTTTATTTTTATTTATCCACCGAATTAAGCCGTGATTAACATCAAGAAAATGCCATCTGCGTCAGACGTACTGTCACTGTGCAAGTACGTAGACAACCGCTCGCTTTTAATTCGGTGCGCTCTGAAGCTTTCTCTAGCTTATCTACCTATATCTCCTCCTGTTTAATTTTGCCACGTACTTTTCCTGGTCGTGGGTCACCATATGACCCGATCCCAGCGGACAAACTCACATGATTACCCCCACTAACTATTTACTGCCCGTTTGTGTATGGTTCGCCTCGCCGTGCGGCACTGGTGCGACGACGGCTAGGCCAGGGGCATTAGTACGTTCCGATTGGAGCATTTGCTTCTGCCGATCTGCTGCGTCACCTGCAAAAACGGCCAAAGACGACATGCGGCTGCATCTGCATGCACGTACAGGAGGCAGCCGTTTCAGTTGCGCTACTGCGAGATGCGACCGATGAGTAGCATGTTGATGCATGCCGGTCTTATTGGACTCCCGAAGGAGTAAACTTGAAGAGATTTTGGATTACTTATTAGGTTTTGATTGGTCTGAGTTACGGGTTGATAAGTCCTTAAAAAATTGACGAACTAACAAAAATAATTCACAATTTAAAAGCTAGTATGAACAAACAAACTTATAAATAACTCTAAAATTAAGTTTTAAAATTTAAATTTTGGATTCGGCAAATAAGAGAAGCATACAATGAGAGGCTTAATTTTTCTCCACTTTTTCATACCATGCCAACTTTTGTGATTCATCTGTTGATGGAAAAAAAAAGAACAATCTGTTTCATTTCCAGTCAATGTCTTCCATCATTTTCCCTGCAAATTGCTCCTACTATATATACTACCTTAGTGTAGAAATTGGACGGGAAAACTGCATAAGGGCATTCACGATGGAAGCTACTTCTAAGAATGGCCTTAGGGAGAAAGAATGTGGAATGTAGATTGAAGTTATATCTTATAATACCCTTCTCACAATGTATGGTGGCTTTGACTAGGGCCTGAAATAATTCAGTTCATAAACTTAGCTAATATATGTTTTACACTAAATAAATATGCAGAACAACCTTTAGAATCATCAACAAAAGTTACATCATAACCATTGGCCTACTTGTCAACCACTAATTATATTCGTTTTGCCTATCAACACATCTTCCCACTCTAGGCACCACAACTCCTCCCACTCCAGCCACCACAACTTCACTATTGTGGATCGAAGGCAGCCCCACGACCTTCCCCCTCTCCAACTGACGTCACCAAGACCTATGCAAGGTGGATCGAAGGTGGTTTAGATCAACGGGCTACTCCACTGTCTAGCCCTGGCTGCCGCCATCCTTCTTCACCTCAAATCCAGCCATGTTGAGGGCAGCTCTACCCAACAAGTTCGGCGGCAAAAGACAGTGACTTGGTCGATGACATCTCCTGGTCGCGGTGATGGCAATGGTGACAGGGTCCTAATAGTATGCAGTGCTACTAGCCACGTTCCTCCTCTATCTATATCTGACCCTCTCCACTAGTTGCGGACTTGTCGGTCGTATCTCTAGCCATTGCCTCTTTGCTTTCCAACCGACATTGTCAGTACTCGCAACATTGAGGTCTGTGCAACCACGCGGAAGGAGGGGGCATATTGTGGGGCGATGGCCTTACCGACGTGGCTTGCATGCTTTAGCTACACTTGCAAGTGTCCCATCCTAATGAGACAATTGTGCTCTCTGCAAAGGCACAAGAAGCCTTGTGAAGGAACTATCTCATTAGATATATCACCACGGCTCTGACATGGTGAGCCCAAGCACTCACCCTGATGAGGCAACCGTGCCGCGACGACGCACGAGAAGCCTCACGAGGACACATCTATGGCTGATATGCCATCATAACTCTGATGTAGTGAGCCTGAGTCACTCGTTAGGTACTCACACTATGTATGACCTAAGTGTATGTGTAATGTTGACCTTTTATCTCTTTTAGGGTCAAATATCTAGTTCTCCCAACCATGCATACAGCTGACGGTTCTTTCACAGTTCAACTCAACCCTTTTCTAATATTCTAACTCAAACATGTATATAAATTTTAACCCAACCCTTTTATTTATTCCTAAATCTTTAGAATTTATAAAGTTATTTATAGACTAAAGGTTTAGATCCCATTCTCGGTCACTCTATATGAAGAGTGGGTGACAATTATTGAATTACTAGTACTTGAATGAAAGGATCCAAACGAACTTCTGGCGTGTGGATGGCTGCTCGGCCTCGGATTGTCTAGGCTCGCCGCATTTTACGCCTTGGAGAGAGTTGGTGATTGACTGTGTGCAGTGGAGTACTGGATGGCCAGAAAAGATTAATTAGGTCCTGGATTTGCTTTTTTATTTACAGACCTTTTACTGTTGCATCAAATCCCCGTGTATGTTTGGTCATGTGACTGTGGTGTGCTGTGAATATCAGTTGGATCACACACCAACACTTATATACTACTCCCTTCATCCATAATATAAGGGATTTTGAGTTTTTCTTACACTCTTTGACCACTTATCTTATTCAAAAAATTTATGCAAATATAAAAAATGAAAAGTTGTGCTTAAAGTACTTTAAATAATAAATTAAGTCAAAAAAATAATAATTCTAATTTTTTTAATAAGATGAGTGGTCAAACAGTACAAATAAAAACTCAAAATCCCTTATATTATGGGACAGAGGGATTACCAAACGGCTGGGCTTAAATCAGCTCATCTCAGCATGCTTAATTGACAGTTGACATCAGCCGTCTGCATCTATGCATGGTTTAGGCTGGACTATTGAGTTTCCTCCCTCCGGTGCCTAGAGCGTTTGATGTTGGCCAAGTGACACTGACGTCCATAGGTAGGCCGTAGGCAAGTACTACTCCTAGAATTTTGTCAGTCAAAATATAGCTAGTGGCAATCGGTCCCTTGACACAGAATTCCGCAGCTAATGGGTGTTCATTCCTTATAGTAATCCGTATACTCACCAGTGGCATGCACACCGAGAGTCCGAGATAGGCGGCAGGGAGCGGAAAGCCGGAAAGTGTACTACATGCACGATTAGTCCTAAAGACATTTCATCAGCAACTGGTGAGAGTATGTGGTGGCGTAGTGGCGGCAGGCTATTCAGCTTTGCCTTCACGGTTAGTCCTAAAAACGGGGCAAAATGAGGTCAAACCGTGCAAGTGAAGTGGGCACTCGGCACTTTGGGTTTAGCAAGACAGCCAGCAACCGCATGCAAGGCTGCAGTTTGCATGGAGTTTTTTTTTCTCCGAACACATCAAACAGATTGCACGTCAATATATTTAAAAGAAAAGAGTGTTTGATACACAACATAATCAGTCAGGCCGACTTATGTCAAGGAAAGAGAGAAAAAATAAAAACAAAAACCGAGAAAAATGAAGAGACTACTACAACAGCTAAACACAACTCCAAATAGCGGGAAGGAGGCAGAGTCACACTACCCTCCCAAGAAAACCCCAAAAGTAGCAATGCTAGGTCGCCAGCTAACGACCATAGATGGCCTTCTGAGAGGATGACTCTAGAACCCCTGAGACCGAAGAGACCGCAGAGTCAAAAACTCTGGAGTTTCGTTCCTTCCACAGCTGCCAAGAGACTAGTAGGACCAGAGAGTCGAAACCGGCACGAAGATGCTCAGGTAAGTATGCCCTAGAAAATGGCCACCAGTTCTAGAGCCAATTACCACAGGGTGGAGAGAGGGCAGCCCAACCAGAAGGCGACAGCACACGGAGCCAGACTTGCCAAGCGAACACGCAGTCGAGCAGAATGTGGTTCGTCATCTCAAGCTCCTGAGCACAAAAGGGACAGACCGGGTGACTATCGATGCCACGCTTCTGGAGAAGATCGGTCATCCAGTAGCGCTGCTAAAATGCAAATCAGAGGAAGAACTTGCATTTAGCATGACCCTTCATGTGTCAGAGAAGATCAGAACAGGCAAAGGAATGCTAGCCATAGAAAAACGCGCCTGGTATGCCGAACACGCCGAGTAGCGCTGGTCACTTGTCCAACGCCAAACAAGCACCGTGACAGTCTCCTCTCCAGCGTGTCACAACATGTCTGGCGATGTGAACTTCTACGTATCGCAACCCAAAAAACAATTTTAAGTATGAATATTTAATTTGTTTTTTATTACAATATTGTAGGTTTATGAAGTGATATATCACATATTAATATATACATCTTCTTAATTTTTTTTAAAAAAATCATAACAATTCGAGTGACACATAGATTAAAATAGTTTCCACTTTAGAAACTGTCTAGGAATGCAGCCAGTCGTCATTGGAATTCCATTTCAGTGATTCTTGCAGCGAGAAGAATAGAGCTGAAGAACGAATTAAAATTCAATATATTCATTAAAGACATTTCATTCTTCATTTAGAGTATCCGTTGTAGTCTAGCTGGTTAGGATACTCGGCTCTCACCCGAGAGACCGGGTTTGAGTCCCGGCAACGGAAAGTACTTTTTGCTGGCAGTAAATTATTTTAAACTGCAAATAATTGTCTCCATTAGCGTGTTTAAACTGCAATTAATTGTCTTCATTAGCGTGTTTTGCCTGCAATTAGCTTGATAACTGCGAAAATTCTAATTAGGCGTTTTTCGATAGGATTTTTAAGTCTTCAATTATCCTCACACCGTGTATACATTAGCGTGTTTTGTCTTGCAATTAGCTTGATGACTGCGAAAATCTTAATTAGATTTAATAGTAATCTAATTAATACATGGTCCCATCTGTCATACACACACTGCGTCTTAGAGTCCGAGCTATAGCTGGCTACAAATCTGTAGTCCGCTGCTCTTCTCTTTCCTTATTTATCTCCTTAAAATATGTTTGCAGCTGGCTTATAGCCTGCTATTGTACTGGCTCTTAGGCATGCTCCTCCCCTGCGTCGATTAGGCATGCTCCTCCCCTGCGCGACGCAGCCACGTGGTTCACACGGAGAGGGGGTGGCACAGTTTTTTTAATTCGTACGTATATAAACTTCATATATATGTATATTTTTCATAAGTCAATATTTTTATACGTAGAATTTTTTATGCATACATACATAAACTTTGTATTGATATAATACATATTTACATATGTATAAAGTTTATACGTGTATATACATATACATGCTATATGTATCGGGCGCCCGCATGACCTATTTACATGCACCATCGAACTGGATTGGTAACGAACCTCAGCAAGCTTCTCCACCATGGAGATATGAATTGAAAATTTGACGTCCCTCATGTCCCGCAGGATAGTACCACCTCCATCTTTAAATATTTTTTACGTGAAATTTGTTAAGTATTATTTATTTTATTGTGATTTAATTTGTTATTAAATGTATTTTAAGAATAACTTATATATTTGCATATCTGCAGTGAAATTAACTATGTAAGTACCTTTTTTTTCTTATTTTATCATTAAATTTACTTTAAACATTATTTTTTTTATCTTTACTAATTTATATTATTAAAGATCCTTTACATCTGGCTTTTTACAATAATATGTTCCTAGATGTTGCCTCAAACCTTTAGGAACACATGAATTGACCCTACTTGTAAAACTACTATAAATACTTACATTGGATGTATATACACAAACATATATCCCGATCACATAAAGCAAGTACACCTACAATATGTACACTAGATGGTACCCCGCGCATTGTTGCGGGATACATGAATAAAGTAAAAAATGGCACGTTTGGCAGGATCCTTAATAAAAAAGGATTCAGTAACCAACATAAGAATATTTAAATAATAATAAAGTAGCTATGGGTGATTGCTTCTTGGTGAACGAATTATGTTGGATACAGCTGAGTAGACCCACGCTGTTTATGAATTACAATCGATCATCACGTCAATGAACTTGGATGAAACAGTTCAAATAGAAGAAAAAGGTATAGTTTGCAAGGTAACACACTTGCAAATTGCAGAAATTCCCCAAGTTAAGTAAGACAACAACGGTGTTAAAATGTAATGAAAAATCAACCATGCTGATACTGATGTGCTCCACCATGCTGAAACTGATGCACTTGTCCCCCGAGCCAATATTGTTGTTCCTCCATTAAATTCTCCACCGTGACCATGATCTTGACATTGACTTCTTCTTCAGACATGTGGATATAAAATTCGTGGTCCCACTAGGCGTGCCAATCTGTGTTGACGAAAAAAATCGAACACACCGGCCTAGGAGATCTGCTTAGCTCCTGTGCAGGTCCAAAGATTGATGAGATGCGGGCGTGCCAGTCAGTTTGATCCTGCAACTGACAAGATATGCAAATAGCAGATCTAAACAGCCGATCGGCTGACAAGCCGATGGAGTAGTTCCAGCCGATAGCCGATAATAGCCGATACCGATACCAGCCGATAGCGATAGGGTTTAAGCAACCGGCTATAAGTCCTATGTGAATAATGATATAAAGGCAATCGGCTGATGATAATATAATATAGCAATATAATCCAGTAGAAATCAATCGGCTAACAATATGAAATAGTAGAACAAATATTGATCCGAAGGTTAAAGCACACATCAGTTGGAGGTCTGATGTCATAAGATCCACAAGATTAGATTAAACATTGAAACCTTTGTTGACATCGGCTAAATCCAACTTATATGTATGTGCAATCCCTACAAGCCGATGCAACGTCCAGATAACTTATCGGCTAGCACCCCGATAAAACATTAGCATGAACCTATCGACTTAACAAGACTTATATTATCAACAACAATCTAGTAGATCGAACCTAACCGATGCAGCACGAGATTGTATATGATAATCTAATACTCGATGAGCCGATAGATCTGTCTAATGTGATGGATATAACAAATCTATTTAGAACAGCATTATGATTGTAGAGATATATCGGCTAAGACAGGAGATCAGACCTAACCGAGACAGTCCCAACTAAACCGATGCGTCTCTAAACACAATGCAATTAGAGATAGAATTGAGATATCAGGTAGGCAAATATATCAACCAAACCAGAGCGATCCAAGAGATCAAATCGATGCAGCCTTGAACAACACCAACGTAGTCGACAGATTCACCAGGGCCCGACAGAACGTAGGACTTACCCCTTCGCTGGAGATCGAAAGCCGATGCAGCCCTGCGTCAGGTGCCCAAGTTCCGCCGGAAGATAAGTAAAAACCTCAGGGAAGAGGGTGGCGATGCGCCGAGAGTATTATTGATCGATAGATTGATAGATTACAATGACCCCGGGTGTACATATTTATACCCATAGGGAGATACAAGTCCTTGTCGGACAAGAAAGAAACTAAAAAGGAAAAGATAAAGTCCTTATCGGACACTAAACACACTTTCCTAAAGGTAAAAGGAAACTAATAAACTATGCCTAATTAATAGATAACTGTCATGTCGCATCCTTCTTGAACTCGAACTCTTCTAGATAAGCTTCCTTTGATTGATCCGACTCCACCAAGAACACGACATCGTGGCGACTTGACTCCCATCAGCTGATTCTAGAACTTTAAAGCCGATACTGACTCTAAACCGATGATAACTTTGGGATTACCAAATTTCACTGTTAACACATGCCCCCCAATTTTGGAGTATGAGGACTCATGCTTCAAAATTATCTTCTGTCTCGCCTTGATAACTCCAAAACCGATCTTCATTTGCTTCTTGCAATCGGCTTTCATGAGCTGATACTAATGTGCTCCACCATGCTAAAACTGATGCACTTGCCCCCCGAGCCAATATTGTTGTTCCTCTATTAAATTCTCCACCGTGACCATGATCTTGGCATTGACTCCCATCGGCTGATTCTCGAACTTTGAAGCCGATACTGACTCTAAACCGATGGTAACTTTGGGATTACCAAATTTCACTGTTAATAGTACCCATTTCAACTGTTGATGACAAATCCTATGGTTAAAAATTTAAAAGTTTTGAGCCTTAAAAACTGTCGACAGATTATTAGCTAGTTCCAATTCTAATTAGGCATGCTCCTCCCCCGCGCGTCGCAGCCACGTGTTGCACGGAGAGAGGGGTGGCGGTCTTTTTCGGTTTTTTTAATTCGTACGTATATAAACTTTGCATACGTGTATATTTTTATACGCCAATATTTTTTATACATATAATTATTTATATATACATACGTAAACTTTATATTGATATAATACATATGTATATAAACTTTGTATTATACCAATACAAGTATACATATACATATACAAAGTTTTTATACGAATATATATTTTTATACATAAAAAATACATATACATAAAATTTATATTATACATATACGTTGTCTATACGTATATATACACTTTATATACATATTATAAGTATCGGGCGCCTGCCCGACCTATTTACATGCACCATCGAACTGGACTGGTAACGAACATCAGCAAGCTTCTCCACCGTGGCGATATGAATAAAAAAAATTGACGTTCCTCACCTCCCGCAGAATAGTACCACCTCCATTTTTGAATATATCTTTTTGACATGAAATTTGTTAAGTATTATTTATTTTATTGTGATTTGATTTGTTAAGAATGGCTTATACATTTGCATATCTGCAGTAAAATTAGCTATGAAGTAAGTTTCATTTATTTTGCTTTAACTTATTTTATCATTCAGTTTACTTTAAACATTATTTTTTTATCTTTACTAATTTGCATTATTAAAGATCCTTTATATCTGGCGTGCATTTTTTATGTTTACAATAAATTTAAATAAAACGTATAGCTAAATATTATGTTTAAAAGTTAAGAACGTCGTATATTTAGAGTAATATATAGTGTAGAAATGCAAGAAAAAAACATATATAGGCACACATATAGCTTGTCTAATTGCAGTGAACACAAGGACAAAATCAACTTGCATATATACATTTTGGAAGCAGCAAATTAAATAATCGGTTAGTTACAAAATAGAAAAAATAAAAGGAAAAAAATAAAAATAAAAAGCAAGGCTCCTCAAAGAATCGTACAGTAAGGAAACCTTTTAGAATCAAGCTTGCTAGCCTATTAATTTACAGTCCCCCAAGCAATACGTCCCTAGATGTTGCCTCAAACCTTTAGGAACACATGAATCGACCCTACTTGTAAATACTTACATTGGATGTATATACACATACATATATCCCGATCACATAAAGCATTGATATAGTACGTACACCTACAATATGTATATATATATGGATTAGATTAGCACTAATTAATTAATTAATTAATTAATTAATTTCTTAGTTCATTAGTCGGCATGACCTCCTTGTCATGACCAGGTCACTCTTGAGTGTTCTTTTCTTTGCTCTCTGATGAAATTCCGATGCCAACCTGCAGCCAGGGCAACGACTCCCCTGCCACTTTCATGTCCTTGAGGTCGCCGATCTTGGCTCTCTTGGCGCTCGTGCTGTCCGCTTCATCGTCCTCCGTGGTCACGCCGCCGGCCGCGTCGTTGATGCGGCTGCTCGTCGCGGTGGTCTTGTTCACGTGGCTCCCGTTGCTGTGCCCTGTCCAGGACTGCAGGTACACCGACGCCGCCGCGTTGAGGCAGAGTGCGCCGTCGTTGAGAGCGGCGACCTGCTGCTGCTGCTGCTGCCTGGCCGCGACCGCTTCTGCCAGTGGGTTCGTCGGCACGTTAAGGTCTAGTATCCGCTGGTCGGTAGGGTCGAATATTGGGCGCCCGAGCGTGAGCTGGTGGCACATGGCGGCCATCATGGCGTGGTCTTGGGCGACGGGCTGGAGCTTCGTGAGCGGGTCCGTTGCGCCCGACGTCAGCCAGTGGCATCGCTTGTGGCCGCCGAGCGCTTGCCCCGACGTGAACACCCGGTGGCAGATGGAGCACTCGTGCACCTTCCCCTTCTTCTTGAACGGTGAGACGGCGGATGGCGCCAACGGTGTCGGCGCGAAGTCCTCGACCGACATCATCATGGCCATATCCGTCGACGAAGCTCCGGCGAGGACAATTTCACCTGCGCCAACGCCGCTTGCCGCTGCCTTGCCGTCAGCATCAGCACTGGCACCGATCGTGTTTGCATCCATGCTGATATCGCTGGTGATGACATGAGAGGTGGTGGCCCTGGTATTGTCATGAGGAGCGGCTGAGACGTGTTGCTGCTGAGTCTGAGTCTGACTAGTCTCGTTGCGGCTGCTCTCGAGCTTCGCGGCGAAGCATCCTTTCACCTTCTTGTGGCTGGCACGGTGCCCGCCAAGAGCCTGGTGCGATGTAAACACCTTCTTGCATGCCTTGCACTCGAACATGCCACGTGGCACGGTCGAGATGTGCTGTGGCACCACTTGCGGAGCGATCACTGTCATCTGAGCCATCATGGGGGCTGCCATCGAGATTGGCTGCGGCACCAAGAACCTGTTCCTCTCCTCGTCCTTGCTACCTGATGCGCAGGACTCTTGGTCCGCGTCGTCGACGACGATGGCTGGCTGTGCAACACGCAACGATGATGACGAAGAAGAAGAGAGCATCACGAGAAAGTTGGCGAGGTCTTCCTCTTCGGTAGACGGAGCCGGCAGCTGTAGCTCGGACACGGAGCCGGTCCCGACGGCCATCACTTTAGCACGGCGCGAGCGCTTCCCTTTCGACCACCCGCCCGCAGCCAGTGTGAGGTCGTCCCCCTCCTCCTCGTCCTCGCCGTCGTTTTCGTCGCCACCGTCGTGAAGCGGCGGCGAACGGAGCGAGACGTCGAGGCGACCGTCCTCCTCGTCAAGGCCGCACCTGCCATGATCCAGCAACGTCTTCCACGACGTGAACTCCTTCCCGCAGTTCTCGCATGTCCTGCAGTTCCTTGGCCGCCCGGGATTGGTCCGCAGCGCGTACATACGTTTCGTCGTCGTCGTCGTCGGGCTCCCGGCTGCCTCCGACGGCTCGCCACCACCATCGCACGGTGACAGCGAATGATCATCATCGCGGCCGTCGTCGTCGTCCATCGTGTCGTTGTCGTCGCCGATGCCGTGCGCCCTCATGTGGCCGCCGAGCGCGCGACCGCACATGAACCCCTTCTTGCACACCTTGCAGTGGTGCCTGTACGTCAGAGGAGGAGGAGGAGGCTGCGGCGGCGGTGGCGGGACCAGCCGCAGCGACTGCGGCGGCGGCGGCGGCCGATGGCTCCCCGCGACGACCATCGCCATGATCGCGCGCGGTCGATCGACGACGCTTTATTTGGGCAGTGGGCAGGCATGCGGGGCCGGTGCGGTCGAGATCGATCGCTGAAATCCAAATGGAGACGGCGAGGGACGTTATATATGGGAGCCCGACACGGCGCTACTAAAGATAGTGGCAGTGGAGCACTAGAATAGGCATGCGTCCGTGGAGCTAAACCAGCTACTTGAACGGGATGCCGTGGTTTCGATCAGTTGTTACCACTGCATGCGGGGCCACCACTCTAATCTGTTTGCTTTCTTGCGAACGCATCTTTTGAACCCGACAGTTGCGGCTGGCCCGTGACCCCGTGTCACTCCTCTCCACATGCAGATAACATGGTCAAACTTTTTGGATTTTTAACGGCAAAGGTATTTCCCTCCGTACCATTTTAAATGTAATTAAAAAACATGAGTCACTTATAAAGTACTATTCATGTGTTATTATACTAGTAGCTGTGGACAGAAGTACTATTTAAATGTAATCTTGAGTTTCCGTGTTCAACTTTAATTATCCATTTTATTTAATTTTTTTAGAAAAATTTAAAAACATAAGCCACTTATAAAGTACTATTCATGTGTTATTATACTGGCTGGGATGTTATATTCCATTATCTAAAAAAAATGTGTTATTATACTAGTAGCTGTGGACAAAAGTACTACTACTCCCCCCTAATATAAGTGATTTTAACATTTTTCTTGCACTGTTTGACCATTCGTCTTATTAAAAAAATTAGAATTATTATTTATTTTATATGTGACTTACTTTATTATCCAAATTACTTTAATTACAACTCTTCGTTTTTTTATATTTGCATAAATTTTTTAATAAAACAAGTGATCAAACTATTGATGTAAAATGTCAAAATCTATTATTTTAGAGGACGGAGGGAGTACCATACTAGTCCGATAAAGTACGGTAAAGTACTACTACCAGCTGTGGACAGAAGAAAATAAGATGACCAAAATGCGGTATGCAGAAACACACAGAGGGTAGTTCTGGGCCAAAATTGAGGGTAGTTTTGGCCCAGATAAACCTCCTCCAAGAAAACCAAGTCCAGCAGCCCATATTTCTCATATCGGCCCATGAAGCTAGATCCAGACGCTTAGTCGAGCCTTCGATCCTCTCGGGTGGGTCTACGGCGCGTTCGTTCTCTCTCCATCCATTCACGCGATTGACGCGAGCGAGGGACGACGACTCCGACGATCTTACTCCGGCGAGGCGAGACGACGGCGACTGCCGGCCGGCGAGTTCGCTCCATCTACCCCAGAGAACCCCCTCATTCTCCCTCCGGCGAGCTTTCTTCGACGGAGAAGACGAGACGCGGACGAGCGACCTCCCTCCGGCGACGACAACAGCCTACTCCGGCGAGCCCCCTCCTCCCTACGGTGAGTCCCTTTCTCCTCCCTCCGGTGAGCCGCTACCGCCTCGCCGCGCGCCCTTGTCCGCCGCCCACCGCCGGTCCGCCGCCTCCCAGACCATCCCTCTAAGCCCCGATCCCCCACTTCCCCCTCCCAAGCGCCACCCTACCCCCACCCCCACATCCCCTTCGCACTCACGCGCAGCGCCCGTTGACCGCGCCGCTGTCAATTCGCCGCCCTCGGCTGTCGCGGGGTCGCGCGGTCGCGGGATCGCGCCACCGCCCTTGGCCGTCGCGGGGTCGAGCCGCTGCCGTCGGCCGTCGAGCTACCCCGAGAGGCCGAGAAACCCTAAGGTAATTGTTGTTTGCTTCAGTGGTGCTGTGATTTAGGATTATTGGGAACATCTTTTCCATTTGAAGCCATGGATGGTTGATTGATTGATTGCCAGTGAATCCAGTTGTAGTAAATGTAGATCGAAATGGCATCACTAGGGAACAATAGAAATTATAACCATATGTTTCACCAATTGAACTTTGATTTTTGAACCTTGTGAAGCTTTGTACAATTGTTCTTTTGTATAATTATAGTGCATATGTTTTTAAGAAAGTATGAAATGACTAGTACTGAATTTAGATCCTCCACTATTTATTATCCAACTAGTAGTTTAGAACTACATGAAATTAAACATATTAGGCTTTGGGTTATAAAAAAAAAAATCACCCCTTCCCATTTCGAATACCCAACCTCAAAATCCTGGGTATGCCCCACCTCTAACCCACAAGCCACAGGCGTAGGGTGCCGGCCGGTGGCCACCACACGCACGCCCAGCCCCAGCCCTGTGATCGAATCAACTATGGTTGTGATTTGTGAATGTGAACAACTTGGTAGTTTAATGTTAAATGTTGTTGCCATTGTAGAATTGGTAGGACTTGATGAATCATTTGGCTTTATTTTTAGGGCACACTTGATGTTGATGATTTGTCATTGGATGTACAAATGATCTGTCTCTCAGTCTTTGCAAAGCAGACCACATGTTATTTCATGGTTCATATATGGTTCATGGTCCCAATGAAATGATTGGTGAGCTTGTCAAAGTAAATGTAAGACCATCGAGAGTATTGACTGATAGTTTGATGCTATGCTTCTTTTTTTTTTTTTTTGCTACTGTACCAGTCACTTATTTTGCTATCTTTTGTGAAAGGGTACAAGCACAACTAGAATAGCTTATCTGTTGATTTTTTTTTCCTATTTGCACTATAATCTAGCCCATTTCTTCGTATTTTTGGTAACAGATCTTGTCTTAGTCAGTGAATGTCTGTGATGGTCCATTCAGATATTAGGATGGATAAGGTGACTCAAGCTGTTGAGAACCTAAAGGAGGAATGGAATCAAGCTGTTGCACAGCTTGAAGGGTGCATTGCTGCAATTGAATCATGTGGGAAGATGGGAAAGGGGACAGAGGAAGCAAGTTCACTTCCTAGGTTAAACGGTTCTGCACAGGATGCACTGCAATTGCTCAATTCACTACAGTGCAGACTTGATCCTCTGGCAGAGCAGCTACCCACTTTTGAAGAAGTACAGTCTGGCCAAGCAACCCTGCAGTCATGGAAGGAACAGTATCAGAAGTAAGATATTCTCTAGGCCACTTCCCCTCTGGTAATCCCCCTAGGCATTTTGTTTTGTTTTTTTTTTATCAGCTGGTATCTGTTTGCAGGCTGCGCATGAGGCTGAGAAATGCTAACTTACAAGCAAATGCAAACATTAAAAAAGCTGCTCAAGAAGAGGTGTGTAATTTTTCTTAAGAGTGGTAAATTAGCTTGATTGTTAATTGCCTCGGCGATGCATCCTTCTTTGTAAGTTAATGTGCTCTCACTTCTAGTTGCTCTTTCTCTAGAGGGAGCTTCTTCTAGGGGGTGGAGAAGAATCTACCATCCGCAGGCGTAATCTACAGTAAGTTTGTTGTCCCAAGGTTTCCATTAATTCTATATTTGAGAATATTTGAGAAACTGGCTGCTCTGCGTGTTGCATGATATGTTCAGTTTACATGATTGTTCATTGTGAGTATAGCATGTGGAGAAGGCACAGTCACTTGTTATTTTAATTATATATTTCTTTTTATAATCTATACTAAAAAAACGTTTTGTTTACTGCTTCTATTATATGGGCAGGAGTCTTGTACTGTCAAAATCGAACAAACATTTGATTTTGAAGCTTGCAGAATAGTAAATACTAACTCACCTAATGATTTAGGACAAAGGCTGGGATGACATCGGCTGCAGAAAGTATAACCGAGAGCCTCCGCCGGTCTCGCCAGTTGATGGTCCAGGTTAGCGCACCTGTTTTCAATTGATATTTTATATGCTAATGACTTTTTGCTCTTAAATTTTAATCTAACTACTATACATGTTTACAGGAAGTGGAAAGAAGTGCAAATACCTTGGCAACATTTGGTATGTTTCTTGTGTTCCTAACTAAATCTGTGTACAAGAGCCAAGAGGCGAAGTTGTAAGCGAACTTTAAAATTATGCAGATGAATCAACAAGTGTTCTTCGTAAGGCTGAAGGTGAATATCAAGGACACCGCTCTTTGCTGATGCGTACTCGTGGTTTGCTATCTACAATGCAACGGCAAGATGTTCTTGATAGGTAAGTATCTTCCACCAATCTTTCGTATGGATTGGAGATGTATGATGTGGGCCATGCGGCCATGCGGTAAAAATTATGTTTTCCGATCAATAAAGATCATACAAACCACATCTTCACATAATGCATGTGTCAACTGCCATTCACCTTTTTTCCACCTCTGGATGAACTCCTCACCTTGTTGCAGATCATCTTTCATTAGATGGCAATTAACCGTTGTAATCCAGCCTACTACTGCAGAAAATACATATCTTATAAGACTTTATTAGGATCGCCCAGTTGGCCAGTTCTCTCTTATCAGACTGATACTGCAAAATGCATTGACCCAGAAAATGCATTTGGTGTGGCCAGGGTGCATTCTCTTAATTATCTTTGTTCGAAGGAGTACACAAGACAGTCCAATAAGATCCTGTGCATAGATATTGCATTACTCATTCTTAATACTTTCATTTGGAAACACTAGTAAAATAATTGTGCGATGCGATGATTTATTTAACATAAAACATGATTATGAGTTCTCTTGGTAAAAAAAAATCCTGCCTCATGTGTGAAAAAGCAATGCTCTTCATCTTAAAAGGCAAAAGTAAAAGAGTGAAGCTTCTTGTCTTGCTCAAATTTCAAATGGATGGTACACTGAAGAGAGCAATCAAATTGCTCGTGTGGGGTCAACCAATCCCATGGGCCCACATGTTGGTGGTGGTGAGGGCAGACTCACCACCACCACTATGGTCTTTTATAAGAAAATATACTAGCATATTACCCGTGCGTTGCAACAGGATTTTAATCAACGAAAATTATCATTAACCTCATTGTTACCATTATTTTCTGTATACATCTCTTAAAAAGTTAGGGAGTTGGTGGTGGTTGCAGATTCACCACTCACCACCACCACTATTCCTTTTTAAAGGAGTATAGATAGAAATGCTCTTCTCTTTTAAAAAAAGGTGGAACCAAATGCCCATTTGATTTACCAATTACGTTACTTGATGATTCCAATTTTCTTATCTGCCAAACAAGTTTCTGCCGGTGCAATACTTAGTATTAACACTATTTTCTGGGTTGTACCAATTGCTAATTGGCTTTCTTTACCAGGATCATCCTTACCATTGGTTTTCTCATTTTCTCCTTGGCGGTGCTATATGTTGTCTCGAGACGTATTGGCCTGTTGACACTGCAAAGGAAGCTGGCCGATGCCATCAGATCAGGCTCAATATCAGCTGAAGACGTTGTAGCAAAAGTCAAGAATGTGCCTGTCCCAGCACCTGCTGCTCCTGCTCCTGCTCCTCCTATTTATGATGAACTATGATTTACTTTTGTGTATTGTTTGTACATGTAGATTCAGAAGAAAATATTCACCATCATTGTCAGTTTTATATAGTAAACTTTAAAAATTCTGATTAAGGTCTCTATTAACTTTTTTTACCGAGGAAATGCAGGAGCTGTGTCATGTGTTTCAAGTAATATTTGCGAATGGAGGATATGATTGGGGACCGATGTTGTTCTCAGCCTTCTTCGGTTAAAAAATGTGTTGATTGCACAGTTCTCCAATCTCTTGAAGGAACTAATTTTGACTCAAACGGTATTTACTGGTATTGCGCATCCATCTGTTCGACATGTAATACCAGCGAATGTAAGGCTAGTTTCTATTACCAAAATGTATTTCCTTCTATAACCTTAGCGTGATCAGTAAACTGGAGTGAAGTTTTGACAAAAGCCAAAATAAACACGGTGTTTTTCAGAACTTGTTTGACTTTCTATTGTTGTAGGAGAGTATATATCCTGCTAGCTTGGTAGGTGCAGATCTCATACTGAAATTCAGGATTCAGGTCTTGCAAAAAATTGCTGGGAATAGGATGAAGCGGCAGAAGTCGTGCAATGGATGTTGCAACACTTAGACTGCTGTTGATCAACTGATTTGATTATTTCAAGCATGAAAGCTATAAAAAAAATTCTGAAAAAGAGCACCAGTTCAAGTTCTGAAATAGGAGTAAGAGCTAATTGAATTTGAGCTAAATGCTAAAAAGTTCCTAGAGCATTCCCGCCACCGTTCCACCAAGCAGGGCCTGACAAATTAAGCACCGATGCATCTCTGAGCCTCTGAAAACACAACAACTACTGCTGCAAAGAGCAAATTTTGCTCTTCCATGGCATTTGAGAATTGTTTCCGATGCATGTCTTCCATGACACTTGAGACCTGTTTCAGCTGCAAGCACCACAGAAAACTAATTTTGGTAAATCAACACATGAGCTCCACTGTCTCTGATGAGATCGTATCGTATTCAGGGATTAAGAGAGAGTATTATATGCATGCCAGACCATGACCATCCATCTCTGCAGTTCACCGACTCAAAAATACTCAGGGAGACCAGCTACTCCGAAATGGCCCTGTGGCCTGGGAGCAAATGAGCTACTGAGTTCAATTGGAACTGGGCAAATATGACGAATTTCTAGTTCTCTACAGTTCTACTTCAGCGAGACATTGAGTGAAGATGAAGATTAAGTGGTTGCACGTAAAACGAGAAAGCTATTAACACATGATTAATTTACTTCAATTATTATAAACTTGATAAATGGATATATTCGATATTTTAAATTAACTTATATTTAGATAATTTTTGCACAAAATATATCGCTTAGCAATTTAAAAGGCGTGTGCTACCGAAAACTGAGTTAAAATCAGAATCTTAATCAGAAAAGAATAGGGCCTGAGCGAACGGGGAAAGCTAGCTGGCGTGTGCGGCACGCACTTCCGCGTTAACGCTAATGACAGTAATTTGAAAAAATTGTGAAGATTTTTTTTCGGAGATTTTTTTTACTAATAGATTAAAAAAATAAGTTAGATTTGAAAACTTTCGACTTAAGATTTAAATTTTAAAGTCAAATTTTGAAAACTTTCAACTCAGATTCGAAAACTTTCAACTCGAGATTCGAAAACTTTCAAGTACAGATTTGAAAATTTTGAAAACTTTCAACTTGAAATTTGAAAAATTTCAACTCGAGATTCAAAAACTTTCAAGTCCAGATTTGAAAATTTGAAAACTTTCAACTTGAGGTTTGAAAATTTTTAACTCGAGATTTGAAAACTTTCAATTCAAGATTTGAAAACTTTCAATCCCAGGTTTGAAAATTTTCAACTCGAGATTTGAAAACTTTCAAGTCCAAAATTAAAAATTTTACATTCAGATTTAAAAATTACTAGTAAACTAATCACTTGTAAAAAATAGGAAACTAATGGCTATTAAACTAATTACGATTTTTTTCTCCTACCCATACGGCATCAAACTGCAAAGAAAGAAAAAAAAGAAAAAAAAAAGAAACGGCGGTAGGTTAGCGAAAAAAAGGAAAGAAACACGTGCGTGGGCCGGGAGTACGCGCCGGCAACGCGCGCGCGAATTAGCATTCTCGTGAGCGAACAGCCTGAGAATCCATCTTCAGACCAACAGATTGTTGTTTTGCTGATTGGTACTGAAATCAGATCCGGAGCAAAAGGGATTATTAATTCAGGGGTGCCCTCCCTCTTCAGTCTTCACACCTCAGGGCATGTTTGGCACAACTCCAGCTCCAGCTCCACCCCTCCTAGAGCTGGAGCTCAGCCAAACAGTTTCAGCTCCACCAAAACTGGGAGTGGAGTTGGGTGGAGCTCTCTCACAAAATGAACTAGAGTTGTGGAGCTGGGTTTAGGCAGCTCCACAACTCCACTCTAGACCCAACTCCTAGAGCTAAATTTAGAAGTTGGAGCTGTACCAAACAGGCTCTCAATCCATGAGGAGATAGATATGTGCTTGTTATGTTATAGGGCAGTTCGGGCTGTACTGGTCCGGCCCAATAGGATCGCGAATAAACCGGGCCCATATACGGCGCACGCATCGCGGAACCGGGTGCTCCGCAGGTTCGCTGCCTTTCGTCGTCACGCACATGACGACATCTGGGCCTCTTGCTTGACGTATCGGAACGCCAAAAATCCGAGAAAATTTTGAGCCAAAAAAACAACAGGCTGATCCGCTGATGCCCCTCACTGTGAATAATCCCGGTTCCAATCTGGGTCAGGACTTAGGACTCTCAGGAGAGCGAGGAACAACACACGCCACACCAGCGGTCGTTCAGTCCAGTTATACGCTCCTCCTTTTAAGCTTAGCCATCGGATTGTTGTAACGGATTGGATTATTTACTCCACTCTTCGATTAATACGATCTATCTATTATATTGTTAATACAGCTCGAAAAAAAGACACCACGTTCACCGTGGAGGCTAGAAATTTCTACATTAATCGAAGAAAATATGAATTATTTATACCGTTGGATTGTAAGAGGCATAGATTTCAATGTCTGAGATTTAAGACAAACTTGGCATGTTAATTAAGAGATACGGAGTACCGTACGCGTGTAGAATTAGAATCAATCTATAGCTAGGACCTTTATATGCAAACGGACTCAAAAGAGTTTTGTCCGATTTCCTAAACCAATTAACCAGAGTTAGAGATGAATTAGGCTATAATATACATATATAAATAAAGCAGCGGGCAACGAACCACTATAGAACCGTAATTTGGATGCGTTTTTGTTAATATGAAGATAGATGCTAACGGCGAGCGACGGAAATCCGAAGCAGCGGGTCAAGCCGTGCGGCTGCACAGTGAGCCGTATTTGGGTGATGCACACGTCAGCAACCAGAAAAGCATGATGGCATGTGCACGGATTTTAATTTGATTTTGAAATAACACAATAAAAAATGAAAGAAGAGTTCATGTAGAACACAATTAAAGATTAATTGAAATCCGTAATAAAAAAATAAAATAGATTTAGAAACTAGAAAAATCAAATATAAGAGTTCAAGTAAAAATACATTTTACAAACAACTGAAATTAGGAATAAAAAATAAGAAATATTAGAAGAATAATTCATATAGACACAGTATGAGATTAATAAAAAAAATATGAGATTAATAAGGAATATTAAAAGAAGAGTGCATATAAGAACTCAATATGAGATTAATAAAAATTTGGAATAAAAATAAATAAATCCGAAATTAGCAAAAGAAAATAAAAGAAGAGTTCAAGTAGGAATATAATTTAAAATTAGCTGAAATTCGGAATTAAAAATAAGCAATATTGAAAGAAGAATACATATAAGAACCCAATACGAGATTAATTAAAATTTAGGATAAAAAATAAAATAATATCCAAAATTAGAAAATTTAAAAGAGAGTTCAAGTAGGAATACAATTTTAAAACAACTAAAATTGAAAATAAAAAATAAAAACATTAAAAGAACACAATACGGTAATAACTAATTTTTTAAAAAAAAATTCTGAAATTAGAAAAAGAAAAATAAGATTTCAATTAGGAATACAATTTATAAATAACTAAAATTTTTGATAAAAATAAAGATTATTGAAATAAAAGACCATCTAAAACACATGACGAGATAAATTAAGTAACATGCATATAAAAGAGTAGAGTGGTGGCGGTTGATACGACATATAAAAATTGTTAATAAACACCTAATAGAATCCTAATGATAATTAAAAGGAGGGACGTTAGGCAGGCCGTGAAGCAAACGAGTAAGGCGGTTACCGGGACTTCTAGAAAGTAAAAAAAAAAAAACAAACCCCATTGATAATCATATTCGATTTTTAAATCTCAAAAACAATAAAAAGGAGAAGCAGCGGGCGGGGTGCATAAGAGTATAGTTGCAGAGCCGCCGACGGCTGACAGGACTTCTAGAAAATAAAAAATGAATTCCAACGATATTGATGTTCGATTTTTAGAATCACAATGACAATAAACAGTAGACGGCAGACGGGCTATAGAGGGGCATAGTGGCATCGTTTGATGGGACTTCTAAAAATTATAAAAAATGAAACTACAAGTCCAATTTTTAAAGGTTCGAAACTTCTAAAAAGTAAAAAAAAAACCCACTAATAATCATGTTCGATTTTAAAATCTCAATGAAAATAAAGAAGGAAGGCAGCGGGCGAGCTATAGAGGAGTACAATGGCAAAGCCATAGACGGTTTGGCGGGACTTCTAGAAAGTAAAATTGAACCCAAACAATAATTATGTTCGATTTTGAAAATCTCAATGACAATAAAGAGAAGAGACATTAGACGGGCCGTAGAGGAGTATAATGGCAACGTTTAACGGGACATCTAGAAATTATAAAAATGAAACCCAACATGACAATAAACTCTAGAAACTATAAAATCCAATTTTTAAAGGTTCCAAGAAGAATAAAAAGAAATAGTGGTATATCGAGCAAGCAAATAAATAAGGAGATGACATAAGGGGTAGCAACTGGTGTGACTTTTAAAAACTATATAATTAGAAACACGAGGATGATAAGGGTTGGTCTTTCAAAGTCTTAAGACAATAAGATAGCTATCTAATAAATTTTAATTAAAATCATATAAAAAATATATGATTTTGTTTAGGTGCTAGCCGCACAATTGCGCGGGCCATCCAGCTAGTTATATTATTAAAACAGCTTGGAAAGGAGGCACCACGTTCGCTGTGGAGGCTAGAAATTCCCATATTAATCGGAGAAAAAGAAAAAAAGGAAAAGGAGAGTCCAAGTAGAAGTACAATTTAAAAATAGCTGAAATTCGGAATTTAAAATAAGGAATATTTAGAGAAGTTTTCATATAAGAACCCAATACGATCAAAATTCAAAAGAAAAATAAAATAAAATCCAAAATTAGAAAAGGAAAGGAGAGTGCAATTACAAATACAATTTAAAAATAGCTGAAATTCGGAATTAAAAATAAGGAATATTAAAATATGAGTCCATATAAGAACCCAATACAAAATTAATTAAAATTTGAAATAAAAATAAATCCAAAATTATAAAAAGAAAATAAAATAAGAGTTCAAGTAGAAATACAATTTAAAATTAGCTAAAATTCGGAATTAAAAATAAACAATATTGAAAGAAGAATCCATATAAGAACCCAATACGAGATTAATTAAAATTTAGAATAAAAATAAAATAATATCAAAAATTAGAAAAAAATAAAAGAGAGTTCAGGTAGAAATACAATTTTGAAACAACTGAAATTGAAAATAAAAAATAAAAACATTAAAAGAACACAATACGGTATTAACTATTTTTTTAAAAAAAATAAATTCTGAAATTAGAAAAAGAAAAATAAGATTTCAATTAGGAATACAATTTATAAATAACTAAAATTTGTGATAAAAATAAAGACTATTGAAAGAAAAAACCATCTAAAACACATGACGAGATAAATTAAGTAACATGCCTATAAAGGAGTAGAGTGGTGGCGGTTGATACGGCATATAAAAATTGTTAATAAAACATGAAATAGAATCCTAATGACGATTAAAAGGAGGGACGTCAGGCAAGCCGTGAAGCAAACAAGTAAGGCGGTTGCCGGGACTTTTAAAAGTAAAAAAATTAAACCCCATTGATAATCATTTCAATTTTTAAAATCTCAATGACAATAAAAAGGAGAAGCAGCGTGCGGGGTGTATAAGAGTATAGTTGCAGAGCCATCGACGGTTGACGAGACTTCTAGAAAATAAAAAATGAATTCCAATGATAGTTATGTTTAATTTTTAGAATCACAATGACAATAAAAAGTAGGTGGCGGATGGGATGTTGAGGTGCGTAGTGGCATCGTTTGATAGGACTTATAAAAATTATAAAAAATAATGAAACTACAAGTCCAATTTTTAAAGGTTTGTAACTTCTAAAAGGTAAAAAAAAATGATAATCATGTTCGATTTAAAAATCTCAATGAAAATAAAGAAGGGAAGCAGCGGGCGAGCCGTAGAGGAGTACAATTGCAAAGCCGTTGACGATTTGGCGGGACTTGTAGAAAGTAAAAATGAACCCAAACGATAATTATGTTCAATTTTTAAAATCTCAATAACAATAAAGAGAAGAGACAGTGGACGGGCCGTAGAGGAGTATAATGGCAACATTTGACGGGACATCTAGAAATTATAAAAACGAAACCCAACGTGACAGTAAACTCTAAAAACTATAAAAAGAAGAATGGATAGAAATAGTGGTAGATCGAGCAAGAAAATAAAGAAGGAGATGACATAGCAGGTAGCAACTGGTGTGACTTTTAAAAACTATATAATTAGAAACACGAGGATGATAGGGTTTGGTCTTTCAAAGTCTTAAGACAATGAGATAGCTATTTAATAAATCTTAAGTGAAATCACACTGAAAAAAATATATGATTTTATTTGGGTGCTAGCCGCGTAATTGCGCGGGCCACCCAGCTAGTTATTATGAAAGAGAAAAAAATCTTCTACTACATAGTTTATGCCACGTATTCCAAACTGTTTGTTATTTGTAAAGTTTATTTTCCAATCACTCTATTTAGTGCGGCTTTAGATCTCATATCCATAGTACATTTGAAGTTTATATGCTAAATTATAGTGCTTAAAATTTAAAATTTATTTGAAATGAGCACAAAATAATTTATATAAATGTTATCAACATAACTATATTAAATCCATAGATTTGTTAATCTAGAAATATCCAGCTCCAAAAATCTTGGATCCACAGCTATGCCAAAAAGGACCTAACATTGTAATCAAGTAGCTCTACTAGTAGATTCTTGTAGTGTAACTAGCCCACTTGGGCTAAAATTCTAGACTTGGCACGATTACTCGTATTTATGGTAAATTATTTTTTTAGTGGTAGGCGTCGTAACTGTTGATAATGAGGTGCTTATGTTGACTTTATCAATCTCAAGATATATCGGTTCAGTCTTTCGAAGATACTCGGAATAATGTGCGCGCACCTGCGCATGTTGTGAAAGCTTTGTGTTTGTACAATGTTTCTTAAAAAAAACATTGTAATCGAGTTAATAATTTCAAATGTCACCAAGTATGTTTGTTTTATTGTTCAAACTAACCCTAGCAAAAATTGGTGATGTCAAATTTTTTATATGTGATGAGATGGATTTGGTTTATACCATCATCAATTTTTTTTTTGAGGTTTTAAGAGTGAAAACTTCCGAAACTACATAAATTTTAGTAGGATAGCAATGTTGGTTATTGTCATACCAAAGGTTAAAAGTGTTAGTACAAACTAAACAAGCTGTGTATATATGCAGGGCACTGTAGATCTGTGAAGCTTATTGCAACCAAGATTTTAAAGGCAAGCAATCCTACATGGCATATTGGATTCTACTGGTAATTAATTACTGAAGCCACACAGTCAGTCGGACTGGAGTGCTCGATGTGGTCTCCGCCAGTAGAACCACCCGAACCCTCCACGCACACAGAGCACACAGACCTTCGTCTTCCATGGCGCGTGCAGTGAGCTAGGTGGCCAAACGAAGGCGTCACATCGTCGCCTGCAACCAAAATCTCTCCACTTGTCCGCTTGTTTAATTTACTCGCTTCACATGGGGGCACCGCAAAACGGTAGGCCCAGGCCGGCCGGCCAAGGTCCAAAATAAACCCAAAAGGAGCGACGCCGATCCATTAAAAAAGTTCGGTAGCCATAGGCTTTCAACTGTTGTTACAGTTATGCATTCGACGGTCCCCCGTGTGCACTCCAAGCCACTCATTCCACTCCACACCACTCCTACGCACAGTTGCAACCGTCGGCGTTGGGCCAAGTACACCAGCAGCACACGCAGCAGCAGCAGCATGAGTAAATTAAGGCTATGTTTCGTTTTGGGGAGATAGAGGAGATTGATTCTCGTTTGCCGCTTGCACGATTTTCAAACTACTAAACGGTGCGTTTTTTAAAAAAAAATTCTATATGAAAGTTGCTTTAAAAAAATCATATTAATCCATTTTTGAAATTTAAAATAGTTAATACTCAATTAATCATGAGCTAATGGCTCACATCGTTTTGCGTAACTCCCCAATCTCCTCAATCCCCTTCTCTTCAAACACACCCTAAGAGATCCTGCCCATTCACGACACGTATATGTACGTATGTGCATGTATAATGTATGTATATGTATGTAAAGACGCGCCGACACTCACACTGGATATTACAAAGAAGTTACCCACGCATGTGGAAACTGGAAAGCCTTGTTAAAAAAAAAAAAAAAAACTGTTGCTGTAACCAGTACCAGTGTACCTGCTGCGATTCTACTGCCATGTTATTTGTCAGTGGCAGGTTAGGGGACGAATCACCCCCGACATTCGGCCGCCTGTTAACATAACACCACGTACTACGTCGGGACCAGGGCGACGGACGCCGGTAATTAAACACCAACAAGAGTGAGACACGTACGCACGCTGCACGCACAGGACAATAATATATACTGTTTTCATTTGCCGTGTGAAATGAGAAGCCAGGGGTAGATGTATGGAAGGACAGGACAGATTAGAAATTTCGATGCTGCCAATTAACATGTTCGCGGGGTTTTGAGTTTTGACCACCCCTCGATCGAATAGGGGCGAATACCCAACAAAATCAGCCGAACCGTGGCCGCGGGCGGGGTCGCGCGCGCGTCGCATGCATGCACAGCACCACCGCCATGTGCGCCCGTTGCTTTCAGTCTTTCACCCTCGCGTCACCGGAGAATCTCTCCACATGCGCCCGCGACTGACACGGTGGGGGACGCGCGCGCGCGCGCGCGCGCTGCTCACCTCACGTCACGCTACGCCGCCTGCACGATCGCTCGCTCGGTTGTTTGGTTGGTTGGTTGGTGATGGTGGTGGTGGCCGGAGGCGGCTACACGGACCGTGAAACGCACAGACCAACCGATCGATCCATCGACGCCGAGATTATTAGCAGGGGGGAGGGGAAGGGAGACAGAACGGGGGAGCGGAACATGCGAGCGGTCAGAGCATGGGGGGGCTCTCGATCGGTTTTCCGCTCGTACACTGTGCCGTTTCGAGAGCGATTATTATTTTCATCCAGATCGTTGTCGTGTGCGCTTGGCGGGCACATGGAGCGCAGCCATGGAGGATCGCGATGGATCCTGACAGTGACTAGGTAGCGTCTTTTGACATCGACCACTCGCGCGAGCCGCACCTGCATGCAGGTTGCAGGTCAGGTCTGCAGCATGTTCTTCTTCTTGGGAAAGAGAGCTATGTGCCATAGATGGTGGTCTCTTTCGTATCACCGCCGCTAGATCGTTGTACTGTGAGCAATTGAAGGTCTTGAAATAGCCTACTCCTAGTTATGAATGATTTACGCACGGTCACTTTCTGCCATGTGATGCATTAAAACGAGAAAAAGGAGACAAGCGCAGATTTTTTGCTTGCTGGCTGAGACTATGCCATATCAAAATGTTGGCACGTACTCCGCACTACTAGTTTGTTAGGCCGTGATTGGTTGTTAGCATCGGATGTGGTTTGCATTTTGCGAGCAGAAATATACCAACAACACACGGGAAAGTGTATTTATTCTTCGAGAGGATAGGTGATATCCTCTAGTTCCGTAAATGCTATTTAAATAGTCATTACAGATTTAAAATAAATTGACAAGATAGATTAGTATTAAATATATTACAATTCAACTTCTATAAGCTGTAAGAAAAATAACAAATATAGCTGTGATTGTATGATAACTATTTTTGGTTAAACTTTTTTTTTCTTTAACTTGTAAAAGTTAAATTTGGTATTGCATGTTTGTGCACTGATATATTTCATATTAACATATGTTATCAATGTTTTTCAATTTTTTGATAAATATTTAGGTGACATACAAGTAACGGGTGGAGATCCCCTCAAGGTATGAAAATCCATATCCACGACACACGTATGTTATCGAAATTTATCTATTTTTTACATACTTATTTTTACGGTGTTCTCTACTAATATTGTCACGATTAAAAGCAAACTCAATTATTGATTTATTAGTTCTATTATCAGTGCTTGTGGAAAAAGATATTCTACAACCAAAAAGTCAAGATGCTAGTACCAAATATACGTTTCATTGTATCAGAAAAAAAAAAGAGAATGGTTTAAAGTAATTTCTACTACGTAGAGATCATGGTAAAACTGGATGTGCAGTTGAGCACTAACATGTGGGTATCCCTTTCCGGTAAATCTGGGGCAGGCAATTGGTTGCTAGTTGAATTTTGAGATTTATTTTTAATCCATGCAACCAGCGGCACGTTTCAAATAAGAAATTGAATGCTAGTGGAATTAAGTAGATCAAATGACATAAACTAAGTGGTAAAATAAAATCTGTATCCATATGACGGCGGGTACTGTACAATATTAATCTGCACACTCGTGCAGAAATAGGCAGAGTTTTTTTTAGAAAAAAAAACTTTCTGAATCGAAATCCATGGTCGTCGCTCCTGGTATATATAATCTTCATTTGTCAGACCCACATGACAAACTAGACGACTTTTCTCAGTTTCCAGTTCATAATGCCGAGGACAAGCGAAGCTCCGGTATGTAGAGGAGCACAAGTGTACTCCATGCATTAATAATTCCATTGAAAACCAGTTCGTGTCTTAAACTACTAATAATTGAGTACAATCAGTGTGTGTAACATTCAAGACTCTGCACTTTTGTCTACTTTCGATGAGAACTGCATGTGTCTTCGTCGGCAGGAACCCAGCATAACAGGAGAGCAAAATTTATAGCACAACTTATACTACAGTAGTACTTTGCAATGTGCGGGCGGATAATGCAGCATTGGAGTTTATGCTGTTTGGGAGTATTAGGTTTCAGCGAAAAGAAAAAAAGGAGGACACAGAAACAGAGCGCTGATGATTTACACCAAAATGCACGTCCAGTATTTTCTTTGTACATCATCTATCTTGTGCTACTCCAGTTCAAATTACTGGTTGATTGTTCAGGGATTCGAACTGCAACTAGGACATACTCCCTCCGTTAAAAAAAAAAAACCCAATGTGTCCAGGTTCAAACCAAGGATTGGGTTTTTTTTAGGACAGAGGGAGTAGTACTTCAAAGATCACTGACCCTGCTCGGTAAGACTGTGTTTAGATCCAAACTTTAGATACAAACTTCCAACTTTTTTCATCACATCAACCAGTCATACACACACAACTTTTCAGTAATATCGTACCAATTTCAATCAAAACTTCCAACCTTGAAAGGAACCAAACACATCCTAAAAGTGAGAATTGAACTTGAGACAGAATGACAATGCATGAGTTCCTGTGAAGTACAGAAATCTTCTGACAGTACTAATCCATTTATCTGAAAGATTTGCGTGGTACAAAAAAACACACACACACAAACTTGATACATCGGCATGCAACATTAGTTGCAGCTCAAGCTTCTCCCTCAACATGACAATAACAGAGGAAGATATAACTAAGAAAAATAAAATTTTACAGACAAATCGACGACGACACAGTCACATCACTAGGGGAATGCAGAGACCGTGGAGGGAAGAACACGATTCTTAAACCTCCTTTCCTCCTCTTCTGACACCGCCTCTCGCAACACCCGGACGCACATTTCCCGCCATATAATTAACCCGAGGCTAATTATAAATCTATAATTACCAATTTACCGCAACTCTGCACTGCAGCTTCTTGCAGGAGATGTGGAGAGAGCTGTAATTAATTTAGGAGTAGTTCACCAGGGAGCGGTACGTCACGCCGGGCTTCCAGCTCGCCGGGATGACGTTGTTTGCGACGAGCACCTTGCCGGAGTCGGAGGTGAGGCGGAGCGAGAATGGCGCCTTCAGGGCCTTGCCGGTGTTGGAGTTGTACCGCCAGAGCGCGCCCCAGTTCTGCACCATCGGCGTCCAGCCGCAGCCGGCCTCCATCAGGTCGACGGCGTTGAGGTCGCCGTCGCCGTCCTCGAACTCGATGAGCACCTCGAAGTAGAACGGGTTCGCGCCCTGGTCAACCCTGAACGCGATGTTCACGCCGCTGTACTTGCATGGCACCCTACGAGAGATTAACGGAATTAAGCACCAAGGTTAGCTAATTATACTACAGCTTGCCGGCGCCATTGATTCGTGATTCTGTACTGATGCGAATGTGCATATACCTTCTGTACTGGACCTGGAGGATACCGGCGGCGCGGAGCTTGTCGGCCATGCCGGGCTTGGCCATGGCGCCCATGGAAGTGCCGCTCATGTCGAAGTGCGCGGCGCCGGCGAGGCAGATGCCCCCGGGGCACTCGTCGGTGATGACGACGGTGGCTGGCTGGCCGGAGCAAGCTGCGTTGGTCGTGCATTTAACCTGCGTACACGGCCACATGAACGCAGTGAGTTGGGATCAGCCGACCACTTTCCGCCATTAATGGAGCTACACGAAAGCTCTCGCAGCAGTAATAGCTAGCTCGCCCGTGTGACCACACACTGCTGTGTGTACATGTGTCAGTGTCGTGTGTGTGTGCTGACCTCATAGCACGCGCCGCACCCCTTGCCTCCCTTGTACAGCGACGGGCTCCCGGCGGCGATCATCGACGAGAACGGCCGCTGCCCGACGGCGGTCTGGTAGCCGCAAGCGCCGCCTGCAAGTTTTCCACCGATTCCATTTTAATTTCAGTTCCAGCTCGACCAATGCCGTGCAATGCAAGTACTGTAAGCTCGAAAGCGAAAGCAAGCGAGCACTAACCGTCGCTGCCGTCGCCGTTGGGGGCGCCGTAGTACGTGGCGCCGGCGGCGGCCCAGCCGGTGGTGACCGTCACCGACGGGCTACCGGTGTAGTTGTTGTGAGCCCGGACCACCGGCTTCTTCATGCTCGGCTTCGGCTTGGGTTTCGGCTTGCTGAGCTTGCGGGAGCAAGCAATGGGGCTCACAAGAAGTGAGAGCCCGACCAGTGCGACAAGTAGTAGTACCAAGGTGCAAGATTTCGCCATTGCTGCTGCTTCCTCTAGCTAGCTAGCTACTAGTAGTAGCTCGGAAGATGTTGAGAGATATAGCTAGCTAGATGTGCTCAGCTCGAGTGTGTTCTTGGGTGAGTTGCAGGGAGTGGCCGAGAAGGGGTATTTATAGGGAATTTTTGGAGGGATGCAGACGTACGTGGCAAGAAATTTAGGGATTCTGCCGGTCGAGAATTATTGGTGAGAACGTGACAAGTTGGTGTAGGGAAAAAGGCTAAACGAACTGTTGTTGATTTTCGATCAGTATCCAGTACCTACAAAATAAGGCGAGCTGAATTTCTTGTAAGGAAGTGGATTGGTGAAGTACAATTGGGATAACACAAGTTGAGAAATTCAATCTCAGAGTATGTACCTGCTATAAGCGCACATTGTTCGAAGATCAACTTATCAGTCACTAGTAGCATTGTTGTATTAGTTTTCAGTACACTACAGAACAACCAAGAGGGATGCTACTGTTAGTATTAGATTAGCTAGTGTCTACTTGTAATTGGAACACAGGGAAAACTTCACAACTAACAGTCAAGTCTGATCGGTTTCAAGAACAGTCAAATCTGAAACCATGCATCTCGCCTAGTTCAATTTTATATATACCATTCATAAGTAAAGAATTGATCTATGTACAGTAGTACGTTGCTCCCGAAGTTGCATGACATTGTTTTTTGGTTAAATTTCCTGCGTTTGCCAGGGACTTAAGCTATCCCAAATCTCAAGGTATGCAGGCAAATTTCCATTTCTAAAACTTTTTTTAGAAAAAAAAATGCATCTAAAACTTATTTTAAAAGTGGACATTTTGGCTAATTAAGTGCCCACGATGGAGTGGCGAGTAAGTATTAGTTCCAAGACTGCCATGTTGATTCAGATGACGAGATGTAAGAGAAATATGAGGAGTCATCTCTCATGAAAGAGATACAAGTCATTACACAAGCTGCATGAAAGATAACCATTTCTTACATCTATAATATAATAACTAATTAAAAGATACATAAAGTTTTCGGGATTTTTCTGTCCATCCAGTTTTTTTAGGCTTCTGATTTTTTTTTCTGATTCGATCCACCACATGCACACGCAGCACAATTACATTAAATATATTTATTAGCCGGTTGTGCAAGCTAGACCTGCTGGGTCGAAAAGAGACAGACCGAGCGAAGGGTGGTAGTGGACTAGGTTGGGGCTAGAAAGGAATGAATGAATAGTATTTGGCCCAAAACCAAGGAAGAATTTTTCATTAACTTTTTCAATTATGATGTATATAGCGATCCAAATGTTTCAATTTATCGGGGCTCCTAATAGCTATTATATCATTGGTCTTTACCCACTGGTATAATTCTAGTTGTCAAATGTGAATAAATGAATAAAATAAAATTGTTATAGGGTATTAGGGATAGTATCCTAAAGTTGTTGTTTTATGTACATATGTTAATTTCTAATTAAGGAATGCGTACATAATATTAACAAAATTATATGTAAGGAAAAGGCTATATGTACAATGTTTTTCTTACAAAAACCTTACAAACAATGATGTGATCTCTATATATCGACTAAAATCTAGATTTAATTTAACTCCCATATAATTACATCCAACAATTAAGAGTTTGTTTGTAAGAATTATGTAAGAATCTTTCAGGGGTGCATTTGGAGATTATATAATTACTTTGTTGACTTTATTTATTTTAAAACTTTTCTAAAAAAATAAAAAAAGTTAAGAGTGAGAGTGATGGCAATTTGTGCAAGACCTCTACACAAAGACTTAAGTAAACAAACTCAAATGATGGAAGTGCTAGAAGTCAGGAAGCTAACTGCTAATAGTTCAGGTGTATCATGAGTTGAATCTCCGAGTTTATTTATTTACGGCCCCGGAGATCACTAATGTCATCAATGTCAGATCAAGCTTTAGTTTTAAAAACAAAAAAGCGAATTAAACAAAACAACAATGAAGTAAATCACACGCGATTTGAGGACGAATTTGGGGAGGATTGATCGGTCGATCGGTCTCATGATTTTCTTTTGGGCGATAGGATAATCCCATATGCATGATCATATTGTTGCTACCGGTTAGTAGTATAACACAAAATGGAAGGAGTCAGAGGCAATCCTCTTTGATAATGGAGGTGATCACGTTCTCCAACGCCCAAATCATGATAAAGAAAACGAAATCTCACGAGGTAGTTGCCCTCGGCGGTTAGGATAGCACGCATAAAAAAAAAAACCAAGAATTGGCGAACATCTCTGGCCCAAACCTTTCTCAAACGCACACGATTTAACAATTGGTTTACTGTCTACTGAACATCATCTTCGAATCCATTCCTTTCCCAAATGTTCATCAATCTTTAGCTCTCTCTCTCTCTCTCTCTCTCTCTCTGCTGCTGCTGATCATGCAGGATGGCCGGCCTTACCACCACACCTTACCTGTCATGCACGAGCGATGTGACCCCCAAAATGCAACGGTCGATCATTCATCCATTCCTGTGCCAGCCTGCACAGGAGAATGTTTTTTCGGATTGCTGCGTTTTGAGCTTTGCACTGCCGCCATTTGCCGAATAATTTGATCCCTGTCGTCCTGTGCCATGTGACCGGTCGATGCGACGCACCCCTTTTCGTGGCAAAGAGCATAATCATATATATCGTGCTGCATAGTTAAACAGAGCTTTTGAGGTGTTTGGGGGAAGAAGCTGCATTATGTGCACGCATGAGCAGTACAGTTCAGACTTCAGAAGAACAAGAGATGTTCAGAAACTAATTGTATTCTGACCTTCTGAACTTCTACGTGTGCGCGTCAAATAAGAGCAATTAATTAGTGGATGAAATAGCTAATCCTGTAATAATGGAGAGAGCTCTAATCATCCACACCTTTCGATTTCTTAGTAGTTGAGGCGACCCCACAGCCACATGCACGCATACGTGCATACGCTCTGTATCTGCCTTTGGATCAGATTCTGTAGCCGAAATGTGGCTGTACTTGTGACTTTGTGAGTATCAAGCAACCGCCGATACGCTATGTGCTTTCGAGCTGTTCTCGGAAAAAGGTAAATTTGAATTAAAACGGTTGTTGCTAAACGGAAGACGACAGCAGTTGCGGTATTCTTACAGAAAAGGCGGCAGTTGCAGTAGCTCGTTTCAATTGCTTCTGTTCGTATTTAGTCGTTACAAACTTTGATTATTATTTTTTTACTTTTTCCACTATGATAGGTTATGATGGTGTTTGAATCTCCTAAAGAAGTGTTTCACGCAAAACGAGGTAGTAATAACGTGTGATTAATTGAGTTTTAATTATTACAAACTTGAAAATAGATTAATCTGATATTTTAGAACAACTTTCATATAGAAAAATTTCGCACGAAACACACCGTTTAGCAGTTTGAAAAGCGTGCCACGAAAATCCAAAACTTTATCCATTCTTTTCAGAGGAAACGAACGGGGCCTATATATACAACAAGAGAAGTAATAACATCTCTATTCCTACAACTAAGAAATATCAAAGATCTATCGAAATAGAAAAGAACTCTATATTCTAAAACACCATACCATAAGAGATATAAATAGACGAGCATAAACACGATATTAATCAACTCCCGCACTTGTAATATTAATGAAAAACGAGCATCGCCACCATCATCGTTCCTCTTAATATTTCATCACATATACCAATATCACACAACAAATTAGCGACTTGTACTAACTACCAAATACTACTGATCGGTCATCACCGCTAATTATCATGAATAACTTGATAGAAAATACTTCGTAAGTCTTCATTGAGTACCTTAAGAATACGGTAGACACTGATAGAGATTTAGGGCTTGTTTGGTTTGCAACCATACCAAACTATTGGCAATGCCAAATCATGTGGAAGTTTTTTGCCAATGCCAATATTTTGGCAACATTTGTGTGGTATTGACAAGTATTCGTAGCAAACTAAACATTAACAAAATTACTGTTCAAAATGCCAATATTTTGGTATGGCAAGTTTTGTCTTCAAACTAAATCAGCCCTTAGCAACATGAAAACCATGTCTTCTTTACTTCAACACTAGCGAGGACACTGAAATGGAGGATGTGAAAAGGCAACGACATCTTCGTTGGTGATCTCTAAGGGTGGAGCTATAAGCTAGGGAAATTAGGGCTTAGTCCTAGGCTGACTCCAAAAATCCCCTTCAAATCCTTTAAAATTATATGAATATTTTGTGAGAGAGAAAATGATGTCTAACTAAAATACATTGATTTGTTCTTAGGCTATCAATTTTTCTAGCATCATCCTAAATGGCTATCTCTATCTTTTGATATTTTGGAAACACATAGTGACCGAAACTAGGAATTATTGATTTTTTTTCAATGGTTTTAAACAAACTAAACTGTTCAATTTATCCAAGAAATTAAATTGGCTACTAGCTTTTATGCAATCACGCAGTTTTTTTATTGGCAAACAAGGTTGGAATCATCAATCATGCCTGTCTAGGGTCTAATCGAACCTCTTCTTTTTATCCTACTGGAGCAGGTGATCTTTCTGCTAAAATAAGGGAGGAACACGCGCAGGAGAAAGTGGCAAACACAGTAAAGAAAACCGAACCGGCCGTTAATTAGTTGGCCGTTGGCGTGGGGCCCACGTTACTAGTCTCTGACGAGTAGACGGGCAGGATCGTGTGCCTCGTGGAGCTAGCCGTGGGGTTGTCAGTTGGTGTCCGATCCGAGACACGTGTATGTAGGGGCGCCTGCTTGTTTAAGCAGTGGCACATGGGGCTCCTCTGCGTTCTCTCTTCTTTTCTTCAGTTCGATCGTGTCGGAGCACGCTGATTAGTAGTACTTCTCCGTCCGTAATCTCTGACTCGGAAGCACGTTAGTTGCAGTTGATTTAATCGGCCCCGGACTCGAACCCGGCCACCGACGTCCATCGGCATATATTATCTGATCGTTTCCCCCTAAAATCTGGAGTAGTGTGTTTTTGGCAGAAAGTGAAGCGCTATGGTGCTCGCATTCCTAGACGCTACTGAACTTACTACTGTACTGAAGTTCTTAATACGAATGCCGGACCAATTGCACGTGGGATCCAAACATCGCCGCAAGTCGGTCTATCTAAATCACACGCGTCCACAGTAGCCAAAGCTATAAATCACGGTGCACTGTCGCTGTTACGCACGCCTCAGTGAGCCTTTTTAATTTACTAGAAGCTCAAAAAAGGCCAGTGATCATGAGTCATCACTTGTTGACGGTTGACAAAGCCCATGTCCAAGCCGTGAATCGAGGAATAATCAGGGGTAGTAGCTCCCCGCCGATCTTGGCGCTGGCGCCGGCACGTGTACCCGGTGCCTCACCACCGTCCACCGACAGGGGTCAGGCTCTACCGGCTAAACTCGCCCGTTCGTCGCCGCGCGCGGCAGCCGAAACCCGGGCCGAAAGTTCTCATCGCCCCGCGCGTGGTCTCACGCCTTGCCGCCGTACTCCCCAGCAGGCGCGCGGCGCGCGCGTTGGTTTTTTTGGCTCCGCGGCGTGCGTCGCCCAGCCGAAACCTGGAGCGTTCCACGCCGGTGGACGACTTCCTGTTGGTGGGTGGGTGCTGCAGATGGCGCCCACGTCCCACGCGCGCACGACGCCTGTTTCCCCGAGAAAACAACGAGGGGAAATACGGGAATAACGAACGAGATTATTATTGGCGAATGGCGATAAGATAGCTGATATACGTAGTACATGCATATTTGTGATAAAGCTGCTGCCTCTGCCGACGCTTTCTTTGTTTTTTTGCTCTAAATTCTTTATTTTCCTGAGATGGATCATTGGGTGTGTTGACCTCGCAAGTTGATCATGATTCCCGTTTGGTGTTTTGATTGTTGTGGGGGGTTTAATAATAGAGAATGGTTTTGGCATCTAGGAATCTATTTTCCACGCACGAGATACATGGATTTTAGGTTAGTCCTTTTTTTTGCAAGGGGGATTTGGCTTATTCCAATATGGCACCTGCTCTGGATATAGAGGAAAATTCCAAACACCATCCTTTATTGGTGTGTACATATAATGCATTTTGATATCAGAAATTTGTCCCTTGTTCAAAGGCTCAAAGCCCATGTCCGCATGCTTATAGACAATACTCCCTCCTCCTCCCTTTGTCCCAATACTGTCTAGATTCGTATTTCTGAGATATGTCATGTCTATGCTAAGTTGCATTTATATTGAGAGAGAGGGAGCATACCTTTTCTTTAGGGATATCAAATGCTTATTGGTGATTCTCACTTATAATGAGTGAAAATTGAGAGGAGATTCCCTCATGAGCGAAGCTAGTTAAGTTTTAAGACGTCCATCGTCACTTAAAATATAATTTCCATAAAAAAAACTATCAACGACCAAAGTTTGTTTCGGCAAACAAGAGACTAGAGTAAAATAGCAAACACATATGATCAATCACATCATCAACTCCCCTCTCTAAACTCTATCTCCCCTTCCCAAAAATTACCAAACACACCTAGTATATGATCAGGGGTGGATTTAACCATTAGTCAGAGTGGGTCGACCGTCCCAGCTACTACCCGTATCACCCCACACCTCCAAGACCCACTACCCCTTATAGTAGTTATAGGCCATCAAAATTAGATATAATAAGGTGTGAACATCTAATAATTAGTTTGTCTCTTCACAACACATGCATGCCACAAATAATGATCGAGGTAATTATGCAATTGAACTATAACTACGACATCTGTTGTGTTCGATTGCTCTGATCGAGTGAACATCTCCATTCTTTGCCCCATCTATATTTTAAAGTTGTGTTCTCCACTGTATATGATGCAATATATTACCCTAAAAAAAGTCAAGGTGAAATCGCAACCAGTATTTAGGGAAACAAAAATATTTCTAGAGGTGAAAGTGAACCTGCTTTAGTAGTTGGAGGTCGTTGCAGTTGATTGCTTCGGTAAAACAGTTTAGGGAGGCAAGTGTACTATTGCCAAGCCACAAAAGCCTCACAAGGCCCAGGCGCGCGCCCAGCAGAGCATTTGTAAAGCACCAACCAAGGCCACCACTGTGCTGTCCATTTCCTAGAGGCCCACCTTCAAATGTGCTGTCCATTTTCCTCTAAAGAGAGACTTTCATCACACTCAATTAATCAAGGTGGGAACTGATACCTTTTTTTCTCTTGATGAAACACAATCAGTGAGAAGCAGAAGGTCCTCATGACCTCAACACCACATGCAGGCAGCAACTGCCGCCCTGTACAACACGGTACAGAGCTAACGCTGCAGCTACCTCTGTTGATTCCTGAAACTACCTGTTCACTGATACCATTAAAAGGAGTTCGTCATCTGCTCAACAAACTAAACTAGAAGTTGGGTTCGATACTTGATACTTCGATGCGACTATGAAAGAGGCCTACGGTTGGGCCAAAATACCACGCATCTGAACCCACCTGACTCGGTGAGCGGGCTGCTTTCCAGGCTGAAATTAGCCGGGCACAACGTGGACGTGGAAACGCGTAGCTTAGCCGTACAACTGCATAGACCTGCGGGCGTGGCCCAAGCTCGCGAAGAGTTTCTCAGTAGGCCGTTGGGCGTTGGCTCCGGCTCTGCCATCACGGTTGCAACGCTAGGCTCCAAAGGCTCACGGTTCACCAAACAAGGAAAATGTATATTTTGCGTCCCACAAGAGTAAGCCCAATCTAATTTTCGTCCCCGAACCAAAAAAAATAGATATAAAGCACCTCTTAACTCTTAAAACTGATTCAATTCTAGAGGCTTTTAACAGTGATTTTATCCTACATGACATCCTTGTCAAATAATAATAATAATAATGTCAATGTGGTATCTCTCATATCAATCTCTTTGCCTCCCCTTCTTCCACATCCCCTCAACCCCCATGAGGAAGCAACGACATCGTGAGCTCATGCCATCCCAGCTGGTGGCATCCTTGTGGCATGTCGCGTCACCAACACCTCTACGTGTCACTCCGTCACCGTTGGCCGTGTCCCCACCTCAAGATACATCATGCCATGTACCATCGGCACAAAAGGGAGGCTCTCGAATTCGCCACCCCACCTCGGCGAGCTCAGATCCGCATGTCCCATAACCCCGCTGCCTTTTTGTCAAGCTCAATCCTACAGCAGCGCTCCTCAAAATCTACTACGGCATGAAGGGAAGGAAAGAGTTGGGGAGGCTGGCTGATGGCGAGGGGGATGAGCTCAAGCGTCGAGATGACCAACGGCTAGGAGGGGGCGGAGCTCGCTCTCTAGAGGTCTCCAACAAAGACAATAATTCGACGTGTATCATACTCGCAGCCATTGGACACTCAATCCACCCGTGGCATCATTTCTCCTATCTCGAGCTCGATTGCCGTGGCGCTGCCACCATGGCCGTCATGATTTCCTTCATAGATCATTTTAAATTTCTCTAGTTCAATGTGTCATGTAGGAAAAAACCGTTACCTAAATCACTCGAAAAGATAAAATGGGTCAATTTTGATTGTTAAGGTAGCCTCTCTATCTGATTTTGCTGTCCATGGATGCGAATCAAACTAAAACTTTAGTTGAGAAAAATAAAAAGGACTTTTTCCACCGAACGAAGTGCGTAGGTGGAACCGCGGAAGCCAGCACAAGTCGCGTTATCCCCGGCGACGGCCCGGAGCCCCGGACCACGCTGGCTGATCGGTAAATGGACCGGAGCCAACGCCCAAGTGCCCAACTGTGGCAAATAGCTTAGCTGAAGGATCTGTTTATTCTTCTACCACAGTCGATCGAGCTGACAGAGAGCTCCATCACTCCACGCGCAACAATGGCGCACACAAACCACTTGTGCCCTGATATACATAGCTCCAAGCATAATTAAACTAAGCTAGCGCCACGTACGCCGCCGGCCGTTGTACCGTGCATGCGCGCGCGTGCGACCACCACCCTACATATCCCCTACATATCATCTCATCAATCCTCCCTCCTGAAGTTCACGATGGACCGGTACGTGCCGCCGGGCTGCCACCCGGCGGGGATGACGTTGCTGGCGACGAGCGTCCGGCCGGAGCCGGACGTGAGGCGGATGGACATCGGCGCCTGCAGCGGCGCCGGCCCGGAGTTGTACTTCCACACCGCGCCCCACGACTGCTGCATCGCCGCCCAAGATCCGCCGCCGCCGCTACCGCCGCTCTGCATGAGGTCCACCGCCGACAGGTCGCCGTCGCCGTCCTCGTCCTCGACCAGCACGGCGAGGTAGTACTGGTTGGAGCCGGCGTCCACCCGGAACGCGATGTCCACCCCCTGCCATTTGCACGGCACCCTGCACACACGGTAGCATGCATGTAGATCGATCACGGACGAAGCAAAATCCAAGGGGAGCGATCGAGAGGAAGAGATCACACAGTTGGTCGACCGGTTCACGACGGCTGCCATGCATGCACGGGCCCCGTGGTTTGCGTGCGTCGTGACAAGCAGCCCAAAGAAATTGTCCCGGATGCGTTTAAATGCATGTGACAATGCGAGATATACTACGCACACTTGATCGACTGTTGCTAGCTATAGCTGTAGGATATATATGGGATTGATTGATCTAGATAGAGATATACAGATGGATAGAGATAGATATCTTGATTACCTAGCGTATTGGACTGGGAGCTTGCCGGCGTTGCGGAGCTGATCGTCCTGGCCGGGTTTTGCCATGGCGCCGAACGCCGTCCCGCTCAGGTCGAAGTGGACGGGCTCTTCGAGGCACGCGCCGCCGGGGCACAGGTCGGTGAGGACGACGGTCACAGGCTTGCCGGAGCAAGAGGGGTTGCCGCTGCACTTCACCTGCAGAATTTAATTCCCAAATTGGCAGTAGGAGTAGCAAACAAACGAGTAAACGTTAGAGTTGACTGTCTTATTCTTGGAAAGCAACAAAAGAGTATTAAAAGATATATCAGCTGGCGAGACGAATTGAACGATCGAACCTGGTAACAAGAGCCGCAGCCCTTGCCGGATTCATAGATGGACGGGCTGCCGGCGGCGATCATGGAGTTGAAAGGCGGCTGCCCGACGTCTCCCTGGTACCCACACGCGCCACCTACATCAACATGCAGCACGCCTCGTCAGTACTAATTAAGCCTGCAGGCCGCTCGCATATATGGTCCATCCTCTGGTGATGATCGATCGAGTCCGTGAGGTAGATGTACCATCGGTTCCAGAGCCGTTGGCAGGGCCATACCACGTCGCGCCGCCGATGGACCAGCCGGAGAGCTTCCGGTGGTGGTCGACGGACGCGACGGATGAGCGGAGGACGCAGCAGGCGAGAGCCACGAACGCGACGATGGACGGGAGGAGCTTGGCTGCCAATGCCATGTCGCCGCCGATTGTGTGTATCGAACAGCAGCGCGGCCGCGGCCTTCACTGTGCGCGCCCCTGGATATGTGTGTACAACTTGCCGTCTGTCTATTTTATAGGCAGCTGCAACCTGTGGCTGGCAGGTCGACGGCACAGTGGTACAAAGGAAAGATTAAATTCCTTCTGCTTTTATTTGTCGGGCTCGGTACCCGCGAGAGGCAAAGACGAATGTGGAATTTAAGTTACTGTTCAAAATCTACAGCTGGGACTTGAATAGTACTAGTAGCATATATTTGGTGATTTCCGTGATACGAGGTGTGTTTTTGGACATAATTACGGATTTGGTGATCATTTGCATGACAGGTTGTTGATTTGTGGACTTGAATAGCAGATTTGTTGACTTGAATAGCCGGCATTCATTCAGATCACCAGTCGTCTCATGCAGCTCCGGCCACGGCGTGCGTGCGCCTCCGGCTACGTTGGGTTTCAGTCTCCACATGGGCCTTTTGTATTGAACCCAAGATCAGTCTATGAGGCCCTTTGATGAAATTCGGGCCTTCATTGCAGCAGCGTAAATGAGCAGCTTAAGTCTACTTGTCGTTTGTCATCTAAACGTTGAGTTTAATTGACATTCCTAAATTACAATACCAGAAATTTTAAGCTCCAACTTGTAAAACCGAATTAAATTAGATCCTCATATAGTATAGATGGTTGATTTTGCTAACGTGACAAGTTAACCCAATCTACTCGTATTGACTAGGCATTTGCGTGGCAAAAACAAAAGCGACTTCCACGTGGTGGCATCCTCACTCCCCCTTCCCTTTCTCTCTCCCTCCTCTACATGGCCTCCCACAACGGAGTTGGAGTCGGAGCTTGGTGAGGGCAGCCGGCATGCCAATGCCATGACGACGTTGAGAGGGGCCGATGGCATCGATGAGGGTCGTAGGGTGTCAGACGTCGACAAGGGCTGGTGGAGCGCCAGGAGGCAAAGAGGGGAGACCAACGGGGAAGCAAATGGGTCGCCACGCGGAGGGGAGGACTTCCTAGAGCTTTGAGGTGGAGCTTTGACGATGGCGGCGGGAGCTCGAGGCTAGCCAGTAAGTGGACTTATTCCCAAGTAGTATGCGCAGATAGATAAAGGGCTTATCTAACGGAATAATTTTTAACCGGCCCACTCATTCGACCTCATTTAGGTTTATCACTTTATTCTCATTTTTAGAGATTATTTCTCGTCTCCTTGAGCATTAAATTTAGCTATGGTACATTCGTGTATGTTTCACGTACCATAGATGTCTAGGATCATCTCCAAGAGCTTTACCATTTAGCTCTCTTTGCTAAATTTGTAACATATAAAAAAACATATTGCTTGATAAACCATTTAACTTGTCAAAATGCCAAATGTCTTCTCTTGTTGGCCGAACTTGGTAAATCATAGTGGTTGGCTCTTGGTGGGCTCCACACCTACCAAAGGATGAGAATGCCTACAAATGCCTAACAAAAGAGAGTGAAGGAGAGGACAAGAGACACTAACATATGAAACCTATGAATTTTGGAGAGTAGAATATGGAAAAACTGTTGAGTACGTATGAAATTTAGAAATCTATCGTTTTGGCTATCTTGATATATAGATATTTGAAGAGCAAGATTTGAGGAGACTTTTAGAAATGCTATGAGATCTTTATCGGTTACAAGGCAATGGTGATATGTATAAACAACAGTAGACCTTGTAACATTCTAGACGCACAAAAAATATATACAAATGACCATCGATATTGCAAACAGTAGTACCAAACTTTATCCTACAATGATGTACAAATAATTAAAAAAAGGAAAAGGCTATACCTACTAACTTTTTCTTACTAAATTCTTACTAACACTGATGTGTCATGCTATGAGTGCATCTAGATTTTTTGTAACTTCCATCTACTTAGATCAAATGGTTGAGATGATTGTTAGTAAAAGTTTAGTAAGAAAAATTAGTACGTGTAACATTGCTCTTAAAAAAAATGTTATGAAACAACGAAAACTACAAGATGCAATAGAAATCCATCGTAATACTACAAATATGAATATACCTTTATCTATTTATAGTATTAACGTGATCTAATTTCATCCTACATTACTGTATTTTGATGGAGGTTCACAATGGGATCCGCCAATTAGTTCAGGCAAAGGCAACAGCCTGGTTTTGGACGGATCCGCCCATACGGCGTTAATTGTCCTTCGATCCATTATTACAGAAACACTTAAGAGCCTAGGTAAATGATCCGAGCCTCTTTTCTACGTAAAGAGAACACAACCTAATGACGCGGTACACGGGACACCCAACAAACCTCACGTACCGTACGTGCCTCCATTAAAACGGAACTGTTCATCCCTCACGCAGAGACGAAACCGTGCCGAGTAAAACAACCCGGATGACGTCGCTCAAGAACAGAAGAAACAAACGAGCCATCGAAACTCTCCGCCAAGACACAAGCAAAAAAAAAGGAAAACTCTCGAGAAAATCCTCCACCGTGCACAGCGGGGCCGCGCAACGGCGCAAGGAGCCAAAACGAACGCTATACTACCTTGCACACGGAGACAAGGAAAGGATTTCAAAGCGTTTGCCCCCACCACCGCTCGGCCCCGCGGCTCCTCCGCTCCACCCTCTCTCTTATCCCGCTCCTCCAGCGGCGAGGGGCGAGGCAAATTTCCAAATCCCAAACCCCCCCAAAAATTTTGAAAAAAAAAAAGGAAAGTCCTCAGATCCCCTCACGGCCGCACTACCACGCCGGAATCTCTCTCGAATCGGACCGACGCCGCGCCCGGCCGCACTGCGGGGGCTTCTCCTCTCGCGGCGCGGCCGGGGCTACGCGGGGCCCTGCGCCGCCGTTCGCGGTGAATGCCTGAGCCCGACGTCGGCGTCCTCGGTGGCCGGGGCCTGCACCGCGACGGCCTCAAGGGGTGGCCTGACCTGCGGTCGCTGTCCGGCAAGAAGATGACCACGCCGCCGCCGCCGCCGGTGGAGAAGCAGCAGCAGCAGGCGCGGCCCGCGGCGGTGGCGCCGCCGGACCAAACCCTAGAGTTCTCGGACGGGCTCCTCCTCCGCGTCCTCGCCTGCCTCCCGGAGCCCCACCTCACGGGCGCCGCGTCGCTGGTCTGCAGGAGGTGGATGCGCCTCGCGGGGCGCCTGCGCCGCCGCCTCGTCGTCAGGGACTGGGCCTTTGTGACCCACCGTCTACACCACCGCTTCCCCGAACTGGCGGACCTCGACCTGTTCCCGGCGTCCATTGTCGCTCCGGCCGTGCCGTCCCCGACCTCCCCTCTCCTCACCTGCGCCGAGGTGTCGCTAACCCTAGACACCGGCGCGGACCCGCCGCTCGGCGCCTGCCGTTTCCTCGCAGATGACGTGCTCGACAGGGGCCTTGTTGCCGTTGCCGCCAGTTTCCCCAACCTCCGCCGCCTCTCAGCCACAGCCGCCTCGGAGTCCGGGGGTCTGATGGATATCGCTGGCGGCTGCGCAACTTTGCAAGAGCTCGAGCTCCACCGATGCACCGACCTCGCCCTCCGCCCGGTCTCCGCCTTTGCGCATCTTCAGATCCTCCGCCTTGTCGCAGCCTCCTCTGCGTTATATGGCACCAGTGAAGATGGTGGTGTCACCGACATCGGCCTCACCATCCTTGCTCATGGATGCAAGAGATTAGTGAAGCTGGAGCTTGTTGGTTGCGAGGGAAGCTATGACGGCATCGCGGCTGTGGGGCGGTGCTGTGCGATGCTTGAGGAGCTCACCATCGCCAACCACAAGATGGACAATGGGTGGCTTGCTGCGCTCGCTTTCTGCGGCAACCTCAAAACCCTAAGGTTGCAAGGATGTTGCAGGATTGATGACGATCCTGGGCCTGCGGAGCATCTTGGTGCCTGCCTCACGCTTGAGAGCCTGCAGCTTCAGCAGTGCCAGCTGCGTGACCGTCGTGCCCTCCATGCTCTCCTTTTGGTTTGTGAGGGTGCCCGTGAGTTATTGGTCCAGAATTGCTGGGGCCTTGAAGATGACATGTTTGCCATGGCAGGACTGTGCAGGTATAGTAATCACCAATCTCATTCGTCAATCTAGGTTGTTGATATATTACAATGATCGCACAATGTGGGCAGATTGTGTATTTGAACTTTGATTGTTTAGTTATTCCTGCTTTATATTTGATCTGTCAGACTGTGATAGTGACTTGCTACCAATTGAAGTAGTCGTAGGTAACTGATGATTGGTTGTTCTGACCCTGGTTTAGTGTCAGGAGATATAATGCTTGCAAATTGCAATGCATGGACCCCTCCATGTTTGGAGTCAGTATGCCACTATTGCTTCTGTGGTAATTAATTAAATAACAATTATCATGGGACTTGAGGGCGCAAAATTTATTATTCGGTAGTGTCGTAAAAACCTCACTTAGATAGCCTCCATCATTATTCCTTTTGTCTACTGATTATGTCTGTGTGAGCTTTGATAAGCTCCATAATCTAGTCAACCTCTGTTCAGTATACTGCATGTTTGGCTAACATTGTCATTTTTGGTTGTTTTAGCATATGATTGCTTGGAAAAGATGCAATTATTTATTACAGATGTGTTCAAGTGAAAGTATTCCATAATTGTGTATTTGCGTTATATTGTTTGTCATAATCACTTTTATTCTTCCTCTTGTGTTGAGCAAGTCACATGCTGTTTGTGTTATTCACTATATTGCCATTTTAGGATGTGCGTTATCTAGCCCCTCGTGCACTTTCTCCTTTTGTGTCCAGATAATTGTGACTGGTAAAAATGCAAACCATGACTTAGATGTCTGAGCGATGGATTTCATAAAGATGTAGGTCGCTTCAATTCTTCGAACACAAACCGTGCACCACTACCTGAGCAAATGGATTCAGTAAAGACTAGCTGAGTGCCCATACTTTGTTATGGAATTAAAAAAAAAGAATTGCAATGTATGTAGTAGAAATAAATTGTTGTTGACATATCCTTTTGCCCCATGCCATGCTCTCTACGTTTTTTTCTTCACAGACAATAGGCAGTGGTGGGGTGGTGTCAGATTCACCATAAACCACTACCACCTATTGCCATGCCGATTCTTCCATCACAAACCGTGGATTGATGTTATGGAATATTCGTTGGAGGATATTTGCATTTTTGCTCATGGATCTTCTGCCAAACTATGCAGTAAAGGATTACTTGTTCTAAAAGGGCCAACAAATCGACAGTGTCTCGGTAGAGTCTTTTGATGTAGTTCTTTGGGCTACTAAATGTAGTTATTTATGATGCGTAAATGTTATCCGCCTACACTTCCCTGTATTTGTTTTTCCCTGGACTAGAGTCTTATAACTGTTACTAGTACTGATCAATGCCAAGATTTGCATTGGAAGTGCCAGGGCTAACTAGGGTAGGTAGTTTCTTTATATACGTGGAATAATTTTCAGTTTCTTCTGACCCATTATTTGCTTATATGCCATCGATTGTGGCATATTATCATTTTTTGTGTGAATATGGCAGCAATCTACTGCAATGAATTAGTGGAATAAAATGAACGAATAACCTCTAAAGCTCTAAATCAGATGCATTCGTGTAACTGGAATTCTTAGAGTTGACATCAGATTACCTACAGGCTAAAACCATGTTTTACCTTCATCCACACTTCCACAGTAGCACGACGACCATCTCAAATTTTCATCTGGATATTTCAATAGTTTCCTCTCGAAACGCTTTAGCAAATACTTACTATATATTTTCACTGGCAATAGTATTGTAATAATGTTTTGTTCTTCTGGAAATGGTGAGCCATTTTACATACCTAGATATGGTCCACAACCTACATTTTTCGTGGAAAGTGTTTCTTGGCTTAATTCAGGATCTTGACTTATGTCTGCTGCGTTCTCTTTGTTTTTCAGGAGAGTTAAGTTCCTCTCCTTAGAAGGTTGCTCACAACTGACAACTCGAGGTCTAGAATCGGTGATAACCTCATGGAGTGATCTGCAGAGCCTAAAAGTTGTCTCTTGTGATAAAATCAAAGATGAGGAAATCAGCCCTGCCCTCTCAGAGCTTTTCTCCACTTTCAAAGAGCTTAAGTGGAGACCTGACAACAAGTCACGTCTCGCTGCAAGCCTCGCTGGCACTGGAATGGGAAAGAAGGGCAGGGTGCTTTGCAAAAGGGTATGAAGTCTGATCACCTTGGTGCTCCATTCCCCTGAGCTGCGCTTCATCTGTCTATGGATTGAACTTTTCTTGCAGCAGATCTTACCAGGCCATCAACGAGTCAAAGGGACGATGCTGAACTATTCAACAGGTGTTGCTGCTTAGTAGGATTGCAAGTCCAGAAGCTCTGCGTGCTCCTGGAATATTCTTGATCTTAGAAGTTGTTACAAATTCTTCCAACTTAGGGCAAAAGGCGCCTCGCCAATTCCCCTATACCCACAAGTTTACAGTATGAAAACTCAATTGAGGTGCAAATTTGTCTTTGCGCCGGAGTTGTAACTTGTAGCAAGCTAAAAGCCACACATGGCACGGAATATTGTTTCATAAGTTATGGCAGAACTTGTTAGTTCCTGACTAACAGTAGAGCCAACAGAAAATTTGTTCGCTGCACATACCATCGCAAATGATGTATTCATATTGTCAGATGATATCCTGCTTCTTGAATGTTCATGTGGTGCTTCTAATTTTAGTGCTGGTTCAGTTAAGAGAACGGGAGATGAAGGGAAAAGGGCAGCGAACTGATGCCGGTGCACAGCTATCTACGAACCGGGCCCGCATGTCAGTGAAGGTTAGTACAAGAACCTGGCCCACCAGTCAGAAGGCATCCCCTCTCTCTCAACTCTCAAGTCTAAATACACAACTTCCTCGCGCGCTCCGCGACTAACGTTTGCTTCCTCTCTAGAAATCAAGGGGAGGGCACCGCCACCGGAAGAGGGCAAGAAGAACGGCGAGAAGATGGCGGCCGCCGCCGCGGTCCCGATCCCGATCCCCTGCGTCGCGGAGCCCACCGCGGCGTCCCGCGTCTCGCCGGGCTCGTCCCCCGCCCGCTCCGACGCCTCCGAGGGCGCCGCGTTCTACGCCGCCGACACCGAGGCCGAGCCGGAGGCGTCCGTCGGGAGGAGCACGCAGATGCTGCTCGCGATGGCCGCCATGGGCGGCCGCGGGGGGCCCTACGGCCGCCGCCCGGCGTCTTCCTACGGCAGCTGCGCCGCGTGGAGCGCCGGGTCGCTCACCGACCACCGCCCCGCCTCGCCGTCCCCAATCTGCAGCCCCGTGAGCAGCAATGGAGGGGAGGGCTGCCGCGACGGTGATGACGCCTCCTCGTTCGTCACGCCACGGCTGGTTAGTTTCCGTGTTCTTTTTCCAGGGGGAGGCGCAGTCCTGAAGGTTCTTGATTTTTTTGCTGCCTTTGGTCTTAATTTCCCATTCTTGCGTAGCTTGTAACTATTGAATTGTGGAAAACTTCGCCGACTTCTTGCGTTAGTTCTTTGGAGGAAGGTGGTTTCTTGGATGAGGTTGTTCAGTTTCTTGCATGGTTTACAGGAACAAACGCCTCCAGTTTAACCATTGGTCTAGTGCCTCAATGCAAGATTTATCAATGTTCCTGGATTTGATTTGTGACCTTTGATCGATTCAAATATCAAAGCAGTAAGGGTATTGACAATCTTGGTTTGCTGTTACATTTCTGCTTTCTGAATCTTGAAATAGCCAAAAACTAGAGAATTCTTAGCTCAGTCATTTTGTTTGTTATGTTATTACATGTTTTCCACACGATCAAACTAAATTTGGATAATTCTCTGTCTGGGTCCATATAGAATTATTACAAGTAGCTTTTGGTTGTATCCATTTAGTTGTACTATCTGCCGGTTTGATTTTTTCATTTCCCATACGTGATTTGGAAATGTTAAGAAGCCAATCATCTGCAGGAAGAAGACCAAGAAAGGCTGCCAAACAGAGGAGATTTCATAAATCCGTCTACCACACCACGACACATCAGACTGCAAACGCCCAGACAACCTTCCCTGCTGGATAGGAGATGTGATTACTTCTGCTGCCTCCCTCCATAGATTAACTTGACTTTTTCTTGCATCGCATCATTTATTGAATGCGCTTGAAAACATGCAGTTGAGAGAACTAATCCAGTGCCACCAAGATTCATCCACAAGGCCACGCCAGCTAGATTGATGCGCCGAGCTCGCTCCTCACATAATTACCGTAGGCGTTTGGGGGCAATGGATGCTATCAATGAATGGAGATTGCCCAAAGTCAGTGAAGAAGAGGATGAAGCAGTGGATCAAACGGATTGGCAGGCTGATACTCTGTCTTCTCATATATCCTCAGGTACTGATCTAAATCTCATGAGTCTCGTCAGTTCTGAAAAATATTTTTTATGACAATTCTTTCATCTGCAGCTCGTGATTGGAACTTTGAGGCTGGTGGTGCCTATGAGGGAAGTGATCATAATGGCGGTGCGTTTAACCATTCAGATGGCGAAAATAGCCCAGTTGCAGTGCAAAGAATGGGGAGATGGCCCCAGGGTTCTGCGGTAAAACATAAGGAAAATTTTGTCCACGCCAAGTTGGTTGCCTGGAAGAATGCGGAGATTGAAAAGCTCATAGACAAGTAATCCACATCTTCTGATCTCTCAGTCATAACTTCTGGACTGACACTTGTAGAAAATTATTGCTTATTAGCTGATTAAAATGTAGCATTATATCTCTTGAGCCTTATATTAGAATTGAAGCCATTATCAATTACTACTGCAAACATGAATGCTTGTGAGTTGTGATTGTCTAGTTTATTGAATATTCGATCTTCATAATCCATAGCCTACAAAATGCTGTCATTGATTAAGTTTATATGACATTTAGATTTGTTTGTCCCCGTAAGGTTATATTTCGAACTCATTGAGTTATGATGTTATTTAATTCGATTAGGCTGAGAAGGAAAGAGGCCGACATCGATGAATGGCAGATGAATCAGGTTACACAGGCAAAGGAGAAGATGAAAAGAATTGAGGTATGCTTCGTATGCCCACTGCATTGATTATCTTTTATTTTAATTTGGGATATAGTCAGAGTTGTCGTTTGACACTTTGTTGGTTTTGTGCCTCAACTGGAAACAGATCAAGTTGGAGAAGAAGAGAGCGAGAGCAGCAGAGAAGATGCAAAAGGCAATAAAAGATGCACAAAAGAAAGCTGATAAGAAGAAAATCAAGGAGCATGCAGCAACCGACAATCAGATAGCTAGTGTTGAGAGAGCAATGGTGAAGATGTCTAGGACAGGAAAGCTCCCCTGGTCACTGGCTTTTCTGTAAACGAGTTCTTCACTTGTGGTAGATCCAAGCAAGCCGATTGTTTTGAAACCTCTTGCCGAGATGCCAGCACGGAGAGACTAAAATGAGCGCACATGCTGTCAGTACTCAGAAGCAGTGCCAACTACTGAAATCAGAAAATTTGTTGTATATAATAGCAGTGGTTTGTCGTCCTTAGATGATAGAAGTTTCAGGCTGTATACCTGATTAGCATTTGAACACTGTTCTTAAACATGACACGAACAGTCAGGGCCAAATTATAGTACTTTCCCTTCTGTTGTGGTTTCAAGTACTGTTCTCAGGCACAACATTATTTCCCCAGTAGGATTTGGATGTACATGTACAGTGGCAAACTGACAAGTTTCTTGTTTTGGTATGATCTGATAATCCCTATATGCTCTCCTTTTCCATGCTGTTAATTCCTGTTCGTTGTTTGATTTAATGATTTGTTTACAGTGATGCGACTTTTTTTTTACAAGGTTTCTAGAAGTATTTGTTTGTCCAAGTAACTGCAACCAGAACAATTCCAGTGCATTATCAACTATTCCAATGCGCTCAGGTTTGCAAGTCCAGAAGAAAAAAAGAATACTCCGTTCAGAGATAAATTACGCGTTTATAATCTATTAAAGATTGTGAAATATTCTACTAGTAACTGTCAGACCACAGTACCAGAATATTCGGGGAGGCCACTCGTGTTGCAGCCGGAGACGTGTGCTACCGACTCCCGCGCGCGTGATGACCCGTCTCTGCACGAGCGCTCTTGACGTGTTAAAGGAGACGCGATAGCGCTCATCTCGCCTCGCGGTCTCTCCGTTCCAGAATCCCAACTCCAACAAGCTCCGCCGCGAGCGAGGCCTCTCTCTCTTCTCCGGCGCCGGGAACGAAGCCGCCCTCCTTCCACCGGAGCGCCATCTTCGGCTAGCTAATTAAGCTAGAAGGTGTAACATCGTGGGGTAACGAATGCACTGCGTTGTGTCCACCGCTGCAGCGAATAACCGGCGACGGCGATGCCAAGCGCAAGCGGCGCGGATCAAAATCCGGCGGAAGATGATGCCACAGCACCTGTAGACGATACGGAAGAAATTCTCCAACATGTAAGCAAGGCAAGAATAAGAGATATCTTTTTACTTATGCTTAAGTTTATCAGCCAAAATTTAAATTTAATTTTTAGGATTTCTTTTCATCATCGTAGTCTTTAGTTTTAGATTGTTAAGAATACGTATATACAAGTTTTATTTACATATTATTTTTTTTTCATTTACAAATATATGTTGTTTGCGCTGACGACTCGCCGAGCCAGTGGTGGATCCAGAAAATTGATTCGTTGGTGTCATAACGTATCTACTGGTGTCATAGTATGCTAATTATGCTTAAATCGTAGTGCTATAATATATGGATAAGCAGTTTAACTATACGTTTTGACAAAATTCGTCGGTGTCGCTTGACACCGGCCGTTACACTGTAGACCCGCCCCTGGCCGAGCCGCCGATGATGCTATCGACCTCGCAAATGTGTGATAAATTGACGATCAATGCAGGTGAAGGACGTGATTGCGAGGTGCCTGGAAGCACGGCTGTCCAAGGGACAAATGTTCCGACAATTTCGCAGGAGCAAGATCGATCCGGTAATCTACTACGCTGGTAGGATGAACGTTCACATCTGCAAAATCGATCGAGCTAGTTGAGATAAACTAAATTCAGTTCATCCTGACCGTGCGCACATGTATGTATGAAACTATGAATTGTAGTGTACAAGGAGTTACGTTCGCAAAACGAGGAGTTCTTCGAGCTGTTCATGTTGAAAGTGTCGCTGAAAAGGCAGATCGACCGGGTCAATCATCACCTGGCACTGTGCCGTAAGCTGTGGCGGCAAGCCAACGAGTCCGCCGGCGGCCACCGGTGCGGCAACTCATCGTGTTCAGGAGGTCACCGACACCGAGCGGTTGCAGTGCCGGTGCCGCATGCAGAGGCCACGCCACGCGCGATGCCGTCGACACCGCTCGCGGTGCCTCTCCCCGCGACGGCGATGGCACAGCGCACACAATGCAACCTCGCGAGGATGCCGCGGCCGCAGCAGCCAAACTGCGGCGGCCGTCCCGGCTCGAGCAGAGGCGGCGCCGTCGGCTTGTCAGCAGCCGGTCGAATGCTGGAGACGCCGGGGCAGCCGCACGTGGCGCCCAACGGCTGGCCTGCGGGGCACGGTCACCCGGCGTCTGGGACTCTCGCCGCCGCCATGGCATGCTCTTCTCGTCCGGTGGCGCGGCAGCAGGGCAACCGGAGAGAGCAAGGGTGGGACGCACATCAGGCTCAGGTTGGTGCTCAACACCAAAATCTCCAGCGATTTCCACCGCAGCAAGGCGGTGGCAACATCGGCGAGAGGCAGGGGCAGGGTCAGTTCAGGCCGGGTACGCCGTCCTATGTGCAGGAGCAGCGACCGCCGCCGCAGTCGTCGTCGTCGCACGAGGCGCTGCAGGCGGGAGAGCGGCAACAAGCCAACAACAACAGCAGCGGCAGCAGCCGGCAGCAAAGGCAAACAGACACAGCAACGGTGGCAAGCAGGCGCGAACCCATGAGTAAGTGAGCATGGCTTGCTCGAAGAGGTTACTGCCTTTACTGGCGTGAGACCGTGAGTGACCAAGCAGGGTTTCTCTGCTCCTCATGCCTAGGAGAATAGGAGGGTTACTGGGAAATCTGAAGGATTGCTATTTCTTGTGTTGACTTGAAAGCAAAGCATTTTCACATTTCGTTTCTTTTCTTCTATTTCTAGTGTATAGGACTTTTACAATCTTTAGCTGACACTAGCACTTCACGTCGCACCACCTTCGAACTGCAATGCGGCAAGACAGACCACACAAAATTCATCAGGAATACAATGCTACAAACTGTCAAAAGTGCCACGACTGATGGCTCCCGTCACCTCCCATAATTTTTCAGTTCAATTTTCCAAGCATAATGCCGCATTGAGAATTCAAATGCTGAATTGAGACAACATCCAAGACACTGTGAGTCAAGGATAATTCAAACATCAAACAGATGACATATTCGGCCAAACTATGGTTCAGTCACCACTGGAGTGTCCTTGACTCCTGAACCTCGTAACTCCTAAGGTTCAGCTTTGCACACATCACATTGACATTTCACAACAGTATAAAAAGAAAAATACATCGAAACAACATAGCAACAATTGAGTACTTGTAAATTGCATCTCATTTATCATTATTATCACAGGAAAGACACCCAGAATTGTAACTAATACAGCTCGGGCTTTTGCATTATGTCCTTGATTGTTTTTAACAAATGATATCAAGGGGCATTATCTCAAAAACTTTGAAAGGTCCAACAGAACCACAGTTCTAGGAGGGGTAAAATCAGGCAACACAGAAACCAATTTAGTTCACTCTACAAAATCAATTGTCTGATAGCACGACATGAGCAGGTCTTCCAGCATTTATCACCTTGGGACAGACTGACCCATCTCTATATAAACACAAATAAAGCATACATCAGAACTTTGAATATCTCAATTGCTTCATTATAACTTTATAAGTGTGGAAGCATACAGCATTGATGTTTATCCCTGACACTACCAAAATAACTTTTACAAAATCCGGAGTGTCAAAACCATAAATTCTATGACTAAGGCGGATGTCGCAGTAATACATGTGCAGCATTGCCATAACAGCCAAGCACCACCTTTAAGACATTGCGTAAATGTTTCACGTACCATCACTTTCATCTGAGAAGAGAAGAATGATCATATTGTAAACTAAAATGGCAACCATGTTATAAAATTCTTTGTTGAAAGAAAAAAATCAAATGAGCATGCATCCATGCAAACAGGAAAAGTCTAGGAAAAAATTGCAAATGCCATAGGAAAATTACGTAGATTGTATTAAATATCTCACAGACAAATAGACTTGGGCAAACAGCCAACTATTACGCAAAACATGTAAAATGATGTTACTTTATTCCATCATGTTGCCCCTCAACATAGGCAGCTAAGATTCTAGCTTAAAAAACATAACGCTAGTCTTGATTACAATTTGACATGTTAAGGCACTCATTCTCGATGATTGTGAAGCAAAACAGCAAGCTCCTGGTAAAATCTTTCAAGAACTAGCAAGTCATGTGCCTGCAGAAACCAGATGTCTTACTCAATTGACCTCAATTCATCAAAAAAAAAAAGAAAACTTAACAAGCGAATCTCTTGACTTATTATATACAACATGAAATTGATGTGATGGTGTGTTGATCATCAAAGAAAAAAAGGATTGTACTGTAAAAATGTTGATGTATCACTATCATGTATGCAACACTATTTTAGTGCACTAAAGGAGAAAATGATTAGTGTATGCATAGAAATCGTTATATGTTCACAACGGCACAGAGTTATGTCACACATCAATCACACAAATAAGAGAGCTGAGCACAAAAACGCTTGGTTGAGGGCAAAACTATTACATTGACGAAACAAACAGCAGCAGATGAACAAGTAATTGCGCCAGTAGCGGGCGAAGAAAATGAAGTACTGGTACAATAATACGCACGGGCACGGTTCTCACCCAAACGGAAAAGACAGGCAAGTGCATCTCATCGATGGTATTGATTGATGTTAAAGTCCGGGATAGGTGCGACAGAGGGTACCCTGAGAGAGCGCGCAGCAGCTCCGCGACGCCGTGCTCAGCCGCGACGTCAGCCTCGCCGCCGCCACCGCGCTGTGCAGCGGCAGCAGCGACAACCCCGCGCTGCACCCGAGCTCCACCGGCAGCCTGCACGCCACAGCCACAAGCCATTCCGTCACAGATCCGGTACCCCACGGTTTCAGGGTAAAAAAAAAAAGCAAGAGACACCAAGCAGCGCCTCCCCCCGAGGAAGTTACCTGGAGATGCGAGGGGCGCCGCGCCGCGCGGCGGAGGGGATTGAGCGGGAGGCCGCCGAGCGGCAGGCGGAGGAGGCCATGCGGGCGGCGGCGCGGAAGCAGGTCGAGGCCATCCCGGAGATTTGGTTGGAATCCGGAGATGGGCGTGCGAGGAAGAGGAGGTGTTTAGGTTTCGGGCTTTCGGCGTCGGGATGAAGCGGCGGCGGCGGCGGCGGCGGCACGGGAAGAACGATACCCTTTTGGTTTCCTTGGAGGAGGGGATGGAGATGTTGGGCCAGATATTATCGGATGTGGTCTAATGGGCCTTAAGAAGAGAACTGGAACTTATTGGCCCAAGAAACAGTAATGGGCTGTCGAAAACAGATATATCAGGGAAGAAAGTTCACTTGAAGTCTCTCGTCTAAGGGTCGAGTTTAAATCATATCACTGAACCGCAAAAGCGGGTATAACGCATCGCTAGTCTTCCAAAACCAAAAACCGGGTATAACGCATCCTAGTCTTCCAAAACCAATGCAAATATAGTTAGCATGCACTGTTTGTGTTGTACTCCTATTTGCATCTTTGATGCGATGATGGTGTGATCAGTTAATGTGCGGGAGAAACCGGTAATGCAATGTGCCTTGAGAGTGAGTATAAATCTTCAGCAGTTCAGCTGCAATGCGGTGCTCTGTCTACGTACCGTTGAATATATGGTCTACATGCCAGATATCTGGTATCAGGGGATCACTGAACAGACAGTTTGCGAGTTGAAGAAGCTGCACAGATCACAGATTGTGAACCACTACTGGGATCGGAGGAAAGCTAGGCAGGCAATGGCCCATAGTCCTGACATACCACTACAAGTCGCGGGGTCCTGTGACTCGTGAGGGCGTAATCTCCTTTCGCTGTTGCAGTGTGCAGTAGTGGTGCTTCTGTGTCATCTGAGCTTCTCAGACTCCATCTGTTGCATTTGCTGAACTGCTGAGGTCTGGAGTTGATGTGTTGATAGAGTTGATTGTTGTGAGAATTTTCAGATGGAATCGAAAGGAAATTCAAAAGGATCCCCATACCCTGTTTGGCGATCGATCTGTTCAAGAGTAGTACAACCTGTCTTCAAGAGTTCATAACCTGTTTCTCGGTTCAAGAACCAAGAGTGCAACAGGTCTTGAAGAGTTCAAGAGCTGCACGTGGAGACAACTGCAACGTGCAAGCGTTCTTCTCCGCAGGATATCCTGCGCGCATCAGTTCTCTGAAAAGAGACTGCTTCCTTATCCGATCCAGACGAGACTTGCGTGGCGTGGAATCAACCGGTTTCCAGAACGTCCAAGAACAAACAGGCCTGCGGCGAAGCAGTGAAGCACCCGTTCTCGCTGCCTTTGCCTCCGAAGAGGAACCACGCAGGCAGCGATGAGGTAGCGCTGCAGCATTGCAAGGCAGAGCTAGACCTGACATGCAAGAATATGTAATGCACTGCTTCCCTAGAAAAAAAAAATATTGTTCCAATCAGTCCATATTATTCCTGAAAAAAATTCTTGCTCCAATGAAATTCTGCATTGGTATAGTAGTACGTAGTACTCCTTGTATAGCTAGCTTAATTAGCACCATACATTCATCATGGCTGATCACACCATTTCATTGCATGTGTCTGTACGTACGTGCCATGGCCGACGCATGGGCCGTACTCCGTACCTCGCACATTACTCGCTTGGACAAATTCAGGCGGTGCGGCAGGTGCATCGCAAGAATCGATCGATCGGCACACATGCCGCAGCAGTGGTCGCGACGACGGCCGGCGCCCACACGGCGTGTACATGATACACCGTATCTGCGTCTGCACTGGCGCAGTTCAATGGATCTCGGCGGTTGCCGTACGTCTGCATCGATCCCCTACTCCCCCTGTGTATTGTATGATATCCATCTATCACTAATAATCTCCTGGTTCTACAGCGAGCGTACAGTGCGTACGCGTGCGTGCGTGCATGCATATTGTGTATGTGTGTCAAGTGCGACGTCTCCATCCATGATTAATTTGAGCGGCCGGTAAGCGGCTACAGGATTCTTCCGGTCTAAGCGATTAGCTAGCCAGGGACCCCTGCATGTATACAAATCACTCGACTAGCTCGGACGTACTCGATCCGTCCATGGACGTGAAGGACACGGTCGAACCGACCTACTAGTAGCTGCTGTTCCAGCGACGACGATCGATCGATCGATGTGGGGAGTACCGGACGGCTTATAAATGTGCTGCGCGATATCGATCGATATGATTAATCGTACGCGGACGTCTGGCCCCTGGGCACCAACGACCGATCGAGCTACAGCCAAGAGCCAGCGTACGTACGATCTACTATAGCATTAACTGTTTCCGATCTCTCCTGAAGGTTAATTATGCACGGTGCCTACTAGCTAGCTAGTATAGCTCGTTGTTTGTTCACGTCGTCGATGTTCTCCGTATATTACAGCGATTAATTATCTCCCTGTAGAAAAAGTTGTCGTTCGTAAGTTTTGAGTCATTTGATGTACATTTACATGGTTGCATGAGAAAGCGATTTTAGGATTGTTCACATTATAGCTAAAATAAATTTTACCCAAAATTTTAGTAAGTTGACAATATTATCAAGTTTTGATACGGTCTTATGTATTTATCAAAGATTGATAAAAAATAAATATATGTATATTTTTTTGACAACTTTATAAAAAGTAACATGGTTTAAAATGAAATTAATCTGAACCACCCCTTCGATCTTCGGCGGTACTCTCCTCATCACATAAGATAGCAACGTCGAACTACGAATCTTCTTAGTCCCATCCGGGACGGAGGGAGTAGTGCGCAGTACTGGTAAACGCCGTTAAAAGCTTCCAGCTCTGAACAACAGATATGATAACTGACGCGGCGATTACTTGTGCCACTCCTTTCCCCTACATCCACTACACGTACGTAATGTATACATGGACACGTGGCCCGTCTCCAACCCGGTCGGCCCCGCCTCGTCCAACCAAAAACCGCGCACCTGGGAAGGGTCCCCCCACGCATCACGCAGCCAAGTGCCAGCCGCCCACTCTGCCACCACCATCCACCCACGATCTCTCTCTCCTCTATATCTCACGCGGTCTGCACGGTCACACTCACTCTCGGTCTCACTCCCTGGAGCTGGAGCGTATTAAAACCCTTCTCCGTCCATTCGATCCTGCCACTTCCTTTCTCTCGCCACGATCTCCTCCATCTCTCTCTCTCTTCCTCCTTGCCGGCCGAGTCAGCTATCTCGCCGCCGCCTGAGTACGTACGTCCGTCTCGGTATGGCCATGGCCAGTGGCGGCACCGTCTGCTCCATGTGCGGTGACGTGGGGTTCCCGGACAAGCTCTTCCGCTGCGCCCGCTGCCGCCGCCGCTTCCAGCACTCGTACGCACTCCTCCGTATTTGCCTCGTTAATTTCTACCTCTCTCCCTATTGATTCCTGGCGTCTAGGTAGGTACATAGTGATCAGAACTGACGGGTCGTGGCAACGGATGCATGCGTGCAGCTACTGCACCAACTACTACGGCGACGGGGCACCGGTGGAGGCGGGCGCCGGCGTGTGCGACTGGTGCCTCAGCGACGCCGCCGTCGTCGCCGGGAAGAAGGGGCCATCGTCGGAAGGGAACGAGGAGCCGTTCTCCAGGGAGTACCGTGGCAGGAGCAAGCAGGCGGCGTCGACCGGCGGAGGCGAGCAGGAGGGCGGCGGCGGCGGCGGCCGGAGGGTCTCCAAGGCCGGCGCTGTCCGTAGGTACAAGCTTCTCAAGGACGTCTTGTGCTAAAGAGCTATGGTCTAATACGGACCATAGCTGATGGATCAATCCTTCATTTTCACTGCGTCACCCCGTCATGTACAAAACTAGCTCTAGCTAGCTAGGTGCCCATCGCTAGGTAATTAGATCATCCCTGTGTAAATTGTCCCCGTGTTAATTAACCGCGCGTGTGTGTATGAATGTATGATACTACTCCATCCTAGCTAATTAAAGCTATATGTATGTTTTCATAGACATGTCATGTTTGACGAGAAGTATCAACTTGACAAGTAGTGAAAGGAGGAGCTAGCCTAGGTCTTGTATGCGTGACATTCACCAACTCATTGTCGTCAAACCCTACTTGCAATACATGCGGTGCTTCCCGTCATTCATTATCGATCGTCATCGGATCGAGGAAACGAGCTAGACTGTCCTCAACTCGATCGATCGGTTGATGTTTACGCTCCAAATCGCGATCAGTCTCCATCCACATCGATCGTCTTCAAACGATCGCGAAACACGAACCATACACATCAGTACTAGTACTTAATTAAGACTTCAATAATTAAGCACTACTACACGTCTGCTTGATGATTAGTTTCATGCATGAAAGACGACGATCCATCATCCATCCCTTCCTCTGGCACTTGCGATATGTACGTGGTACTCGGTAGTTGATCGGTACGTACTAATCCAGAAGAAGACTCTAGAAGGCGATCGCGTTGCATGCTCGGCACCCTCGCCTTTTTTTTTTCTTCTCCTCGGCGGCGTGCCGATGCAGAGGAATCAAATCAACAACTCGTACAAGTACGGAGTATGCTGCAAAATATTAAAGGACTCCAAAGTGGCCGACAAACACCATGTTATATTCCCCCCACTTGTGGGTTAGCCTCGGATGGCACGCAGATCTTTGTGGGCGCGGGAATCCATCTATCCACTCGATATCCGTCTCGCCGTGGCCGTCAGATGGATATGTAAGATCGAGCTTTGGCAGACGGACAGCACTGTGTACGTGCTCCGGTCAATCAGAGCTATTCGATTGATCTGCTCCGTACGACGAGATAAACGAACACGGTTGGTGTGCGTGTGGCTTGCGTTGCGGCACGTCGATCGCCCTATCACCCCGCGGCCGAGCGGCCGGCCCGTGCTTGCCCAAATGTAACAGTGGTGTTGGCATTTTGGCAGACCATGTTTGAGGGGCACACTGCCACTGTATATCATTATATTAGATAGATCGGTCTGTCGAACCAAGTGTTCTAGTGTAATTTTTTTATGAGAATTTGGAAAAAGGGTAGTTGATGAGTGTGCACGGACTAACGTGGCATATTTCCGATAACTGTTTATTCAACAGTAGTTTATATTTTCTAGATAATGGATTAAATATTCTTCAATGATAATATCTATTATATTATTAAGACAGCTCGAAAAGAAGACACCACATTCACCGTGGAGGCTAGAAATTCCCACGTTAATCGAAGAAAATATGAATTATTTACACCGTTGGATTGTAAGAGGCATAGATTTCAATGTCTGAGATTTAAGACAAACTTGGCATGTTAATTAAGAGATACGGAGTACCGTACGCGTGTAGAATTAGAATCAATCTCTAGCTAGGACCTTTACATGCAAACGGACTCAAAAGAGTTTTGTCCGATTTCCTAAACCAATTAACCAGAGTTAGAGATGAATTAGGCTATAATACACATATATAAATAAGGCAGCGGGCAACGAACCACTGTAGAACCGTAATTTGGATGCGTTTTTGTTGATATGAAGATAGATGCTAGCGGGGAGCGACGGAAATCCGAAGCAGCGGGTCAAGCCGTGCGGCTGCACAGTGAGCCGTATTTGGGTGATGCACACGTTAGCAACCAGAATAGCATGATGGCATGTGCACGGATTTTTATTTGATTTTGAAATAACACAATAAAAAAATGAAAGAAGAGTTCATATAGAACACAATTAAAGATTAATTGAAATCCGTAATAAAAAATAAAATAGATTTAGAAACTAGAAAAATCAAATATAAGAGTTCAAGTAAAAATACATTTTACGAACAACTGAAATTAGGAATAAAAAATAAGAAATATTAGAATAGTAATTCATATAGACATAGTATGAGATTAATAAAAAAAATATGAGATTAATAAGGAATATTAAAAGAAGAGTGCATATAAGAACTCAATATGAGATTAATAAAAATTTGGAATAAAAATAAATAAATACGAAATTAGCAAAAGAAAATAAAAGAAGAGTTCAAGTAGGAATATAATTTAAAATTAGCTGAAATTCGGAATTAAAAATAAGCAATATTGAAAGAAGAATCCATATAAGAACCAATAAGAGATTAATTAAAATTTAGAATAAAAAATAAAATAATATCCAAAATTAGAAAATTTAAAAGAGAGTTCAAGTAGGAATACAATTTTGAAACAACTGAAATTGAAAATAAAAAATAAAAACATTAAAAGAACACAATACGGTAATAACTATTTTTTAAAAAAAATTCTGAAATTAGAAAAAGAAAAATAAGATTTCAATTAGGAATACAATTTATAAATAACTAAAATTTTTGATAAAAATAAAGATTATTGAAACAAAAGACCATCTAAAACACATGATGAGATAAATTAAGTAACATACCTATAAAAAAGTAGAGTGGTGGCGGTTGATACGACATATAAAAATTGTTAATAAAACACCAAATAGAATCCTAATGACGATTAAAAGGAGGGACGTCAGGCAGACCGTGAAGCAAACGAGTAAGGCGGTTAACGGGACTTCTAGAAAGTAAAAAAAAAAAACCCCATTGATAATCATATTCGATTTTTAAATCTCAATGACAATAAAAAAGAGAAGCAGCGGGCGGGGTGCATAAGAGTATAGTTGCAGAGCCGCCGACGGCTGACGGGACTTATAGAAAATAAAAAATGAATTCCAACGATATTTATGTTCGATTTTTAGAATCACAATGACAATAAACAGTAGACGGCGGACGGGCTGTAGAGGGGCATAGTGGCATCATTTGATGGGACTTCTAAAAAATATAAAAAATAGAACTACAAGTCCAATTTTTAAAGGTTCGAAACTTCTAAAAAGTAAAAAAAAACCACTAATAATCATGTTCGATTTTAAAATCTCAATGACAATAAAGAAGGAAAGTAGCGGGCGAGCTATAGAGGAGTACAATGGCAAAGCCATAGACGGTTTGGTGGGACTTCTAGAAAGTAAAATTGAACCCAGACAATAATTATGTTCGATTTTTAAAATCTCAATGACAACAAAGAGAAGAGACATTAGACGGGCCGTAGATGAGTATAATGGCAACGTTTGACGGGACATCTAAAAATTATAAAAATGAAACCCAACATAACAATAAACTCTAGAAACTATAAAATTCAATTTTTAAAGGTTCCAAGAAGAATAAAAAGAAATAGTGGTATATCGAGCAAGCAAATAAAGAACAAGATAACATAAGGGGTAGCAACTGGTGTGACTTTTAAAAACTATATAATTAGAAACACGAGGATGATAAGGGTTGGTCTTTCAAAGTCTTAAGACAATAAGATAGCTATCTAATAAATTTTAAGTAAAATCATATAAAAAATATGTGATTTTGTTTAGGTGCTAGCCGCGCAATTGTGCAGGCCATCCAGCTAGTTCGTTTCATATTACAAGTCGCTTTGGAAAAAATATAGTAACATTAATTTTTCAACACAAAACAAATATATTATTATAATGTATTCAATATTAGTTTTAATAAAACTAATTTGGTGTTATAGATGTTGTTATTTTTTTATAAATTTGATCAAACTTAAATAAGTTTGTTTAGTAAAAAAATATCAAAACACGACTTATATATATATATATATATATATATATATATATATGAAACGAAGAGAGCATTAGTTAGTGGGCGTGTACTTCAAGACTTCAAGTCAACCCTTGTCAATGCTAAACTGGGATCAAACTCAGGAAGTTATGGTCTACTAGCATGGTTAACAATTACCAGGCGAGCAGATCGGATGCATAGGTGTTTGAGCGGTACGCCCACTGTGTATCGGTCAAGGACTGCCTCCGTTCTGGAATAGTGACCGAGCACGTGTAGGGGGTGCACAGCAAAGACAATAATTCTCGACCCTGGCTGCCTGTCAGCCTGTGTGCTAAAATGTGTTGGTGGTGTACTGGTGTTCCTGTTGGTGTGACCGTGATACTAGGCTGGATTGGTGGGAAGCTTGCCGGAGAGAAATGATCAAAGAGCATAGAAAGAATTTTGATGGCCTTTTCATCTACACGACATAGAGGATTTGGCTATAAAGAAATGCTAGAAATTTTAACAATGACTATGGTACAGTGTCACATGTGGTTGACTCAACATGTGCAAAGCCTTCGATGAAGCGCAAATCGTTTAGATGATAAAACGCCGACTTTTGCTGTTAGTGGCTTTGTACTTTCTCAAAGTGCTGTAATCTCCTCCAGTGTATAAATCTGAAGACACCTCTTGGAGATGTCCCTGTACGTGAAACTGCTTCTTTCTCCTTTAATGAATAGGCAGAGCTCGTGCCATTATCCTCTCGAAAAAAGATACTAGGCTGGATTCAGACTTTCAGAGAAGAGGATCACAGTCTCCTGTGGGTCTGCTTGGGCTGGTCGAGTGGGCCACAGTGACAAATTGTCGTAGACTTGGGTTAAGCTTAAGCCTGATCCGGTAACTTTCCGATCTTCTTGGGCCGCTGAAGAAATCTCATGCAAATTTGGGCCATGGAAGTCCAACGAGCTAGGCCTATTGATTCTTGCCTACAAGCCCAAGCCCGTGTACAACGCATCCCACACCGTTCGTTCCGTTGCTGCAACTGAGCTGCCATTGCTGGATGCGTCTGTGACGGAATCCAAATTACCTGAGCTGACATTACACAAAACTGGAAGACAATAAATACAGAATAGCAAAGCAAGGATCGGATTTCCGATTAATCACAGTTCATACATAGATAAGGTGAAGCTGGACGGATAACAATATTTGAGCAAGAAACACTAAGCAAAGAAGGAACGTGCAACTTGCACACTGAGGGCAGGCAGGCAGACAGACAAACACAAGAGTGGCACTCATGTGGAAAAGATTCCGAATTGCAGGCGTGATTTCTCAATCATTTCTGCGCAAAGCGATAAGGTAATTAACAACACCATTGCAGCCTCGCAGCGTCATTAAACGACAGCAATGCACAGAGGAATGTTGCCGCTTAATAATGCAGAGAGCAGGACAGCGCAACTAATCTCTGAAAAATTAGTGGCTAGGAGCCTTGGATCATAGCAAAAAAGTGCTAACAACTGCACTATAAAATGCGTGCCTCGCGAGTCACAAAATTGGCTGTTGTCAGAGAATATGAAATTGCAGAAGATTCTTGCAATTTTCCTGTTAAGTGCATTTCTGCATGATGTCTGCATGACCTACATGATAGGAGCACAAAGCTTTTACATCTTTGGTAAGGCTTTCACTTACATGGATTAAAAGAATGTTAGGTGCTAGAGAAATACTAGTGGAGTAATTCACAGCTTCTCTGATGTAATTTTGTCGGAGCTAAAACCCTGCAAGCTATGATAATCAAACTAGACTACTGATGTTGGATAGAACTGCATATTGTCAACAACTCCACCGTCCAGATATCAGCCATGCATGCAGTCAACGACCGCCCTCACTACAAAAATTTCTCTTCTGTTACCATCACCAACATGTATAAATGATTAAATGTACTCCGAACAAATGAAATCTTTCACCTTTGCTCAACTGCACTTCCATTGAGGGAGGAAATGTAGGAAGAATAATTTTCAATGGTTACAGGATAAAAGAAACCAATGTATCAAGTCCTAATCATCGTCTGTCCTTGCCTAATGACGTCTTTGCCACCGATTTATCACTATCATTTTGCTGTACCTGACGCGAACTTCGTATATCTAATATTATATTTCATCGACTTCAAAATTTAGAGTTCCCATTTGCTCCTCTACCGATCGGTGATCCGAACTATCTAGAAATGTAGAAAGTGCAGTTTGAAGACATCCAGTATAACCTCACTGTATCTAGCGAAGATATTCTGAGTTGAGAATGCTTCTACCTGACCAACTGTTGAAAAATGCGAGCTTTCAACAAGAGGGCAATAATTATCAGCCAAATCACACAGCAGACTTTCCCTAGTTACTCGTATTTGTCATGCATATAGAAGTATTCCCTCCATTTTCAAATATTTGATGCCGTTAACTTTTTAAAATATATTTGACCGTTTCCTATCATTTGATTCATTGTTATATATATACACACACATATACACACACATATAAATATATACATACATATATACATACATACATATACATATATACATATATATATATACATATATACATATATACATATATATATATATATATATATATATATATATATATATATATATATATATATAATACATATTCCACAAAAGTTCTTGAATAAGACGAACGATCAAATATGTGCTAAAAAGTCAATGGTGTCAAATATTTAGAAACGGAGGGAGTTGAACTAGTTTCAACAGTCAGACGAAAAACAAATTGTGAACCATTTTCCTGCACAAGCTACCTTTTCCTTTGAATTGAGAGGAAGAGTTTTACGCAACTTGTCAACAGTGGCTTTTCACGGTGGAACCTAATAAAATTCAAAATTTTCTAGGCATGACGTTATATTTTGTAAAAGGAACAAAAGCACCGGGCAGACTTTTTGAGTGTACACTGGCAAGAAAAAAGAACTTCACTTCGTTTCGTCAGAATCATAAGAAACAAAGGCAGCACCGCAGCACATCAAACATTTCCTGCCATTCAAATGCACAACATATGATCCATATTATTACTGCTAGCTAACATCCAGAGTCTTAGTATTCTCATAGCCACACATTAGTCCTACTCCTACTTAAATTTCATAATAGCAACAAAACATTTGGACAAAGCAAAGTGCGGTTGGGCAGAGGCTAGTATCAATCATAGAACAAGCTAGCGTCTAATTAAAATGTTTTTGGTGATCATCCGCACCGCCCGTTCTATTCTAAACCACAATTGAAGCTGACGAATTAAGTTGCCAGCACGACGCCATGTGTATAAAAGGGGCCTAAGCTGAACGAGCTTCGCCACATCAGTAATCGCCAAGCTCTCTCTCAAGCGTAGAGACCTCTCCACACTTATCAGAGTAATAAGGAAAAAAAATATAGATTAAAAATGGTGAAGCTCGCATTCGGAAGCTTGGGTGACTCCTTCAGCGCCACGTCCGTGAAGGCCTACGTGGCGGAGTTCATCGCCACCCTCCTCTTCGTCTTCGCCGGCGTCGGATCCGCCATTGCCTATGGTGAGCTCAACGCATTTTCCGGTTTGATATGTACAGTAGTATGTTTCATTTCTGACCTACCGACGGCTTGGTTTGTGTAGGGCAATTGACCAATGGTGGCGCCCTCGACCCGGCCGGCCTTGTGGCGATCGCGATCGCCCATGCACTCGCCCTGTTCGTGGGCGTTTCCGTCGCCGCCAACATCTCCGGCGGCCACCTTAACCCGGCCGTGACGTTCGGCCTCGCCGTTGGCGGCCACATCACCATCCTCACAGGACTATTCTACTGGATCGCCCAGCTGCTAGGCGCCTCCATCGCCTGCCTCCTCCTCAAGTTTGTCACCCACGGCAAGGTCAGCACGCACACCATCGCCATAGATTAAAGGCTTAGATTTAAACTGCTGTGTATATATTTCCCGACAAGAAGGACAGCGTGATTAACCGGTGAATTCGATATCCGAACGCGTGTAGGCCATCCCGACGCACGGCGTCGCCGGCATCAGCGAGCTGGAGGGCGTCGTGATGGAGATCGTCATCACGTTCGCGCTGGTGTACACGGTGTACGCCACGGCGGCGGACCCGAAGAAGGGATCGCTCGGCACCATCGCGCCCATCGCGATCGGCTTCATCGTCGGCGCCAACATCCTCGCCGCCGGCCCGTTCAGCGGCGGCTCCATGAACCCAGCGCGCTCCTTCGGCCCCGCCGTCGCCGCCGGCAACTTCGCTGGCAACTGGGTCTACTGGGTCGGCCCGCTGATCGGCGGCGGCCTCGCCGGGCTCGTGTACGGCGACGTGTTCATCGGCTCATACCAGCCCGTTGCCGACCAGGACTACGCTTAAAAGTGGATGAACCGAATTAATTGAAGTATCCGTGTCAGTTTGCATGCATCGTACGTTTGCTTGATTTGATATTCGTCGTGTGTGATACGTTCACAGGCTTTGTATTTTCCGGTTTACCTTCTTTTTGTCAAACACGGTACATGTAAAAGGTCACTTTCTGCGATTGTTGTCTGGAAGGGGAAATCAAAATTGTAAAATTTCATCGACACAATTGATAAGATCAATTTGCATTAGATTTGGTTTGTACCAGGAAATTTGAAAGCCATGTCCCTTTTCTGGCTAAGATAATCTATCTATCTATCTATCTATCTATCTATCTATCTATCTATTATTCTATCTATCTATCTATCTATCTATCTATCTATTATATTATTAAAACAGCTTTGAAAGGAGACATCACGTTCGCTGTGGGGGTTAGAAATTCCCACATTAATCGGAGAAAAAGAAAAAAAAGAAAAAAAAGAGTCCAAGTAGAAGTACAATTTAAAAATAGCTGAAATTCGGAATTAAAAATAAACAATATTGAAAGAAGTTTTCATATAAGAACTCAATACGAGATTAATCAAAATTCAAAATAAAAATAAAATAAAAATCCAAAATTAGAAAAGGAAAGGAGAGTCCAAGTAGAAATACAAATTAAAAATAAGGAATATTGAAATAAATTTCCATATAAGAACCCAATACAAGATTAATCAAAAATTGAAATAAAAATAAAATAAAATCCAAAATTAGAAAAGGAAATGAGAGTCCAAGTAGGAATACAATTTAAAAATAGCTGAAATTCAAAATTAAAAATAAGGAATATTAAAAGAAGAGTCCATATAAGAACCCAATACGAGATTAATTAAAATTCGGAATAAAAATAAATAAATCCAAAATTGGCAAAAGAAAATAAAAAATAAGAGTTCAAGTAGGAATACAATTCCAAATTAGCTGAAATTCGGAAGTAAAAATAAGCAATATTGAAAGAAAAATCCATATAAGAACCCAATACGAGATTAATTAAAATTTAGAATAAAAATAAAATAATATCTAAAACTAGAAAAATTAAAAGAGAGTTCAAGCAGAAATACAATTTTGAAACAACTGAAATTGAAAATAAAAAATAAAAACATTATAATAACACAATACAATATTAACTAATTTTTTTAAAAAAAATCTGAAATTAGAAAAAGAAAATTAAGATTTCAATTAGGAATACAATTTATAAATAACTAAAATTTTTGATAAAAATAAAGATTATTGAAAGAAAAGACCATCTAAAACACATGACGAGATAAATTAAGTAACATGCCTATAAAGGAGTAGAGTGATGGTGGCTGATACGAGATATAAAAATTGTTAATAAATCACCAAAATAGAATCCTAATGACGATTAAAAGGAGGGACGTCAGGCAGGCCGTGAAGCAAACGTGGAAAACGGTTGCTGGAACTTCTAGAAAGTAAAAAAAAAACCCATTGATAATCATATTCAATTTTTAAAATCTCAATGACAATAAAAAGTAGAAGCAGCAGGCGGGGTGTATAAGAGTATAATTGCAAAGCCGCCGACGGTTAACGGGACTTCTAGAAAATAAGAAATGAGTTCCAACGATAATTATGTTTGATTTTTAGAATCACAATGACAATAAATATTTGGCGGCGGACGGGCTGTAGAGGGGCATAGTGGCATCGTTTGATGGGACTTCTAAAAATTATAAAAAATTAAACTGCAAGTCCAATTTTTAAAGGTTTAGAACTTCTAAAAAGTAAAAAAAAGCAAATGATAATCATGTTCGATTTTAAAATCTCAATAACAATAAAAAAGGGAGGTAGCGGTCGAGCTGTAGAGGAGTACAATGGCAAAGCCGCTGATGGTTTGGCGGGACTTCTAGAAAGTAAAAAATAAACCCAAACGATAATTATGTTTGATTTTTAAAATCTCAATGACAACAAAGAGAAGAGACAGTGGACGGGCCGTAGAGGAGTATAATAGCAACGTTTGACGGGACATCTAGAAATTATAAAAATGAAACCCAACGTGACAATAAACTCTAAAAACTATAAAATCCAATTTTTAAAGGTTCCAAGAAGAATGAATAGAAATAGTGATAGATTGAGCAAGCAAATAAAGAAGGAGATGACATAAGGGGTAGCAACTGGTGTGACTTTTGAAAACTATATAATTAGAAACACGAGGATGAAAAGGTTTGGTCTTTCAAAATCTTAAGACAATGAGATAGCTAGATAGCTATTTAATAAATTTTAAGTAAAATCATACTAAAAAAATATATGATTTTGTTTGGGTGCTAGCCGCGTAATTGCGCGAAATTCTCATATTAATCGGAGAAAAATAAAAACAGAGTCCATATAGAAATACAATTTAGAAATTTAAAATTATATTGTCATTTTAATATATTTGAATAATACATTGAGAAAACATATATGTTATTATATGAGAGAAAATATAATGATGCTAGCCGCACAATCTGCGCGGGCCACTATGCTAGTTATTATTAAGACAGCTCGAAAAGGAGGCATCACGTTCGCTGTGGGGGCTAGAAATTCCTATATTAATCAGAGAAAAAAAGAAATATCTACACCGTTAGATCGTAGTGGGTCCAGATTATAATGGTGCAGATTGATCAATGAATATATGGAAAGAATCATACAGCAAATTGATTTCTCGTATCCGTGTTGTTGTACTAATTCGTATCCGATTAACCATCGAAGAAAAAAAAAAGGACATGCACTGCCATATATATGCATGCCTAAATAGCTAGCCTAGCACTCCTGGAGAAAATATGGATGGCGTCCCGGAGAGAAAGCACACCAAATGTCATGCATTTTTTTCAATAGATTGATGACTAGCACGGCAAATTGGAAGGGAGTGCCTGTCGTCATATTTTTCATTAAATAATAGTAAGTATGTATTTACGTTATAGGTCCCTAAAATTATATATGTAATTTTAACGTATTTAGACTATAAGTCTCAAAATTATTACATATATAAATCCCAAACTTATATATGCAAGTGATGTAAATCCCAAAATTATAAATTATTGGCGACTAAGATATAGGGTTTTCGAAGATTAATTGGTAATCCTAATTAGCAAATAACGTAAAAAGTACAGAAGAAATTAGAAAAAAAAAAAGAGCGGAGTGATAGACACGTCATGATGAATCCCAAAATTTGATCTCAATACGAATTCGTAGAATTCGACAAAGTTCAGGTAGGAATACAATTTAGAAATTACTGAAATTTAGAATTAAAAATAAAAAATATTAGAAGCAGTGTCCATCTAGAACACAACAAAATATTTTTTAAAAATTAAAATTTAAAATAAAATACAACTCCAAATTGGTTTTTAATATGAATTCCAAAGAGTTCAAGTAGTATCTATTTATCATATTATTGAATTTTAATATTACTAAAAAATATTTGTTAGATGATATCATGTTAAAATTATAGTGGTTAAATTTAACACAAAAATTAAATAGAATCCCAGTAATGATTAAGAGAAGGGATGATGGGCAAGCTGTTAAGCAGCACAATCACAATGGATGGCAAGAGTTTTAGAAAGTAAAAGGTAAACCAAAATCATAATCACGTTCGATTTTTAAAATCTCAATGATAATTAAGAGGGAATGCAACGGGTGGGTCATAGAGGAGTACAATAGCGAAGCTGTTGACGGTTTACCGGGACTTCTAAAAAGTTAAAAATGAACACCGATGATAATTATGTTCAATTTTAAAATCCCAATGGCAGCAAAGAAAAGGAGGCGGCGGATGGACTGTAGACGAGTAGAGTGGTGGCTTTTGACGGAGACTTATAAAAATTATAAAAAACAAAACCCAACGAGACAATAAATTGTCTAATTTTAAAAGTTCCAAGGAGGATAAATAGAAACCCTAATAGATCGAGCAAGAAAATAAAAGGATGACAAATAAGTAAGAGGTAGCGACATGTGTGATTTTCAAAAATATAAAACTAGAAACATGGAGATAATAAGGTTAGGTTGATCAAATTCCTAAGATAAAAATATAGCTATTTAACTTTTTTTTTTTAAAAAATAATTTTGTATGGAAGCTAGCCGCGCAATTGCGCGGGTCACACAGCTAGTTATATTATTAAAAGAATAGAAAAAGGAGCTCCCACATTCGCTCTCATGGCCTAAAAATTCTCACATTAATCGGAGAAAAAGAAAAAGCAGAGTCCATATAGAAATACAATTTAGAAATAGCAGAAATTGGAAATTAAAAAATAAGGAATATTAGAAGAGAAGACTAGAGTCCATATATATTTAGAAATAGCTGAAATTCGGAATTAAAAAATAATGAATATTAGAAGAGGAGACTAGAGTTGATATAGAAATACAATTAGGAAATAACTGAAATTCGAAATTAAAAATAAGGAATATTAGAAGTAAAGTATAGAGTCCATATAGAAATAGAATTAGGAAATAATAGAAATTTGGAATTAAAAATAAGGAATATTAGAAGTAGAGTATAGTGTCCATATAGAAATACAATTAAGAAAAAAATAGAAATTCGGATTTAAAAAATAAGGAATATTAGAAGTAGAGTATAGGGTCTATATAAGAATTTAAACTAACTAAAATTCGAAATAAACATAATAAAATTAAAAGTATAGTTTAGAGTCCGTATAAAAATACAATTTACAAATAACTAAAATTCGAAATTAAGAAAAACATGGGAAGAAGAGTTTAAAGTCAATATAGGAATACAAGTTAGAAGTAACTGAAATTTAAAATTAAAAATTAAAGAATATTGAAAGATTAGTTTAGAGTCCACATAGATATATATATAATTTACAAATAACTAAAATTTGATATTAAAAATAATTAATAACTAACACGTATATAAAATACAATATGAATATTACACATTAGTAGTTTCGTAAAGTTATTGCAAAATTTAAAATTATGATGTCATTTTAATATATTTGAATAATATAATGAGAAAACATATATGATATTATATGAGAGAAAATATAATGATGCTAGCTGTGCAATCTGTGCGGGCCACCATGCTAGTTTTAACTTGATTCCGTTAACATGTTTTCAAACTACTAAACGATATATTTCATACGAAACTTATGTGTAAGGTAACTTTCAAACATCAGATAAATCTTCCTTAAAAATTTAAAATAATTAAAACTCAATTAATCATATGCTAATAACACTCTCGTTTTATATGTCGTGCTTAATCTTATCTTAAGCGGATGCAGGCTAACGGGACCATATATAGAGACACCGACGTGCAATCCCAAGGCGCAACGGGCACAAATTGTGACTGGACGGATGACAATTAAGCGCAGGAACTGCCTACAGGAACCGTGCGCAAACATTTGGCCATGAGTAATTTTACGGTTTACTATTTTTTTCTGTTGTAAATTTAATAGTACATCTTGGTATCTAAGTACTGTAAGTACTAAATTTTACACTAATTTTTTTACCTCATGGTGCCTTTAAAAAACCGTAGAATTGCTCTTTGGCCATTGCGCAGCCGTAAATTCATTTCATCAGCGCGGACCTCAAGAAATAGGCCGTGTACCGGCCAGACTAATTAATGCTCAGCGTTAGGTCCAGAGTTTGGTCTTCGGTGTGTGATAACCGTCATGTAGGCCTCATTTTGATGGGCCTCAATTTCCAACCCATCTACGTGTTCAGACTACAGAGGCAGCAAGCAGCATACGGTCGCATCAGGTTGAGGACGCCGACGCCGTCGCCGTTGCCTTGTTCACCAGAGGCGAGGGACGACGGAGGTCGGATCGAAGGAGGGGAGCGGTGGTGACGACTGCCGAGAAAAAAAAGGCTGTGGCTTCGCGCGATTGTCGACGGCAAGGGGATTGTCGATCCCGATCTCCTCGACGATGGCTGCAGTATCCTCCACTCCACTTTGGCACCATTGTCCCACACGATTGCTGACCAAGTGACCAGTGTCCGTTTTCTCCGACAAACTCGGCGTGCCCACAGTCCACCGCCCTCCGCATGGAAACGAACAAACCCCATAAAACTATAGCAGAGAATGTACACTGGCAGGCTCACGAGTCCGAGGTGCATGCACGCTCTTTTTTATACACCTAGCGCCCCGACGCGCCTGTCTCCTACACGGGGCCCCGGCCCCATCTGATATCTACGATGCAACGTACGAGGCCGGCAATGGCCACCCGCCGGCGAGTGGCACTGTTGCTACGTGTCGCCCCCGTGCGGCAAAGCGACGACACGGGCGGCAGCTCCGTCAGTCACCGAAGCCTTGGTGTCTCCTGCCGCCCACGCACCCTCTTTCCCGTGCTTCGTGTGCCCTTCGATAGACACAGCTCGGCTGACCCCATGATAAGTAGCCAGCGATGGCGAGGCATTGGAAGTGACAGTTTTGAACACTGCAGCGTGCCAGTGCGTGTGTGAGAAAAATCGCAGGGGAAGTGAGGATGGAAGGGCACATGTTGGGGAGGATGAGGAGGAGGGATCACCTGCTGCTCATGGATGCTGCTCCTCCTCCGGCGGCGGTGGCGGCGGCGGTGCAGACGCTGATGGAGCCCATGGAGTTCCTGTCCCGGTCGTGGAGCGTGTCCGCGTCGGACATATCCAGGGTGCTCACCGGCGGCGTCGGCGCGAGGCGGAGCACCAACTTCGTGGTGGATCGCCTCTCCGGGATGCTCATGCCGGAGACGCTCGCGCTCGCCGCCGCCTCCGGCACAAACCTGAGCCCCCGCAAACGCGTAAGATCATCCGCGATTGGATGGAGAGTGCGAGAGGTTTTTTTGCGAGATGATCTGATCTGGAGTTCGTGTTTCTGCGTGCAGTATTCCAGGTGCAGGAGCGCCATCTCCGCGCACCAGCACACGATCGGGAGGTGGTTCCACCACAGGGACGGGAGCAGCAGCAGCAGCAGCAGCAGGGTCGACAAGGCCCGCGCCGAGCGGGCGCGCGTGCACGCCGCGGTCACCGTGGCGAGCGTGGCGGCCGCCGTCGCGGCCGTGGCCTCCGGCGCGGCGAACGACCCGGACGACCTCGACGACGCCAAGATGGACGCCGCGCTGGCGTCCGCCACACAGCTGCTGGCCTCGCACTGCATCGAGATCGCCGAGCTCGCCGGCGCCGACCACGACCAGGTCGCCTCCGCGGTGGAGGCCGCCGTCGACGTGCGGAGCCCCGGCGATCTCATGACCCTGACCGCCTCCGCAGCCACAGGTGAGCAACCATGCATCACGACAGGCCTTCTCTAGCTCCTGCCACGCATGCCAACCCCGAAGCAACTAAATCATCTTCGAGTTCTCTCGCAACATGGCAGCTCTGAGAGGAGCGACGGCGCTGAGGCTGAGAGCGCAGCGGGAGGCGAGGAGCAAGGCGGCGGCGGTGGCGCCCTACGAGAAGACCGGCAGCTGCCGCGGCGACATATGGTGCAAGGAAGGGACGCTCCTGAAACGCAGCCGGAAAGGTAAAGCTCAAAAAAAGCCTCTCCTTGACACGGACGCACGTCACAACGTCGTCACGTCGCCGCGCGCCCAAACTGAGCTCGATCTTGGGATGGTGATTTTTTCAATTTTCTCATCAGGCGCTTTGCACCGGAAGCGCGTGGCCGTCTACATCAACAAGAAGTCGCAGGTGATCGTGAAGCTGAAGAGCAAGCACATCGGCGGCGCCTTCTCCAAGAAGAAGAAGAGCGTCGTGTACGGCGTCGACGACGACGTGCAGGCGTGGCCGGCGCCGCACGCGTGCGGCGGCGGCGCCGTGCCTCCTGCTCCGGAGACGGCGTCGTCGGAGAAGTGCCAGTTCGGGCTGAGGACGGCGCAGGGAGTGGTCGAGTTCCAGTGCGAGAGCAGGGCGCAGAAGCAGGACTGGGTGGAGTCGGTGAAGAATCTGCTCCGGCAGGCGGCCGGCGGGACGGCTCAGCTCGAGCACTCCTTCGAATCTCTCCGGCTTAGCGCCTCGTAAAACGTAAAAACCCAGTGAATTCGTTTTTGTTTGCTGTAAAATTTACCTGTCGAGACCCCGACTGCCCGTTCATTTTATCGCAAAGGGAGCAGCCGAGGCGTTTCAGTGTTGGAGCTGAAGAATAAATGTGCATACTTGTAATAACATGAATAATTTGTATAAGGATCAGTAGATAAATGTCGGTGTTAAGATTTTGATGTATCTGCTCTCTTTACACACGCCACTCATTACCTGTTTAGGTAGCAATTCCGCTCAAAAATGCAAACACGCAGTGATAAGTAGTACTCATATGAATTCTGAAGGCGTTTTTTGACCTTTCAGTCAGGGTCTCGGGGGAGAGCCCATTAGTTATTGACCCTCTTCATTTACAGGTATCGGGGGAAAGCAACAATTTTTGCACGCTACCAATCGTGCATCTAACTGATAGCACTATAGCACAGTGCATAAACTTTGTTGAACGACTCGCACGAGACGGTGTAAAGTTCTATTGATAGAGTAGGAAAAAAAATACAAGATTACAACCCTCTAGGGTCGTAGCCAGGAAAAAAAAATTAACCATCACCCACACACCGATATCGCCAACACACAAGCCCAGGAGAAGGCTAGCACCAGACCAGCCGCCGCTAAGCGTGACCGACCGCCACTAGATCAACAAAGCTCCACCACCACACTAGCTCTGCTGACATGTAGGACCCCTGCACCGGCGCCCCCCGCCGGCCAACCTTCGTGCGCCGGAGTCCGCTCCACACCCACCGGCAACTTCTCCTCGCACCTAGGTCGCCTCTTCCACCGCCGGTCGCGCCTCTCTGCGCCAAGCCGGCCTCCTCCACCGGACGCGCCTCGCGCCAATCCGGTATCCTTCCATCGGCTGCGCCTCTCACGCCAAGCCGGCCTCCATCTCCGCCACCCGCGCCTCTCGCGCCGAGCCGGCCTCCGCTGCCATCGGATGCGCTTCTCTGTGCCAAGCCGATCTCAGACCCCTCCACCCAACGATGCCGCGTCGGCCAGATGCAACCGTCTCCCACGCTCTCGGCAAGCCGTCTGAGGCCGCCATGCCTCTGATGACCGCCACGGTGTAACGCCCCGATTTTCGTTCGGGATTAAAAATCAATTAATAATACATTTTCTAGAAATTTAATAAAAGTTAAAGCAATTTAATCAAGCGAAATAATGGGAGAATTAAAATTTTTCCCTTAAAAATCATTGGCCGAGAATATTTTGTAATATTCTTTGTGCCCTAAAATACTCTCCGGAGTTTTCCATGAATTTTCGGAACTCAAGAAGTATTTTTTTTAAAGTCACAAAGATCATTAAACTCAATTTAAATAAAAAAAGAAAACAATAAAATCCCCTCCCCTCCCTTTTGGGCTTGGCCCAAGCCTTCCCCTCCTCTCCCGCGGGCCGCGCGCCTCCTCCCTCTCTCGGCCGGCCCGCGCCTTGCGAAAGTCTACTTTACGTCCCCCGGTTTCCCTCCTCTCTCTCCATCCGGCCGACAGGTGGGACCGTGGGCCCCACCTGTCAGCTCCTCCTCCTACCTCTCGCCGGCCAACCCCAACCGCCATTGCCGCCCTCGTCGCCGCAAAATCCAGCGCCCTCCCGCACCCGAGCTCGCATCCAACCACGTGGACACGACCCCCTCCACGTCCTCCACCGTTTCCCCCACTCACCCCGCAAGAAACGGCGCCGGTTTGACCTCCCCACGAGCTCCACTTCACCTCCCCACGTCACCGGCCGATCCCGCCTCTCCCGGCCACGATCTCCATCCCCGAGCCCTATATAAAGCACCCCCGTGCTCCCCTCCTCCGTTTTCCCCTTTCTCCCAAGCTCCCCCATGCTCGGAACCCTCTCCTCCCCGCGAGCCCAACCGCCACCGCTTGCCGGCGACCCTCCAGCCGGCCGCTGCCGCTGCTGCCGCCGTCCCCGCGCCGTGCCGTTTGCGCCGCCGGCCTCGCCGCGCATTGCCGCACCCCGTCCACCGCTCCGCTTACGCAATAAACCACCCGGGCACCGATTTCATCGTGCATCCGAGCCACAGCCGCCTCTCATCGCCTCCAGCCGCGCGCCGCCGCCGCTCCCGCCGCCGCCGCACCGCGCAACCACCGCCTTCGGCACCGCCGCGCCAAGCTCCCCCTCGGCCTCCACTCCATTTCCCCATTCCAGTGCCGAAGTTCCGCTTCCACCACCAACCCGAGATCACCGTCGTGTTTGCTGTCTCCAGCCGCGTCGAGCCACCTCCCCGGTTGACGTCGACCTGCGCCGTCGCCTTCCCCGGCACCGCAGTCCTCGTGTGTAGCTCGGCCACCCCTCTGCCTCCTCGAATCGTCGCCGGAACCGGGTTCCCCTCCCGCGCCAGTGAGCTCCACTAATTTCCCCGATCTTCGGCCGGCTTTCCACGCCTCCTCTTCCTCCTCTCCTCCCTCCTCCTCGCCCTCCTTCGCCGCTCCCCACGCCGCCCGCCGGTCGCTGTCGCTGGTGGCCCCACGCGCCGTCGCTCCAAGGCTCGGCCGAGCCGGCTCCTCGTCGCGCCCATGCTTTGGCCGCCCGTGGACCACTCCCGTGGTCCGGGTCCACGGTGCCGTCTAGGCCGCGGTGGGCCGAGTCCACCGTGTGCGCTCACCCCTTTGTGCCGCTGACGTGCGGGGCCCACGTGTCGGCGCCGGCGCCCCTTGCTGACGTCAGCGAATGCCTTTTCCTTTGAGAAAATAATTTATAATTGCACAATAAATCATTAATAATTATAGAAATCCATTTAAATGGCTCAAAACTTCTAAAATTCATATCTAATTCATTCGAACTCTGAATTGGGCCATTCAAATTGCAAAATTCATCTAAAATTGAGTTCTACATGTTTGTTTACTTTTTATGTACTGTTTCCTTGGTTTTTATTAGAGTTTTTCCTTGTTTTGCGTGCCAGCGCGTAGATTCCGCTGTTTCAGAAGCCCGCGGTCGCGAGGAAAAGAGATTAGAAGATCAAAGTGAAGAAGCAAGGCAAGTCACACATTCCCCTTGAGCATGTTGGTTCCAATTTATAAATGTTTTATCGTTTGCAAATAAATATGCATGTTTTGCTAATTACATGGGATCCGGGTATTACCTATCTGCTTGCTGGTGCCATGTTTACTTGATAACCGTCCTTTGTCAACCTTGGGTAATAAATCGACTAGCTCATGTTACTTATGTGACCTAGCTAGAACTATATGCTTAGCCATGCTTAATTACCACTAGCTCAGTCGATGAGATAATTGCAGTATTAGACATTCTAGTATCTTGTTGAGCTGCGTGCTCGAGACATCTGGCCATGTTTTACGGTCGTAATTATCCAACTAAAATGTGACTGAATGGTGGGCTGTGGGTGCATGGTTTTGTGAGTCGCACCCATGGCAATTAAGGACCGGTTCACGGGAAACCCTGGAAGACTTACAGCGCTTGCCACAAGCGGGAGTGGGTAACTGCTTGATCTGAAGTATAGCTCGACCCTTTCCTAGGCACCGGTAGCGAGGGTGGGCGTGATGGAGTTGGGTCGGCCGGGGTGTCCGGTTGTCCAGCTGCCGGATTCACCGCGGCGCAAGAGGGGACCGCCCACTGCCTTTTGAGGGGTGGGGGCGAAACCTTAGCGTGGTGTGGATGGTTAGGGGAGGGTTATGCGAAGGGTCTCGTCACAATCACTCGACATGGTGACGTGTGCATCATGGGCACATGATGACGCGGTGACATGTCGGTGGGTTGTGTCTTGTGGGTACAGTTGTGCACCTCTGGCCAGAGTAAAACTATTCGAATAGCTGTGCCCGCGGTTATGGGCGATCGACCAGATTCACCGTGATTAGTCTCACCCCTAATAAATCGACTCAATGCACTGTAGTACAGGTGGGTTGGTTGGGCCTGTTCAACGTGGTGTAGCGTTGATCAGTGGAGATCTAATTTACCTTAATTATTCAACAGTTTTACTGTTTGCTAAATAAAATGTTTTACAACCGCCTTTATGCAAATAGCCACAAACCGTCCTTGTATCCCTTTGCACGTCTGCATCATTGGTGTGGCTTGCTGAGTACGGTGGTTGTACTCAGCCTTGCTATTATTCCCCCTTTTCAGAAGTGTGGTGCTTCTGAGCTGAAGACGAAGTTGGAAGACCAAGGCTCAGACCCCAGTTGAGTTTTGCCTGTGGAGTGGAGCTGAAGCCCCGCTAGGATCACCTTTTCTGCTGCTGCTGCTCTTGTTTCGGTGTGAGGACTAAGTGCCTCTTCTGTAAGTATTTTATGCTTTATTTACATTTGGAACTGTATATTACTTGTAGTTTTGTGTACCCTGGCTGGTCCTAGACAGGGATTTAATACACAAAATAGTCTGGAAATTTGGGCTAAATTTCTGGGCGTGACACACGGTCACCACCACCGCAGCCGCTGCTGTTGAACACTCAGCCACCTCACCGTCGCCATCCTCGCCTCGCACCTGACTCCTTCCCCGCCGCCAACGTCGCCACCGCCTCCACAGTCACGGCCACCGTCGCCGCTACCACCGACGCGAGCCACCGCCTCCGTAAACCGTCATTGCGCCGTCGCCCTCCACCACCAAGCAGCCAGCAACCGCCGCCGCCAACTGCCGCGACCACACCGCCGCCGCTGTCGCCAATAGGCGTCGCCAGCCGACCACCACCGGCCGCACCCAGATCCGGCCGAGAGCCGCCGTGGACGCTGCAGATCGCGGGCGCCGTCGGCAGCCACTGCCGCCGACAGCACCACCTCCAGAAGCTCCTGCCGACGGATGTCACCGCCGCTGCCGCCGCGACGGGTGCCCCTGCCACAAGCTTGCCCTGCTGCCGCCGCCACGCTGTCGCGAGCTCCGCCGCCCCCGCCACAAGCTAGCTCGATCCGGCCGCCGGGTGGCTAGATCTGCCTTCAGCGTGGCCGGATCCAGCGCCTCTGCCGCCGTCGCCGCCGTCGCCATCCCCGCCGCCGTCGACCCAGCCGCGTCTCTGCCGACGCCATCGCCTTTTGGCTGTCAAACCTTACAATTCGAATTTAAAATTCCACCCCCTCTCTCGAACTGAGCTATTCCGATGATAAATCACTAGGACGACATAAGACAGACACATAACCTACGTACCACAATTTCTTCCCGCCGCCGTCTCCATCCCTGCCGCCAACCGCAACCCCGCCAGATCCGGCCGAGGCGGCGCGGATCTGGCGGTCACTGTCGCCACTGCCCTGGGCTGCTCCCCCGGCCGCCCGGACGAGATGAGGTCGACGAGAAAACGAGGAGCCCCGCCGCCGCCGTCCTTGCGGCCACGCGGCTTTGCCAGCGGCCGCTCAGGCGGTGGCGAGGCGGAGGAGGAAGATGGGGGAGGGGGCGGCCGGAGATCGACGCCTCCCGTGCCGCCCCTGGGGGAGGGCGACGCGAAAGGAAGGGTAGAACTCGCTTCAGAAATAGTGAACTTTTGTAGCTGATGGCATAAGATGGTCATTAACATAAATTACTCATTCGATCTCAAGTAACAATGTTCATACAAAGAGTATAGATTTCACTCAAGTATCACCTTGGTTTCCAGGTACAAATTGCTCATCTTACTCCTAACTAGATGCAATTCGAAGAAACTAATATAGTAAAGGCTGGTAAGGAGTTTTAAGGACTGATAACCGCGGAGAATACAAACAAGGGTACGTACGCGACGGCGCGGTGGGGCTCATGGGCGGCCGCCGGCCGTCGTGCTGTGGCGTAAGGGCCGGATGTGTGGGGGAAAAAGAGTTCACCAGCTCACTCGTCCATCCGAGCTGGACAAGTCAATAAGCCCTCCTTCCACATCTCCCGAGCCAGCCACACCCGTCCGATCTGGCGTCGCGATTCATGCAGGTCCGACCGCCATGGGCCGTAGTGCGCTCGTGCCTGGACAGGATTAATGGGCCGGTCGAAGCAGGAGGCCCATTATATCGACACCGAGTAGGAGAGGCCAATGCAAATTAGTACCACCTCGCCTGGCGAGAGTGGAGGATGAGGCAGAGGATGCTATAAAACGATGGGCAAGGCAACGTAGCAACTCATACCTTTCTCGGCCTTTTGGCTAAGATCAAGTGTAGTATCTGTTCTTATCAGTTTAATATTTGGTATGTGGGCCATGTGTTCACTTTGATATTAAATTTATTTTTTGTGGGGAGGGCCCACCACGGTAGCTTGCTATCGGGGCTCTCGCGTGTCGCCCTAGCGTTGCACTACTGCTTGGGCCCGGCGCACCCCAACCAATCCACGTTTCAAAGATTTTGATCTGCTCATTTAGTTGTATAGATTTTCATTTGTTATAAATATTTTTTTCAACTTGCCTACCGCAGCGCAATGCTGAATTGCTGCCTGGGCTGAAAATTAGTATATCAAATTAGTATATCAGTATAATCACCGGATGGACGGGGGCATTTTTCCTGGTCGATTAGTCCATTTCCGTTTCCGAACCTTTTGGTCGATTAATCCGTTTCCGAACCTTTTCTGGTCGATCAATCCAATTCCGAACCTGCATGGCTGTTATTCGATGACTTCTGTTTCTTTACTGTGTTATTCTTTACTAATCCCTCTCGCTGCCCGTCCGTTCTATCGCAAGGGCGTGGTGTTGGGGCTGAAGAATAAAATGTGCATACTTGTAACACGAATAATCTGTAAAAGGATCAGTAGAGATGTAGGTGAATGACTGAAAAATGCAAACGTGCAGTAATATCTCATCTGTATTCCGAAGACGTTTTTGCCCTTTCCGTCAGGGCGTCGGGGAAAGCCCATTAGGCCCAGTTTAGTTCTCAAATTTTTTTTTCCAAAAACATCGTATCAAATATTTGGACACATGTATAAAGCATTAAATATAGATAAAACCAAATTATCTTTTTAGCCTAATTAGTCCATGATTAGCCATAAGTGTTACAGTAACCTACCTGTGCTAACGACGGTTTAATAGGCTCAAAAGATTCATCTCACGGTTTACAGGCGAGTTATGAAATTAGATTTTTCATTCGTATCCGAAAACCCTTTTCGACATTCAGTCAAACGTCCAATGTGACAACTAAAAATTTTTTTTCCACGAACTAAACAAGCGGCAGTAATTGAGCCTTTTCATTTACAGGCAGTGGAAAGCAACAATACTACTAGGCCTATCAATCGTGTATCGAACTGAGACAGTTCACAAGCTCAGCTACGCAAACAGAGCAAGAGTCAACTTTTGTAGCATGGTCATTAACATAAACTACTCATTCGAGGTCTCAGTCATTATTTGACTTATACTTATAATTTAAAATTTAAATGTTACAACTTGGAGTAAGTTTCCATTTGTTTTCTTAATCATAGTTTATTTTACTTCATTTGCTTTTCTTTTACGGGTCACAAGGACGAAATGAAGTGACACATTTAGTCTTTTTCTCGAACGCGTAAAAGGATTACACGTCAATATATTAAAAGAATAGAATGACACACTTAGTCTCCCGTGTCAATCTTGTTGGGCTACCTTGGAGGCAACGCCTCAGCGCTTCCGCAACCACCCACGCCTACTCATCGCCTGAAAACACATATATAAAAGTTTTACTTATAAATAATCTTTATTTGCTAACAAACAATTAAGTGAAACAATGGGTTGCTCGATCTCAAGCTACAATGTTCACACAAAAACTATAGATTTCACTCAAGTATCACCTTGGTTTCCAGGTACATAGTACGTACCATTGCTCATCCTACCCCTAGCTAGCTGGACGCAATTCGAAGAAACTGATGTAGTGCACGCTGGTAAGGAGTCCAAGGATAACCTCAGAAAATCCAAACAAAAATTCCTAAGCAAATCCTAAAATCCAAACAGGTAGGAGTAGTGTTTACCATACACCATTCCACGCAGCTAACTCAATCTACGCGCCCACAGGGCCACAGGGACCGACGCTACTGTCTCTTACACCCAACCCCAACGACCAAAGCACAGAACGCATCATGGATCCATTCAAAGACAGGGCTAGGAACCGGTCAAAATTTTATTTTAAGCTATATCTTATCTATTTTTACCATATATGCACCCGCCTTAATATAAACTTAGACACCCGTATGAGCTTAAACTCGATCTAAAGTAGAATAAATTAAGCAAGTGGCACCATCCTCCATTACACTTTAGCACCGCCCCTGAAGACACCACGAACCGTCCAGTAACAAACATAAAAAAACAGCTAACGACGAACAAAAGCTACAGATAAACTAATCGCGAGATCAGGAGAGTCCGTACCAGCTGACGGAACTGGCGAGCAGATGAGCGGCAGTTGCGGCGGAAGAACGAGGATGAGGACGACGAGAGAAGGCTCATGGTGGGGCTCATCGGCGGCGACCTCCCCGGTGGCCGTCGTGCTACACGGTATCAGGGCCGGATTAGTGGGGCGAAAAAAAAATCCAGCAGCTCAGTCGTCGTCGATTCGCTCCCGGCGTCAATCCGGGCCGGACAAGTCAACAAGCCCCGTTCCACATCTCCCGAGCCAGCCACACCCGTCCGATCTCGCGTCGCGATTCGTGCAGTTCCGACCGCCAAGGGCCACGTGGGCGGCCGATCGTGCCTGGACAAGTTAAATGGGCCGGTCGAAGCAGGAGGCCCATTAGATCGACGCAGAGTAGGAGAAGCCAATGCGAGATTAGTACCACCTCGCCTGGCGAGAGTGGAGGATAAGGCGGAGCCTGGTATAAAACGATGGGCAAGGCAACGTAGCTACTCATACCTTTCTCGGCCTTTTGGCTAAGATCAAGTGTAGTATCTGTTCTTATCAGTTTAATATCTGATATGTGGGCCATGTGTCCACTTCGATATTAAATTTATTTTTTGTGGGGGAGGGCCCACCACAGTAGCTTGCTGCTGGGGCTCTCGCGTGTCGCCCTAGCGTTGCACTACTGCTTAGGCATGGCGCACCCCAACCAATCCACGTTTCAAAGATTTTCGTTTGATCAAAATTTGTTGTCCTGGCATGGCAGAAAAATGAATGATACTTGGGCCGCGATGTTGAATGGCACAACCTTCATAGTCCCTCAGTTCGAGGCCCACTCAACTCTCAAAGGATCATATGTTCGAGGCCCACTCAAGGAAAGGATCATATTAATAGATTAGATATTCATGTTTCCTGGTTCATTAATCCATTTATGGTCGATCAGCAATACATTTGCGCACCTCTTCTGCAGTTGGAGGACCTTTCACACAAGACGTTTTCGATCGCACCAAATTAAACATTCCTTACTAATCCCTATCATGATCGTGTTCGATGACTTCTGTTTCTTGGATGACTTTTTCATCGCGTTACCAATTTATTAGCCAAGGTTATTGCTCATGAGCTCATGCTTGTAATAATAAGAGTAAATTGCGTCTACAGTACACAATCTTGGTAGGTGGGTGCGATTTAGTGCAAGAATTTGAAAATTGATTATATAGATGTAACAACTTGGTTAGTGCGTGCATTTTTGTTAAAATATCTATCTTCCACACCATACTTTTTCAGCTATGTAAAGAAAAAGTAGCCAGTTAGGTCATCTTGAGTTCCGAATAAAGTTTTAGATGTATTGCATTTGCTTGGTTATAATACTAAAATAACCTATTATTTAAAATTAGAAAAATAATGATTATCAAAACTAAGTGCATGCCAACTAACAAAATTTCCGAGCGATCCATATGATCATACAAATTCGGTGATGAGCATTGTAAAACATACTCATTGCCAACAATTAATCTAGCAGTCATGTTTACAAATACAACCAATAAAATACGATGAACCATAGGTATGTAACCGTGTTTTTATCAAAATGCACATGATTGTTAAGTTTATGTACCAGTTTGCTTATTTTACAAGTTTTTACACTAAATCGCACCCACCTGCCAAGTTTTATACCGCTGGCGCAATTTACTCTAATAATAAACTAGTTCGTCCATGGTACTAGAGACATGGCGACGGCGGACCGGCCGTTGTTTTTGAATTTACTTTTCAGGACTGGATATTTCCATTTATCAGGATCAGGCATTGAAATATTCCTGATCATGCCCAAAGGTAGTAATCACAAACCGGTTCACTTCCATCCATCTCGCCGTTGTTCCATCGCTTCCAACTTCCTCCAACTGAAAAATTGTTTCTCGGCTCGTGCCAGGATATATACCGTCTCGGCGAACGCGCCGATCGAACCTTCGCGAGCACCCATCCATGCATCGATCAGACGTTGTTGTTCTACGCACGTACGCTACCTTCCTCGTCGAGCCGCCGCACCCTCTCTTCTCGATCGTCGCACGCTATCCAATTGCCTCGGGCATGGCTGGCTGCGGTTTCGGCGCCGCACGTCCCGCTCCCCGCGCGTACGCGTACGTATCAGCTGGTCGCGTTACGGTTTCGATACAGGCGCGGTGCATGGTGGCGTGAAGACAGCAGCCACGCGCGCTAGGCCGCTAGCTGCCGTCGTTCTGAGTTCGTCACAAGCAAGAACCAAGTCTCGTATCGATCCCGTGCGTAAATTTGATTGGTTTTGCGCATGTTTTTGTAATGATAAATCGACTGAGAAGGTTAAATTAGCGTGGTGCTAGTTTGAGATTTGCGCACGCTGTAGCTGATTAGTTGGTGCTTTCTGCTCGTCGTGGAGACGCGGAGAGTATCTGATCCGTGAAAGCAATGGCACGTGGGGCCTGAAAAGGTCCGTCGTTTAGGTTCGCTGTGTGCCTGTGTCTGACAAATCCTGTTTTATGAGTAGTACTCCGGGTGCACGTAGCAGTCAGGTGCTGCAAGCCTGCAAAGCGACGTGGATGAATTCTACCCTATGACCAGGAAGCATCAAGCATGGTGCAACGAAGAGCCAAGGGCATGGAAAATGGTTGCTCCACGTAAGCTGAATGCGTGGAACCAAACAAGAAGATTTTAATTAATTTCGAGTAGGTGATTTTTTTTTTCTGTTTCGTATTTTCAATGACGAGCACAATACAAGATTTTTTTTCCTCACCCCAAAAACGAGTGGACGAATAAAATATGCTACTGGGATATACTTTTTTTATAAATATCATTTGAGTTTACCTTTTAAACACTATGTGGAAAAATGCTCTTGAATAAAGGAGAAAATATTGGGGAGGGTTTCTCTGTATGCGTGATGAGAGAGAGAAGAGCATTATGTGCAGCTCTTTTTCTTATTACGCTCACCGCATCTATGTATCATCTTTAATCCAGTTTAGTTATGCGATTTACAATAAAACCATTATAGCAGCTACAACAACCAAGTATTGAAATTCATTTGTTGGCGTCGGTAATTGTAGTTGTCGATTGCAACTGCATTGCGGACATGGTAAAACATAACCGAGCAAACTCTTTATGAGATTACTATTTGATGAGAGTTTCCTCATCAACAAAAATTTTTGATCAATGGAGAAAGAGAGGAGATTTCTCTCGTTCTCCGCGCACACGCTTCCCGAATGTTAAAATATCATATTAATTTATTTTTAAATTTAAATAATTAATACTTAATTAATTATACAACAATGACTCATCTCGTTTTAGGTATCTTTTCAATATTCTCCTTTCTCCTTCTCTCAAATAATCTCTTAGTTATCGACTTGTAAATGAATTGTTTTTTCTTAACAATGTCATACTACTCTTCCATAAGAAAATAATGAAAATACTTCTAAAAAGTTATATATATTTGTCACATGTTTATCATATAAAAGTAGTAGAAGAGTAGACAAATAAAGCAACCAATAGGCATGCTCCAATTCCACAAGAAACCAAACGAGGAGCTACAACAAGGTAGGAATTGTGGGTGACCCCAAGCAATACTCCACCTCCATCCAGATATGAAACCACAACAGATATTGCAACCACCCTTCCTATCCCAGTCAAAAGCCTTCAAAAATTTATTCTCCACCACATCATCACAAGCCGCAGCAGTCAGAAAAACAAGGGGAAGAAGAGCAGATTGGGTTAGCGCCGCGCAGCCGAAGCCGAGGCGGCCTCGACGATAAGCTTCGCCTCGCCGGCCGCCGCCATGCGGAACCCGCCCGGGAGGCACCTCCTCCGCGTCGCCACCCGCGCCGTGCGCTCCTCGTCGGCGCTCGGCAGCGGCGGCGGCGGAGGGGGCGCCTCGACCTCCGCCACGTCCCCCGTCGCCGCCTCCTCCTCATCCGGTGGCCGCCCGCGCACCCGCTCCGGCGGCCGCCTCCTGCGCGCCACCTCGCCGCCCCCGCCCTCCGCCATCGCCGCGGCCGCGTGCTGGGAGTCCCGCACGATGCGCCGCGAGGGGGAGGAGGAGTGGGAGGAGGTCGTCGCCGGGGCCGAGGAGGCGGTTCATGGGGCCCCCGTGCCTGTTGCGGAGGAGGAGGAGGAGTACAGGGTGGTGTTCTGGTCGCCGCCCACCGGCGACGAGGTCCGCGCAGCCTTCACCAGCATCGAGGAGTAAGATTCGTTTGCCTCTCGCTTAAATCCTCGCCTAAATCAGGTTGCTGTGAATGATTATGTCAGTTAGTTTTGATCGAATTGATTGATTTAGATTGGAACCGTATTGGTAATATGGTTTGATGCGAGAAAGTCAGCGAAAATCTGCTGTTTGTCGTTATTAGTGTTCAAATCCGTGCTCCAGTGGCAGGTTGTGATGGTCTTTGTCGTGTGCTGTTCAATGTTTGCAATTGGTTGGTTTGGTTTCTCCTCCATAATTGGATGTGAGCCTGGGGAAGCATCGTGTACTTCCGTGATCTGCACGGACAGATGCCAACGGACCTTGGAACACTTGCCGTGCAGAGTTCATGAATGAACAATCATGAGTTCGTTAAAGGGCTTACGTTTCTTGAAAATTTGGACTGTTCCATGGCATGTGCTGTAGTACTATACCTCCTCCGTCCCAAAATATGGCAACACAGTTAACACAACCTATTAGTACGAATCAGGATAGAGGGTAGGTTGTGTCTAATTCAGTAGCTATATTTTGGGATGGAGAAAGTAGGTGATTTCTGAATGGAATTTTAAAGGATTAAAATTGGACAATACATGGATCCACCTATTGAGGGTATCAAAATTCAAGATATATACCTGTAGTTACATACAGAATTATGACTGGAAGAGTAGTAACATTCAAGATTTGCTTGCAGCCTTTTCCAATCCCATGGCTGAGTTTCTTATACACTTTGGGTTTCTTCTATTATTCAGAAGCGACCTAACAAACTGTGTTCTTGTCATAACCGATGATATTCATGGGCTTATGGCTACACAAAAGATCAAGTTTGCTATCTTTTGTTGAAAATGGATCTAAACTAATAAACTAATCTCCGTACTGTACTCATATAATCTTGAAGACAAGAAGAACATTGTTTTAGATGGAGCTGTCATACAATATACTGTCAATCATCTATGCTGAACATGAGCCATTTAGATGTAGTCTGTGTTGTTTGCTCCATCTGATCAGGCTACCATTTGCATTCAGGGTATTTGGTGATCCTTTTCGTGCGCATTCTTATGAAACTGAGGAGCAATCAGCATTGTCCACCTCAGTACATTCGTCATCTGGCAATTCATCAGGATCAGATGACTGGATTGAACCTGCTGCCTATGCTCTCAACTCAACTGCTCTTCTGACAAGGGAACATAGAAATGTTTTGGATGCCTTCCGTTTATTGCAAAAAGATCCTAATGTTCAGGTGAGAAAGATATAACCAATTCTGATGTGTGCTGTAACAATTTATTATGTTATATCAGTTTATTGCAAAAAGATCCTAATGTTCAGGTGAGAAAGATATAACCAATTCTGATGTGCGCTGTAACAATTTATTATGTTATATCAGTTTATTGCAAAAAGATCCTAATGTTCAGGTGAGAAAGATATAACCAATTCTGATGTGCTCTGTAACAATTTATTATGTTATATCATTATCTATTGGGACATGTCATTTACATAGTCCTTTCAACTTTTGCTCCATCTATTGCAAAAAAGATCCTAATGTTCACCTGAATGAGACCTAACAATCTTCAGGTGCTCCAGAATGTTTATTACTTTGTATCATTTATTCTCAATTGGAACATGTCATTTTACATAGTCCTTTCAACTTTTGATGTACTTTTGCTGGCTTCTGTCCGAAGTTCTGACATAGAAGTTCATGAACAATTCGTCTCTGCACTGACTCTGCTAACCTTGTCTTCAATGCAGAAAATGGTCATGTCCTTGTCATGCGACAGGGCTGTATGGGATGCTGTTATGAACAACGAGGCAGTGCAAGAATTCAGGAGATCTTTCCAGGATGGTATGTTACACTAAAATTTTCATGTTTAGATTTGCTGGTCATAAGCAATACTATTTGGCCTTCTCTTTTTTCCAAAAAGACTAACTTGTCACAGCAATACAGCATCATTTTGATGATCCTTTTCACCTTAGTACTGCAAAACATGCAAATACTTACAAATTCTACTGATTTATGCCTTTACTTCCTAGCTGTTCATTGTAATCTACCCATCTTTCAGACAAAGAAGCAGCAGGTAGAAAGGGAAACCCTGGTGGTCCTGCTGGAGTGCTTAAGTGGATTCTGGGCAACACCCAAGCAAAAATAATGGAATTCATGAATAATATAATGAAGATTGTGAACATGCTTTTCCACTCTGATGATGATGAAGCGAAGCCCGACCTTTACACTGATGCAGTGAAGGTGTCATTCATGCTCTCAGTTTTCATCTTCATCGTGGTGGCCATTGCTCGTATCAAGTGAGCACAACAATCCGTCGACTTTACATTTCGTTGTTTTGTGGTCTCTTAGCTATGCGCAGGAGCACCTCTATTCATCTTAGTTTAGCCAACATTGATGCCAATCCTAGTTTGTCAGGCTCAGAAGTTTAATTGCCTGTGTTGGAATCATGATTTTATCATAGTAAATCTCAATATTTAAGCTTCCCTTCAGTCTTATCTCATTAAATTTCCTGGTGCTTTTGAACACAGTTTTGAGCCGTGGGATTTCAAAGTGTGGTGATGCAAGATTCTGCAAGCCGTGTGTGCATGTTTTGTAGGACAGCTCATGATTTCCAAGCTATCTAACTTAAATTCACACGAAATTGTACATCGATGATTTCTGTATCATTTGACCCTGTTAGTCTGTTGTAAAGGATTGGTTTGTCTGTGTCCCATTTTCACTGGGAGATTAATATACTTCAGAATAGATAAATAGTTCCGCTTGCTTGGACGATGGGTTGGAACTCGCCCGTCGCGTTGCCGCCTTGCAGCAGCAAGTTGACCGTGGTTGTCAAGCCCAATCTCTGAAGCTACCTTCCCCGTCCACGCTAAGAATGTCGAGCAACAAATCCACAAGCACCCACCAACCTTAGGTCAAACCGCACCAAACAAAGCATATGCGCTTATGTTTGGAAGTTTGAATTGACACTGTAACTTTTCATCCGAATAAATCTGCACCAAGATTGATTGTGCACTCACAAAATTGAATTCTGTTTTCCCTTTTCATCGACGTTTCTCATAGCAATGAGATTCAAGATCACATTTCTGTTACATCCAAGGGTGCAAAACCATCTGGTTCCAAGATCAATTCCAAGTTCGAACAACCAATCCCCCAAAAAAAGATGCCAAAAACAACGAAGAATTGAATTAACCATGCTTATTGCCTGCCCAGAAATTCAGAAATTCAGCCAGTGATCATGGTGCCGGTGCCCTCGTCGGTGAGGATCTCCAGCAGCAGCGAGTGCGGGACGCGGCCGTCGATGATACTCGCGGTGTGCACGCCCTGCGCCAGCGCGCGGACGCAGCACTCCACCTTGGGGATCATCCCGCCGCCCACCTTCCCGTCGGCCACCATCTGCCGCACCCCGGCGATGTCGATCTCCTTCACAAGGCTCCCGGGGTCATTGCGGTCGGCGAGTATCCCGGACACGTCGGTGAGCAGCAGCAGCTTCTCCGCGCCCAACGCGGCGGCGATCTCGCCGGCCGCGGTGTCGGCGTTGATGTTGTAGGCCTGCCCGGTCTCGTCGGCGGCCACGGTCGCGATGACCGGGATGTGGCCGGACTCGATGATGGGGCGGAGGACGGACGGGTTGACGCGCGTCACCTCGCCAACGAAGCCGAGTGCGGCGGCGTCGGGGGAAGGGCGCGCGGTGAGGAGGCGCGCGTCCTTGCCGCAGAGGCCGACGGCGGTGGCGCCGGCGACGCTGATGAGGGAGACGAGCTGCTTGTTGACCTTGCCGACGAGCACCATCTCCACGACCTCCATGGTGAGCGCGTCCGTGACGCGGAGGCCGTTCCGGAACTGCGGCTCGACGCCGACGCGCCCCAGCCACGAGTTGATCTCCGGGCCCCCGCCGTGCACGAGCACGGGGCGGAGGCCGACGCAGGAGAGGAGGACCAGGTCGCGGATCACCGACGACTGCAGCTCGGGCGACTTCATCGCCGCGCCGCCGTACTTCACCACCACCGTCTTGCCCCTGAACCGCTGGATGAACGGGAGCGCCTCCGAGAGCACGTCCACGCGGCTCAGCGCCGGTGCCGTGGGCTGGGCCACCGATGCGGGCTGCGCGGGCGCCACGGAGGAGGCGCACACGCGGTGGTGGCCGCGGCGGCCACGGCCGGAAGCCAGGGGCGTGACGCGGCTAGGGTTTGGGCTAGGATTTGGGAGCGCTGTGGTGGTGGGGAGGAGGAGGCGGGACGAAGGGTGGGGCTTGGTGAGCATCATGGCTGCGCTCTAGGTGTTCGACGAAATGCCTAACGTCGCCGCGGCGCGACGATTGGTGCACGAGACTACAAGACTGCGGCGTCGGACGTGCGGCACCGTGTTTTGGGTACTTGTAGATGGTGGCGGCGGGCGGAGTAGGTGATGACCGGGCTCCCGAGCTGGTGCGGTGCGCGAGAGCGGCTGCGGTTTGACACGAGCACGTGCTTTTCCTTTTGGTGTTGGCTATAACAAGGGTTAATTGGATCCATGCCAACTTTTTTTTCCCACCTCTCGCAGACGCAGCCAAAACCACCGCAAATAGTTAAATGCCCCCAAATTCTCCCACCTCCTCGGCTTGCTACCTCAAATCGCAATCCGGGGATTAGGCTGGGGGTTGGTGCCTTTCCCCTTCGCCTCGCCGGAGGAGGGATTGGTACGGTGGTTTGGGCGCATTGGGAGGGGTGGTTAGGGTTCGTATCATGGAGGGCACTGATGATCCTGACCCGGAGCGGCAGCGCTCCAGCTCTGTTGCACCGGCGCCGCCTCGCCGGCTGCGGTGGCAGCCACCAATCGGTCCGTGCCTCCCCCGCGCTCCGACGAAAAGAAGGTACACCCTCGTTCGGAATTTAGTAGTTCCTTCTCGCTTGATTTCTGGGTGAAACAAGTAGGATGAAGTGCATATATGTGTTGATGCGTTCAAATGTTCAAGTTTGTGACTTCAATTTAGTTTGGATTTTGCATCTGGTATTCTGGTTAGCTTGAGTCAATTGCCTTGTGATAGTTCGTGAATCCATTGGAGCTTCTTAGCACCAGTTATTCTACTCATCACTTCATAGTTTGAAGGGAGAGCTTGCCCTTGTTGTATATTCCTCTAGTTGGTTTTCAGAGACCGAATGCTAAGGCCAATATGGCAAGGAAAAAATGGGATGAGAATCCCCACGGTGATTTATGCCCAGCACGAGAAACAACAGATAGTATCATTCTAAGATGTCAAGCAGCTGCAAGATTATGGGAGTAATTAGGACTACTTGATCTTGCTTAAAACTCAGAATCAGTAGAGTAATATGCTTCCTAGAGGATATTATCAACGGCAATCAGGAATTCAGGGAAACTGACGAATATGGCCAATCTAGCATGTCATCCCAAAATATAAGTACATGCCACAACGAATATACAGAGGGAGTGCATGCTGTGAGTTAGATGGGAGATAATTCGAAAGACATGTTCATTATTTCTGCTAGGGAAAATTATGGTGAATCAAGTATGATCTGTTATGCCACAGCTCACCTTCTGCTGCTAATAAGCTGACTAAAGAGTATTGATGTTTTTCATATAAGTATAAACTAATTTATACTCACTTCCATTTATAAAGAGAATAGACCGGAACTTGGGAGAGAACAATTGTGATATGCCAAATGCCATATTGCCGCCATTTACTGAGGTTACCAGATCACTCTTGTTTATGACACAGCAAAATAAACTGTACTTTTTTCCTAGCAATCATGCAGTTTTCGGCTTGTATGATTGCTGCACTCTTTCAAATGGAGAGTTATTTTGTTACTTTTCACTAGCCTGCCAAAGGATGCTCAAACTACGTCATAGATTTGCAAAAGAGATGCCTGATCATTAAATGCACTTTTATTCTTGTTAAAGGGTATTAGTGAAATGTGTCAACTGCCAAAGGGCATATTAATACCCTTGACAATACTTTGCCATACTGATATTCTAGTGTTCTCTGCACGCAATAAACAGTAATGTCTCCTGCTCATGCACTGTTTGCCCTTAATTCCAGCAGTATGGTAAAGTTGCATTAACGCGTCACTCTCTAGAGGGCATCTCGAGCCTTTTCGAGTTAGAGGTAGGATCATACGCGGACTACCTCGAACCAGCGTTTTAGAGATGGCCCACAAGGCCTGCTTCTCTTCAGAGAAATGCACGAGAACACCGGTTCCGCGTTGTATACTTGAATTTTGCTCTCCTTTAAACAAATGAAGTAGCTAGCTTCATAGGGCTCATCTTGATGTTTCTTTTGTGCCTTTTGTGTACTTAAGTCGCATTACTTCCTTTCAATATGCTGTTGAACTTGTAGATTTCACACTATTCTTTTTTGTTGACGGCTTGGTTTTGCTATACTTCAATGCAGAAATCAAAAACTTTTGGAATAGCTAGAAGTCCATAAGTTGGAGTACTGTTCCCTTGGGAGTAAATTAATGATCTAAAACAGCAGCAGAGTGCTAATAATGAGACCCTTGGTCTGGTTAACAAGCCTTGGGAGAAGGCTAGCTATACTTCTATGTTTCCTTTACTCCAAAAAACCACAAGTCTTCAAACATTTACCAAGTGTTTCATTTGAACAGCTTGTGATAGATTTGTACTATGTTGTTTCTGTTCACAGAAGCAGTAGTCCTTGCTCAGAATTCTGCCAGCCGTAATCAACGTAGAATATGAAGGAATAAGGCAATAAGCCTCCCAAAAAGCATATTCCTAAGCATGTGACTACTACAGCTGGTTTTTTTATGATGCTACCAAGTTTCTGGCGAATTCCCAGTCATATTATAGTGTATCTAGGTTCCTCAGTCAGCCTGAGTAAAAAGTTAGCCTGGGCAAAGAACTGGCAAAAAAAAAAAAAAACTGGTTATTGGCACTTGCAGTTTGTGAAACACACTTTCTATTCCTCAGTTAACACTTCCTGTTGAATGAACGAAAACCTTGAAAGCGCTTGCCCCTTTTGTTGCACTTGAATCTGCCTATCACCCAAATTTATCTTGTTCGTTTAGCAAAAAATAATATCTACACAGTAGTTCTTCACATTGTTAGCGTGATAATATGTGCTGAATTTTTAGAAAATCTAAAGTTAGTAATGCACAATATACATGTTGGGTTGCTTAGTAAAATATATACGAGCAATCATCACCTGTGTAAGTTCTAAAGAGGGACACACGGTCATGTAAGTCCTGAAGAGGTCATGTTAGCTTGATTTATAAATTGTTTGGATCAAAGAAGAATATTTCTTAATGAGTTGTGTTGCAATCTTATTGTTTTTAAATGTTACTGCAGATCTTTATGGAAGGTGTCATAGTGAAACAGGTTGAAGATGGTTTGCATTTAGTGGTATACACCTTGCACAGGAGTTGCAGCAGGCAAACAGCATGGTGGATCTCTACAATGAGACAAGGTAATGCATAAGGATACAAAAAATATGATATGCTTAGTTGCTTACGGGACTGATGAAGACACGGTTTCTCCTAAGTCCTAATCCATTTGCAGTTAAAAGTTTGGTTAGATGTGGTAGGGATCTGTTTCGTTGGGCAATGCTCAAAGAAAGATGGTGGACTTTTTTTTTTGGGGAATACGCAAGGAGTGCATTTTTTCCATTAAGAGAAATAAAAGTTATTTACAAGGATAAAAGGAAAACAAGCAGGGGACCGATACAGGATGCTATGGAAAACTATAGGAATATCTCGCACTAAATTTGGCTACCACGACCTCGTAAAGGCCAAATAGCGGGGATCCCGTGATTAGCCGACTTCCAAAGCATGGCCTCCTCCGCCATTGCTTTCGCCACTTCGGTCCAAGACCTTTGTTGTTGATTGAAGATTCGGTTGTTCCGTTCTTTCCAAATTGTCCAAGCCATCAGTGTCACGACAGTGTCGAAGCCTCGACGATGCCGCTCCCCAATCTTCATTCGGCTCTCACAGAGCCAATTGTGGAAGGATGGCTCATTGACAGGTAAGCAGTTCGGACTCCTTATTGCCTGAAGCGTCCACCACCATAATTGTCTCGATTCAGGGCATGCTACCAAGATGTGATCAATGCTTTCCTCGTACTGGTCGCAAAGAACACAGCGATCCGGGTGTGGCAACCCTCGACTGCGCAGACGGTCAGCGGTCTAGCATCTGTTAATTGCGACCAACCACAAGAAGAAGCAGCATCGAGGCGGAGCGAGCGACTTCCAAATTAGGGTGGAAAGGAAGGTGACACGACCAAAAAACAAGGCCTTATAGGCGGATTTTGAGCTGTATTGGCCCGAACTCTCCCATTTCCAGATGATTGAATCAGGAGTAGTAGGATCAAGATCCATCATTTGGACAAGCGACCAAAGCTTTAGATATTCTAGAATAGGCTGGATCCCAAGTGCTCCTCGGATGTCTTTGATCCATTGGCGACCTGTTAGTGCCTCAACCACCGTTCGACGCCGGCGCACGCGTGGTGGAATTTTATCATAGATGTTCGGAGCAATGGACCGAATGCAACCCTCTTGCAACCAGCTATCTTCCCAGAAGAGAATAGTTTGTCCGTCTCTTAATTGACAGACGGTAGAGGCTGCAACGAAGTTCGTTTCCTTTTGTGACCCCGGAATGGCTAGCCCCTGCCAAGGTTTGCTTGAGGAGGAAGATGGTGGACTTACAGGATGAGGCTAAAATATTGAGGTGGTCAATGGATCAAACAAGCCAAGATCAAAGAAAGATTGATTGGAATAAATTGCTGGTCTGCTTATAGAATTATATAAGGAAAGATAATTCTGTGAGATGTCATCTCCACCCTGTGACACCTTCCAGGAGATGAAGGAATAGTGAAATGTGGTGTCGGCCACAACCGACAGAAAAATGTGAATAATCTTGCTCCATTTCTTATAAACTTGGTCATCATATTGAATCTAAAAACATACCCTTTAGGTTGTGATCGAAAAGTGTTACTACCTTATTTTCGGTGCTGAATGTGTGCAGAAGTCATTCAGAAACAGCAAGAAGGGGTGCCCTTCCTGTGGATCAAGCTTTTGGGCTAGTGATGCAGCCTACTCCTATCTGAGATGCTGCAGATGCAGTTGCTTGTAAAGTGATTCGAAGTGGACTTATTCCTATTTTGGCATGCTGTTGGGTTTTGTAGAGGAGAAAGACCCATTGTATGGCCCAACTTGTTGGGCTTTGTAGATTTGCAGGCCGGCTGTCGTTGGCATGTGGGATGCCAATGTGGCTAGCTGCATCTTTGTGAAGTGTTCCTTCATCTCGGAACCACTAGCAGTCTTAGCTTCCTTATACACATTCAATTGCTTGAAGATCCTATGAAAGAGTGATGCATAGTGAGTCCAAAACATGTCATGCATGGTATACTCCTATAGTTCTATTGCTCCTAATGGTTGAGATGATGGAAAGGTACTGGTTCTGTCTGGAGTCTAGATTTTACCGGGTACACGGTTCCAGTTTTTTTTGGCTGCTAGCCAAATCACATCAAATGAATTTCTTTAGCAACAGAATTTGATTTGTCTGGCACGGGCAACTTGGTTGATAAGCTTGGATGCATTTGTATAACTCATGTCACGGGCTTAAATCAGCGTATTATGGTTATGGCTGATCACTTGCCAGCAGAATTAGCGAAGATTCGTTGTTCCGGGTGGACCCTGTTCTGTAATTTCTGACTTTGTTACAATTAAGGTCCATTTCCTGACGAGAGCTCATTGATGGCTTTCTTGTGCCTTTGTGGAGACAGGTTGGTAGAGGTTGCAGAGGGCATCAAAACCTTTCTCCCTGTTTCCTTTTTCTCGTACTGGTACGCTTGGTGTTATCGAGTTTATGTCCATGATGCCCTACATTGATTGCTGGACTGAAGGAGCCCTGATACGCTCTACTGCCACGCCTCGCCAAGATAAGATGGCACTTTTGTTTGTAAGCTTCCTCTGTTGTTTCTCCCGTGGTGCGTGTCGTGGTTGGGTTTCGACGGCCAGTCGGCCAGAGAAGGGTCGTGTCACGAAAAGCCTTGCCCGCACTTTGAACTGTCGCGGTAGCATCATTCCTGCTTTGACCCCTGATGAAGTCATGCAATCCATGCATTGCAGCTAGAGGCGCTCACTGTGTTCCGCCTTATTCGAGCTCGTGCTCTTACTTGGTCCTTGAAAAAGATTCGTGATTCTTTTTTTCAGTTGTACCTGAGATGCTCCCATTTTCAGAGCTTCCGGAACTTACTGAACAGGCAGGAGTAGAATGGTGCAAGTAGGTGTGCAGGTAGGTAGGCGTGCGCGGCGTGATCTGACCGCGAAATTACTCTCGCACAGGAACCGAACCAAGCTAGTTGTGCTCCGTATTCGCTGCAACTGTGAAACACCTGGAGCATTTGACTCCATACGCACGAGGAGGAAGTACGCGAGGCCGGCCGGCCGGCCCTGCCGGCTGCCGACGCTGTCGCGGCGGCACCGATCGATCGATCCGTGGGCGCGCGAACTCCACTCCTATTCCGGCTAACGCTATAGCTCGATCTACCACCGGCCACCGCACCGGCGCACCGCACCCCGTGTCCCCGTGGCATCCACATTAAACGCCACCGTCCCCGCAACAGCCGCCGGCTCGTGTGCAGGCGCGGGCTGAAAACAGTCGGACACGATACTCGATCGATCGGTAATTGATCATATTTATCATTTAAACTACTTAGTATCGATATTAATACGATGTAAAAGAAATTGTGAAAAACCAAATTTTAAAAATTAAGAAAAAGTACGGTCAGAAACAGTACCCATATTACGAAAACAGCGTTCGGTCGATCGAGAATTTCCGTGTGTGTTTTCGCCCCATCATCGCGCACAGCCGGCAAGCTTGCATTGGCTCCCTCCGATCCCTCTCCTACCAATCGCGACGATTTATCGAGGTTGATACAGCGCGCGTCGTCATGCCGCCGTCGCGATCCGCGGCACAGCGCGTAGCATGTACTGTAGCAGTATGCCACCCCATACTCTGCACGGCCGCACGCGGAGCCTAGCTATAGCAGCTAATGCAAACAGTGCCGGCGCGGACAAACGCCAAGCTTGCATTGGCCGCCTTTAATCGATCTGCAGGTCGTCGAAATTATGTATGCATGCAGACTGCGTCTCGTACTCTCGTCTCCCTGGTGAATTGGTACTACGGCAAGTACTATCATTGGCGCATGGGTCGTCGTCCGTCGATCGATCGACTGAGCTTTCGCTGCCCAACGTCACACGCGGTAGGTACACTGTGCAAATCGTGACAAACTCGCTTCACTTACCCCTTTCTCCCCTCCATCCATGTAGCTGACACGGACATGTAGACGGACACGTAGATCATATTAGCAATGGAGCAGATATTAGCTCCAATCACTCTCAAGAATATTGCACGTGTGGTCCGTGTGCATTTGCTAATAACTTTGCGCATGTACGTAGCCGCTAGGCTCTCGTCGCCCTAATGCCGTCCTGGCGAAGGCACTTCTCCCCGTTTGGTCACAAATCACACAATTATTTGTAGTACTACTCTCAGTCTCGTTTATACGTGCTGAAAGAGAGTGGGACGATAAATTTCACAGGAACTTTATTGTATACTAGTAGCCTGTCTTTTATTGATCAGTTTACTTTCGGCACGAAGCAGAGAACAGCTTCCATGCGTAGCTGTAAAACGCTTCATTCGTCATGTACTGAAGCAAATGAATGTTCAATAAAATCACCCTGGTGTGTATCCTGGGAACAGGGATTTTTGCCATATATGCTCTCCAATGATCGTTCTTCAAAAGACCCGGTACACTGCACACACAGCAAATTTATTGTGCCTAGCTACCGGCTGTCCTAGCTTCCTCCAAGGCTCCAATCCAAAGTCTCCCCCACTGTTTGCTTGCGCGTCTGTTGACCCCAACACATCGGTGTGTTTGAGGAGGAGTAGATAGAGAAGATTAAAAAGATATGTAAAACGAGGTGAATCATTAGCATATAATTAATTAAGTATTAACTATTTTAAACTTCAAAAATGAATTAATATGATTTTTTTAAGCAATTTTCCTATATAAATTTTTTTGTAAAAAACGTACCGTTTAGTAGTTTGAAAAGCGTGGGCGCGGAAAAGGAGTAACAATCTTCCCTATCTCCCCCGAAAGAACAATCTCCCGTTAGTAGTACTGCATGGCATTTGGCACGGGATGCAACGACATTTTGATCGAGCTGCCATTCTTTCGGATGGGCTCTCTTAATTTGTTCCTCTTTTACCTTTTGGTTCGTTCGTACGTGAAGCCGCGATCGATCGATTGATCCATAGGAGTCTGGACCATTAATTCCTTTACTGCCTTTGCTGATTAGGATGATGTCTGCACATACATCGCCCTTCTTCTAACAAAACAAAGAAAAATTCCTCACCCGGCGCGTCTTCATCTTCTTTTATGTGCCTAACCAAGTAGACATCGGATCCCCATCGATCATCCAGCATAATGAGAGAGAGATGGACTATATGCGTAGTTGTGTAGATTTTCTTGCCGTGCTCTTATTACCACCCGGCCGTATAATGCAGCAAGTAAAGTAGAAGTATACACAGTATTGCAGTTAAAGGAGTGGACGCGGTGCTGAGCTTTCATACCACTCGAGTACGTGCTCAACTATTGAAGTTTCAGTACTCCTCGCTTCATTCCCTCCCTCTATCTCATCTGCTCATTTGCTAGGTGCTCTCTTTTGTGGGCCATTTTTGAGCCCTAACCATCGTCCGCACAATCACAAGGAATCTAATCTTTGAATGCCTTTGATCCTCGTCATTATGCATCATCCTTTATTCACCTTGTCTCTACGTGTAGTATAGTGTCGCTCCCATCAGAAACTAGCAGCTGCCTCTCAGTAGACTTTAATACTGGTGCAGTGGTGGGTTGGGTAACGCATTCTTTTCTTACAGTACTAGTACCTCATGCACACAAACGTGCAAAGGATTAGTATTACCCTCTATCATATGGCGTGCGTGCGTGCTTGCTAGCTAGTCATGTCAGTCTGGTTTAGAGATAGAGGCAGGAGGCGCCTATGGTGCAAAAGAAAAGGAGGAAAGTTAAGCTGTGCGTGGCGTGCATTTGCTCGTACGTGTATGTGCACCATCGATAGGGCGCTTGCAGCCTTTGCTTATTAGGCGGCTCGTCCGTTGGCAAATGCTGTAGTGCACCAATTATCCGTTCTTTATTTACATGCTGGTCGATATGCATGCTATACGATCCAATGAGTATAAGGAATGGACACGGGTTACTCATTAGTGAGTACTTGTTGACCCAATATTGCAGCTGAAATTAAATCAACTATACCACACATTTACTCCCTCCGTCTTGTAATAGGTTCATTTTTAACTATTTTCATTTGTTCCAAAATAAATTCAATTTTAGAGAAATCATCGCACTAGAATTTGTGAAAATAAAAAAAATAATTGTTTCGAGAGTAGATAAAAGTAGGAAGTAGTTGCATTGAGATTTAATAAAATAAGGTATTCTAATCTTTTAATTTTGTATTGGTATATTTAAGATGGTGAAAAATATACTTATTTTAGGACGCAAGAATTATCTAATTTTGCTCATTTTGTTTGGGCATCGATCATCTGCAAACCGTACTTGTCACTGACATGTGCGTCCCATTTCTCTAAGCCCACAGATCAGTAGCAGTAACTGCCACTCCATCCTGGTTTAGTATCTGCTTAATTGGCCGAGTTGGCCGGGTACATACCTAACAAGCAGCAGCTAGCGCGCGGTGTGGTACCTAGCTTGGACAGCGACCAATGGTACTGTTTGGCGACCCATGATGATCACTGGCCGGGCCGGCGCGCATGCATGATGGTGCGCCCTGGACGCATTCGGTGTCTCGACTGCGATCGCCGCGGACGTATGCGCGTGGCGCGCGTACCGTGTACCGTACCGCCGCTGGAGAGACCACTCGTACGCTTGCACGCTGTGGGCGTAGTATTGCAGCCGGCCGGCCGCGCCAGCGTACGTTTTGTCCTTCCCTAAGACCATTTTCAACCCATAACACTAGATATAGTTTCCATAAACTCCACATCATCAAGAAACTAGTACTAGACACTACTCTTCCAATGCAAACACCACTATTTCATGCTTCAATTTAATGCTACTTATCTCACATGATGTCTTGGATGTTGTGTAGAAATCATGTCTCGCATGGTTTCCTTCTCTTTCCTTATTTATTCACTTGCCACATCATTTTTTATCCTATGTAGCAGCTTATTTAATGCTATGTACACCATCCTAGTTATTGAATTGGGAATGGCCTAATCATGTACCCCTCCCATGATTACCCCAATTAATATGGAGTATATACGCAGTGAGCGAGCGTACCACCAAATTGAATGAAGGTCCCCGGGTCCAGGACGACGAACAGCTTAATTAATTCACTGCGTTAATTAATTTTTGATGATCTCGATCGATCCGTTTCGTTGGACACAGCACAGCGGCGTGCCTGGTAGAAGAATGTACTAGTAATTCTTTGATTGGTGTTCTAAAAAAAAAATTCTTTGATTGGTCTGATCCGACGATGGATGTGTGAGATTGTGAGCTGTGTGTGGTGTGTGCGCGAATGCGAATCAGCGTCAGAAAAAAAGACCGAAGAACCTTGAGGGGAGAAAGGGAACATCATATCGACGTCGATCTCTCCATCATCTTTTCCATTTCCTTATACGTACTACTAGCTTTGATCACGTCGAGACTTTTGCGCCCCGAAAACGAATCGACGGCGCCACGGCGGTTGTATTGGTCGCGTGGCTAGCTACCCTTTGTTTGTCGCTGCCCCTGTGGCTTTGCGCTTTGGCCGTACGACGGCGACGACGTCCCGGCCGGACGACATGCTGCGTGAGTGATTATTTCATTATTTGTATTTTGGGAGTGGTTTGGAGATGACCATCAAAGGGTGGCGAGGTCTATCGTACTACATGGAAAAGCTAGCACGGCGTACGTACGTGGAATTGTGGGCGACAACGGATTTATTCAGGTGATAGCGAGCCCCCTGACGCGGACATAACAACAACAGCAAGGCAATTAATCAAGGCTTCTATTGGAAATCTACGTTACGGTAGGAAACGTATCCGGCGGGGACATACGTATATTAAGAAGGAAACGTGCTGCTCCTCCTAGTAGTACATGTTTTCTGTTCAACTTTTCGATGGCAAAGCGTAGAAACAAAAGTTAAATCCCTTTAACTAGTCCTAGGTAGATACAGACATACTTTGTACAGTAGTATATGTGCTATGCTCCGTACTGTCACAGTAGATGGCAGTCAATCGTTGTAGTACTATACAGGAGGGAGTTCATCACGCCAGATTCTCGCGCCCTGGAGGAGGCGACAAACCAACAGCTGGCACGCCCAGCAGCCGGCCGGCGCCACCGCTACTTGTTGTGGCTCCCCGCAGCGCGCGGCAGCTCTCTCGATCCATTTCCGATCGAGCCGAGCGTGACTACGCCACGACAGACGGGGATCAATCAGGAGAAAAATCAATCGATTACCCGTACATACGCGCAGGCGCACGCAGGCATCAGCGCGCGGGTCAGCGTAGCGACCCCCCGTTTTCTCTCCCACTACTCGTGCCGCGCCGCGCCGCTCGCCGCTCCCGCAACGCTTGGGGCCGCGGGGAGGCAAGGCCGCGCCCGCGCGCTGGCGCTGCAGCGTTGCAGCTGGCCACCCGCGCGCCCGCCTGCGAAACACTGTGGACCTCTTTCGTACGGGACGCGCACTGCCACGCCCCCGTCGCGCGCTGCCCGCACGCGGCATCACGTTGCCTTTTTCTTTCGCCTCGGCTTCGGGTTCAGTACGGAGTTTTCTCTGTATTCACCGCACCGCAAGCGGACGGCTCGGTGGACCGTACCAGTACCACACCGGACCGCAACCGGGCCGTATCTGAAGGTGCACATGTGCAGCGCAGCTAGATTTTTACATTGTGATCCTTCTTTAAAATTTATTTTGCAAATAAACCTTAAAAAACTTTTTTTTTTTTTGGAAATTTACTCTTTTCCTTGGTGCCAAGGTTATCGGTGCTGACGTTTAATGTCTCCGCACCAATCTCACTAATACCGACACCATGTGAAGGGGGTCAGCATTGACGACCTATTTGTATTTTTTAAAAAAAAATAACCATGGTAGCCTACGCAGATTGCACGGCTAGCATCATTATATTTTCTCTCATATAATAGCATATATGTTTTCTCATTATATTATTCAAATATATTAAAATGACATCATAATTTTAAATTTTGCAATAACTTTACGAAAATAAAAATGTATAATATTCATATTGTATTTTATATACGTGTTAGTTATTAATTATTTTTAATATCAAATTTTAGTTATTTGTAAATTATATATATTCCTATATGGACTCTAGACTCGTCTTTCAATATTTCCATTTTTTAATTCCGAATTTTCTGTAAATTGTATTTCTATATAGACTCTAGGCTCTTCTTCCAATATTATTTATTTTTATTTCTGAATTTTTATTATTTCTAATTGTATTTCTATATGATTCTAAACTCTTCTTTCAATATTCTTTAATTTTTAATTTCGAATTTCAGTTACTTCTAAATTGTATTCCTATATTGACTTTAAACTCTTCTTCCCATGCTTTTCTTAATTTTGAATTTTAGTTATTTGTAAATTGTATTTTTATACGGACTCAAAACTCTACTTTTAATTTTATTATGTTTATTCTAAATTTTAGTTAGTTTGAAATTTCTATATGGACTCTATACTCTACTTCTAATATTCCTTATTTTTTAATTCCGAATTTCTATTATTTTCTACTTGTATTTCTATATGGACTCTATACTCTACTTCTAATATTCCTTATTTTTAATTCCGAATTTCTATTATTTTCTACTTGTATTTCTATATGGACTCTAGTCTCCTCTTCTAATATTCCTTTTTTTTTTCTAATTCCGAATTTCTGCTATTTCTAAATTGTATTTCTATATGGACTCTGTCTTTTCTTTTTCTCCGATTAATGTGAGAATTTGTAGTCCATAAGAGTGAACGTGGAGGCTCATTTTTCTATTCCTTTAATATAATAATAGATATTCTATTTTTTTTCTTATAAATAGACACCATGTGATAGTCTCTTTGCCTTCGAGGACTTATTTGTGATAAAAAGGTTATATTTCAACCTTTCTTTAAAAAATATAAATAGGTCATCGACGTTAACATCTTTGTCTCCAACTCCTTTACATCTCGGCTTCTAGGGGTGAGGGTGTTGGCACTAGGACATTGAACCTCAATACTAGGGTCATTGACTTCAAGAAAATGATCTAATCTTATAATAAGTTTTTATAGGGATCTATTTATATAATATGTAGTTGTAGGGGACTAACACCATCCTTTCTGTTCGGCCAAAACACTAAAGAGAAGAAGGTCTTGAGATTTTCAAGTGTTCAAATGGTAAAATACTATTTGAGCGGTGAGAGCAGTCTAATACTACTCGAACGGTAAAATACTATTCGAGTGGAAAGTTCTATTCGAGTGGTTTTATGCTATTGAAGCAACTCGTCCCGTTTGAGTGTGTTTCTAACTAGTAAAAAGTAAATTCCGAGAGCCATATAAGTGAGAAGGAGTGTTCGAAATCTCAAGATAGAAAGACGACCCAAGATGAAAAAACGACTCATGTTGAAAAATATGAACAAAGATGGAAAAGACGACTCAACCTAATGACTCGAGAGAAAAAGCTACTCAACCAAGAAAGATGTCAAAAGAAGATTCCATAGAGACCAGTTTTCAAACACTCATGCCAGCTAGTGCCAAAAGACCATAATGACCTCCACAATGTACCATAATGCATCTAGGGTTGCTGACATGGCAAGAGTATAATTTTAAACTCACAAGGGCTCATGGGGGCAAAGTTGTAATCTCACATGTACGATTGTGGGGCATATAAGCCGATCAAAAGCATGTAGCAAGACAAGACATAATTTAATACTACTAGAGAAACATTAGCCATCAAAGTTCTGTATTTTGTATTCGAGCTCATTTATTTGGATAGGCAAGAAAAGAAACTTTCCTGTTTATCTCCAAACTTATTCGTGACCTAAGGTCACGACATAATATAAATAAGTTTTTTTAAAAGAACGAAAACATAAAAAAATGTAATGTTGCGCAGCTACTTATTGAAGGTCACCTACTCCGTCTCATCGTAAAATGGTGCGATACGATCTGCCACACATTATATGACGAGCACTTTTGGCCATTCCTTGGTCTCTCACCCCTCGGATGCAGCTAGCAAACGGAGGTACGGCTGGTCTGTCTACCCATACCCCACTAGGCTGGCTGCTGAAGGATTTAATCGTGATCTCGTGAAAAGAATGAAAGAAATGAAAGTGATTCTATTCAGACTCAGCTCAGCACCTCAAGCCACCGGCTACGCTTCTCGGAGGCCTAGGAGAGATGTCCGGTTGTACACCACGCATATGTTTGGCCCCGGTGCAACGGGTGCAAATAACACCTCTAGTCTCTAGAAAAAATTATTGTTCTAAAAAGAGGGTCTCTACAAAAAAGACGTTTGGGCAGACCTTTGTTACTTGTAGCCCATATATGAGTCGTACCATTGTTCGCCGGCCCCATGAGGCCCACATGGTAGGTGGAGCTACGTAGAACAAGCATCGTGTTTTCTTGTAGAAGTACTACACAACACTAGAAATTCTACAAAACCAGGTGAAGAAAAAATATTCTACAAACCAGACTAATTGTGTAAGTAGATAATTCAACGCAATTCAAATTGTTGGAGTTTCAATTTCGAGATACTGTAAGCTATTTTGGCACTTTTACAGTTATCTTTCAAATTGACCAACACTCTTCAGTACCTTCTACCACTAATGGTAGTAGGGTGCATGAGTAGAATTTAAATCAAACCATAGATTTCTTATGGGCATTTAAAATATTTTATCCAAAGCTTTGTTAAGGTAGCTTTATCAATTTATTTATTTTAACACGATATATGAAACGCATTGGTAGTTTTTTTTTAAGTAAATTGCATATTGCACTGGATAGAGTGAACCTTGGTTTGCTTTGCACCGGATTTAATACATATTTTTACATTGAAATAAATTGTACCTCACACTAGGTGTTGTATCATATAATTGAAGGGAAAATATTGTAAAATATGTGTAAAACTTTCAAAACCCTTTTGAATTTAGACAATATTTGAAAGGGATTTATTAAAATAATGAAATATCATGAAAGCCCTTTCATATATATATATATATGTGTGTGTGTGTGTGTGTGTGTGTGTGTGTGAGTGATGATTATGTATCCTGGTGTTAAGTGAAAGTTAAATCAATAAACTCTAGTGTGAAGTGAAATATATGTGATAAAAAGGTAACAAGGCACATTACCCGGTATAAAGTGTAATTTATCCAATTTACAAAGCTTTAAATGAACTGTCGTGGGGATGACCATTAAATTTATTAAGGCCATAGGCCGTGTTTAGATTTAATATTTTTTCTCGCAAAAAACGTCATATCGAATATTTGGACCCATATATAAAGCATTAAACGTGGACGAAAAAAACCAATTGCACAGTTTGCATGTAAATTATGAGACGAATCTTTTGAGCCTAATTACGTCATGATTTGACAATGTGATGCTACAATAAACATTTACTAATGACGAATAAATTAGGCTTAATAAATTCGTCTCTAGTTTACAGGCGGAATCTATAATTTATTTTATTATTAGTCTATGTTTAATACTTTAAATGTGTGTCCGTAGACTTTAAAAAAAATTGGCCAAGAAGCCATACTCCACATTTCTTGTGCTATCGCCAGAAGTGAAGCAAATTACTCCTAACACGTTATGTTGGTAGACAAGTTCATTATTGTGTCTTTCAAGCTTACTGAAAAGAAAAGCTTTGTTTAATGGCTGATAGTGACCTGAACCCTCTGGTGCTGGCGAAGGTGCCAAGGGTACGGGTGTACAACTCACTTCATCTCCGGGTGTGATCCACAGGTGGATTGTTGGACGTCCATCTTACTAACAGTCCTAATTAATTACCCAGAAAAAAGACGCTTTTTTCATCTATAATTTGGGGTGTCCTGGTAATGGGGATCAGACAGCTGCCTATTACTGGTTGTGATTTGTGTGAACAGCAGAGCCAATTCATTGCATTGAAAATTTGCCAACTTTACGTACAAATGGTCTTGTCACGAAGTGAGATTACGGATGCCGCTTATGGGTAGGATGGATTTGGCGAATGGCTATCACGTAGGGAGTGGGCTGCTTTGGGAAAAAAAATACAAACTTGCTTTTTTGCTGAAAAGATAAACATGTGAAGAGAGAGAAATAAATATAGAACGATAATTGGAAATCAGTAACAAACTAAAAATGAAAGAAATTGTTGAGAGTAACAAAAAAAAGTGGAAATCAAACGGGTGGTTTTCATGATTCCTCACGAAAACATGTATTTAAGGCCGTACCGATGTGTATGATGATGATGGATAAGATGTGTATTCAAGGCTTTACTTCAAATCAGGAAAATCGTACCTAATCAGCCATGACAATGAAAATCACGAATTAAAGCACGCGGTTTAGAAGCTTCATTCTCAAGGAGAAACAAACAACGGGCTCACCGGAGTTAACCCCTGAAACAAGGATCCCAACTTCCCACTACCGGTAACACGGATGACCACAAGCAACCCATCTTGACTCCCATCCCTCCGTTCCCCCCAGAAGAGTAGGCACGCGCGCGCGTATAGTACGTATCACATGAAAACGAGGTCCCTTTGAAGAAAAATAACGACTCCCATCCCTCCGTTCCCCCAGAACAGTAGTAGCAGCATCAGCGCATCACCTCCATGCCCTTGCTCGTGCGCATGTATCAACACAGTCACACAGCTACGCACCACGAGTCCAAGCTTCTGTTTGAAAGAGTTTAAAATTCTAAGAACACACAAATATATCTAAAAATTCTTTTAATTTTGGGAAAAAAAACTCGAGCTGGTATAAAGCTGAAGCATCCCTAAAAACAAGCCCAAGACGAAATGACGAATGCGTTACGACATGGGCGGAGACGGAGGGAGATCAGGGTCGCGAGTACAGGGGCGTTGGCTTCACCGATCGATCGATTGGGCGATGGGATCTCGCCTTATCCCCCCCGCGCGCGGCGTCGCCCGTCGTCTCACTGTCCGCGCGGCCCGGCCATATTTATGCGCGCAACCACCCCGCTGTCCTCGCTGCGACGCTGCCTGCATGCCCGTGTCCCGGCCGGTGCGGGGCGTGGCGCCACGCATGGCCGTCCGCGTCAACGTACGCCTCAGCGTACTACACCCCCATCTTTCGTGCGTTTCTCGCACACGCCGCAGATCGAATTATCCGTTGTGTTTTTGTTTCCGTGCGGCTGCAGAGAGAAAGGAAGTGACTGGCTCTCTCTGTCTGTGCCGGAACAAGGTTAATTACAACTGCCGTGATTGTTCGCGCTTTGGGATGGGACGAAGTGGAGGGGCCCGGACCGATCGAACCTTGCCGTAATTTCAAAGGTGCGGGCAAATGCATGCAGCATCGATCTTTATTTAGAGACTTTCTTTCGTGTCACATTAGGTCCAAATCCCGGGTAGATCATCACCTTTAGCACTACCCGCTAAAGATAGAAAAAATATAGGATGACCCCCGGAGGAAAAGGAGATGCGCTGATAAATTAATTAACCGGACACATATTCTTGCCCCACAATCCAAGCAAAGGAAGGAGAGACTGAAGGAAAAGAAGGATGATTTTTTTACATGGTCTGCTTCCCAAATTTGGCGACGCAAACGCAGGACAAAACGACGCTGATTTTTTGGCTCAAGTTTCTGTGCGCCGTAGGCCGTAGCTGGCTTGCATGCATGAATTCTTTTGGTCATGCGTGGAAAATTACGGGTTGTACATGCAGGCTGCTCGATTTTAGCACTGACGAGTGTTTTACCGGCGGCGCTTTGGCTTTTAGTACTCCCACAGAAGTGGCTCCTCCAGGCGGAACACGCCGGCGGCGGCGGCACCGGCGCCGGAGATTAAGCCCACTTCGTCTTCCCAAGACGACGCGCACGAGAGGCCCGAGCTGGGCGGGCCGTATCTGAGGTCGAGGAGGAGGTCGGGGAGGTCGAACAGCGCGTCGTCAGCGGCGTCCGGCGGCGGGGGCGGCGAGGAGGACCCGGCGCTCGCGTCGTCCGATCCGTCGGGGTTATTGCTGGCGCCCGCATTGGCGGAGGAGGCCGGGAAGTCGGCGGCGGCGGCGAGCGCGGCTGCGGCCTGGACGTCCTTGGGCGCCGCGGTGGCCGGGCGCGGCAGCTCGTGGGCGAGGTCCGGGAAGTTGAGGTGCGCGGCGCGGCCCTTGATGGCGAGCGCGGCGACGTCGTGCGCGCGCGCGGCCATCTCGGCGGTGGCGAAGGTGCCCAGCCAGATGCGCGACTTCTTCCGCGGCTCCCTGATCTCCGACACCCACTTGCCCCAGCTCCGCATGCGCACCCCGCGGTACGTCGGGTGGTGCCCGTCCTTGCGCGGCCGCTTCTTCTTGCCGCCGGCGCCGTCTGAGGACGACGACGCGGTGGACGGCGGGGAGGCCGGCGCCTCCCCGCCCGAGGAGGACGTGGTCGGCTCGGAACCGAACGACGAGTCGTCCATGGCGCCGCGCGCTGTGGTGGACTGGTGGTGGTGGTGGAGTTGGTTGGAAGAGGAGAGCGAGTGAGCGAGCTGTGAGCTAGCTAGAGCGAGCGACTGTGCGAGGCGAGGCGAGTGGCGTGGTGTGTGGTGAGGTGGGAGGGAAAGCAGTGGGAGTGGTGGGTTTTTATGAGCGGATGGGGCGCAGAGGCCTCTCGCGACGTGGAAAGAGGGAAACAAGGCGGGGAATAGTGCGGGGATAATGCGAATGGGTGAGAGCGACTGGGTGAGAATCACCACGGGTTTTGAGGACCTCTGCAGCCGCGTTGGTTTTTTGCGATTGAACTGCCTCGATGTTAGTGGCAGGTTTCATTGCAAGTCTGCGATGAACTCTTGGGACTCAATTCATGGGTGTGCGGGTTTGTCATCAATATGGGACATCTGGAAAACGCACTTGTTTGTGAATTGTTTTTCATCGAATCTGTTCATTAAAGCCAATGCACTAAGCTATTGCTAAATACTACCTCTGTTTCTAAATATTCGACGCCGTTGATTATTTTAAATATGTCTGACCGTTCGTCTTATTTAAAAAATTTTAGTAATTATTAATTCTTTTCCTATCATTTGATTCATTATTAAATACTTTTATGTATACATATAGTTTTATATATTTCACAAAAGTTTTTTCTTATAAGACGAATGGTCAAACATGTGCTAAAAAGTCAACGGTATCAAATATTTAGAAACGGAGGGAGTATAAGAGATTTTGAAGGGATATAACACTTTCTAGTACTAGCAAATACTATCACACCCCTGTAAAATTTCTTCTATTTTGAGACAGAGGAGGTACTATATTTGTTATACTCTGTCTCTCTTGGAATGACTACATGTTTAACTCTGATGGCTTTCTTGGTGACGAGTTGCCTTTGAGCGTCTAGGTGAGAACACTTCCGGTACATTAGTGATCGATTGAAACAATGATTTATAATTCGTTCAAAAAAAATGATTTATAGGAAAGCACAATGCACACCTTTAGCACCTTGATAGAATTATTGATGCATGATTTCATTCCACTCCGGGAGTTGGGATTCGCAATTTTGATATTGGATCAAAACCTCTCACGAGTGGTATCTTTCGATTTTGTAAAAACAGTTGATAACAAAAAGAAAATGAAATCAAGATAAATCATGTCAAAACTTAAAATTCAGTTTGAAAATTTTTGAACTAGACCGAAAACCAAGCGGTTTGTGTTTTCAACAAGCCGGAAAATATTGAAATTTGGACCGGTTTCCACCAAGACAAATGCAACATACTACATTTAAAGGATTTTGCATTTCACTCCATTACTAAAATTGCATTTAGGTTCTTGAGAGATATTCAATCATCAATGCATAATACACAAGTAGAAAAAACGATCCTCAAAAGAAAATATAAAATTTGCGGATCATGCATAAAACAAATAAAGGGAAAGATTATCTTTTCACCCACCTACTAACCGTGGGTTGACATAACCCCAATGGAAATTACAAACAAAGGATAAAAGCTGCGGAAATGCTTGTCGCCGGGCGACCGGCGCGGGGGGAGCCGGATCGGGCGCTCCCCCCGCGCGCGCCCCTCCCCCACGTGGGTCCACCCACTTCTTCCCCCTTTTTCCACAAAAAGATGTTTCACCTAGTGTATTTACAATGTTTCACTATTTATAGATCTAATGTTGCAATGAATTAAAATACTCTTTTATAACAAAAAAACCACATATTTTGGAAACTCTCTATTAAGGAAATTTGGTTTATTTTTTGTTCCATCAAAAATGTTTCACCTAGTGTACTCAAAATGTTTCACTATGTATAGATCTAATGTTGCAGTGAACGAAATATTCCATTACAACAAAAAACCCACATATTTTGGAAACCCCCTATTAAGGGAATTTGGTTTATTTTTTGTTCCACCGAAAAATGTTTCATCTAGTGTAGTCATAATGTTTCACTATGTATAGATCTAATGTTGCAGTGAACTGAAACATTCTTTCGCTATTTGCTAAAACATTGTTTTTATATAAGGTGAAACAACACCTGATTTAAACGAGTGAAACATTTTCGATCTACTTAGTGAGACAATTCCGATATACTTGGTGAAACATCGTGCAACATTTTAAAAAAATCAATAATAAGTTAATTTTTTTTCGTCGGAATATATCCATGTGTGGCCTTGTTTTGAAGATTTAATTGCAACGAATTTAATGGTGCAATTGGATCGTGATTTGGATAAGTAATTTAAGAGAAAAATCGGTTTAAAATAGTTTTGCACGTAAATCGGACGCTGACGTCATGCTGACGTCAACGCCCGATTTCCCAGCCCCGGATCGGTCGCCCGATCCATAGGCGCTCCCTAAAAGCTAAGGAAGAGGTGTATTAGAGGGAGCCAATTTTACGAGGACAAACGGGAGAATCAATCAAATTTTTAGATGGTAAATGTTTAAAACTTGTTGTACACAATCATTAATGTCTCCAACTCTTTCGATCAATAGGCAAAACTCCTTCTACCAGATGAAGAGACCGCATCAGATGGTTGAAGATAGCTTCTGATCAAGACCAACAATAACATCAGTCGACAGGCAAAGAGAACTCCGCTTAGGCCGTGTTTAGTTCACCCTCAACTTTCAACTTTCCATCACATCACATCACATCACATTTAAAACTTTCCTACACACATAAACGGGGCTGCCTAAGGCTCGGGCGCCTGACAATTTCAAGAAAATTTTGGACGTCAGCGCCCGATTTACGTGCAAAACTACTTTAAACCGATTTTTCTCCTAAATTACTTATCCAAATCATGATCCGATTGCACCATTAAATTCGTTGCAATTAAATCTTCAAAACAAGACCACATATGGATATATTCCGACGAAAAAAATTAGCTTATTATTGAATTATTTTTAAATGTTGCACGATGTTCCACTAGGTATATCGGAATTGTTTCATTAAGTAGATCGAAAATGTTTCACTCGGTTAAATTGGGTGTTGTTTCACCTTATATAAAAACGATGTTTCAACAAATAGCGAAAGAATGTTTCAGTTCACTGCAACATTAGATCTATACATAGTGAAACATTGTGAGTACACTTGGTGAAACATTTTTTGGTGGAACAAAAAATAAACCAAATTCCTTTAATAGGGGGTTTCAAAATATGTGGTTTCTTTGTTGCAATGGAATGTTTCGTTCACTGCAACATTAGATCTTTACATAATGAAACATTGTGAGTACACTAGGTGAAACATTTTTCGGTGGAACAAAAAATAAACCAAATTCCCTTAATAGGGGGTTTCCAAAATATGTGGGCTTTTTTGTTACAATAGATTATTTCAGTTCACTGCAACATTATATCTATACATAGTGAAACATTATAAGTACACTTGGTGAAACATATTTTGTGGAAAAGGGGAGGGATAAGTGGGTGGGTCCAGATGGGGAGAGGGGAGCACGCGCATTGGGGGAGGGGGAGCGACCGATTTTTCCCACCTCCCCCCGGTCGCCCGATTTTAATCAATTTCCTTCCCACATAAATTCCCAACTTTTTTTTTAAACTACCAACTTTTTCCAAACTTTTAACTTTTTTCAGGAACTAAACACAGCCTTACACGACAAGAACTTTGATAGATAGGAGAAGACAACTTCGGCTGAGCGAAAACCATATCAACTGAGCAAGGCACGTAAGAGCTAGGAAAGTGGTCAATTGTCTTATTGAACAAGAAAGGACCTGTAATGTGGCCAAGCTTATCTAAGAAGAAGTGGTTCTCATTGGGGTGAATAGTCGACAATGAAGGAAACAAGTAATTTCCTTATAACCATATAGCTTGAGCTTATAAAAAGGTTAAATCATGATGTAAAATATATGAAAAGTAGACATTATAGGCTGCTGGCTCTCCGCGCTTAGGAGAATGACGCTCATACATTACACACTGGCAAATTTTGCTACATGACACTTGTTATGTGTGGTTTTAGCTCTAAGACACTGTCCAAATTCACTTTTCAGGGAAAACACTACATAAATGTAGTAATTTGTCAATGGACACCGCGCCGATTAAAATAATACTTTCCAGTTGGGGAGGAGAGAGAAATCGCGTGAAATGTCAAAAATGCCCTTGGTCCACATGTCAGCTCTATCTCATGTCTGTCTCCTCATCTCTCTCTTCTCTCTCGGAGTGCGCTCGCACGGGTGGCGTCGGTCGCGGCGGAGATGGCGAGGACGGCGGTCGGCGGAGCGGCAGCGTCAGCTTGAGAGTACTAATCACAAGAGCAAATCCACAAATACTAGTATTACTACTAATCACGAGAGCAAAGCATGGCTCCCGCTGGTGCCGCCCTCGCCCTCGCCGCCGCTGTCTGCTTCCTTCTCATGGCCCCGGCCCCGGCGCGCCGCCCCGCCGACCTCCCGCCGCAGGCGGTGCTGCTGCTGCCCGAGCTCATTGACTACCGCGAGGCCGCCGCGGAGCTGCTTCTTCCGCCCAAGCCGGTGGCGGACGCCAACGCCGACGTGGCGGACGCGGATCTGACGACCACCGCCGCGCTCGCCGTTCCGGATGAGGAGGAGAGGGGGAACCGCTCGCGCGCGCGCCTCGCTACTCTGCTTCGTCTTTCGGTAGGACAACGGCGGGTGGTGGCCGCGGACAGTGTGGAAGGGCGAGGGCGACGACTCGGACTCCGACTGCGAGTCGGACTCGAACGACAACGGGGAGGAGGGAGGCGATGGCAGCATCGTGGGTGGCCGCCGTGCTCCTCGAAGGCGGTGTGGAGGCGCTCCGAGAGAGGAAAGAGAGATATAAGATAGAGCTGACATGTGGGCCCAAGGGCATTTTTGACATTTCACGCAATTTCTCTCTCCTCCTAACCGGAAAGTATTATTTTAATCGGCGCGGTGTCCACTGGCAAATTACCATGTTTATGGAGTGTTTTTCCACAAAAATAAGTTTGGATAGTGTCCTAGGGCTAAAATCTCACATAACAAGTGTCTTGTAGCAAACTTTGTCTTACACATTTTATCTTCATTCACTGTTCTCTTGGGTTTATTGGACGATCATAATTACACATGTACATGTATGCTTTCGATAAGAATTTAGCGATGTGGCATAAATCTCTTAAATGATTTTAAAGGGAAAAGTTCGGTGCATATATACATATGCGTGTTTGATTGTATATATTTTAAAATATAAAATTTTCATTTTCCCTTCGTTTCCTTTTCGTTTGTGTTGGTGGAGGAATATTAATAGCCAACCTTTCTGGTGCTGACACTTGTGCTTGTAGCTCGATCGCTGCTACACATGTCCATCACGAAGATTTGTCCGGCCGGCCCATGGGAATCATTTTTACTATTTATCGGAGCATTTTCTTCCGAAACCAATGCATGTGCTCCTAGTTTCACTGATTGACACACGGGATCAGTACTGTTATTCTGCATTTCTGCTAAATATTCTATTCAGGTAGCTGTCTGTTTGCAGATAGTACAGCAATTAAAACGGTACTACTCCCTCCATCCCATGATATAAGAGATTTTCACTCCGTCTCATAATATAAGAAATTTTGAGTTTTTGTTTGTATTGTTTGACCACTCATCTTATTAAAAAAATTTATACAAATATAAAAAATGAAAAGTTATGCTTAACGTACTTTGGATAATAAAGTAAGTAAAAAAATAATAATTTTAAATTTTTTTAAATAAGACGAGTGATCAAACAAGTAAAAACTCAAAATTTCTTATATAATAAGACAGAGTGAGTATGAGATACGCCGAGTTACCATACGTCGTGTGACTAAAACTGTGCTGATTGTTGTGGGCACTTTTCTTAATCTCCTTAGAAAACCCAAAATTAATTGAACGAAAATTCTATAGTTTCATTGGAATCAAATTCACGCGGAAGACAAGGGTGGAGCAGTTAGGAGTTAGGACTTGAGCCCTAGGTTTAAAATCGAATTCCCAGTAAACTCTTATAAAAAATACTGTAAAAAACTGAAGATATAAAGATGCCAAGAACACATCAACTCAGCTCTACTCATCTCTATGCGATCATATCTTGGTTCCGCCACTAGCTAGACTCATCCAAATCATCCAAAAGATTTATGCAGATCAGTCATGGGTTACTTCTACAATCGTTCAGGCAAGGTCCCAAATTACTGTTGCGTCGACCTTGTTTCTAGCAACATCATGATGTACTACTGCTTCAGTTTTGCAGTCGCTTCACTTTTTTCTTAACACCGTACCGTCCTTTTGTTTTGTAGCTTCAGGCCATGCTTTATTCCCTTTTTCTGTCTGGATTGCCTCGTTTTTCATGAGATCCTATATACATTATAGAAAGGAGTATACATGCATGACACTTACAGAGGAGTATACATGACACACTTACAAACTACAACTAGATCAAGTGGTGATGTGAGGCTGGACTCAAATGGGCTCCTTGACATAAAACTTGCAGCATCTTTCCGCTCAGAGTTATATATATACATGCCACTTTCCAAGATACAACTGGATCAAATTGAAGAAAAACAGATGTGAATATTAGAATGGACATAATATTAAATAATTAGAAGGGACGAGGCTTTGAATCCTGGCCGTCTAGTTCACTACCTTGTGGAGCTAGTCGGAAGACCTCTAGACGTTTCTCAAATTGAAGACGTAATATAGGTTTACTTAAACATCGTGGGAATGCTGGAAGATTAGGGATGCCACATCAGCGATTTTTGCAAAAAAAAAAACCCTTCCCCTTTCGATTAATTATGCACCGGTCCCCGCTGCTGTCCACCGTCTGATCTCGCCGTAGGGTCGATCTGGCCGTCCACGTGTCCCGCTGTGCCGGCCCTTCCACGCCCGTGCGATCGTCGGATTGTAGACGGACGGCCTAGATTTCGCGAACCGGTACAAACCCTAGCCACCCGTCCTATCCTCTCCCCACGCGCGTCGGTTCATCCGCCTCTCCACTCGCGTGCGCCGTCGCCGCCGCAGCTCCCTCTCCTCTATCGTGCTGCCGCCGCCGCTCCCTCCCAATGAGCCGCCGGATCTCCCAGTGAGGAGGCCGGGGCCGCCGGATCCGGTGACCCCGGTCTCCTCGCTGGCGGATCCGGCGTCCAGACGCCCACCTCCTCCACTCGCAAGCGCCATCGCCGTCGCCGTCGCCGCCGCAGCTCCCTTCTCCTCTACTCTGCTGCTCCGGACGCCGCCATGTCCCTCTGCGGCCGCCGCCCTTGCTCCCGATGCCACATGACAAAAGTGGTGGCGCCTTCGCCTTGGCCTCCTCCGCTCTGTTCCTCTCCTCCCTCTAGCTCTCCTCGCCCTCTTCTCCTCACTTCTTTACACCTTCAACATGGGCTCGCCCCGCCCTGCCCTCTCACGCTGTCCGTCACCGCCGCCGCCGCTGCTCTCTATTCCGCCGTCGTCGCTGCCCTCTCCTCCGATGCCGATCCCGATGCCACCGCCTCCGTCCAAACTGCCTTGACTGTGTCCCAGGCGTCGGCACAAGCCGCCGGTGGTACTTGCCGCCGTCGATCCGCAACCACACTCTTCCCCTCCACAGGTTAGTCCTAAACTCCCTTGCTCCCCATCCTCCATGTCCCTCTTCTCTCTTTTCCCTTGGAGGTAGGTGCAAGGAGCATTTGTTTTTGTTTTTTTCTCTTCACAATTTTGTAACCTAGAAGATAGGATTACTAAACCATTGTGGATCCCATAATATTAAACATGCCAGTTCTATTGTACTTTTTATATCTTGATGAATGTGTATGATGATTTACTTGATAGTACTTTGATCAAACATACATATTGCTGTCATGGTCTTCTTGGATGCTATATTGCTATTGGCCAACTTAAGATGTTTCAATTAGGTCTTTTTAAGACTTCATCAGAATAGTTGCACCTAACAAAGTAAAAACCAGCAACTTAGATGGTCCCTAAAGATGTCGAATAGTCGTATCCCTAATTTGTCACATTAAATCTGAATGCAATAAAATTTGTGAAGAGAACCTGTGGATTCAGGAAGTTGCGCTTCCTTTTGATTCACTATCGTGGCCTACCCACTCATGAGTGGACTATATATATGTGTACATGATCTATTTTATTATCCTTGTGATGGTCTGCTGTCATTGTGCTCCATATGGATAACACAAAAACACACACACACAAAATATAGAAGCATCGCCTTGCAGTTGCACTTGCCAATTATTGTATCTTCTATTTGGAGGTTTCGATGCTCTTTTGTTGTAAATGTTTAATACTATGTTGCCAACTATTGTAGCTTCTATTTGGATGTTTGGACAATGAGGTCGACGTTGGCAAGGCCGTGCTCGCGGCGTCGCTTCCTGGTACCTCCAATTTCTTCTCTGGCCCTTACCTCATCTCTTTTGCCAAAGATTTCCTTCCAATCGGCAACCCTTTTGCAGTGCCAACAAGGACGCCCCCATGTGGTTCCCTGCTTACAGTTGGGGCTTTCCTGCATTTAATCAACCCTAGGATACCTTTCAAATGTATGCAATGATTCTCTTTGCTTGCCAAGGTAAAGTTCCTTTTTAGACTGCTTTGAGATTAATATTTGTGCTTCTTTTTTGCCTGCATAAGATGTACACTTAGAAACATAGTGTGGATCCATCTCAAAGCCTTTAGGATCATAATATAAATGCCCTACTGTTTTTTATTACTGCTTTTTAAGCTTCTGGTATCCCTCCACTGCATATGAAGTGTGACATGTCTATGTGAGTTCTGTTTTTCCTCCATTAGAATCAATTACTTTTTAAAACAACATATAAAATTATAAAGTCATCATGACTTATTTAGAACTGAAATTTTAGCTATCATTGACCTATGTTGAAGCCATGGGACTTTTTTTTGGTTTACACCACCTTGCATGAGGTGCATATTAAAGTCTGTGTACCTTAATTTGGTTCTTCCTCTTAGCTAGAGGTATAGTAAGACATACTAGCTAGGAGGGCCTACGATCCATTGATAATGTCTCACTAAATGCAAATTAAAAGAGTCTTAAGTGTCTACAGATGTCTCCAGATTTTAACTATATTGTGCTATGGTAGAATGAATCAGACTTTACCCTATTAAATCATTTTTTTGCTCACAAGTTTACCTTGAAATAATTGTTTTCTTTCAATCTTTATTGAATAAATGTTTATGGTTTTACCTTGAATTATTTTTTAATCTTTCATTAAATAAATGTTTATGTTGCAAATATCCAGTGTCAGGTGATGGTTCGGCTATAATATACACTAGCTTGCGCCCCTTTTTGTCTATGATATGCATTTAGACTGTTGTAGGTCACTGGCACAGGTTCATCGCAGCCGCCATCGTTACCTGATGATTTGCTGCCCGGCCTTCCCGTCTCCAAGTCAGCTGTACATCACCCCCCCGCCCCCCCCCCCCCCCCCCCCCAATTTCTTCCTCCTTGGCATAGGTGACTTTCAATAGTCCACCAAGGAGTGATGGCAGGATAAAAGTGACACTTCTCTACCATGCTGATCCATCCCAGAAAGCTTCTCCGACCACTACATTCTATTTTGCATTGAGGTAAAAGCCAGTATAGAAACAACAAGTATTCTCACCCACTTTAGCATATTGCTAGCTTTTTTGAGTACTACAAAATTAGCTGTGTTGTATATATGTAGAGTTCAGGTTACAGTTTCCAATCCAACCATACGATCATTCATTTCTTCCTTAGAATGGAAATATTTTCTTCCTTAGAATGGAAATATTTTTGTTGGAGCATTTTCAGAATTCGAACAAGCAAAGTTCTGTATAGTATCACAACTACCTAGCATCAGTGATAAATATAGATGCTACTCAAAGCTTTTTAATTAGTATAGTATTCATTTTCACCAGAGTTGATATGGGAGAGAAATTATAGAACTCCTGGAAAGTGATGTAGTTTTTGTATAGATGTGGGATATTTAAGTATCTTAATATGTTGATTTAAAATTATTGTCATTGGCAAACATTGATGATATATGTCATTGGTAAGCATTGATCTGATCGTTGCTTAATCTCTTTTCCTTAATTTGTATTGAAAGACTATTAGGAAGTATTCAATTCTTAGCACTACTTAACACTGATCCAATACAAAGATGATCTGATTGTTCACCACAAGTGAACACTGTAGTTTACCAATACACAATGTGCTGATTTCTCTACTTTTAGATATATGTGCCAAAGCAAACTTGCAAATAGCCTTCTGTTGTGTGTACAAGTTAATGGTAATTAAGTCTCTTCAATATATTGCAACAGTTATGCTTGATATAATGTTCAATTGTTAATTCTCTTGAACCAGTTTGAGCAATTATGTATACTCAATTCAACGGCATCATGGTCAGGCGCGGCGTAGCCCGCCAATATTTCTAGTATTCCATAAAAAAACGTAATGTTTGGGCAAAAAAGATCCCTATCAATCGCCCGGAGGATTCAGATGACAAGACTTAAACTGGATCAACTTAAACAAACTCAACTGAAGCCAATGCCAACTTAAACTCAACTGATTAGGTCTGAGTTGATCTCAAGGATTCAGAAGGATTTTGTTTTCGAACATTCAACAACAGTCACCTTTAACAACCCATGGAACCGCCTCATGTTGGCAGTTTAAGCACTTCCTTCACCGAAGCAAAAGCTCTCTTTTTTCTTTCTCAAACTGCCAGACAGCAATATGCCTCCTACTGGCTACTATATATGCATATCTTACCAATTAATATTCAGTAAATTTTGCGGTAATATATAAACTTTGTAGCTAGCTATAGGCAGATGAGCCAAACTATAGTGGAATATATCATATACAAATTGGGGTCTTAGCTATCGATGATTGCCTAATATATATATAGCTAGCCTCAATCTTTCCAAGATCAGTACCGATCCTTCTTATAGAAGATGTTGCAGCCGTAACCACCACCCTTATATTAATTGTCTCTAGATCGACACAGTTCAATAATGCCTCCAACTAAGCATGATTGTCTTGCTCGTGGCAAGGAGGCCTATAGCTATAGCTAGTTTATTGTTGGCAACGCTGATACCATGCAGATAACAGAATCGTCATTACTGTTCAGCTTAATTAGGTGACAGATCAAGAGTATTATTGGTGAAGGGGAGATGCTTGCAATTTGCAAAGAAAAGGAACTCATTTATTTTTATAGGAAATTAAGAGTAAAGTTCAAACCCGGTCTCTAAACTTATACGACTGTGTCATTTGAATTCTCAAACTCCGAAAATAAAGATTTAGATCTCAGAATTAGTCAAAGTGTGTGTTATTCCAGTTCTAAATTATCACGGCCCCTGCAAGATCCTATGTGGCGTTAACGTGACATGCCAAATGAACGCCGTCGTGGCATTATCATTAACTCTACATTGACAAATGGAGTCTTGATGATGAAGGAAGAAGAAGAGAAAAGGAAACGAGAAAGGAAAAGAAAAAAAGAATTTTAACTAGGCCCCACTTGTCAGTTGGTGTAGTATTGGTAAATATGCATGTTAGCATCACGTAGAATCTCGAAGAGACCATGTCAATTAATTTGAGATCGGAGTGACACATTGACACTTTGATAAATTTTAGAACCTGAATATGTATTTTGAAAGTTTGTTAATCTAGATGACACAACCGTATAAGTTTATAGATCAGTAGTGTACTTTACTCAGAAAAGAAAAACTTATTTACACTTTTCATAAACAAAGTGCCCAATATTTCTCGATATCATTCATGAAATTTTGAAATGATACATGAGAATGCGTGATTACGAGACAGGCATTGTTCTAGCTACACTCGAGCATCAATGTACTTGCTACCATAAGCTAGAAGAGCTCGGTTTAGACTTTGGACAGCATGATTAGTTGAGTACCGTTTCCTTTCAGAAGAATAATTATTTAGATAAGAATAATAAGTGCTTATGGACTACGACAAACTTTTTGGTTGGGTGACCCAAAAGAGGAAGGGAATTGTTAGAGGAAGGTCGACAATGCAAGGGAAAACTAATAATGGATTAACAAAGCACATCCTGATATTTTCTTTCTCAAATCAAAAAACAATATAGCACTCTGAAGAAATAGCTTAATCTGGCCGGCTGGTGGGCATGCATATTGTGATTAGATAGCGTAACCGATCCAATAATCTATAAGCAAAGCAATCCTGTATACATCATATATATATATATATAATTAAACATGCGCTAAGATACTGTACTGTCAAGTGCCAAATTAACTAATAACCACGTGCATGTGTACACTGTTTAAATTAGTTGGTTCTGGCCCTACGAATGCCCTACTGTACAGTGTCCAAATCTTCCCCTATTTTTGTTATACTCTACAGTATTACAGTGTAGTGTTTCGCCATGATTAAGCTAGCCACCAGCTAGTATTCAGATATGCTGATTCTTAATTTGCACGGAGCTCATGGCCAGGGATTGCTGTCTGTTGAGCACAACCATGCGCCGCAGCTCGGCGATCCAATTAAAATCTTCGAGCACCTAATTTAATTAATCACTCTTCTGTCCTGATTTGCTTCTCTTTTTTTTTTTTTTGCGATTAACCTGTTTTGCTTTAGCTCAATAAGTTACTAATATAAGAGGGCCAACCTGCAGCATCAGTTGACGCCTGCGAGTACTAAAATACAGCTCAGAGTTGTCATGAGCGCATGATTGAGTCCAAATGGTAGAATTAAAGAAGTAGGGGCACTCGATCGAGATATCGATCGATCCAGTACAAAATAGGGATAAAACAAGTTGCATGCATGCATGAACGGCATGCTAGCTAGCTAGCTACATACAGATCAGTACTATATACGATTGACTATATATATCATAATATATACGGTTTAGTAGTCTGCTTGCAAGCGACCGAAATTAATTACTCCCTCCGTTTCACAATGTAAGACTTTCTAGCATTGCCCATATTCATATATATATGTTAATGAATCTAGATATTATTATATATATAGATTCATTAGTATCTATATAAATATGAAAAATGGTAGAAAATCTTATATTTGTTAAACGGAGGAAGTAGTAGACAAGCGAGATACGAATATATATGCAGGATGACTAAACAACAAGCTGATGCACATGCGCAGAAAAAAAATCTATAATTATATATTTATATTAGTCCCTCCACAATTTCCCACATGTTGATCAGGACGCAACAAGCACTGAGGTTAGCTAGCTGTCCCCTTGTAAGCACTTACTAATATTCAATTGGACACGCACAAGAAATGCCACGCTATATATTACCCTCGAACAGACTAATCAAATGTACATTGCGTACTATAGTAGTAGTAGTAGACAATTAGTAAGCGTGATTAATTTAGCAGGTGCATGCGCGCAGAACAAAATCTGAATTGAGCAGGGGAAACTCTGTATCGTTTGCTCATGGAAGACGGCACTGAGACTCTGATCATTTAATTTGATGGTGGTTCGACTCACCACCAAACTGCACTGGGCTTTGTTATAATAGACTATATAGTATATATGCTACTATGCTAATTAATCTCATCTCTATGCGCCCGGTAGTTATGATAAATGATCAACCACAAAATCTGATTTGTGGCATATTTTATTAAGCATCAATCGGTTCATCATCAGGGAATTATATGATGTTACGTCGCCGGCCGGCCGGCGTACGTGTGCGTCTGTTCAGGAGCTAATATATCTCGATCGATCTATCGGGCTAGCTAGAACTTATAGAAGATATAATTAATAGGGACAAACGAGGCTATCGAGAATAGAACGGTAGTTGGCTCTCGTCGTCTAGCTTAGCTAGGGGATACATCATGTGTACTGCTTCCATGCATGCAAAGCATGGCGTGATTTGTAAAAGTGAGATACGGGCTTACACCTGCATGGCGTCAGCGTACATCGTCGGGAGCAGCAAGGAATGTGTATTGAGCATTGTAATGCATATAGTACTCAGATAGTAGTGTGCTAGTATCTGCGTACTCCCTCCGTTTCAAATTTTAACGTTTTGAACATAATTTCAGATACCAAGAAGTGATTAATTATAGTATTAATTACGTTTGAGTCACTCCCATGATTTGTGCGCTGGTGCTTGGGTAGAAGACGATGCGCCCTGATGGGATTAATGTGATTTGCATGCATGCTTGAGCTGGTGTGCATTGTTTCAATGAATGCCAAAACGAAGCGTTGCATGCATACAGGGGTATAGCAGTCCAAAGTGACCATTAAATACCAAAACGTAAATAATTCCCATCCAAAAGGAACAAGCCTCAAACATCAACAAATTTGATACCGGAGGGAGTACAGTATTCTTTTCTCGTGAGTCCTAAGAAGATAAGAAGATGAACATTAAGTTTTTTTACACAAAACAATATGGCATTAACATATAATTGATTGAGTTTTAATTATTACAAACTTGAAAAATAGATTAATATTATATTTTAGAGCAACTTTCGTATAGAAAGTTTTCACACGAAACACACCGTTTAGCAGTTTAAAGAGCGTGCCACGAAAATATTATTCTTCATCCAACTCTTGTTGGAGAAAAGAACGGGACCTATCTCCTGTCACAAAATAGTAGAAGTTTGATTGCTAGTTACTCTAGTACTAGAAAACTTCCTCCATTTTATATTATAAGACTTTCTTGCATTGCTCATATTCATATATATGTTAATGAATATAGACATGTAGAGAGTAGTATATAAAGAAAATATAATACTCACGCAATCATAATATTTAGTACTCCCTCCGTTTCAGGTTATAAGACATTTTGACTTTAGTCAAAGTTAAACTGTTTTAAGTTTGACCAAGTTTGTAGAAAAAAGTAGTAACATTTTCAAACAAATTTATTATGAAAATATATTCAACTATTGATTAGATGTAACTAATTTAGTATTATAAATATTACTATATTTGTTTATAAACCTAGTTAAATTTAAAATAGTTTGATTTTAATCAAAGTTAAAACTTCTTGTAACCTGGTTATAAAACGGAGGGAGTACTATTTCGAAGATACCGTATCACTTTTAAGAGTTGGATCGAAATATTTAAAGATAAAAATAATGGTTAAAGTAAACATGTTGAGTACTGCCAGCATTCCAAAACGTCACTTTTTTTTTGCGACTGGTGGGAGTGCGTATTTGTTTTCCTTCACAATACAGTTCACACCACAAGGACATTCTATGAATGAAGTTAATCAAGAGAAAATTCGACACAGAACCATTTCGTTTGCCGTATGTACAGAAGGTGGGTCGTACCGATCGCGTTTTAATGTAATGCATTTTCAGTCATCATAGATATGATTATTGTCATTAATGAATCTGAAATCTTCGTAAACCGGCCAGTTGCTGAAATCGTCGTGGTCCAATTGATCAGTTAATCTGTGCCAAAATTACTTTTGGCTGGCTGCAACACGATAGGGCTTGGGATTTCAGACTAATTGTCACTACTACAAAACATCACATAGAAATCGGTCTTATAAATACTGGTTTGCTTAAAATCGACATGTATAAAGCTTTTTTTTTTCATCTTTTTCAATGTAAAATTAAGAACCGGTACCTATAATCACTCATTGGTAACGATTTATAACAAAAACAAGCATCAATAGTTCTCCAAAATCATATGTGCAGATTATTATAACAAACCGAAACCTATGAACAACACATAGGCGCCGGTTCTAATAATAAATTGGCACATATAAGTACGGTGCCATAAGTACCGGGTTTTATCATGAACCGGTACAGATGGGCATTACCTATGTGTTGGCTTTTTATTAAAAACCAGCACTTACGAGTCCATAGATACCGGTTTACAATAAAGTTGGCACCTATGATGACGCAACTCATATGTATATTTTTTTTCTAATTTTTTCATATGAAGTCGGATGAAGATAAACAATAGATCAAATTTGTAGAGCTCAACGAAATCTACAACTTTGTACTGGATGACTTTTCAATTTAAGGCCGTTTGAATGTTCAAAAATATGTTACAAGGTCTCCGATCTATTTGCATAAGTGAATATTTATAATTTCTTAACGATACCGGATGGAGACAAAACATGTATGAAAGTGAATATTTAAAATTTCTTAAAGATATCGGTCACATTAGTCTCAAAAGAATAGCGTATGTTTACAAGACAACTCGGTTTTACAGGTGAGATGGAAAGGAGGCTTTGGGTGGAGAGAGAGGTCTTGAATTCGAATCTTGTTTGACCCATGTAAATCAATATGGGTTAAAAAAATAATGTGACTTGTGGAAAAAGTGTGACCGTATAGGTGCTTAATATAAATACCAAATATTTTTTTCGGTCTTTTTAGCACTTTAAAAAAATATAAAAAAATAGGTGCACCATTACGGCTCAAAATCCGGCCCCAATAACTTGGGCCATTGGTGCCGAATAATAAGTTTAAGTTTTTTTTGGTAGTGTGCATTGCTAACAAGAAAAAATAACAGCGGAAAAAAATATGTCTAATTGCACATGAAGGCATGAACCCCACTTATCAAGTTATCCAATCCTGTATAGGCTACCCTATTCTAGTAGCCATAGCCATGACCTACATGACAAATGTACCAAACGATCACACCTTATTTGGCTGTTCGCAATGTGTCTACTTTTTATGGGAGCATTTATTTTTCAAAACTCCTTTGCTATTTATGAGGTGACTGAAATTAGGAGAAATTCCAGGTATCCAACCTTAGCTGTTCAACGTCTTCAAGCTTGGATTGGCCCGAGGAGTAGTGCGGATCTAGATCCCGGGAACCATAGGTCATGCTCAGGGTAATGGGGTTGAAAGTTCGTGGGTCAAAACTTGTTTTTTTACCATAGTGGACCAAAACAATAAAAAATCACCATAGCTTGGCCAAGGCCTTGCCTCTGGGGGAGGCAGGAAGAGAGGAAAGGGCACGAGACGGTGGACTCACAGGCGACTTCATTGGCAGTTTAGCCCCGGCAACACCCAAAACTATGACAATGCTTCCTTTGCATTAAGGTTTTATAGCGAAGACGATGGGAGAAGGTTGCGGGACGATGACGGTGATTTTAGAGAGATGGCCGGGTGTTAAAAGACCAGTGATGGGTAGTAGAGACAAGCGGGATGTGAGGCGCCGGAGCCGTAGGGGTGAACATGGTCGGTGGTCAGGTGTCGGGGGTGGGGGGTGACTCACCGGAGTGGTTAGGAGGCTCGGGCGATCCAGCGGGGCAAGCCGCCGGAGATGGGAAGGAGTTAAGATTACTGCAACACAAACTTGCAAGACCATCACCAAGAGTATATAGATCGATCAAATCACAATACTAGTGTGTCTTTTTTTCTCGCGCGCAAAGAAAAAAGATTCGTGCGTCGATCTTCAAACACGAACACGCGGACGATCATCGAAACTAGATAGCTAGGCTCAATTAAGTTCATATCCATGCAGCGCGTTAATAATTAACTGCCCCACTGCAACTGTTCGTCAGTGCTCCCAGAGCAGCAATTGCGCCGTCTCGAAGTGGAAGCCGTCCGAGGTCCTCGTCGTAGTTGTTCGTCGACGTACGGCGGCAACGCGACGTACGCTAAATTCGAGGAGAACGTCCGGCGAGTCGAAGAGATTGAAATCTCCAATGTCGTCCTCGCCATCCCGCCTCGCAAAGCGCACACGGCCCGGCGGGCTCGCCAGCGCCGGTTCCTTTCGCTTGTTGGCCAGGCGCAGCAGCGGCCGATCTCGTCGGTCAGATCGTGGCCGTGCGTGATCGATCCCTTGGTCAGATCAGGTACGGTGTCAAGCCAGATCGCTCTCCAGCTCCGCATGCATGCGCACCCCGTGGTGCGTCGTCGGGTGCGTGGCGGCACCCGTCAATGCGCGGCCAGCCGCTAGCTTCTTCGATCGTCTTGACGCCGGCATCTATCGACGGACGCGACGACAAAGTCGCGACGGGGGAGCCGCCGGAGCTGCGGCAAGCGGCGGCATGTTGTTCACTGGACACCGGAAACACTGCTCAACTCGATCGCGTACGTTGCTTCCATGAGCACACCTCGATCGCAATCACAACAAAAGCTCCAAAAGTTAGGGAAACTCTTTTAACAGCTCGAGCGAACGTCCACCCGTTTATTGCATGTCATCTAAATGGTTATGAAAAAAATTGAAAAAATATGAACAAGATAGATCACTATGTAATATATCAATCCACAAACATGCAAGTTAAAATTTAACTTCTACAAATTGTAACAAAAATAACAAATAAAACTCAAATTACTATCAAATATGAACAAAAATGCATATTTACTATCAAATTTGTTATTTTTGTTACAACTTGTAGAAGTCAAATTTGAACTTGAATGTTTGTGGAGTGATATATTACATATTGATCTATCTTGTTATTTTTTTTGAAAATTTTTCGTAATCATCTAATTGACATGTAATAAACGGGCGGATGTCCACTCGAGTTATTAGAATCATCTCACAAAAGTTACACGTTTACATGATACCCTGATGACTGGTCTCGAGTCTCGACTTACTGCTAATTAAGCGATTTACTCCCTCTATTTAATTTTAAATTACGCTGATAACTTTTAAACATATGTTTAACTGTTAATATTATTCGAAAGTTAAAAACAACATGTTTAAATACCTGTAACGATAAATCAGTTAAAAAAATAACGACTATCTTTTTTATCTAATTAAATGAATGGTCAAATATATATAATAACATAAATAAAAAAACAAGTCATATATCTATTAAAAAACGGTAGAAGTATGTACTTGGAGAAACTCAATGCAGTGTGATATGTGTTGGACGAATTAATAGTTTTTCCGGTCAAAGTGGAGACTCGTCGAGAGTACAGCGACAGCGAGTATATATAAGTATTTTGCTTTCCCCCAAAGAACGTGATTGTCATGCAGTTAGACTAGCTTGTATACTCCACATGATTATTTTTCAGGCAAATATACTCCATATGATTGGCAGAAAAACAAAATGCTAGTCTAAAGAACGTACACATCACGCGCTGACGGCAAGTTCACGTACGTGCTCTGTGAGATAGTTAGTATGACATGATTAGCCTTGTTATTAACAAGCTAGCTAACCGACAGTAGTAATCGCTAATTAACCACAGTTGGGGTCTCAGTACAGAATTAGATGGCACATTACTCACGTTTGTCGCCTCTAGAGTCCAGACAAACGATAGCAGTGATATGGGAAATCATTACTCTGACAATTTCACATGATAGCAATTAGCATGCCTCACGCTTCCTCAGAGTTCAGACTTATGACTCATCAGATGGGAAGAGAAGAAAATGCAGAAGAGCTTAAATGATTTAATTGCATTAGGGCATATATTCACCAGCGGATCATAATCGAACAATTCAGATTGCCTATAGGTTATCACTACCAGAAAAATAAACCCACAAAAAAAATACGATTCCATCAACTAGCAAAAGCAATTATATAATTAGCTCGGTTGCTTAACACGAACTTCACTATACAACTACAGCCTGTACTAAATTGGGATCATGCGAGGGTTAAAAATGCGTCCAATCTTCCATCCAGAGATCCTAGAGATTTGGATCTTGCTTGCAATAGGTGGGGTTTGCAATTAATAATGCAAACTATGTATCGATGGAATCGCTAGCACTGATGATCATCAGTATATCATTCTGCCCTACACAGGGTCCGAGCTTGGGAGCTAGCAACAGGCAAATCCGGCCAGGTCTCTGAAACTCGATCGTATACTATGCCTGCGGATTTGCAGTGTTTTTTTACAGCAAAGAACAGTTGATCAGGAAGCTATAGTACATCAAAGATTACATGTTTATATAATTATATGAGTTAATCGCTCTTGATCTGGAGGAGGGTATCCTGTTGCCCGTTTGTCTCCATGCAGAGTTGCAGACCAGATCATCATCGATCTGTGGGTACTCAACAAAAGGGAAAGCAGGGGAAAAAAAAAGGAACAAAACCACTACTAAACTATAGAGAAAAAAAAGAATCACGTGCAACAGCGTATGCAGTACATTAATTATCACTTAGTGGAGTACATAGCTTCATTATACTATTTATTAATTAAGTACATGCTCGTGCGTTAATTCTGCCTAGGAACGTAACTGTCGAGACAGTAACAGTTGGGCAACTCCTCCACTGATGGCTCGTACGTGGTGTGGCCACTACGGGACACAGTTGTAGTTGCAGCGATCGAGGCCCTGGTGGTTAGTACGAGTACGTCGCCCATGGCCACGCCGTGCTACTTGCCAAGTGGCCCGTGCATTTCCCAGCATCGCCCGACCTCGATAGCCACGTCCTCGTCCTCGTCCTCGTCGTCGCCACTTGGCAAGTGCAGGGCTGCACAGGCCGATCGATGGGCCAATCTGAGAAAAGAAACGATCGACCTGTTCAATTAACGTGACACGGTGACAGGTTCTTCGTACGTGAACAGAAGAACTTGAGAGAGGTGTACGATGTAATGGGCAATCTATCTAGGTCGATCCCCACAGTAGAGGTGCTTTTCTCTTTCCTTTTTTTTTTCGAGGGGCCACATTTAAAGGTAAGTACTGTTGTATTGTACGAGCTGGAGTCTGGAGATCGATGATCGGCCCGGATCGGTAGCGTCCATTGGGTCGTAATGTACAGTCTTGTCCTGCATGAATCGATTTGCATTATGCACACATCGATCGATCGATCGGTCGCCATTTAATTCACGTGAAAAAATCGCAACAGTATTCGTAGTACGTCGTTTGCTGCTGCCATGGCGTGTCATTTGGACTTTTTGCGAGCTTAATTTGCGCCCCTGTGGATGCATGTGTACCCGTCGCACCTTTACGTGTGCCCTAGAGGCCAAAAGGCCGGAGAAGATTATTAGGGTGGAGTTGGCTGTGTTCATGTATGGGCCAGGTCACCTTATTAGACAATTAATCAACCGGGGCTCAACATAATCGCACCTAGTACGGACATAAAACACGCGCAATTAATACAATTAGGTGACTGCAGATTTGATTATATTGCAAGGTCAGCTCATCAGCTGATCCATGGATTCATGCTGCGAGCCGCTAGCTAAGCTATAGTGCCATTCCTCTGTTGGTGATCTACTGACCCATGGTCCTGCAGGTGCAGGGGTCCTGGCCAAAAATAATTCTGCAGCCAAAGCTAACATTAACACGACTGGGTACTACGGTTGTGGTTGTGTTTAGTTCTCTTTAAACTTATAAAAATCTTGTCATATTAAATGTTTAGGCACATGCATAAAACATTAAATATGGACGAAAAAAATCAACTGCATAGTTTGCATGTAAATTGCGAAGCGAATCTTTTGAACCTAATTACACCATGATTTGACAATATGGTGCTACAGTAAACATTTGCTAATAACGGATTAATTAGTCTAATAAATTCGTCTCGCAGTTTGCAAGCGGAATTTTTTATTATTAGTCTACATTTAATACTTTAAATATATATCTATATACTTTAAAATTTTTACACCTAAACAACTAAAGATGGCCTACGTTAACCCAGCCTACGTCTCACCTAACATGAAAAAAAAAGTAGGAGTATATGGAATACCTCCACGTGCCAAGATGCAACTGGCATAGTGGCATGACAATTTTTTCTCTCTTTTGTTTCGCTCTTTTCTATTACGAGATCGATAGAAACCGGACGGAATCGAGAGGGAGAGACGGTGACAGGTGGGCCCGGGGATCGTCGACCTCGGCCCATGCGGGTGGGCCCGGGCGATCACGGAGCATTGGATCCTCTGATGATGACTTAATTATCAACCCTGGCCGTTTTTCTGATCACACGCTGTTTAGCGTACGCTGTTCCCGTGTGCGTGTTGATGCCGATCAAAAAGTGGCCGTGGCATGTCAACTTCGTACAGCTAAACGCATTAAAAAACGTCAAATGTTTGATCATTACATCGCCGGTGATTATACAGATACTGTGACATGCATGAACGGCTGGTACTGATTTGCATGTCCTGCAGCCTGCAGGCTCATCGCCGTGACATAGTAATATGGGGGCAAATACGCCATGTGTCCTGTTGTGAAGAACATGGCATATTCAGCGGTGATGCTGGCTAAAACATCGCGATCGAGTTGTATAGAGTCAGTAGTACTCTGCTATGATTAACTTCGTCAAACAATTATTAATCGGCCGCATAATTAATCCGACTATAGCGGAAAGATTCCGGGGTCAATCTTCTATATTCATGTAGGTAAAATTGTGACCTTGGAGGCCACCAAAACCAACATTAGACCACCAATTGGACATAAACAAGCCAGCGTTTTTCGATCCAAAATAATACGCGGTTTGTTGTAGAAAGAGGAAATGGAAAAGGAAAGCGAAAGGGATTTGCTATATTTTAGATGCCTGAAAACTCGAAAATTTTCAACCCATCTAGTGACATTGGATGAACTTGAAGATTTGCCCTTCTTAACAGCAGCTTCTTCTTCAACGCCAACGTCAAAGACGGTGGTGTCTTGGGATCAGAATGGGGATGGGGGCTTGAGGGGACGAAGAAGAGGTTTATCTGGACAGACCAGCTAGCTGAGAGGCGGAAATAGACGAGAGACAAAGTAGTGACGCTATCATCAGAGCCATAGGGCTGGACGAGGGCGATAAGCAGGGTTGGCGGCAGGGGTGTGATATTGTAGTTGGGAGTGGTTACAAGACGACGAAGAGCTAAAAGGCGAGTGCACTTTGTTGCCACTAAGGCTTAGAGGAAGTGAATAGTGCATGGAGAGGCTAATTCAGCGGACCTCGCTTGGCACCGGTGAGGCAAGCTTGCAACATGCAAGGTGTGGAGTCGACAATGTGTGCGAGTGTAGCGACTTGAGTAGCTAGCAATCGTGGGAATGGCCGGAGCGAAGAAATGATGTTTTCATTGACTATAGTTGTAACATTTTGACAGATCTGAACCGTAAAAGTGATTGAAATTTATGAGTAATTTTAAATCAGGTCAGATAACACTCCATAAAAAAACAGAGGTAACACACAACACATGAGTGTGAACCAAGATTTGTTTGGAAACGAAAAATGATAAAAAGTGGTGTTGACTGCCCACATTGCGTGAAACAGTCTATTTAATTTGTAACTTCAGTGTACATGCATAGACTCACCTCTTACAGCTTATAGTACATAACAAATTTATTTAAAAATACATTATATTAACATAAATTGTAATACTATACGGCACTCCATGAAAATTCTTAATCTATACATCTGACAAAGAAAAACACAAATTTGGGGTATGAATATTTTCAATATTATTTATAACCAGTTTGTTTATGTTTTTCCTTTTTTAGATTGAATTTGTACTTCAAAATTTGTAAAATGGTGTAGATGCCTAATATATGACGATGATCTTAAAATTCTTAGAATTGTTATAAGTATTTAATAATTATTATTTGAGAAGAAAAAAACAAAGGAGTGTGCAAATGCACTTGGTATAGAAAACAACTCCGTATATACCAACTTAATTATTCTTTACAGGCTTAGACCATGGATAAAACACCTTCGTGTTCTGGAGAGGAAAAATTGGGCAGCTCAGCAAACTGAGCACATAATTGGTTACTTTTTTAAGTAGAATGGTTCAAATTTTAGAGTTCACATATATGTGTGTATTAACGGTCATTTATTCATTTAGTGATATGTGATATACCTATGGTCGACAAGACATCTTGGTGACTATCAGTTTTAAGATATACAGCTAGTTTTTCAAAGGTGCTCATATGAATAAGCTATTAGAGCATCTGCGTGATATTTGGAGGGGTTCTATAGGAGAGAGAAAAAAAATAGGACCAACCTTATACATTGTGAGATTTGTTCTTACCATTACTAACATAGAAACGGGCATCAAATATAGTGCCCATCTCTAAAGTAGAGAGAATATATGGACCCACCTGTCATATGCCTTTACATCAACCTTGAACCTATTATCATTCTTAGGTCCCGTTCGTTTCTGATGAAAAGACTAGATGAAATTTTGGATACTCGTGGCACGTTTTTCAAATTGCTAAACAGTGCGTTTCGTTCGAAAATTGTTCTAAAATATAAGATTAATCCATTTTTCAAGTTGTAATAATTAAAACATAATTAATTACACGTTATTACCATCTCGTTTTGCGTGAAATACTTAATCTTCATCTTCATTTTTAGAAGATTCAAACACCACCTTGGTGGGTCAACCTTTACTACTCTTATGTATTCCATGAATTTTTAAAGGGTGCCATCCTTACCGCGGGGCCTTCCTGTGGATTAAGGGCCTATTTAGATTCCATGGCAAAAATTTTCACCCTGTCACCTCGAACGTTTAAACACATGTATAGAGTATTAAATATAGAAAAAAATAACTAATTACATAGTTTATGTGTAAGTTGCGAGACGAATTTTTTAAGCCTAATTAGTCCATGATTTGACAATGTGATGTTACAGTAAACATTTGCTATGACGGATTAATTAGGCTTAATAAATTTGTCTCGTAATTTACAGGTGGATTCTGTAATTTGTTTTGTTATTAGTATACGTCTAATACTTTAAATAAGTGTCCGTATATCTGATGTGACACGCTAAAACTTTTCACCCCTAGATCTAACCACAGCCTAAACATTAGCCATACTCTTAATACACATTGAGTGATGCGTGCGTGCGCGTATATGAGCGTTGCGTTTGTAGTATGTTTCGGAAAAAATGAAAATGGGCAGCTTCGTACATGATAGTGGCGTCACCCTGTACGTGCCCCTTTTTTTTTTCTGATGACTGATGAGGTCTTATTTCTTAATTACTCGTCCCATCTGACCATCTATTTTTATTGATAAATGGAACCCTTAGATTGTAATAGTACTGTAAGTGTAATATTCTATTACCGTGTGTAGCAGGCCTGTACCTTACATACCGGGCCCATTTTTTTTTACTTTTTGGAATCTCGTTACTTGCATTATCTTCACCTCTCATCAAGTTTAATTACTCTACACTGCTTGCATTGTTGCGTTTTTTTAAAAAAAAATTCTATCGAACTTAGGAGATTATAGAGTAATTAATTAGACAATAAACAATATTCCCGACCGCTTAAGTAATATCCCTCCTGGAACTAGAGCTAATTTACTTTTGTAAAGTAGGATGATGACATGATGTTGACGCGTACATAAAGAAAACAAAAAAAAAATCGTAACACAAAGTATCTCAGTTTTTGCTAGATATATACGTACACAAAAGAGAAGAAATATGACTGAACGTTCGAGTTATCTGAAGCAAAATCGTTTATATAGCACATCTCTGAATACTTTTTAGGCCATAGGCATATATAGCACATCTCTAAAATTTACAATGCACGCTGCTACTGTAAAAATAAAAAAGAAGAAGAAGAAAAAGACGAAATTACACGAGGCTCTCCCAAAATGTTTGCCGAATTGATTTACACACAACCACGAAGGGGAGTAATTAGTAATTTGATCAATGAAATGTCTAGGCAGTTCTTGCCGCCGATCGATGCAATCCGCTGTTTCACCTCGCGCTAAAACGACTTCCCCTCCGTAATTAATTAAATCACATCGCCTGCTCGCCACCGCAAACGCGGCGTGGCGCCGTTTCACTGCACACGAAGCAAGGCACCTCCAAAAAAGAAAAAAAAACAGAGAGAAAAGAAAGAGACGCCCATGGCGTCGATAGGTTGACTGCTGCGACCAACCCAACCGGTGCAATGGCCGGCCGGCGAGTCGGAGCAGGTGGATTGGCTTAATTAGTCAGGCTGCACGGGCGCCGCGGGGGCGTCCATCCAGCACTGCTCGGCCCACAGGAGCGGCGCCGCGGCGTCGTCGCCGTCGTCGCCGGCGTCGTACTGATCGGCCGGCGCTGTCGTCCAGACGGGTGAGCACCAGAGCCCGTCGCTCAGGTCGAGGAGAAGGTCGGGCAGGTCGAACAGCGCGTTCTCCTCGACGCTGCTGGTGGCGGCGCACGGGCTGGCCGCGGCCGACGAGGTGGACTCCGCCGCCTCGGCGTCGGTGGCGGTGGCGGCGGCGACGGCAGAGGAGGAGGACTCGCATTGGTCGGTGGCGGCTGCAGCTGCGGCGAGGGCGGCGGCGGCCTGGATGTCGGAGGGTGAGGTGGAGGCCGGGCGCGGGAGCGTGTGGGCGAGGCTCGGGAAGTTGAGGTGCGCGGCGCGGCCCTTGATGGCGAGCGCGGCCACGTCGTGCGCGCGCGCGGCCATCTCCGCCGTCGGGAAGGTGCCGAGCCAGATGCGCGACTTCTTGCGCGGCTCGCGGATCTCCGACACCCACTTGCCCCAGCTCCGCCGCCTCACGCCGCGGTACGACGGGTGCCTGCCGGCGTCACCCCTATTGCGCTCGCCCTCACCGGCGCCAGCGCCACCGCAGCTGCTGCTCTCCTCCTCGCCGGCGCCGCCACCACGGCCGGCGGCGCCAGCGTCAGCGTCAGTCTCCACCGCCGCTTCCTGTCCTTGGCCGCCGCCGCAGCCGGGAGGAGGAGCAGGAGAGGTGCTCCTCTTCCGCTTGAGCTGCTTGTGCTTAGAGATCTCGCGCTTCTCTCGCGTGCCATTGGTGACGCACGAGCCGGAGTCGGAGGAGGTGGTGGTGGTGGGCGCATGGATCGCGGCAGCTTCCATGGCCGCCTACTCTCTACGACAAGGTGGAGGAGAGAGAGAGAGAGAGAGAGAGAGAGAGAGAGAGAGAGAGAGAGAGAGGCACACAGAATACCGCAGGAAGGAGATGCGCTTCCTTCCAGGTATAAATAGCAGAGCGCCTTGTGAGACTGTGAATTGCTGCCACTACCAGCCAAGAGTAGTTAAGCTCCTGAATATTTTTTTGAGAGAAAAATTAAGCTCCTGAATATTTTTTTAATAAATAATAAGCTCCTGAATTAAAAAAATACATGTGAGAAATTCTGCAAAAACAAGTTGACGTCATGTAATGGCTGGGCTAGAAATTCTGCAAGAACAAGTGGATGTCATGTTCTGGCTAACCAAAGGGTAACAGTCGCCATCTGTACAACTACTCATTCTGTACTTCAATTGTATAAGAACCTATCAGGCTATGATCACCATCTTGGCAGGACCGGCCAATGTTGTATTTAAATTTGGAAATCCGGCCTAGCGAGCTTGGAGTGGCATACGTTGCCCATACAAAAGTTACATCTCAACCACTAGCTGTTTAAATAGATGTTAATACAGTGCGAGACAGAGACTCGTTCAATGAAATCATAGGTCGACGGCTTTGTTTTAACCTTCCCTGCAGGATCCAGTACTGTTTCCTGCTGGTGCAACCGAACGATCTGCAGTGCAGACGACGGCAATGGTGGACATATCGGTTCAGATTTTCAGAAGATTCAGAAGTTAGGATCTTCTTGAACAAGTGGAGCTGGCCAGTGGCCACCAGTGGTGCATCAGTTTCAACGTCCAACCCAAGCCTCGCACTGTTGTTCCTCGCATGCTGAACAAGAGCAAGCATAAAAAAAATTGGCCCAGTAGGCAGAGCAAATGCATCGCAGATCAGATCATACCACTTGGACCAGAAACGAGTTTAAGCATGCAACATTTGACTACCATACCATCATGGATTCAGGGTATTCATGACACAGGCATTGCGTGGTTGCATCCCCATACAGAACCACAGGCATAATAGTATAATACAAATGATTCGGTCCGCTGTCTGTAAGAATTATTGTCGAGGATTAGCTCATTTTGGTATATAATACGGCAGGCTGTAATAATTGTAGTGAGGCCGCAACATCATTATGACTAATAGCAAGCTCCTTAATCTTAAGACAACAAAAATGGTAGCATAACATTTCCCACAAAAGAGAAATCATAACATGCATCAGCTACTTTAGGTGGGGGTACATAAAAAAAAAAGAATAGAATGAACTCAGTAGCTACCGCGGTCTTTGGATGATAAGAGACGCTAAATCGTCTAGTCCAAATGGCATCGAATTGTTCTTACTGCTGGGCACACTGTACCCTTGGTCCAGCTCCAGCATCCTCGTCGTCGTCTTCATCATATGCTTCCTGCCGCCTGTGCTGCTGCCTGCGCCTCATCTCCTCTTCTATGTTGACATCATGCATGGTGGTCTCCTCACATTGATCTAGCTCCATGTCTGACAATTGATTCCTGGGTCGTGGTGGCAAAATCTTCTCAAGCGATCGGCATTGGCCAGGAGTGAGTGCACCAGGCTCAGGAAACTCCACGTTGAATTCAACAAAAAGACGACCTTTCATGAAAGGGCGGCCATGCTGGGGCATGCCTTCATCATTGATGGCCTTGTGTTGACCTATCCAAGAAAATCATCTATCAACATGTCCAACAAGAAACTATAAAGGCAGACAGCAATGGGTAAAAGAGTCAAAAGAGGAAAGCATACCAGGTTTTATAACCTCCCCTGGATTAGATTTGATTAGGAGTTGCCGACCATCAAGATGGGTTAGAACAAACTGGAAGCCACACAGAGCCTCGGTCAGGGAGATTGTGTGCTCAATAAAGAGGTCATCAAACTTCCTCTTAAATTTTGGGTGGTCTTTAAGTTGCAAGACAAAAACTATGTCTCCTGTCACTGTATCAGGCTGCAAAAGCATGAATTTGCAATGTTAGATGGGAGCTCCAACATATTATGAACACACACATCAAGATGCGAGTTGCCACATTTCGCACATGACGGCCTGATACTTATGTAAATAAGACTCACAGCTTCATCAGCTTCACCCTGGAATACAATCTTTTGGCCATGTTGCATTCCCTTCTCAACATGAACCTCCAAGACCTTCTTCTCCTGGACCACTTTGTTTCCCTTACAACTCGGGCATTTATCCTTGTCACTTATCATCTCACCTGGACAAATTAATCATTAGGCAAACTCAACCAGAAGATGTCTTCTAATGAAGATACAACAATGGCATACCTGATCCTCTGCATTCAGGGCAAACAGTGTTCATCTGTTGGATCATGCCAAGCCCAATTTGTCTTGTTATTGTTCTCATTCCTGCACCATGACAACCATGACAAGTTGCTGCTGCCCCACTCTTGGATCCTTTACTGAAGGTAAAAAAACATAAGGCAACAGTGAGACCAATATAACAAAACTAGAAAAAAAAAAGAATGCATTAAACTGAGTAACAATTGAGCACTACAAGTACAAGAGTCAAAACTGCAAGTTTCATTTGTAGAGAACCATCAAATTCAGCTGAACGTTCGGGCAATAAATGGGCATCTGCATGGTTGGGGCAAAATCCAACCCTGTAACCTAATTCGGAGATGCTATGCAGAGGTAGCAGTATGACTCTTACATACAGCAAGTAGCCAAGTACAGAAACAGATGTAGTAATAATACAAAAAAAGATAAACTGGTTTTGTTGTTCAGAAAAGAGAAGGCCTTAGTGTACATTTGCACAGATCGTCATCTAGGTTACTAGAGTTTCACCCCCACTTTCAGAACAACAATAGTTTTTTCACCTTGAATTTAAGAGGGGAAGTGGGTAGCAAGTGTTGTGTTACATGACAATAATTACTTGTTTGAGCCTGCTGTACTACAAAATATTACTTGTGTGTGAAGTGCGCTTATATGAGGACCAAATCCATGCATATTTCTCTTAAAACACATCCATCAAAACTCAGAAGTCAGAACCGGCAGAACAGCTTCTGACAGCAGCATAGCTGGACAAAAACAAGTCTTAACATCTACCACATATGTATATATTCAGCTCAAATCCAAGTGAGCTAGGCTCACTTCCTTCCTCGTTTAACTTGGGTGCCCATGTATTCACTATTAATTTGATATACTATGTTGCTTCTTAATATTTTTCATTTTTTTACTTTCAGAAAAAAAAATCATGTTAAATGCCTATAACACAAAAAACAGATAGACAAGTTACACAGTTACTGTTAGCCCTGTTGCAGATACAGCCACAGACTTTTTCAAGTCGTAAACTACATTGCATCTTCCCATAGATTAAACATAGCATTTGTGCAAATGAACCAATTAAGTTCATAGTTCATTACCAGCTACACGTATTTAATCAAAAGTGCTTCACTATGTGATAAAAATAAACAAACAGAAATAAATGTTATATAGAAATAAGATTCAGAGGGACTTTTTAACACTCAAATGATCCAGAAAATAATTTGAAGACAAACTTAAGTTTAGAGATAAAGAAAGTAAACCCCCCAAGTTATCATGGGCAGTTAATAGTTATTAATATTATAAATTGTGCAGTCAATAGTTATTATTATTATAAATTGTATATATTCATAATTCAAGACAATAACAAATAACAATCCTTTCAGTATGAAAGAACCACTCGAGAATGTGCAAGATACTTACCCCTTGCACTTTGTGCACAGAGCATTCCGTGACAAAGACAGTTTTTTGGTAGTACCATTATACAAGTCTTCTAAAGAAACCTTCATAGTATGTACCACATCTTCGCCACGCTTTTGTCTGTGTCCTCTACCTACTTTCAACCACAAAACAGTAAATAGGTGCATATTTCATTCTAAAATATAGAAGGATAAAGGATCAAAGTAAAGCATTTTTCATAATTTTATTACCCCCAAAGCCACCACGATTCTGAAAAATTTGCTCAAATAAATCGAAGGGACTATGGAAATCACTGCTGCTGCCTCCTCCCATTCCTTCTTTGAGAGCATCCTCTCCATATTGGTCATAGATTTCCCTCTTTTCAGGATCATTAAGAACCTCGTAAGCTTGAGCCAATTCTTTAAACTGACCAAGCCATAAAAAGTAAAACGTCAACCAAACCAAACCAACAGTTCAAGAGTAGACAAATATATAACAGTTTGTCCCCAGACCTTCTCAGGGTCTCCACCCTTATCAGGGTGGTTTTTAATGGCAGCTTTACGGTACGCTTTCTTCAGCTCATCCTGGGTTGCTGTCTTAGATACACCAAGCACCTCATAATACTTGGTATTGTTACTCTTCTTTGGCATGCGTCCGTACATGACTGATAAAAAGGGCTTCCTACAAACGTAAAACTTGGAATCAGATCAACAAATCATGAAGCAATAACTACAATGAGTAGCATTAGTACAAACTAATATCCTGCAAACAAAGAAAAAATATACCACACAATTCTTGCAATAAGAAGAACCAATCTTCTAATAGAGCTCGAATGATATACATATTGCAATACTACATAGGGGCGGACTCAGCGAGAACCATTAGGGTTCATCCCAATCGCCAAATTAACAAGTTGTTATTGCTAGTACTAACTCAGGGTAATAAACAACTACAGATCAAAACAACCCGTATCAGACGGGATCAACCGAGACCACTCTCCACGAACAAACATCACAGATCTGGATGGATCCCACCGTTTGCGGCCACAAATTAAAAAAAAAAGCACAGGAAACCCAACGAAAACACGAGCTACATAGCTAGGGCAAAGGCTGGCTTCCTCACCGGAAGAGGAAGAAGCGACCGCTCCTAGATCAGATCCAGACGACGGCCCGGTGGAGCGGGACGACGCCGCGCAGCCGCCGTGGAGGAGAAGAGGAGCTCTCTCCCTCGCGCTCGCGCCGAGGCGGTTCGGTGCGAGGAGGCGGAGGCGTGTGGGGAGGGGGGAGGGGGGGGGGGGGTTCGGCGGCGGCGCGGCGGGGGAGAGAGAGAGGCCTCGTCCCTGTGGGTTGCAGGGCGTCTTTATTGAACTTTTCTTTAAGTCGGTCGGCGTAGGACCACGCGGCGTACGTAGGTGGGTCGTTCGATGGGCTCTTCACCGGCATGGTACGGGGCTCCGGTCCAGTGGGCCTGATCATTTCGACCATGGCTCGAAATTATTCGGCCCATTTGTATTCCGAGTCCTCTCGTCTGGTCGCCAACACAGACTCCGTTCACAAAGAATCTTACAGTACTACGGGCATGTTCAGTTTAATTCCGTTTTCAGCTATACGGGCACCCAATGTTTATTGCAAACTAGGTAGTATAAGAGTGGACGCGTGTCAGGTGGTAGACTGGTAGTCATGGTTTACAATTCCGAGATGATCTTCCGTTTTGGGCTCTGGCAGAATGACGGTTTTCGCGAAATCCGGTGGAAAGCCGGTAGATTCCGAACAAATTTCATAAACCAAAATTTAAATACAAATTCCTTAAGTTTACTGATAAGCTCACGAAAACCGATCGGCTTTGACGAAATTATCGAAATTTCAATCGGTAACTACAGTTTTTTTTCTTTTTTTAATTCGTTATTCTTTTCTTTCCTACTGTAAATTTCAATAAATACACGGAATACTTTTTTGAAAATTTATATCCCAATAGGTTATATGAATATCATACTATTTATAATATTTTATTTGATTATTTCCTTTTTTATCAATTCAAATTTGAATTTAGATGAAACTCATCGAAATCTCAGACGGCTTCTACTTTCAAGCCTCGTTGAAACCTTAAAATTTTGCGGAATTCGACCGGTTTTCGTCGGAACTGTGAACCCTGCTGGTAGTAGTAGGTTGGATATGCACCACAATGTATATATGTGTAGAGTGGATAATAAGGTGAGACCCATCTAAAAAAATCTTCAAACATGAGTCATGCCACAATTAAAAAAATAGATGAGACCCACCATAAAATGTTAATACTTTAATAGTAAGCTTATACCCTGATAGTAGTTGTTTACCGCCTCCACAATGTATATTACCTGGTAACAGGGATACATGCAATGCTTATTACCCACTATTTCATCACATTATGGATACCCTACCAGATTTTAGCATTGTCAAATTCTAATAAGATAGCAAACTAGACATATCCCAAGCACTCTAGCATACCTTACTAATTGGATAAATTTCTTTAAACTTAGTGACATAACTCCACACAAGAATATTTGGCAAGAAATCAAACCAAACAACATCTACGTACCTTTATCTTATCAAATTTTGGTATTGGTACAAAACTTTGCCAAATTTCGGTTTTCCGAAAATATGACAGGGTTAGTTTTAACATAGACTAGAGGCAACCTAATTATCTCACCCAACCACGTATCATTTAATTTTCACCTTACCTTACCTTTGAAGAACACCCTCCTAGTAAAACCCTGGTCCCACCCCTCGCTTTTAGAGAGCATCGGTCTTTTCTCTCATTTTTAATCATCCTTAGGCTGCATTCGGGAGGTAGAGTTAGGCCCGTACAGAAAACAATGTTACCCATTAGCACCTGATTAATTAAGTATTAGCTAAAAAACTTGAAAATTTAATTAACATGATTTTTAAAAATAACTTTCGTATATAATTTTTTGAAAAAATGCATCATTCAGTAGTTTGAAAGAAAAGTATGTGCACAAAAAAGAGACATGTGAGTTGGGATTTGGGAAAGTGAACCAAAAACTCACAGGCTGTTCAGATTATAGATAAAATAAATCTTATCAAATTTTGGCAAGTTGGGATTTGGTAAGTTGGCAATATTACCAAAATTTTGGCAAAATTTCTTATGTATTTACCAAAGTTTAATAAAAAAAACTAAATGTAGGCATATTTTTGACAACTTTACCGAAAAATTGTATGGTTAGAAATAGCGTCAATTTGAATAGCCCCTCAGTCACATATTTGTCTCAGTCAATCGAGAGGTTGACCATGGAGCTCGGGGCCAAGCGACGAGCGGAGAAAGTAAAAACATAGGAGGAACTAGAACCAGATTAAGGCCCTGTTTAGATCCCATCCCAAAAATTTACACCCTGTCACATCAAACGGTTGAACACTTGTATGGAGTATTAAATATAGGCTAAAAATAACTAATGGCCCAGATTACGACTAATTTACGAGATGAATCTTTTAAGCCTAATTGCTCCATGATTTGACAGTATTTGCTAATGATGGATTAATTAGCCTTAATAAATTCGTCTCGCGGTTTACTGACAGATTCTGTAATTAGTTTTTTTATTAATGCCCGAACACCATATGCGACACTCTATATAATACCTGGATCTAAAACACCCCCTAATTGTTGAGTGCAAGGTACAACATCATACACCAGCCAGCCAAGGCAGCCACACACGTAGTACTCCTCCATACGAGAAGACGAGCTCCTAATTGTCATACAGGCTATAGTAAGTCCTCTGTACCAGAAGAGACGACGATACACGAATACACGATGCATTGATGCCTGCTTGTGTCGCTGTCTAGCTGTACCGTGAAAGGGCTTTCTTGAAACGCAAACATGAGCCAAGATGGCCAAAAATCCAAAATGGCGCAGCGATATCGAAAGTTCCGATCGGTTAAGAGCCTTTTGTTTTCCTTGTTACGCTGGAGCTTTGTTTGTCAATGGCGTGCAGTGTGCTTCTTAACGGGAACAAGTCACATCGACGTATGAATGATTTGCTCATTAGTCATTATTGCCTTGGCTATGTAAACTCCTGGCGTCAAGCAATGGTGAAGCTGTATTTGGGCGAGGTAGTACTTAAACAGAAGCAAAAGATATGTGTACCCATGGGGGTACAATAACTGAGACAAAACTATCACCGTTAATGCAACAGATTGGACTTTAATGAACCAACTTAATGCCAAAAAAGACCAAATAATGGTGCTGTTTTGTACATTGAACTATCCCAAAGTGCCTCTCCGTTTCTCTCTTCGCCCTTCTCTCCAATCACTCGCCGATGATGGATTGATGATGGGTGTTCACTGTTGAAACTGGTCCAGCTGTCCAGGCCCAGGAATGGGGGAGCCTTTGAAAAGAGACGAAAAAAAATAGTAGCATCGTTAAGCAGCCAACGTCGACTCGTAACAATGATGCTACGTTTGGACGCTGGCAGATGTGAACACAATCGGTGACATGATAGTTCCATTTCAGTTCGTGCTTGTGTGGTAAAATGTGTGTGTGTATTTGCGGTTTTGGCTGCCAGTAGTTGCCGTTGTTGTTGGGCAGTCGGTCGTGTTGATGTGGTGATGATGTGCTAGTTGTCCGTATCATTTGGAGGCTTGGGGAGCACAATGCAAAACTGCACGCTGATATTGCCCCGTGCAGCCCCAAACCGAATGGCATGCCAATGTTAAGTTTTAGTGTGAACTTCCCAGCCAACAAAAAAGAATAAATGTTTTAGTGTGAACTGTCCAGCTTCAGCAAACAAATCCTGATGGCAGGATCATTTCTAACTAAACTGTGTATTGTTAAACCGGAAAGTGCTTTATATAAAGTGGAGTAAGCAGGAAGACATACTTAAAAAAGAAAGGAACGTATAAAGGACTTTACACGTTAATGGATCGAACAGATGAATATAGTGATATGCGTAATTGCAAGATACTTTAATCCCACCGATTCCACGATTCCAGTGGTGTTACATCGAGTGGGGCAACGCAATCAATAATGATCCTTACACAGGAAACATGCATGATAGGTGCGAGACAGAATAAAAAATTGACAAAACTGGAATTATTGGAAAGGAAAGCATCAACAATTATTTTAACAAGCAAGAATATGAGAACTGGAATCCAGACAAGGCAAGTCTTCCAAGAAGCTTATATATGCAAGCAACTCCATGGAACTTTGAGGGCAACACAGACCAAAGCAATCTAGTGAAGAAAAGCCATAGAAACAGAACCTAGCAGAAAGCAAGCAGCAATGCCGATACTTGAGCTAGCGATCTTCATCAACCCGATGACGCTCATTTTTGCCCCATGCCGGCGATTAGTGTTACTAATTACCAAGCTTCAGCAATTGGAAGAGATCATCATGCACACAAGGTCAACATCTCCAGCAATATGGAGTTTTCTGGCAAGGATACAAACAATAAGGATTACATTATGAAGCTCGGAAGTGGCTGCTCTACTGGTACTGGAGATACGCAAAGTACCAGTTTCATCAGGTGGGTCAGTGTGTGGCCTTAGATAGATTTCTTTTCCTTGCCTGGTGCGGTGTGAGTGATAACCAATCCCCTTTGTTCATGATGACTGTTCTGTATTATAGCAGTTCTCTTGAAACCAATGTGTAGCTTTCCTCGATGCATGCAAAAATGGAGAAAAGAATACGCAAGGGGTAGTTTTCTCTTGTACATCTCACTTAACACCTTAGTTTCCAACTAAATAACTTATCTGCAAGTCAAATTTACATTGCAAAATGGTCGATATCCATCAACGGAAGTACCGATTGTGCTCTTTTTAGCCCTTGCAAAATACTTTTTGCAGTCTCCCTTTCCTGTAAATATAGAACATACAGGTGGTAGTGAATCAGAATCATCAGAAAGAAGAGATCAAACAAAGATTGATTATTTATGAATGAAAAACATGATTTTCCAGTTCCCACTCTTAGACCCAGAGTAAAGAAATCAGGCACCCTAAAAGAACAAATCAAAGTGAATGCTTACTGGATGAGTTGAAGTCTATTTGAACTACATTAGTATGCAAACAAAAGTGTTCATTAACAAAGCCAATAAATAAGAAGAAGTCTATTTGCTCCATTCCATCTTTTGTTATTTTCATCAGTAAGTAAAAGGAATTTTGTGTAAAATTGAACTTACCGGACCGGTGTAATCCAAGAGCCTTGTGCAATAGTGCTCTGCCTCCTCAAACCTGCCTATGCTCTTGCAATGCTTAGCAAGGAAAAGCAGAGCTTCAACAAAATTCTGGCCCTGCCTTTCCTCAACTTCCATTCTCTCTAGATCCTTCTTGTAGTAAAATGCTGCCTCCTCTGATTGTCCAAGCATACCATGTAACTTTGCTAGCTGATGAAGTGCTATTCCTTCGGTGTCATTATTATTTGCAGATCTCTCATAGCACTTGATGGCTTCTTCAATCATCTGGAGTTGATCACTTTCATAGCACTGAGCCATAGCATTCCAAAGCCGGGCATCATTAGGTTGTAGGTATGATGACTTACGGAAGTAATAAACTGCATAAAACGGCATTCCCATCATCTCATAGATCTGACCAAGACCATACCAAGCACGGTAATCTCTGGGATTTATATCAACAGCTCTCCTGTAGGCATCAATCGCAGCAGGTGTATTTTTTAGCTCAACAAACTCATGTCCCATAAGAGTCCAAGCTGAAAGATACTTTCGATTAAGCTTCAGCGCTCTTTGAAAGTACAGAACTGATTTTTCATGCTGCCCCTTCAAACTGTAGTAATTTGCAATTATGCAGCAAGATTCTGGGCGATATTTATCTGTCAAAAATACTCTGTGAGCAAGGAAACTCAAAGCAGTCGAGCTTTCTTTTGCATACAATAAATTTGAGTAAACGTCCATAGAATCCACACGGAAAGGATCAGTCCTAAGGAGTTCTTCAAAAATCATGTCAGCTTCATCCAGGTCTCTCATACTATACTGCACGGTAGCTATTTGAGCCTGAATGTAGTCACTGCAACGGAAAACCCCCATTAAGCGCTCATATCTTTTCAAAGCTTCTTCATGCATTTTTAATTCGAGATGTGCACTAGCAAGGAAGAAATCTTTCATCCAGTGATTCTTGATATTTAAGTTGTTCAAAATGTCACTGCTAGTGCAGAGAGATTGTAACTCTAACCAAGCACTCCAGTTCCAAGGGTAGCTGTTGACAGATTCCACCAGAACTGTTCTAGCTAGAGCTTCACTGCCTTTATCACGTAGAACAATGCCATACAAGTACAAACAAAATGAATCAATAGCACCAGTTCTCCGATGTGTTGCGAGCTCTCTCTCCAATGCAACTAGTTCCTGATTAACAGCATTGCTTTTGCCCAGAGATCCCTCAAGCTCGACTGTTTCTTCCTCTTTCCGTTTCTCTCCAGCCTAAATTGTAGAGAAAAGAACTATGATCACCAAGCATGTCAAATTTCAAAATGCTAATTAAACTACGAAGCAAATGGGAGACAGTTTCTAGTATTTAGAAGATTAGATAACCTGTAGAGGAAAAGATAAATCATTTAATAGAATCCTTCCATGGATAAGAAGACTGCTAGCCACATTTGTACGATCTAATAAGTTAGTGTATATAGACATACATTGATGCAAAGATTGACAATAACTGTATATATTGACAGTGCAGCTTGCCAACTTAAATAAAAATCCAGGTAATAGAAAGACCTGCTAAAATGGAAATCAGCACGGTTCTAAATTGAATACTTCAATACTAGTCACTATTCACTAGTGGCACACTAGCAATCAAAAGCAACATAGCCTCAAGCGTACAGTTATATACTGTATTACTATGGAGTGTCCTATACTCCTATTTTAGCAGATCACAAATTAAATAGCAAAGAGGAAAAGATAAATCATTTATGGACCTGGATCCTCAGCCCTCCTTGTTGCATCAGGCAATCATGTTACTACTATAAGTTAACATCTTATACTGCCCATACATCTCAATATTAGAATATAATGTTTCCAAACTTCATTACAACAGAACCACTGTATTAGTAAAATGCATTCCTGCATGCAATAAATTCGTCTAATGTTAACATTGCAGCAAACCAGCATCCCCTGCTTACAATAAAAATAATCAAGCATCCCTGTAATGCATAATTAAGGACACCAAACAACCAGGAACGAAGCAAATAAGCAACAGTTATGTAAAATAAAGGGTTCAGCATTTTTCAATATGTTCAGACATTTACCAAATTACTAAGGTTTAAACTGACATAAATCAGTACATCATTATACCATGACATGGGGGGAAATTAAGACAAGTAAATCCTAGTATCGGCGCTCCTAGGGCTTCAAAGATTTAGCGCCCAAACCATGAACAAAGGAGAACATACCAAATAAAAATATTTTACGTTTTTACAACAATTTTAATGTATTCCTGTTGTTTCCTTCAGTAAGATCCCACTACTGTTACTCCATTGACACGTCAAGATAACTAATCAGATGTTTCTACAGGTTGAAAAATATGAATAACTCTATAAGCGAATTGCAGCCGTAAATATTTGCAGCAGCTCCAGAGAGACATTTCCTCAAGCAGACAAACACCACTCGCTATACCAAACATCTGCAAACTGGAACACGCCCGCGCACATCAAAATAATAATTAAAAAAAAAACAATAGGATCCGAACTCACCGTGTACAGGGCATAGCACCGAAGGAACACCGCCTTGCGGCCGGTCTGGCCGCGCAGGACGTGCGCCGCGCGGCGGTACTCGCGGCAGTCGAAGTAGGTCTTGGCGAGCAGGTACCTATCAACCCCCACGTCGAACGCGTCGTCGTCGGGGATGGGCGTGCTGACGTACGAGACGCCGCCGAGCGGCGTCCCGGCCTCGGCCGCGCCCGGGCGGAGGCGGCGGCGGAAGCTGGACCCGCCGCTGCGGTGGAGGTGCAGGAGGCGGCCCCCGGATGCGGCGGAGCCCGACGAGGAAGGGGTGTCCATCACCGACGACGGGGCCGGCGTCGCGTCGGGCTCGATTCCGACGAGCAGCTCGGCCGCCCTACAAAGGAAGGAAGAGGCGGCGGCGGTTAGGGTTAGGGTTAGGGTTTAGAGGAGGGGGGCCCTGGTGGGTTTTAGGGGAAGGGGGGCGTACGTACCATTTGGCGGCGGAGTAGAGGCCGCGCTCGCCGAGCTGGCGGGCGGCGGCTCGGAGCTCGACGCGGTAGGTTTCCTTGGAGGAAGCCATTGGTTTGGTCGGGGAGGTTGGGGGTGGCCTCCTTCGAGCAGATCGGCGCCGGAGGACGGGAGGAGCGCAAGCTATTTTTTGAATTTTTGCGAGGGGGGGAGGAAGGAGAGGAACCGGCTAGGGACGGGAGGGATGGAATTTGGGCGTGTGCCACTGTGCCAACCCGCGCACGGCAGATTCGGCCGGGGGCCGTGCCGTGCAGCGTCGGCCGTTGGGGCACGGGGCGGACGAAGCGGTGGTGGTGGTGCTGCTGCTGCTCGTCGTCGTTTGTGCAATTATGCAATAGGCTTACCGAATCAACTATTTCTCCTCAAACCATATAAAATCAAATAGATTTATTTTTAAATATATAATGGTTGCATCGATGGTATATTTTGTTTTAAGTGCTGCTGAAAATGTAAAGGCATGCTCTTGGTGGTGTTATTTTCTCCTGAAGATAAAGATTAAGTGTTTTACGTAAAATAAGGTGGTATTAACGTATGATTAATTAAGTTTAAATTATTACAAACTTGAAAAACAAATTAATTTGACGTTTTAGAACCACTTTCATATAGAAATTTTTTTTCACGAAACGCACCGTTTAGCAGTTTAAAAACATGCCACGAGTATCCAGAATTTTATCCAATTTCATTCGAGAAGTTTAATAGCAGATACAATAAAGATGAGTCAGCGGGTGATAAATTGATCCACATTACCTCAATTCTAGGTAGAAGATTGAGAGAAGAAGAGAGAGAAATACGAGCAGTTGATTTTATCGCTAGGTGGTAGCACCGGAAAAAAGAGATCGTAACCCACTTGCAGCCCATGCTAACGGAAACTCACGTGGTTTTGTGGGACATGTGCGACTAGCCATGCTAAATCTACGCAAAAGTTTTAGTAGCTTGCTAATTTAACAACCTGCTGCATATGATCTTTGCTATAAAGCTCCTTGTGCAGATGAGTTAGATGTTATGTAGTCGGTTGTCGATGAAACTATTATTCTTGCTCTAAAGTTATAAGTGATTGTGAGATGGCGCTCTCTCGTAATTTCAAACAACTATATTTCTTTTTTTTGACCTCTCCATATTTTATAAACTTTAAGAGAAGTAAAAACAGTAAGAATAGTCGTTTGCTACGGATAATTTGTTGGCAAAGTTATTGAACTGTACAAGCACAAGGACTGACAAGAAAAGGCGCCGTTGGTCAAAAACGTCCAGCCAGCGAACACGCGAAAGCAGCCACCACGGACCCAAGCGCGCCCAGACCCAACTGAAAAAGAAAAAAAAAAACAGAGGAAGAATTCGCATTTGCCCCTCCTCTTCCCCCACCGCGGGTGACCGGGGAGGAGTCGTGAGACCAAGCAACAGCAAGCGGGAAAGGCCATGGAAGGCGGCGGCGAGGCGCTCTTCCTGGACGGCGTCGGGGAGGTCACGGTGGCCGTCGGCGACGACGGCTTCTCCTTCCAGCCCCTTCACCAGGTTTACGCACAGCCGCACCCGCCGCTGCCCTTCTGCCCGTCTGCGCTCACCCCGAATCTAGTCTTTAGATCCTACAGATTTAACTGGGGTTTTGACAGGATTCTTGGTTGAATTGTAGGATGGAGTCAGGAAATTCGTAGCTTCCGGTCTTCGGGTTCTTGAATCGAAGAAACGGAAGGTAGATAGAGAGGCGTAGACGATGAATAATGCGCTGGTGTCTGAAATAGTGAATCTACAACCTTGTACTGTACCTATTAGAATTCTGAACATAGGCTAGTTGGTTCACTATTTATACCAACAATTTTCAGGAGATTCATGAAAATCAGTGGTTAATGAAAAGCTCAGGAGAGGATCGCTATCTTGGCCAACATGGCGATATTGAAGTTTCTGTTTGGAACATAAGTAGCTTGTGTTGATGACGGTGTATAGATGTGTGATTGCGTCTGTGACCAGCATAAGCATGCTTTTTTAAAAGGGATAATATTCTTACTCAAACTAGAAACAGGAACACTAGTAGTGTGTTTGTGAAGCTATCATTTCACAAAACACAGCTTGAACCTTGGTTGAAATATTCAATAAAGAGCTCCAGACTTCCAGCTCGTGTGGAAAGACATAGTTGGTGAATATGACATTTTTGACATGCATTTAGTTCCTATCAGCAAGGATAGTGCAATTTTACTATTCCGTCAGACTTACATTATCCATCTGCAAATCATACAAGTACTCATAGAAGCTATCAGTTTGCTTTTGACATGCACCTGTGTGTTTTCTGCTCATTGTACTTCTGTACATTGCAGGAAGTGAGTTCTTCATGTTGGTCATCTATCATAATGCAACCTAAGTTAGAGAGCAAGCTTAAGTTTTCAGATGTCTATGCTGTAGAGCTTCTTGAGGTGGGTCCTGTATGTGAACCTTGGAATGCAAGAGCTACCGTTCAAGGCAAGATAAATACTGAGGTATAACATCCCTTCTAGTTACTTTGCAGACTTAATTTTCTGTAATATGTGTCAAAACGTTCGTGCCATATTAAATAATGCATTATATAAGCTCTTCCAGATGACACCTTTTACAAATAATTGACAAAAAACTGTTGCTCATGCAGATGAACCGATTTGTCATACACACGGTCACAAGACCAAGAAAAAGACCATCTCCATGGGTACCTTGTGAATATATTTTTGGTCATAAAGACCAGCAAACCTGCAAAACTTGGGTGGAGCATATAAAGACGTGCATAAATAAGGAACAGGATAGGCCCAAGAGCCTCATGGTAAATATGATGTGCTTTTCTGCTCCTTGACATAGCATTTTGACAAACATGTCAGTGCCGCTCAACGTTGGTCTTATATTCTTGCATCAACTAATTTTCATGTTGTAGGTATTTGTCCATCCATTGTGTGGAAAAGGTAGAGGGTGTAAGAATTGGGAAACAGTAGCTCCATTATTTGAGCGGGCAAAAGTAAAAACGAAGGTAAACTTCTGCCAGTGGAAGTATAAAAAATCTATAACAGTTAAAGATGAGCATATGATGTGTATGACTGATTTTCTTTTCTGATCTTGTGACATTACCATTATAAGTTTTTTGTTGAACAACCCTCAAAGCTCCAACTCCTGATCGCCTCATATGCACATTGCTTCAGGTGATAGTCACACAGCGAGCAGGACATGCATATGATACTTTAGCATCTTTATCAGATAAAGATCTCAAGAAATTTGATGGTGTTATTGCAGTGGTATGTGAACTTGAGTGATTTTTTTTCTACTTATTCGTTCAAAATAATGTTCTCTGTTTTCCTGAATAATTTATAGTTATAGGGACGTGCTATGATGCTTATGCTTACCCTTTTTTTATTAGAACACAATAAATGCTTGTCTATCATTGTTTCATATTAAGCATCACAATTACAAGATGAGTGCTAGGCCAGAGAACACGCTTAGTTATGATCCACAATCAGCTGCATCTGGCCACAAGAGCATGCTCATATTCTACTGCTTTATTATGTATTTTGAAAAACACTTCAAGCTTGTCAAAATATACCTCTTGGTTAAATTTCATGGAGAATTGGAGATTACTTAGTACATGTCCAAAAATTTTGTATGGCTATATAAACCTTGCATTGATTGCCGCTAGAGAAACAAACCTAACTTTCACTTTTCACTTTGAGAGAAAAAAAAACTCACATTCTCAATCCACTTTTCAACTTGTTCATAAATCATAAGCATACTGAAGTTCCTCCTCGTTTTACTACCCTGTTCTCCAAACTGTACATTTTAGGGTGGTGATGGTTTATTTAATGGAATTTTGAATGGGCTACTAAGTACAAGGCACACAAATTCTTATCCTCCAACTCCAGAAGGGTTTGGATATTTCAGAAACAACATGAAGTGTCAAGAACATAGAAATAATGATCTAAGCAATAGTGAGCTCACAGGAGATGATGCAAATGCCATCTCTGGAAGTTCTAACACACCTGATGATCATGAGCCCCTTCTTTCAACCACACGATCTACAGGATTGGACATCTCGTCATCAGGTATGTCTTTGATTTTACAATTTACATCTACCTCATATTATACAGAGAAATTTCTCTTGTAAGTAATTTTCTTGTCTCTTATTTGTAGATTCTAGTGATGAACCATGCAATGGAGGTCAGTGCGAAATCCTAACTATTGCTTTATCTTAAAATTGTTACACTTTTAAGATTTACTGACTTACATAGAGTTCCTGTTTCATTTCCACTTTATGCTACTGCAGATCAGGTGCCTTTAGTCTCCTTCCCAAATAATTGGTTTAGGCTTGGAATAATTCCTTCTGGCTCAACGGATGCTATTGTTCTCAGGTAGTAATCAATTTTATATCTATTCTTACTGATCTGTATTACTAGGATTACAATGTTTGCTTAACATTGGAAATTCAAATCCCTTAAAAAACTGTAACTATGTTCCGTTGCATGCAAGCTGGTTTATGAACTTATGATCCTCTAATCATACCTGACAGTTTATGTGCAATAACGCCAAACATGCAATAACCCACAAACCTGCTAAAATAATATCAAGCTGATCCTTCAACAGTACTATGCACCTTGGGAAGTTTTCTTCTATTAAGCTTTAAATCCATTGAACACTAGGAGCACATGCATTGTATTAACCATTTGCTGTCTTGTGATGACTAAAAATAAGCCCAATATTGTTGCATACAAATTATTGATCATCACTTTCAGTTCTTTTCTGGTTGTTGAAGCCCTGTTGATGTTTGCAGTACAACTGGGGAGCGAGATCCTGTGACTTCTGCTCTGCTTATTATCCTCGGCAGAAGGATATCACTTGATATAGCTCAAGTTGTCAGATGGAAAAGTAGCCCATCAGCTGAGGTTTCACCAACTGTGCGCTATGCTGCTTCGTTTGCAGGGTATGCTACTGTCTCTTAGACATGATATATAGCTAATACTACCACAAATTTGATTTCTGATTACCTATTTCTTACATGTGGCTGTGTCGTTGTGCAGTACCAGCATAGGCATCCTATGTCAACGTTAACATCAGTCCATAAAAGGGCTTAAAGTTCTGGAGAAAACTTCAGAGCTTCAGTTGAAGTCACTTTCAAAAAGTTAACCCAAGCTAGATTGTTATGTTTTTAACCTAAATCTTTTAGGGAAACATATTATTTTCTTGTGTTCTTCCTAGCATCACAGGCAGTCATGGATTGCACTGAACATACACTACCTCCGTCCGTTTTTAATAGACGACGCCATTGACTTTTTGTCACGTGTTTGACCATTCATCTTGTTCAAAAAAAAACTTACGTAATTATAATTTATTTTGTTGTGAGTTGTTTTATCACTCAAGATACTTTAAACATGGTTTATATCTTATACATTTGCATACATTTTTTGAATAAAACGAATGCTCAAACATGTGTTCAAAAGTCAACAGCGTCATCCATTAAAAAATGGAGTCTTTTGGATATGACCATCTGCGGATTCCTCTTTTGCATAACTGCTGAAACCCTGTGGTTTAAATCTGATTACAGATATGGATTTTATGGAGAAGTTATAAGGGAGAGTGAAAAGTACAGGTGGATGGGTCCTGCGCGATATGACTTCTCTGGAACAATGGTATTTTTGAAGCACAGGTGATTAACAATGAATTTGTGCTGGTATCTACCTATTCAGTTTGAAATTAACAGTCTCTAGTTGTTTTTCAGATCTTATGAGGCAAAAGTGGCTTTTCTTGAAAATGGAAACACTCATTCACTTACAGCATCGGCAGAGAATAATGCAAATGGAGTCCAAACACTGCAATACCATCAAAATAGACATCGGAAAACCATCTGCCGAACAAATTGTTTAATATGCAAAGGAACCTCAACATCTGAACAGAATTCAGAAGATGAAAATCCAGACAGTTCCAGAACAGCTTGTGAGACCCCAAAATGGGTCTGGTCCAAGGGTCGTTTTCTCAGTGTTGGTGCAGCTGTCATTTCATGTCGTAACGAAAGAGCCCCTGATGGTCTAGTAGCTGACGCACACCTATCTGATGGTTTTCTTCATCTTCTGCTCATTAGAGATTGCCCTCTTCCCTTTTACTTATGGTGAGAAATCTGTTACAAGAGGTCCGGTGTGCGTATTATCCCAAGTTTAAAAAGTTTTCTTAATTTAGGAAGGGAGTAGGTCAATACATGGATATCCATTTACCCAAGCTAGCTGAACTAATAGTCAGATGAGTTCATTTTTAGTTGATTCAGTTGAACTAAAGTGGGTCAATGGGTACCTATATATTGACCCACCATCCCTATTTAGCTATTTTTTATAGACTGGTTGCGCTCGAGTTGGAACTCTGAACCTTTTCATAGTTGATGTATGTTTACTCACTGAAGTGAACATGGCCGCACAGGCATCACAGAAATGGGAATACAAAATAAAATAAATCTAGTATATTTCCACTTTTATGTAGTTTTCACAAACTAAAGAACATGCTAAATTCACTCAGAAATTAGTTTCTAGATTTGGTCACTATCCCTGTTTGCAGAGTATGTTCTTATGAGTTCTGACTTATCTGCAGGCATCTAACACAATTTACCAAGAAGGGCTCAGATCCTCTGAGCTTCAAGTTTGTCGAACATCATAAGGTATCATTTTCTTTTCTTTTCTTTCTTCATTTTACCTTCATGTTATTATATCTGAGCATGATCTTCCGATTTCCGCAGACACAAGCATTTACTTTTATATCGTCACATGACGAAAGTGTCTGGAACTTGGACGGAGAACTTCTTCAGGCCTGTGAGGTATCTGTTCAAGCTTTCCGAGGCCTTGTCAACCTCTTTGCGTCAGGACCGGAGGTGTAGCTATTCCCTTCTCTTTTTTCTCCCGAAGGGACGATTGCAAAAGGCCCCGGCGTGTTGTACTTGTATGCTGTACAGAAGTTCCTGTTCGATACTCTGTTGCTATTTTTTCTGTAGAAAATGGAAAACACAGCGCCCAGATTACGGAATGCAGAAGCCTGGGTCGCTTCAATTTTGCCACCGGAAAGAGCAGGCATGTAGTTTACTAAGTGCAGGAGTAGTTTTGGTCTGAAACAATGACATGCTGTGTAATAAAGCAGAACTTGCTCTGTAAAGTGATTCCAATATCTCCGTTTCAAAAAAAAAAAAAGTGATTCCAATATCCGGAAGTAGAGTGAAGCGAACATATGATCAGAACATGTCTGGGCACACTGCGACGTACCCTGGGGCAATAATATTCTTCGTCGGAATGGTTGGTGGATCTGCACACTGTGACGATTTAGCCCACTGGGGCTGGGCACAGCTGCACCGTGCCTAATTTTAACCCCCGTGCGCCGGCAAAGCATCCGTGTCGGCTGATTGCTGCTGGAGCTGGATGGATTTACACGGGTATTGGGTAGGCAGGGCAGCAAGCATGAGACCAGCCAGCGATCCAGTGTCCTGTTAATTAAAAATATAAGTGAATTGTCTGTCTTTTGTAGTGTAAGCTTTTGAGTGAAGTGGTTGATACATATACTATACTACTCATCAGTCTGAACTATGAACCAGCCGGTAACAAGTAGTAGATGCAATGCATGCTTTGGATGGAAACAGAGCACTACTCTTCAGTCTTCACTGGTTGAGGCAATGAGGCATTGAGCAACCGGGACTGCCCAAGTACAGACGACTGAAACACATAAACAGAGCATTACACTGTTATGACAACACATAAACAGAGCATTGCACTGTTATGACCAGCGGTGTAGAACTGTAGATCGTACAGAATCCATGGATCCACTGTAGAAACTAGGAATAGGCAAATTGCTATCTTCTGTAATCTCTGTGCGTATCAGCAGCATGATCGGCCAGATATCTTTCAACTGCGAGCCCCGGAGAATCATTGAGGGAAATGATCGCCACTGATGGTGGATGATGTCGGCCGGCGCGGAGCAAGACAAAGCGGACAGCCGTGATCGAGGGTGTCGGTGCCTTTGTGGCCAAGTGTGTAACTTCCTGAGCCCCGACGAATCGCCGAGACGTCCCCATGCCCCTCGTCAACCGCATCTTTCCCTTTTCGCTTCTCTCGAGAAATCAAACCGTTCCTTTTTCTTTTGTTTTTCGCACAAAACAATCGTCCTCTCATGCCAAAATGCGCAAAAAGAAGACGACATCCTACTAACATTTTCTTTTGTTTTTCGCGCAAAACAATCATCCTCGCATGCTAAAATGTGCAAAAAGAAGACATTAAGATACATATTTTTTTCTCTATTTCCGCCCAACATGTTTTTCAGAATGCTAAATGGTGTATTTTGTACTAAAATTTTCTACACATAAATTATTTTAAAATATCACATAAATTCATTTTCTAAGTTTATAATAATTGAAAACTTAATTAATCATGTGTTAATGGTTTTTATGTTTTCCGTATCAACCACTTAATCTTTATCTTCGTTAGATTCATTACTACTACCTCTGCCCCAAAATAAGTGTAGTTTTGCACTGTTTATCTCTCACGTTTGACCGTTTGTTTTATTTGAAATTTTTTTACGATTAATATTTTTAATATTATTAGATGATAAAACATGAATAATATTTTATGTGTGACTAACTTATTTTAATTTTCTCATAAATTTTTTAAATAAGATGACTAGTCAAACTTGGTGGTAGTAGTTACTATGGAGATTTCTCGTTCAGTTCGTTGGAGGATAGGAGCTAGGCTAGGGCTGTTACCATGCCGTGACCGTGTGGACGTGATTATGCCAAAGCGATCACGCGGAGCAGAGCAGCCTTCCAAAGTTGAAACCGCGGCGTCATCATCATCTCGATATTCACCGTTGCTTTGCAGCCAAGCCTCTCCGCGGCGCAAAGCAAGGTATCCCCAAACAGTAGCAGCTACCGCGAGGTTTGCATCCAAAGCACGGCGATCTCATCCCAGCAACGTACACCGCGCGCCGTGACACGCACAAGCCTTCTCCGGTACGTCAGCCCGCGCGCGCGCGCAAGCTGGCAATGGCCGACGACGTCGTCGAAGCCGCGGCGTCGTCCTCTCCCAGTACGCAAGGCGGCGGCGGCGGCGGCGGCATCCATGTCGTCGCGAAGAACGCGATGAACAGCAGCAAGCAGTTCTCCTCGGCCCTCGTGCCCGTGGCCGTGCTGCTCGCCGTCGCCGTCGGGGCCGTCTCCCTGCTGCCATCGCTGGCGCAGGCGGTGTGGGAGGTGCCCCACCTCTTCCTCCTCGGCCTCGTCGTCTCCTATGGCGTCTTCGCCCAGAAGATTTCCACCGGTGGCAGCGGCGGCGGCGGCGGTGGAGATGATGGCGCCAGGGCGTGGAACTCTCGGTACCTCAGCGACGACCCCCTCGTCGTGGTCGCCGACAATGCGGCGAGTGACGACGACGACGGCGGCAGCGCGAGCGGGAGGCCGCTTTCCTTGCCGGTGCGGAGGCTGAAGCCGCCGCCACCGGCGCCGACGATGCCGGGGATAGAGTCCGAAGCCGGCGATGCCAGCGACGACGGCATTGGCGCAGAGACGGACAGCTCCGCATCGACGGCGGGATTCTGGGGCGCCGCCCCTTCGCCGCCCTCTGTTCTTGACGCCGTCTGCAGGTCCCGGAAACCCGCTGCTACTGCGACGGCGGCGGCGCCGTCCGCCATGTCGAAGGGCTTCCCGAGCTACATTTCTCCGGCGCCTCGTCGCGACCAGTCGTTCAGCGACGACGGCGAGGTCACCGACTGGGACGACGACGACGACGACGACGAGAAGGCTGACGTGCAGGACGAGATGGCCGCGTCGCCGCAAAGGTCGTACGTCGACCATGACGACTACAACGGTGACGGTGATGAGCTCTCCGAGCTGGCGGCGGAGGTGGAGGACGAGGTGGACAGGAAGGCCGACGAGTTCATCGCCAAGTTCAGGGAGCAAATCAGGTTGCAGAGGTTGTAGGCGTTCATGGCAACTTGGCAAGTATGCATACGTGATGCATGCAGTCATGCACCGTACCGTGGAGTGAGTAAAACCATTATGAGCCATTTTACGTACGAAGGGGGATCGTGACATGGGTGTACTTGTGAACAGCTGATCTGTTCATCGGTAACGTCATGTTTCTTGTATCATTTTTTCTCTCTTTTTCCATTTTGATTTTATTTTGGTGATTTTATGCCGTTAGGAGCCGGATAAAAGGAGGTGTTAATGAACGGAAAATAACGTTCTTTGGATGCATCCATTTCTAGGTATGTACATGTACGGCTTTCTCTTACCATTCTGACACAAAACTTACAGGAGCAAAAGGGTCAAGGGCTCAAGGCCCCTCCCCCTCCCCCTCTAAAATATCAAAGTTTTTCTTTTTCAAATAAACGCTCAGTTTTGATACAGTTTATATCTGTCGGTCTCTTAGATGTTTATTTTGTCCCCTTATGTTTCAATTTATATCTAAAAGACATGTGCGTTGCAACGGGAAAGAACTAAAATTACGTTAAACATGGGATGATTAGGATTTAATATTCATGATCCAAGTATTATTTCGATGTTCTGAATTCAGCTATTACCATTTGTCAGTTTGAATTTTTTATACTACTATCTATTCGTCGACTGAGGAGTGGCTGCACTTTGCATGTAGAAGGCTATGTGGTGTGCAGCTCTACTCCCTTCGGTTCCATAATTCTCGATGTATTGGACAATGATACGGTTTTTAAAATATATCTTTGATTGCGCTTTTTTATTATAATATGTACAATAAAATAAATACTTTTTTACTTTACCATAGTACTTTATAAGACAAATCTATATGTGTTGTTTTAATGCCTTCAAACTACATATTTTTAAAATTATTGATAGTCAAAGTTATAAAAGTTAGACCTTAACCTTTTTCAAAATGCTAAGAATTATGGAATCCGAGGGAGTAGTTGACTGACTCGGTCTTTGGCCTAAGCTTGGTTAGGGCCAACACAACCATCCCGACAACCATGAAGAATGCACCCACTCCGTAACGGCAAAACACAAACCTTCATCTTCACCCGTAATTCAGTCTGATCGCTCCGTCGGAAGAAACGTGACGACATGACAAGGATGTAGCGGTCTGTGACATCGGGAATGATGATGACATCTGAGACGATGGCTTCATCGGGAGCATGGTCACGATCGCGGCCCATGGCACACTTGACCTTCAACGCTATCCTGATCACGGTGATCAACTGATGTTGCCGACATCATCTCTGCCTAGACGCTCACCCCGTGCTGTCACAGCCGCGGAGCGTTACCGTCGCCTTGTTGCTAGCCATCTCTATCTGTTCACAGATGTGATCGATCGATCGAGAGCATGTATATATGGCGGAGAGATTTTTGGTGGAGTCGGAGCAGCGTTGGATTCGTTGCCGCAAACGTGCTCCAGAATTTGATCGAGTAGGATTGTTAAGGCACGTGCGGGAGATCACAGGGATGACACGATGAATAAGCGTGGGAATCAGAATTAACCTAGGTTGCACGCTTGTTGCATACCGGTTCAGATCCGCTCATTTGTTGCAGCACCATTTCGCATGGTGGCCATTGCTCATCTCGCGCATCACGCACAGAACAGGGAATAGAGTCGGAAATGAAAGACGGACAAAAGAAAAGATGTGACGAACAAAAAATTATCAATTTTTATAATAGATATAAAGGCAAAGATATCTCACATGCTTGCACACCAACATCTTATCAAAATAGAGCGACGCACTAAAATTTTGGGCAAAAATATCTTCGATTTTTATAATAGTAGAGATATTGATAGATATAGATAGGGTTAGAGGGGATTGATGGCGATGCCAATAGTGGCACCTTACTCGGTAACCTAATTTGATGGCATGTTAGACCATTTCTAAAAGAATGGCTAAATGGCTCTCCAAGCCAAATTTTAGCAAACTTATAAAAAAAATCAGCTCCAATAGACCTACCAACCGGCTGGCTAAATTCATCTCCACATTGGCCAAAGTTGGCAAGGCAAGACAGCTTACCATCGACATGGGTCCCACCCCTTCTCTCTTTCTCCTCCTTTTCCCATCACGTCTGCCGTTCACTCCCTGCCCACATGGCGTCATCGTTGTCGTACTCCCAGTGCCACCCAGCCAGCATCGCCGTCATCATCCTCTTAGGTCACCGGCCCAGCACGCCGCCTTCCCCGTCCTCCCCCCGCTCGAGTTACAGGTGAAGAAGGGACAAGCGGCTGCTCCGTTGAGCCCTCCTCGCACCTCCTCCCCTCTCGTCGCCGGCTTCACCCCTCTTGTCGAGCTCATCACTGTAGCCGTATCTGTCGTCGTAGCCATAACTATTGCTATCCTTTATCGTTGCACGGATCAGCCGCTATCGTTTTCTCCCCTCTCACCGCTGCCATCGTCGTCTCATGAGCACATGGTTCTGCCATCGCTGTCGCCGAGGGAAGAGCTCGAGGATGGCCACGGGAGAAGAAGAAGGGGAGAAAGAGGAGGAAGAAGAATGAGGAAGTAGAGGCTGATATGTGTGTCCCGGTATTATAGATTCGAAATAGAGTGTGTAAATAGAGAGTGTTAGAGCAACAAGCTTGGCTCTCCAAGTCAGTTGAAGAGCTAGCTATATGATAGTTTATTGGAGTTGCTCTTAGAGATTAAAAAACAGGAGAAGTTAGGTAATGCACGAATTTTGAAATGAATATAAAGGTCTAAAATACATTAGAAATCCTACGCAACTATTGGAGCTTTATATGATGATGACAAACTTGTTAAAAAAACAACCTATAGAACTGGAAGTACACCAATTCTTAATATACTTTATTATTGATGTTGGTATGCAGGCATCAACGAAATGAATCTTGATGAAGGATTTTCATGTAAATACAACGAAAGTTTGACAGGGACTTGTTGTTTAGAGTCTGGACCAAGGTTTATTATTGATAGTAGTTGCTAAAAGCGAGATGTGATAGGAGGTTTCTATGTTGGACACAACGAAATACGACGCTTCCGTGGGCATCAGCTTGTACCTGTTTCCTTCATGAAGGAACACGACTGTACAACAACAGAAGCCTTGATGTGTTGCACCTCACGAAAGCTAGTCGGACCGGGAAATTTTCTTTCTGCACTCCTAGATAGATATGTCCGCTACTAGATGAAATCAATCAACACCGTCGGATCGACTCCTGAGGTTCACGCCAGATAGCACGGATCTTAAGGCTGAATCCGACGGCAGTTAATTAGGCTCGCACTCGCAGTGTTCGTCGAAACGGCCAAACAGAAAGCAGCCGTAACCACGGGCCACACGGAGCAGCCAACCACGGTTGGTGCCGGTCCCTCCCTTCCTCCCCTCCCGTCCCGCATGTGTTGTGTGATGTGTCTCGTCTCCGCCACCACCGCCGTCCCGGTCCAACCGCGAGGCGCGATAGAAATAGGATACCTTCCACTTCCCGGCCCCGCCGCCGTTCCTGCCCCTAACCGCCGCTGCCAATTTCAACGGGGCAGAATCACCGATTTGCCGTCACGTCCACACTCCACCACAGCGCGTACTGCGCACTACTACTGGGCTACCTACCTGCTCCGCGACCCCAACCTCCAAAAGCAAAAGGCAAAAAGGCCAGGGCAATCAACAGAGTGAAGCTGGACTGTAAGCCATCACACACATACACACACTCGTCGTCTCACTCCCACAGTGATAAAGAAACAAGCCTCGAGACGACAAGAATCTCAAGCCACCCTCCCCTCGCCGCTGCCTCTTCCCTCCACCCGAGGGGAAAAAGCGAGCAAGCAAACTGCGCGGAGCAAGCACGGCAAGGCAAGGCAAGGTGACCCACCGCCATTGGCTTCTTCCGTTTTATCCAGGAGAAAGGAGGAGGAGTACTGGGAGATAGGAGCAATGGCGGAGTCGACGGCGGCGACGGCGCCACCGGGGGACGAGCCGGAGGCGAAGGGGAGGAGCAACTCCATCCTGCTCCCCATCCTCGGGATCCTTCTCGTCTACCTGCTGTACCGGTACCTCCGGCCGCGCCTCCGCGGCCTGCGGCTCGACCGCCTCACGTCCCGCCTCCCGGCGTGCCTCCGCCGGAGCAGGACGGCCAACACCATGCTCCCCTACTTCGCGCCGATCGCCGACCGCCTCGGCGCGCTGCAGCCGTACCTGGCCCCCATCGCCGACCGCCTCGGGGTGGGCGCGCAGGGCGGCGTCGGCGCAGGGGCTTACGGCAGGGCGGACGCGCTCGTCAAGTTCCCCGGCGGGGAGGCGCTCTCCGTCGCCGCCATCCTCGAGGCGCCGGGGGAGGTGGTGGCCAAGTCGTCGCACAGCACCCTGTACCGCGCCGCGATGCGCTCCGGGGAGGCCGCCGTGCTGCTCCGGTTCGTGCGGCCCGCGTGCGCGCTCACCTCCGACGAGGCCTCCGCCGCCGCGCGCCGGATCGGCGCGGTCAGCCACCCGAACCTCGTGCCGCTCCGCGCGTTCTACGTCGGGCCGAGGGGGGAGAAGCTGCTCGTGCACCCCTTCTACGCCGCCGGCTCGCTCCGGCGATTCTTGCAAGGTTGGTCTGCATCTCTGCTTATTTTACTTGCCATGTTGTTAGTTTCTTGGTAACAAATGTGGAGCATTTTATCTGTTCTCTCGTATCCTTTTGCAGTTTTTAGTTCTTCTTTGCGTAGTAATCTTGTTACGTTCCAAAATTTTCAATGTTCGAAGTATAATTTACTGTGACTGGTTATACTATTCGAGTATGGGGATCAAGGTCAGAGTTTTAGGAGAAGAGATCTTACACCCCGAAATGTTAGGCAATGATGGCAATGCTGCGATATTAGAGTAGTCATCTCTGCACTGCAGAGTAGCATCAAAAGCACGCAGGCTGCAATGCACGTATCTCATCTTCTGTATCTAGTTATCCACCATTGTGAAAGTGCAGTGTAAATTAGCAACGTGATTTTTTTTTAAAAAAATGTAACTTTTTGTTGTAAAAGAGGTAGTTCAACTCCATTTTAATTTTTTAGGGGAATTCCGTTTTAAATTAGTAACAGCGTTTTTAAAATGTTAAAAACTCACATGAGCATGGAGAATATAGCTGGATATGAATTATACCTGTAAGCTGCAAGCCTGCAACAGATCTGTCAAGAATTTGTTGTAATGCAAAAGGCATAGTGAAGTTTCTAAGAGAGTTTGAAGACATAAGAAAACCAGTAGGGCAATTGGTCTCAAACTCTCAATTTTGAGTGATTTGAGTCCAAGTGGAATGGAGAAGATAGTCATGCTCGGAACCTCATAGCTATGGACCTATGGTGTTAATTCTAATCTATGCCTTGCTATAATTGCTGATTGCAAAAAGTATTTTGTCAACTCTTGTTTAGCTTGAAACATGACATAGCACTGTGTACTGGTGACATGGTCCTGACTCCTTATGTTTGTTGAAGTCATTAATTAACCCTTAACTACCATAATCATTAGGATATAACAAGTTTCCCGTGTTCAATTAATCAGTCAGGCTTTTGTAGAAAGGCCCTTTAGATACAAGTATTGTTGCCTCTTGATTGAAGAGAAGAGCACACATTTACATATTTGATATTTCAAGTTAACTCCCAGAATTTTGTGCTAGCAATGGCTTACTTTCAAACCACTGCATTTCATCTTCCTTTTCTTTTTCGATCATTGAACCTAGATCTTCAATAAATTAAGTTAAACTGTCAGTTTATTATGTAGTGTTGGGCTTGTGGATGAAAATTCACCATATTAATTGATGGCTGAATTTTGGATAACATTATTTGTCAATAAAGTTGTTATTAGGCATCTTCTGGCATTCATTGTGATAGTTGCTAACCATGCAATGTTTTTCTGTTGCTACCGAAAACAGAGGGAATTGTTGATTCACAAAGATGGAATATAATTTGCAAGCTCTCTATCAGTATTGTCAAGGGACTGGATTACCTGCATACAGGGTTGGAGAAACCGATAATTCACGGGAACATCAAGACGAACAACATTCTGCTCGATGCTAATTACGAGTGCAAGATATCAGACTTTGGCCTCTACCTTCTGCTGAATCCTGCTGGTGCCCAGGAGATGCTTGAAACTTCAGCAGCACAGGGTTACAAGGCACCTGAGCTGATCAAGATGAGAGATGCCACTAGAGAGACTGATATCTACAGCTTGGGAGTAGTTCTGCTTGAGATGCTTGCCCAGAAGGAATCAGCAAAGGATAACACGCCAAACCCTCGCGACATCCTATTGCCTGTCTCGTTCAAAAATTTGGTTCTTGAGAGGAAGATTTCTGATGCATTCAGCTCCGATCTTGTCAGGCAGAGCAAGAAGTCAGGGAAGGAAAAGAATTTGAATGCTTTCTTCGAGTTGGCAACAGCTTGCTGTAGCCCTTCACCATCATTGAGACCTAACACAAAGTTTATACTCAAAAAGCTCGAAGAGATTGCAAAATAAATTAAACTGGGTAGTTTACCGGCTTGCTATTTAATCGGCATTGCATTATAGCAGCATATACAGCAATGACGAGTACTGAGGCATTTCAGCCTGGCCAAGGCTAGAAACCTGCTGAATTTGTGCTGGCCAGGGAACTGAATAGCCTTGACATGAACTCAGAGTAACATACATGCTGGAGGGGTGCTTCAGATGCAGGATCACTGTGTTTTTCTTGTGCATTACCTGGAACCGAAAAAAAAAATGTAGAACTGCTGTTCATAGGCCAGTGCCCCTGAAGAACTGTATAACACACTGTTAGTGAAATGTATATGTTGTACTTTTAATGCATCGAAACACTCCATGTGAACTGGAATGTTCCTCCTCCAGACGCCATGAAACTAAAGTTACTGTAGAGATTACGATGCTCCCACACCTCTCATTGCATGTGCGTTTGTGCTATACATACTGACAACCACGAATGGTGATTCCTTTCAGTGGTGCCATTGGCTCCTTCCCCAATGCTGGTCCTTGCAAGGTTGGAGATTTGTCATTATCAGTAAACAAATAATTCACTCTCTGCTCCCAATTGTAACTAACCCACGACGGTTCGTCGTTTCTGATAGCCTGTGGCTTAGTGGCGTCTAGTCATACACACTCACAGGGCAGCCGCAATGGATATCTATAGGCTCTTTACAAAAGATCCATGTCAGCATATTTTTATACTTAGAAGAGATTAAATGAAAAGAGAAAGCAAAGCTATTTACTAATCTGGAGATAGACTATAGAGAAAAACGAGACAATGAATTAGAGAGCTATAGATACCCATGTAGAGATACTATTGAGGTGGTTTACTATTAATCTTGTCTATTGCTGAGATGTACATGTTTTATAGAGAGCACCTTACTTTACTATTGTGGGTGCTCTTACTCCACGGTTTAACTATGAGCGATTCTAGATTGCTCACCACACCACACCAGTGGCCTCAAAAATCAATCCCGTTCCTTTCGCCGACACAAAGGATACATGTGCTATCATTACTTTTCCTTTTCGGAGCTAGCATTCCAGAATACAGACATCCACAGCTTCTGAAAATCCCCAACAACTCCCATTTTCTGATGCACTGGTGATGGGTACAGCCGTACAAGCGTACAGGCTGCAGTATAACTTCCGTATTAATATTGGCGTATTGCTCTACTACGATCTACTCCCATCTACTAGTGCTCCTACTACAGATTCGATCGACATCTTCTTCACCGACGAACATAGCCTTTACTTTGTGTCAGAATCAGGTTGGTGAGGTGAGTGTGTGTTAAATAGAAAAAGAGTCGGGTTGGTGTGAAGGTTACAATTTTTTCCCCTTTTTTACCGGGTAGCCCCTGCGTCTCACTCACGGCGGGCCAGGGGGGGACGAGACCCCATCATGGCGCAAAAGCGGCAGTGCACGTGAAGGAGACCTGTCCCGGTGCAAAACGAAGGCAACGCAGCCTCCAAACTCCACCACCAGAGCTATACTAGCTTCCAACCCATGGGCCGACGCACGGGCCGCCCGTCCTCTCCGGCGTCTCTAATGCGTAGATCTTGTCGTCGAGCACCGGGGGCTCCGTGCTGTAACGATTGCCATGAAACACGCCTGTCTCCTTGCTTGCTTGAGTAGCCAGCCACGATCGATCTGTATCACACTACCACAAAATCTCTTCAACTTGTTAGTACTACTTCCCCGCAAAAAAAAAACTTGTTAGTACTACTACTACTCAATGGAGTAGCTAGTAGGAGTATGTACTACTGCATTGTAGTATAATTTGTACTCCCTACGTCCAATTTTTAGAGGCTGTTTGGTTCAATGCTTCAACTTGCCACACCACACTTTAGGCTGCCACACATACTTAGCCTTGTGTTTGGTTCATTGCCATAGTTATGGCAAGCCACACTGTCTTACCGTCCTACCCCACATGTCATAGACTCAATCATTTGTCTAACTTTGCCACAAGTGTGGCTTACAATTTGTAGGCCACAAAAAGTGTGGCAAGCCACACTTACCTAACATTTTCTAAAGTGAGTTATGGCAATGTTAGTTAAGAACCAAACAGCCCCTAAGTGTAGTTGTGGATCAACGTTTGACCGTTTGTCTTATTTAAAAAGTTTATTTTTTTTAAAAAAATAAGTCATGTATAAAATATTATTCATGCTTTATCATTTAATAACAATAAAAATATAAACCATAAAAAATAAACAAAATAGACGATTAAAGGTTGGACATAGAAATCACAACTATATACTTAAAATACTTAAAATGGAACACAATGAGTACTAGCGCCGTGTTTAGTTCCAAAATATTTCTTCAAACTTTCAACTTTTTTATCACATCAAAACTTTCCTACATACAAGCTTTCAAGTTTCAACTTTTCCATTACATCGTTCTAATTTCAACTAAATTTTTAATTTTAGTGTGAATAAAGACAGCCTAAGTGAAAATGGGGGCGGAAGGAGTACTAGAGTGGCAGGTTTAACCACTTGCAGCAGTGCGTGCAGGCGTGGCCACGGCCAGTCGCCACCGGACGTGGCGCGAGTGCGATGATGATGCGTTCGTGCAATCGCATGTGAGCGGGGCATGTGGTAGGAGCGGCTTGTTGCGCTGGACGGGACGGGAACGGGAAGGTAAAGGTGCAGTGGAATGAATTGATTGCTACGCGCTGCTCCTCCTACTCTACCATCCTTCACGATTCGCTGCGCTGTGCCTGTCTCTTGGCCGGTGTTGCTGCACCGCGAGATAGTACTCATGTACTGGTGTTAAGTTGGATCGGGAAGCAAGTACCGGAGTTAAGTGACTTAATTGTGTACCTGCACTGCACGAACTAGTCTAGTACGTACTGCAATTCTGCAATTATCGCTGTCCCAGAATTATTGATGAGTAGTTAAGTGAAGCTCACTCCATTCTAAATTGATCTGTATATTTCATAGATACACTAAGATCAAGAAAAGCTAATAACTCTCATACTATATTTACTCTAGCAACAAACTCAATGCATGCACCATTCTCACTATTTTCTAGTCAATAGCAAATCAAGATATTACATATGTGTTATAAATGCTTGTGTGCATAGATGCATGTATCAATGTCCATTTACTCCAATGCACAAATAACGAATAGACCTAATGAATGAACACAAATATGTAGATCATTTAGGAATAACCTCAAAAAAAAACTATATATAGATCAATTTGGAATGGAGGGAGTATAGTAGTAGTAGCGCTTATTGCAGTATGACTCGGGCCTAGTTGATTCTTTTGGCAGGTTAGCAATTGCCAAAATTTTGGCAAGATGTTTGTTTGGATTACTACCAATTTTTTTTAAGACCTGCTAGGCTAGTGTTGAAATAAAAAATGGCATTGCCAAATTTGTGGTAGCAAACCAAATGAGTGACAAATTTTTTTTCGGCAATCCAAATTTTTGGTAAGCTTAAAATTGGCAAAGAACAAACAGCGGCCCAGCAATCCAGCATCTGATATACTATGCACACAATGCCGTGTAAAGTGGCTGTTCAAATTGAAGCCAAAATAAACCTGAACAGCCCTTATGTATTCTCATAGTTCAATATTAATGTTTTGGCATGATTGCTTATGTATTTACCAAAGTTTGGTAAAAAAAGAAAACTAAATGTATGTACATCTTTAACAATTTTACCATAAAAGGGTATAGTTTGAAATGACATCGATCTGGACAACCCCTAAGTTTAACTTCTCATAGTTCGATATTCGTAGCAGAAATGATCTGACTATTGTAAAGTTCCTACAAAAATATGGTGAGATTCATATATTTAAAAATGAGCAACGCAATCATCTATCCTTCACCCATAAGAAGTGATATCAAAAGGTTCATTTCAGCACATAGAAGTGACAAAAAAATTGCTACTAACTTTGCTAGATTCCTTCTTTCTAGATACAGGAGGGCAACTTGTCTGTCCTTTTGGCATCTATGGTGAATGGTATATTGGTATGATGCCAGCTAAAATATCTTCGTTTAAGACTGGCGATTTACAGTGTACGGTGTGGAACTATGGAGTATGCATGGTGACAAGGCGAGGTTTAATATTCCAGCTGGGGAAAATGATAGGCCCCAGGCTACCCAGATGTATTGCACATGAACTTTGGGATGAAGCCGGAGGCTTGCAAATTGCAGTAGCTCATGGAGCTTCAGAAGGAATTCCATGATAAGCAACGGCCGGGTGTGGGTGGTCTGAACTTGAAGGAACTGCGTGGTACTGACCATAGCCGGCATAGACACCCACAGCAAGGAGACTAAGGATGACAAATCTATACCAAGCTTCTTCATGCAGCTGCGAGATGTAGAATGATTGCCATCAGTTATGACTTAGGAAGATTCATCAGTCAACAGAAGCCAAGACACCAAGACAGAGGGTACAAACAAAGTTTTCATATTTAAATTCAAAGAAAGAAAATGCAGATATATCCAAGAAGTTGAGTCATGCAAACCTGAGCAAAGAGAAGCATATTGAAGAAAACAGAGACCATTGGAACAATAGGAACTCCAGGACAAGAAAAGCCAGGTGGATCCACATATACCTGAAAATGCATGCCATGCAAGATTTTGAATAAACAACTGTACAATACCTTGGAACAGTAGATTCGATATGTACAGTTTAGTTTATTAACACATTCATGCACGGTTGCAATTTGCAAGCAGAAAAACAAAAGAGGGTGATCCATGTAATCACTCCAATAAGGATCACTTGGTACAGACTATGGAGCACATCTGAGATGACACGAGGTAGGTATGCGAGGATCTACTAATTAGTACTACTGGCTAATATAAAAGGTACTTACCTGTCGAAACTGGAGAGCAAAACCAGCAGCAACAGCTATGAGAAGAGCTATTATCATGAAGGCAATGGCATAGCTAAACCGATAGCACATTCCTGCTACGAAACCACAAAGAGCAATTATGACAAGACATAGAACACCCTCCTGCCAGATTGACATATTTCCAAGGGAGCGACGACTGGTGGTCTTGTCATTCCATCGAAGTGTGATTACACAAGCTGATACAACTGAATAACCGGTCTGCATCACACATAAAAAAGGAAAAAAAAAAGAAGCAAACAGTTATGTGTTGTAAACTTGTAATAGCGAATATTAACTGAAGTTTACATACCAGCGTGCCAACTGAGAGAATATGAGAGAGTTCATGCACATTAAAGAGACCAGCCAAAACTGCTGCAACACAACCAACCCAGATCTGAGAATGCAGAGGAGTATGACGCGTTGGGTGTACTTTGGCAAATATTGAAGGTAGCAATCCATCCCTTCCAAGTCCAAGATACAAACGTGACTGTGATTTCAAAGAAGGCAATGTTCAGAAAGTTGATCAATTTGATTAAAGCAAAGACGGATCACTTATAGATAAGAAGTTGGAAGGTATACCTGAACATACAAACCAACAAGAAGTGTTGTAGTAAGACCAGCAACAGCTCCGATGCTGATCAATACAGTAACAAATTTCAGCCCCTTAGCAGCAAAAGCCTCAGCCAAAGGAGCATCTTCACCAAGTAAAGTATATGGCACCATTCCAGTAATCACCAAGCATACAGCAACATATAATAAGACGCATGCTAGAAGGCTCCCTAGGATACCTATCGGCAAGTCCCTCTGAAGAATTTTGAATGCATGAGCAGAAAGAGAAGTTAAAGCAAAAATCATACTATCATAGTCTGGAAATAAAATGGGAAAAATGAAATGTTATTTCCAACCCCAGAGAGTCAAATGAACACAGCAAATATGGGTAGTTACTGAAATCACCTGTGGTTTTTTGGCCTCTTCAGCAGAATTAGCAACTGCATCAAATCCAACATATGCGAAAAAGACCACTGTAGCTCCGGTTACAACAGATTTGAAACCATTTGGCATAAACGGTGACCAATTTGATACATCCACCTCAAAGACACCAGCAAATACAACAACTATAACAATCACTATCTGCATCAGGGAAACAAGAACACCACTTCATTGATCAACAAAGTAAAATAAACCTTCATGTGCATGCAGAAATTTATATATCATAATTCATAGTCATAGAACGCCTAATGGTAATGCTATAAGATAAGCTCACTTAAACACATGAAAGCTGCAAAGTTATGCATCCTAGTGCAGGGAAAACCCCATAAACGCAGCCTTACCTTCAATGTAGTCATAAAGGTATTTACTGCTGATGATTCTTTGACCCCATAGCAGAGAATTGTAGTTAAGATGATGAGAAGAATTGGAGCTAATATATTAACTGATACAACACCACCAAAGAACTCTTCTCCATGACCTATCCAAGTTGGAATATGGCCCTTCAAGAATGGAATTAGCTCAAGGAATTGGACAAAATAGCTTGCCAAGCTACGAGCTATGCTTGCCGCCCCAATATGATAATCAAGCATCAACTGAGTGAAAACCAGGAACGCGGTGAGCTCGTTAAACGCCGCATACGTGTACAAGTATGCTCCCCCAACCACAGCAGGAAATCGAGATGCGAGTTCGGCATAGCACAAGGCATTGAGCACACATGCGGCTCCAGCAAGAACAAAACTGATTGTAACACCTGCTTAGAGCACCCATGTAAGTTTTAGCGGAAATGATGAAATGGGCAAAGTGCAAAGAGGCAATTGATTTGATGTGGCCATCAACTACCAATCATTTGCACCGTGATCAACAACAATAAGGCAGTCCGTAAATGGCCACTACACAAATCTGCTTATATAAAAGAGCAGCGATTAGCTAACTACTGCCTACGACTACGAGCAGCATGATCAACTGCCTAGCAACAACTGCCTAGCAATTCTCTAATGCCTGCCTGGCTGCTACACTGTTGAATTCTTGCAATAGATATGTTTAACTAACTACTGCCTACGACTACGAGCAGCATGATCAAACTGCCTAGCAATTCCCTAATGCCTGCCTGGCTGCTACACTGCTGAATTCTTGCAATAGATATGTTTAACCAACTACTGCCTACGACTACGAGCAGTATGATCAAACTGCCTAGCAATTCCCTAATGCCTGCCTGGCTGCTACACTGCTGAATTCTTGCAATAGATATGTCAATGTCATATGCAGGCAGCCGATTGTACTGTAGCCCAGTGGCACCAACAAGTTGACCAGAGTTGCTCCAACTGCTAAATTAGAGTACTGCAACCGCGGACTCTAAACCGAAGCGAACGAGGAAAAAAAGAGGGGGCGTTTGGGCCTGACCTGGGCCGGCGTCGCGGGCGACCGTTCCGGTGACGACGAAGATCCCGGCGCCGATGGACGCGCCGATCCCGAGGAGCACGAGCTCGAAGACGCCGAGCTGCCGCACGAGGCCCTCGCTGGAGGCGGCGTGGGCCGCGTGGGCGGAGATGGGCTTGCGGCGTAGCGCGGCGGCGCAGAGGCCGGAGAGGAAGCCGCGGCCGCCGGAGGAGGAGGAGGGGGGCCGGTGGTCTGCGCCTTCTTCCTCCATGGCTGCTTCGTGGAGGTGGAGCGGGTGGCGCCGTGTGGTCTTGGGCCTCCGCGTTGGCGCCCGCGCCCAGACGGGGAGGAGTGACGTCGGCTCTTGCGTCATCCGGTGTGGTTCGGTCGGGACCGGGTTGCGCAGAGTCCCCTTCGGACTGGTACAAGTCATTATTGGGCTCATTATTAGTAGCTTTTCTTAAGGGAGGCCCATTTACTAGATCTCTTTGTATGGCCCAATTTTTGAGAAGTTGTAAGGCCCATTTATTAGCTACAGTTTTACTGGAAGGAATAAGTTCACCTGACGTCCCTTAACTTGTCAACGAACCCGATTTTTGCCCTTCAACCAAAAACCAGATAAACGGTCACTTATCTGTCAAAACCAGATACAACGGGTCCCTTATTTGTCAAAACTAGTGCAATATAAGCCCTATGATGATTTGAACAGCGGTTTCAGCTGATGTGGCGCCTACGTGGCTAATTTGACTCTGTCTTAATCTGACGTGGTATTGACATGACGCTTAAGTGGCACTTTGATTTGGAAAATAATAAAAACCGTGATGGGGCTCACATGGGCCCTACATGTCATTCTCACCCCTCTTTCTTCCTCTTCTCTCCCACTCCCCTCTCTTCATCTCTCTCCCCTCTCCTCTCTCCAGGCTTTGTCGAGCCCGCCCGAGACCGAACCCAGGGGAGGCGTGGGAGGTGGCGAGGGCGGTCGTGGTAGTGGAGGCGAGGGCGGGCTCGGCAAGCGTGTGTCGCTCGCCAGCGAGGCGCTCGACTTCCTCTCGCATCACAGTCGAATCTGGAGCAGGGATCCCCGACGAACAACATCGTCCAGCCACAGGGAGGCAGGCAGTGGTGCGTGGTTGCTGGTGGGAAAGAAGCGGCGCGTGGCGGCCAGCAAGAGATGGGAGAGGAGAGAGCAGCGTGTGACGGCCAACGGGAGAGGAGGGAGCTGCGCACGACGACCAGTGAGGCGGGTGGGGAGGGAGGAGGCAGAGAGGCCGGTGATGGCGGGGAGTCATGGGTAGGGCTCAACGGCGACGGGCGGAAAGAGAGGCGCGCAGGGGGCGACGGCTAGCGATCGTCTTTCGTGTCAATCTCCACCTCTTCTCACCGGCTGCCGCCCTTCTCCCTCTCTGCGCGTGCTCGTCGGCCGACGAGGAAGGATGGCCGGGAGGGACAAAGGAGGAGGCGTCGGTCCCTCCTCTCTCGTCTCCCGTCTTCCGTGTGTAGAGAGGAGGGTGGGACCCATTGACTTGTGAGTCTCACTATTTTTTCTTTTGTCTGTCTGACGTGGGCTCCACATTTTTGTTTTTATATTTTGCTTAGTGTCACATCATCGTCACGTAGGACAATGACCAAGTCAAAGCAGCCACGTAGATGCCACGTCAACCAAAACCACCATTGAAACCGTTGAGGGACTTCCTTTGTACCGGTTTTAATAGTCGAGGGACCCATTGTATCTGGTTTTCCGGTTGAAGGATGAAAATTGGATTCGTTGGAAAGTTAAAGGACCTTAAGTGAACTTATTTCTTACTGGAACCAGTTGGGCCCAAAAGAACATACCACAAGACCCACCACTGACTCAAACCTTGCTTCGTGCAAGATCTTTAGAAATGTTTCTTTTTTTTCCTTTGAAGATTACATTTAAAAGAAGAAAAAAAAACTGCCGCCTAATTTCCTTTTAAAAAAATGCTATAAGATGTTATCCCGTTTGGATGGGATGGTACTTTACAGGTATCATATGCTATCGGATAATTCCTATTAGACATAAGACGATATCTGAGAGGTATCATCCCATTAAATGGGATGTCAGCTGGTACCTATCAATCAAGTATCATTTCGTCGAACGAGATATCTACTTTAGCATATTATTATTATTATTATTATTATTATTATTATTATTATTATTATTTCTAGCTTGGAAGTTGCAGAAATCAAGCCACACAAGTCAAAAAGACAATATGCAATATGCGACCTCTTCCAACAAATGGACCGAGTAGTAGCGCACTACCAGCGCCAAAAGCTACTCAGCAAACGGCACGACGACCATCGTTTGGCATTAGAGCCGATGGTCGGTTCAGGTGTTTCAACGCTTTCTGCCGCCGCTGACACCGACGCCGACGAAAATTAATTAAGCACCCACCGAGCAGCAGCAGTTGGTTGGCTGTTGGCAAACCGCTCTCAAGCAGCGGAGTGCATACGGATTCGTGAAATCGTGGACAGGGCGAACGACAGCTATGTTTTATGTTTGGCGCTGGTGTTTGGATGCCAATCCACTACAAAAACCGCCAATGATTTGCCTCTCGCCGTACCTGCCTGTCTTGCAGTTGACGTGGAAGCTATGAGAAGCGGATAAGCCATAAGAGCAAGTATAATGATATGCTATAAACCGGCTAAATGCCGAGGTGTAGAAGAGAAAAAAAAGGAGAGAGAGGAGAAACGGGCTGTAAACTTCCGGTTCGAACACCGGAAAAAAAACTATATGAGAAAGACAAGTAGATCCTATAGTCATGGTAAAGAGCTAACTATTACTAGGTAAGCTGAGAAAATGCTAAAAAGAATCTTATAAGCGACGATATAAGATGATCCATGACCCAGCATGCGACGAAACGGACCCAATCAACGAGGATTAAGCAAAAACATTATTGCCATTTCCAGCCATGGCCTGCAAGGCTCTGCAAAGATACATATTGATGCTCTGATAATCTAGCCATGGTGATCATATCAACTTAAGTAATCCGGAGTAGTTAGAGCTAATTTCAGTTAGTTAGTATCTCGATCAGCTGGAGGGGATCATTGATCAGGCCGTGATGAGGATGCCAGCGCTGGATAGTGTGTGGGAGTTGTGGTCGAAAGGTCCCAAACAGCCTACCGAATGGGGACACCTACTATCTCTTGACGTGGCGCCGCGGCGTCGCAAATCTTATCGTCGTTCTCGGTCGCTGTCCACTTTGAAGCCTCTGCCTTTATCGCATCGCCTCAAAGCTCAAAGTCTCAAACACATGGTTACACACACTGTAGTTTTTTAATACACGATGTCGTTGATTTTTTGAAAAAAGTTTGACCATTCGTTTTTATACACGATGCAGTTGATTTTCTGTAAATCGTTTGATCATTTATCTTGTTCAATTTTTTTTAAAAAAATATAAAACTATTTAAGTTATATTAAAAATCATTTGATGATAAATTAAATCACAATAAAATAAATAATAATCACATAAATTTTTTTGATTGAAACGAATGGTTAAACGCACGTTGAAAAGCCAACGATAACATATGTATTAAAAACGGAGAGAATATTTGTATTGTGTTAATTAAGATGCTTGTGTGGCTGTGTCTATGGGTAATCTGAACGCTGACCCAAAAAGAAACGGTCCGGCTACTTGAAATGGTCATTTCATCTGCATTACTCATTTTTTTCAGAGGAATTTCATAAGCATTACTCGGTCATTAAACGGCATTTCAAAGTACTCCATTAATTTTTTATATAATTTACTTTACTTTTTAAAATACGTTTGATGATTCATTTATTTTTAAAATTATTATTATTATTTACTTGATTTATTACTAAAGGTTTTTAGCATGACTTATATTTTTATAGGATGAATGCATATTTCAAAAAGTTAATAATACTATATATTAAAATACGGACGTAATATTATTTTGTAGGCTTAAGCATCCACACGAACGAAATGGAATTGAAATTCTAGGTCGTTGAGGATTCTAATGATTAGCTAGTTCATTCTATTCCATGGTCGCATTCGAGGATTAGTGCACGCAATTACGTGGTCCTGGCTAGCACACTATTTTTGCGTGCACTGAACAAGCTTGGTTGCGATATTAATCGGGCGAAATCATATCAGCTCTGGCTGTCAACCATCAACTCCTTTGTCATGCCTTCTACACAATCACTAGCTTTTATTCATTTGTCATTTACGGGACATTGAGCTCTTATGCTGTTAATTCCATTTTCCTTTCGCGACAAGTATAGTTTAACACAACGAATATATATCCTACGTTTTCAGAACGATGTTAAGTTATCCGAGAAAAAAGAACAGAGGAAGCGATCGAGGCTGTGTTTATTTCGTGTGCCAAAAATTTTTTTTAGGGCAATTGTAAATTTATCACTACTTTGAATCGTTATTGCAAAACTACCACTAAAAAAATACAAAAATGCCACTAAAACTATCATTTAAGTGGCAACCTTGCAATATTAGAAAAAACAGTGGCAAATTTGCAAATGCCCCAATTTTTTTTAAGTATACGGATACACATTTGAAGTAGTAAATGTAGACTAATAACAAAATAAATTACAGATTCCGCCTGTAAACTGCGAGACGAATCTATTAAACCTAATTAATCTGTCATTACCAAATGTTTACTATAGCACCACATTGTCAAATCATAGCGTAATTAGGCTCAAAATATTCATTTCGCGATTTACATGTAAACTGTGTAATTTATTTTTTTCGTCTACATTTAATGCTCCATGCATGTGTCTAAACATTTGATGTGACGAAAAAGTTGGAAGTTTGAAGAAATAAAATAAATCTATAAACACGGCCCGAATTGAGATATAGAGAGAAGCGACGTTAGTCATCAAATGTTACTTGTCAGTACTCCACAAAGCATGCAATTCTTCCTCGGTTGTCGCTTTATCTAATTTATTTATGATCGACGCGTGCCTTCTACGACCTAGACAATAACGGGTCATTTTGTTGCTGTTAGTGCTTAGTGCTTCTACACGCTACCGATTAAAGACAAATTCGCCCTTTTCTTAGGCGTCGTGAGCACATGCTGTACATTGCCATGGTACACACAGCCTGTTGATGTCACCAATTTCCACCCTCCTTGGATCGTAATATTAGATAAATAGGATACATTTTCTCCTCTGCTTCGTCCATCCTAATTAATAGGATACATTTTCTCCTCTGCTCCTTTTTTTTAATTAAGATACTGATTTCACTCTGGTAAATAATATATTTTATGTGAAAACTTTTTATATAGAAATTGCTTTCAAATATTAGATAAATTTATTTTTAAATTAAAATAATTTAAATCCAATTAATCTTTATCCGCTACTAGTTCAAATGAGACCTAAGTTAGACAAATATCACACCCGGATTGAAAAAACCGATGAAAACCATTTGGTTTTTGTAAAATTACGAGATTTGAGTTGGCTCTAGTTGACAAACCACTCAATAAAACAGTCAAATTAAAGTAAAACCTAGTTTCAGTTTTTTATCTGAACTACTTCTGTTTTCAACTGGTTTTCATGAAAATTGAAAACAACTCCAGAGCAGTTTTCGATCAGCTAATGATTTTGTGAACTCCACATCAAGCCGATACTATTAGTTCATATATCTAAAGAAGTTCAAAGTATTGCTGCCAATATTAAGTAATTTTTCTATTGCAATAAGAAATAAAAAGTTTATCAACATGTGCAAGTAGATTTTGAATAGATAGATCTTCATGAAACGTCAGTATATGTCACCAATAGGGCGATCGGCATGAAACCAACGAGTATTACTCACAACGGTTTATAACTAATAAAACGATCAAAGAGTCTCATTGGTTGTCCTAATAAACTAAAACCAAAGCAAAATTTTAAATTTTCAAACTTAATTTTGAAGTTTATTTTAAGATATTTTCAACGTGGTATCTTTTTCAGCGTTGGTTTTTAAGTCGTTAAAAACACATATATAAAATTTTTACCTACAAATTAATAATTATTCTCTAATAAGCTGTTTTGACTTATTATTACTACTATTATAAAAACTGAAGATGTTTTTACCGGTATTTGAGTACGTCATCCGTGTATGAGTCAAGTTCGTAAGATTAAAATAAACTCCACTCGTTACAACCGCATAAATATTTTTTTTAGTTAAGTAATATATGGACAACCGATGAGGAGCCAAATATATCTCTTAAGATATTAAGGTGAAAAACTAGTACTCCTTACCAAACATGCAAGGTGCAGGTGCAAGCAAAGGTGATTTTACCAACCTTCTGGTTGGACCGATCGTTGGCTGTTCGCGCTTCCCTTGCTGATGAGGCCGAACAGTTTTTCCCCCCGCGAGGTCGCGGACTCGCGACAGCCCGCCGCCCCGCCCCGCCCCGCCGCAGCTCATTGACAAGTGGGTCCCACACGGACATCCTACCCCACCTGTCACCATCTAACGGACGAATCCCCCCTCCCAGCCGTTTCCCCTCGTCGTCTCCACCTACGCGAGCGACTCGCTCGAGCTCTCTCGCCTCCCCGCTATAACACGCGCCTCCCCTTTCCCCCCCCCACCACTCCTCTCCCTTTTCCCTCTCCCCCCTTCCTCGCTTCCCCCTTCGCGGCGCGCGCTTGCGTGGCTGGCTTGGCAGGTATGGGTGACCTGGGAGGAGCCTGGCATGAGGCGGCCGCGGCGGAGGAGGAGGAGGCACAGGCACCGGGCGGCGGCGTCGGGCCCGAGCCCGACCACCTGGTGGTCATGGTCCACGGGATCGTCGGGAGGTAATGGATACTAAGCTCGTGGGGGGCTCGTGTGCTGATCCGCTTTTGGTTTGATGCCGTAATTTTTGGCTGCTTAATTGCTTCGGCCTTCGGCTCGGGGGCGCTCTCTGAATTCAAGTAATTATTTTTTGTATGGTTTATTCTCTGATGGGTTCAGTTGCGCTCTCTGAATTCAGTGTTCTCTGAATTCTCTTCAGCGAGGTATCGCTATAGCAAGCGTGAGCAGCGGGCTCGCGCGTTTTTTTGCTGGACAGTGGACAGAAAATATGGATATTTGGGCACTTAGTTAACAAACTGAATTTGAGATATCCCTTAGATGCTATGGCATTCTTTCATATTGGGCAGGTCGGCGTTTCCAATCAAAGCACGCAAAATTAGATCCATACCAATCGCTTGAGAATCGAGAGTGCTTAACTACCTGGTTGCAGTATAGCACGATGCTTATGCACATTTCAGCCATATATTAGTGCATCACTGAGCCCCGTTGCTAACTGGTTTTTTTTACCCTTGTGTATATCGTTTTGGTTGTCTGTTCCATGCATTGATCTTTCTCTCTTCATCTGTGCAGTGCAGCTGATTGGAAGTTTGGAGCTGAGCAATTTGAAAAGTTGCTGTCAGACAAAGTTATAGTTCATCGTAAGCTTCTCCCTATTCGCGAGTGTGTATATCATTTTTCTGAATGGTGTTTGGTGAGCAATTGTACTGCCACTTTTCTATATATACTTCAGTAAGACCATTATGGCATCTTATCTAATAGCAATACCTGTTACAACTTACAAAGTGTGATACGATGGGAATGTGCCCAATGGACACCTCTCATTGGTGCCATCTTTTTTGTTTTGCAATTTTGGTGATCATAATGAAAAAAGAAAAGAATTTTACCTCATCTTCCATGTTTTTTGGGATCTCCTTGCTCAGAGGCTACTTGTAAGACTGCAAGAGGGAGCATGCCCCTCTACGCGGTTACAACAGACTCTCGGCTGCCTTGCACACCCATAATTCCTCACGGATCACCCAAACAATATCCTCTATTGTCCAATTCAAACAACCATTGAATATCCTAACTTTGCACTCTTTCCAAATCATTCATTGCAACAAGATCACCAAGGTGTGTTGCGCTTGTAGAATATGTCCCTACCTGTGAGCAACAGTTACAAAGTTATGATTCATTAAGGGGATTGTTGCAAATCATTATTTTGCTTTCCATATGTGAAACACAAATTCAAATATAGTAGATAACTTTGTTATCCCAGTCAATGCACAATCATATGTGTCTTTGTATTTGCACTACTGCATTGGAGGCTGGAGTCATACAGCATATGTTCCATAATTAAGATGGATGTTTTCTTGCTTTGAACCATTTCATTATGGTTACCTTACTTCAGTGATATTTTAATTTTGTAGGTAGCAATCGCAACATGTACAAGCTAACTTTAGATGGCGTTGATGTGATGGGTGAGCGGTTGGCACAAGAGGTCAGTGATTTCATTGTGCATATTGCTTATTTGCTGAGTATGTATGTCTTTGTTTCCCAAATTCATGACAAAATTTAGAAAGGCAGATTGTTGAAGAAACCAACAAAAGACCACAGATCAGAAAGATCTCTTTTGTTGCACATTCTGTTGGAGGATTGGTTGCAAGATATGCTATTGGAAGACTCTATAGGCCACCTAAACAAACATCCCAAAGTTCTCAGAATCTGAACAACACTAATAAGGGTACTATACATGGGCTTGAGGCAGTGAACTTCATAACTGTTGCGTCACCGCATCTTGGTTCTAGAGGAAACAAACAGGTACTACTTAAACCTTGTTTTACTGTACTTAATTCAAGAATTGATAAGTTATTTAAAACTTTCGAGGTTGAACAATCACTTGCTTTTAGTGATATGAATATAGTATATTACCTTACTCTGAATTGCTATACTTGCACGAACATTCATGCTCCAGGCTCCAGGACATGTACATTTTCTTCAAGTTAAGCACATGCTAGTCTGTACTCAGTACTGTTGCTAAGGTTTCTTTAATCAATATTGTGATGCCAAGATCAACCATGCAATCAGCAGAGAACTCTTCTTTTGTAGAGATACATATGGCTTTGGTTATATTCAGGTTGAAATATCATTATTAATTTGTTCTGAAATTCAATCCGCAGGTTCCTTTCCTTTTTGGATTTACTGCAATAGAAACTTTTGCCAGCTACATCATTCATTTGATATTCGGAAAAACTGGCAAGCATCTATTTCTTACGGACAATGATGATGGGAAGCCTCCATTGTTGCTACGCATGGTGGATGATTGGGGGGGCGTACAGTTCATGTATGTTTTCCCCCATCATTTGGATCTATATGCTTGGATCATGAATCATTTGACTGTTAAGTTTATTAACTTCTTGTTTTAGGTCTGCTCTGAAAGTATTCAAACGAAGAGTTGCATACTCCAATGTTGGTCATGATCGTATCCTTTTCTTTTACTACTAAAAGACTAAATATACATTTAGTACTAAGTATTGTTTAAAATATCATTCCATAACTTGATGTTGACTAAGATATTGTTGGGTGGAGAACATCATCCATCAGGCGAAATTCTGAGCTACCGAAGGTTTACCCCCATGGCTACTTTTTTGTGACTTTGTTAGTTTGGCCTGTATACTGAACCTTGAATTTTTCCCACATACGCGTTTCTTGCTATTTCAGTGGACTGATTCAGGAAGCAAGATTTACCCACATATTGTATATGAAGAACTATCCAAAGCAGAAACAATGAATCAATATACTGATGTTGCCGATGTGGACAGCTGCATGTTAGAAGGTTTGTATTATTGTTTTGATTGATAATGGATCAACATGATTATATTTAAAATTTGGTAATATTTGTAATCCCATATTATCAATAACAGTATTTCTGATAAATATTCAGTGCTATAGATATAACTATTTTTCCATGGTTTATGTAATTCCATGTTTTATATTTTCCTAATTAGATTGTTGTTTTTACCTAGTGAAAGAAAAGAGTTTTTGGGATGCTACTTATTATGCATGTTTATATGACATATGGTGACCTCTTTCTTTAGTTATAGTTCTTTCTTTGGGAAAATGGAAATAAGCTATTTCTTCTAAGTTTGCTAAGGCTCTTGGGATAACCAGGACATGGCTGCATTGCTGAGTGGGTCTAGCGTGCGATCTCCCATACATGCCCCCCCCCCCCCCCCCCCCCGACTATACAGAATGCACGTTGCTTGTATTCTTGTGACTTAACAATGTCCATAACTCCATATGTATGGTTGCAAATGAGACCATGCTCAACGACAGTACTCTGATTGTATCTGTCTGTTTACTATGTTTTTTTTTCGTGAATGTGCAAAAACTTTTCCCGTCAATATATTAGAACATGCGTGTGGTGTTCCAAAAATCAAATGATGTCGTTGGACTGTCCTCGTTTTCCGATAGGCTTTTAATATTTTCTGCGAATTGGAACAATAATATGCACTACAGAAGTGTTCTGTCCAAGTGATCATATAAGCCATATTATGACCTGGCCTGCTCTTATTTCCTATGCCATGTGTTATGTCCATATGAGCTAACTTCTTCTGAAATTTCCAGAACGGCTTTTAAGAGGTCTGAAGCTTGTGTCGTGGGAAAAGGTGGATGTCAGCTTCCACAACAGCAAAGTAAGATCTGCAGCACATAGTGTGATTCAGGTATCTCTTTGCCCGTCTAAGCCTTGTTCTTTTATATGCTGTGTACAAACAGAGTCGATATTATTTACTCGTAGTTTTCTTTTAACTTAGCAACCAGTTTCTGTTTGTTGACATAGCGCTGAGATTAACGCATGCTTATAAATGAAATTTGGACAGGTCAAAGATCCCGTTATGCATAGCGAAGGTGCCGATGTCATAAACCATATGATCGACCATTTCGTCCTATAGTAAAACAGCTCCGATATCTAGAAGAAAGCTTGAGCGAGGAACGTCAGTTGCTAACTGCTGATTTGCCGAGCCTGGTGAGCAAGTTTATCGCAAAATCCAGGTTTCGGTTGTGTGATAAATGGCACTAAAAAGGAGAAACTGATAGGCAAGTACATATATAAAGGAGAAATAGAAAACTCGCTGCAGATGCCTCGTCATTCATTATGTATTATGATCATGTTCGTTGTTCGTTGTAACTGGAATATAACCGGTATGTCATTGTAAATGTTCATCATTGATTTATTTAAATCTTGAGTGTTGACGCCGCCTGCATTTGTTTCAGAAAATTTGGTCCGGATATGCGAGTATTGTTGGCACTTGTTGGGAATACAACGGCAACGCGTATTCGTAACCGGCTAAATAAGAAAAAAAAGCATATCAAACGTCAGCTAGTAAATTTAATAGTCACTTTGTTTTCGATGATTAAATTAAGACTAATTACTAATATAAGTGGGATTTCATAATTGTAATACCAATTCATTCTTTTTGCCATAATGCAGTGTGAAATTAAGGATTTGTCCCTTCATTTCTTTTTCTATTTTGTTTGCTTGCTCTTTTCCATCTTCAATAACAATGCCACTAGCTCCGACCACTTATGCTTGCACCCTGAGCTAGTGTAAGTAGACCCGCGCCCAAGCTCTGTAGTCACCGTATATAATTTATTTTCACATATAAGATTGTGTTATTTTATTTGCAAATATTGTACATACAAATAATACTTTATATATCTATGTTGCTTAACTCGTTTTTTGAAATCAGGAGAGATTTTTTTTTTTCCAAAAAGTATTTAGGATGTTGTATGGTAATAAGATTTGTATGCATTATTATTTATATATAGATAGTCCTATAACTATCTATAGTTTTTATATAAAGAATATAAATGTGACATTTGTTATGAATTTAATGGTCATAATACACTATATATATTGTTCAACCCACTTACATTATCTACAATTGTATATATTTTGTGTTAGGCAACACTTTTTTTAGAAGTATTTGCAAATGCATAAGTCGTGTAATAAGAGATGTTATTCTATCTTATATTTAGAAGTATGTGCAAATGCATATTATTAGGAGTATATATCACGTAACATATTTCATTTAAAATACTTGTAATCTATACATTGCTAATATAATCAAAGAAAATAAGATCATACTAAAAAATGTCAGGTACACGATTCCAGATTTTTGCTTATGAAAGTAAAATGTCAAATGTTTTACCATCGTTACACTTAAAATGATTTATTTATTCACCATTGTTGCCCAAAAATAATTGTCAGACAATTGATGCACATCATAGAACAAATTAAACATAAATAAAAAAAATCATGTGAGTAGCATATAATATGAATTAAAAAGGTAGATTAATAGACAGACATACGCAATATCAATTCCTAGATTAGTTCCATACAACCATTTGTTGGGTTGTGTATATGTAATATTCAAGCTGCCAAACTGCCCTAAGATTTCTCGATCGAGTTTGGCTGAAGAGAACTGCTCGAGATTGGACAATGGCTCAAATAATTTTCTAGTTAAACCCGACATTGCAATTGTTTAGTTAAACCCGACAGTGTGTTTATAATTTGGGTATAGTTAAACCCGACATTGCGTTTATAATTTGGGATGAACTCGAACTCTCATAGATGGCATAAGCCGCTAGAGTCCAGAACAAGTACAAAAAGGATTTACCACTAGAGTCCAGAACCGGTGAAAGGAGGGTTTGATTACAAGTAACAGAGCAAAGGCGAATTCCTATTCAAATAGATAAGAAACGGCAAGAACCTCAGCCAATCTCTTCTCTATCTATCCCTATCTCTTCTTCTACTATTATAAAAATTACTAGCAAAATGCCTGTTGCAATAATGTCCGTGCGTTGCAATGGGTGAAAATAATCTATCTATTATATGATAAAGATAGCTTAGCAATATACTGTGTTTGCTTTGGTCGCCTAAAAATTTTACATTGATTAATGAAAAAAATAATAGTTGTATTTGTATATACATAATAAAATAATTATATTTAGTATAAATGTCACAAAACTATAATTATTTGGTCAAATCCTATCATGTTTTTAAAATATGTTACAAATATATTGTGACATTATACCTCACTGTAACCGCGGTTACCACGATAACCGTCTTACCGTGGGGTCTTACCGTGGGGTGGCGGTAACCCCATCCAAAACGGTTTGGTAAACCTGAGCACATCTAGCTTTTAAAGATCCATTGTATGCTTTGTGGAAAAAAAACAAAGAAATAACTTCAAGTAGAACTATCGAGAAGAGGAACCTATATAAAGTGACTCGATTCTTATTCTATATTATTTGGATTAAATATCTCATTGTATATTTCGATTCTTATTCTATATTATTTGGATTAAATATCTCATTGTATATTATTTGGATTAAATAGGCCGTGCGGTTACTATACAACTAGACAATTAATGACTACAATATTTACACTAATATTAATATTATTTTCAATTTTCATTCTATATTATTTGGATCAAATATCTCATTCTATATTATTTGGATTAAATAGGCCGTGCGGTTACTATACAACTAGACAATTGATGACTACAATATTTACACTAATATTAATATTATTTTATCCAAATATTGGTTAGTGATATGAGAAACATGGACGTGAATAGTGCAGAACTATCGAGAAGAGGAACCTAGATAAAGTGACTCGATTCTCATTCTATATTATTTGGATGAAATATCTCATTCTATATTATTTGGATTAAATAGGCCATGCGGTTACTATACAACTAGACAATGGATGACTACAATATTTACACTAATATTATTATTATTTTATCTAAATATTGGTTAGTGATATGAGAAACATGGACATGAATAGTACCTTTACTAGTAAGCCTGACAAATGAAAAGAGAAAATTTAAAGGGCTTTCAATATTTTAAAATATAATGGAATTCTCTAATATGATTGGAACTTCGGGATAGATCCGTTGCATATTAAATTAGAAATTTCAAAACCATTAATATATTGTACGAAAGAGTTTTATGGTCATTTAACTAATTTTTGTAATAATCATATAAATATCGTAGATTGTAAAGGAGATGCAAATTACATATAAGGGCTAAGGGCAAGGAATAAACGAGCGCGCCAACTGATGGACCAATTTTATTGTAATTTCTAATCATAATCTCTAATCTATTGTAATTCATTGATAATATTTTTTTTGCAAGGAACTCACTGGTATTATTATGTAGACAACCTATTTATAATTTCATGTGTAGCTTATTGAAATCAATCGAGGTTTGGCAGCCTCTTGTCCTCATCTGCACTACAACAAAACCAATCACGATTACACAAATCATTGACCATGCAATGATGCAAAATGATAGTAAGTTATAGTGTGTATTCTCATTTCCGAGCTCATACAAGCAATTTTTACACAAGGCTAATAGAAAAATAGAAGTATATAGCCCATAGTACGATGTCTATTCCAGCTCTGCCATGACATATGGACTAATGTCATACCATTGCTACCAAAGTAGCATGGATGATATTCCATCAAAAAGTAGCAAGGACGATACAACAATCTCACTGTACGATAGTGAAACAACAAATAGCTGGAAAGATGGGCAATTCCTATTTGTATACAGTGTACCTACTTGGACAGGAAACTCTGAAAAAAGAAATCAGTATCACGAACGGGAACCTCTGCTCAATGGTGTTGTCCTATGAAGTCACCTCGAGAAACAATTCAGCACCCCGACTGCAGCACTTGCGATGATAATATGGCATGTTTTGTGAAAATATGAAACAATTCAAAGAACATCTTTGGCTAACTTTAATGGTACATCTACGGAATGTAGGTCATTCGACGGTGCTGGCAGCAAGTGTTTGTCCTCCTCATTGTTGTCACTAACTGCTGGCAGCAAGTGTTTGTCCTCCTCATTGTTGTCACTAACTGTGGATATTGAATCCAAATCATCATCTGGATCATGAAAAGAAACCAATCAATCGACTGCAACTGGTGGTTAATAAATTTCTAACAAAAACCAATTGTACATCACATATAATAATAATAGAGGATTTCTTTTTTCTGGAAGGAAACAATAGAGGGAAAAATTAGGAAGATACTGACCAGCTACTGGACGAAGAGTTGGGACACGCCCAACAGGAGAAACCTGGACACTTTCTGGTAGAAGACAATCAAAAAATGAACCTACAGATTCAATAAAAAAAAAATCAATTGCTTACGATGTTCACCAATTCAGGAAGTAAAACACATGCTAGCAATACCAACCTACTCTTGCTAGCCGATTCACCCAGCTAGGTATGGGTTTTCCAGTCAAGTTCTTACACACATCATCCGTGAAGTGATTGCAATTCTTTGAAACCAAATGATATGAGTTGCCATGGTATTTCCCTGAAAGCTTTTCGATGAACGAGCGATACTCTCCATGGGACATGTCAGTTGTGCCTAGCCACACCGTCTTTCTATATATAAAGCCAGGGCAGCTTTTCGATTCCACCTCAAAAACACCACTTGATGGGAAATCATGGGCTCCAAATCCATATTCCATGCCATGAACTGCTCATTTGAGACAAGAAAAATAAATAACAACTTGAGTTCATAATTCTGTGAACTACCTAGATCACGACATGACAGTCAGATAGTAAAAAGGGAAATATAATCGATAAGAAAAAAATTTTAAACGCGCCGGTGCTTGCTTTAGCCGGATAGTAGAAATCATATATCCAAATAGGGCTATGATTCATTTTGAGGTTCCTATGCATTGCAAACTGCTTGGCAGGCCACGGTTTAGTGTTTTTTTTTCCCTTCGTGAGATTCTGACATAAGTGATCATTTTCCTTTGAAAAATAGCATTAAAAACTAACTACATGCATAATTATCCTTCCAATTTTGCTACCATTTGCTACCAAGACACTAAACCGTGGCCTACCATTGTCTCTGTTTTCCCCTTTCCCCATTATTACTGTACGTCCATCAGCAAGAGCAAAACTGAGTTGCCCTACAATTAATTGCAATAGGTACTGAAACATCTAATTTGATCCTACAGCAGAATAATAAAATGATTTTTTTATTTTAACAAAGCATCATCATGATCGATAATTTGTTCGAGAAATAGAACATCAATCTTTTTTTGCAACAGAGTGGCGACCAATATAACACGATGAAGATTTGGCCCAATCAAGAGATAAAAGGGGAACGGAGAAGAATGCATGTAATCGAACCTTCGATTCCCGAGTGGAAGACGCCGAAGCCGAGCCAGTAGAGGTAATCGTTGGCGGGCGTCAGGTCGTAGACGTTGAGCAGCACCGGTGTCGCCGTGCCTTTGTTCCCGGTGTCCATCTCCACCCCGCCGCCGGCGAAGCCCGCCCACCATCAACGGGCAAGGCTAGGGCGTGGATCCATGCGGCGGACGAGGGCGGCCACTTTTTCCCCAATTCACTTTTTTTTAGGAGACTACGCATCATGCGCCTGATAAAACGCAAAACATCTTGTGCCCTTCCTCCCCTTTTGTTCGCAGCTCGTGTCCTTGGCTTGATACTATACCCGTTGTCTCTCTGACCTCTCTCTATAATAATTTCCATAACAAAATTTTAAATTTTTTTCTTCTAATTTACTATTATCTAATCTATAGTTTTATTATACAATTGTATTCGTTACATTAAATCTTTTTACAACAGTATATTACATGATTATATTTTAGAAAATGCCTGATTGAGCCAACAAAAATCGGGCTCATGCACGAAGCTATAGCTAGAAGCTAGCTAGTTTATAGCTTCCCTCATCCTTTGTTTAAATATTTGTTTCCTAAACTAATTGTCCGATTTACGATCCGATCACACCGTTGTATTCATTGTAATTAAATCTTTACAACAATATATCTTATGGTTATATTCATATGTTTCAAACTATTAGAACTCAATGGTTCATGCGTGATATGGACATGGTTCAATGTACGCATTTACCATGTTTCATAAAATTCACACAATTAACTACACATACTCTCTCTCTCTCCTCTAGATTGCATGCATTTAGTGACCTTCAAAATGATTTTTCTCCTAAATTATTTATCTAATCTATGATCCGATCATACCGTTGTATTCATTGCAATTAAATCTTTACAACAAGGTATCATATGATTATACTATGATGAAAAAACCCATATGTTTCAGTTTGTTAACACTCAATGTTTCATACGAGGTAACAATATGTTTCAATGTGTCTCTTCACTGTGTGTTTAAAAAAAATAATGTTTCAGTGACTGATTTTTTATTTCACCATGTATATCTCAATGTTTCACCGGTAGTCAACTGAAACATTTAACCGTCTGATTTCTTCACCGTGTATATTTGCAAAAGCTTGATGTTATTGAAACATTTTCTATATCATGTGTAAAATATTAAGTTGTATAACTGTTTAAACATTATAAAATACTTAGTGAAACACTAAAAGAAAACCAACTGCAACGCTTATAAATTAAACAGGTGAAGCATCGTAAAATACTAGTAGTTGAAACTTTATAAAACGTGGTGCAATATTTAAAAATCACTAAGAAGATAAATATTGTTTTCAATGGAATATAACCATGTGTGGTCTTGTTGTAAAGATTTAATCATAACGAATTTAACGGTGTACTCGGATCATAAATGAGATAAATATTTTACAAGAAAAAAAATTTTAAAGTTTAAAATATTTTGTTCTTGGGCTGCGTGCCTGAGCGTAAATCTACCTCATCCGCATGGAGAGAGCCTCTTCAATCCAACGGACGCATGCAAATTTGCCCAGATAAGATGGTGTAGCTAGTGCCCGATATTTTCCTCCCGATCGGGTGCCCAACGCGGAGTTCTCTCATATTTTATCAAAAACTTGAGCTTGCTAAGTGTTTACATGGCATAATCTTTACAAAAACTTTCTTTACCAACATGTCTTAAAAAAAGAACTTTTAAATCAACTTTCTAATATTTAAATCTCTTATTTATGTGAAATGTTATAGACTTTATTTATAATCATTATCCATCAAAACTTTAGAGAACACAACCTTAAACTCGATTATCCATTATTCATCAAAGTTTAAAATCGAAAAAAAAAGTGAGTCTTCAAATGCAGCTAAAAAACTGCAGCAATATCACTCCCTCCAAGTCAGCACATGCATGCACAATCGGAGCACAACTTTTTATCTGTACTATTATAAAATTGAAGATGTTTTTCTGGTATTTTGTTACGTAATTCGTATATGAGTCTGATTTTTAAAGTTCGTTCGCTTTTGAAAATATATATGCGTATTTGAGTCGATTTTTAAGTTCGTTTGCTTTTAGAAATGCAAAGGAGTCGTATAGAAATCCCTTAAAAAAAACTCGCATGCTAACTTGAGACGATCAGATTCCTAACTGCAGCTCATTATTTTCTAAGAAAATATATATCCAAACAAATTCCCACAGTGAAATTTACTTTAAATAAACCGTATAACAGTAATAAAATTAAAATAGCATTCATCTGTTGTAACGCATGGACATTTCTTCTAGTCGGGAAAAAAATAAAATCGGAGCAGAATTCAAATCGTGAAGTCTGAGCAGCACAACAATCGTGTGCTGTGCTGACGACAGCCATGGGCCACACTCTCCCATTCTGGCCCAACTATCCAGCTCCGGCCTAATAATAATGGGGCTTCACGCAGCCCACGATCTCGTTACGGCCCAAGGCCGGTGAGGAGAAGGGGCATAATGGTCTTATGCTTCACGGTCCCCGGCCCTAAGCCTCTCACGGTTCGGGTTCTCCCTCACACACTGAACACCATGGCGGCGGCGGCGGCGGCGGCGGCTCCGGCTCTATCCTTGGCCGAGGCGGCGCCGGTGACAGCAGTTCTGGCACCGTGTCCCACGCCCTCGAGGACGTTCCGCCGCCGCAGCTGGGTCGCGGCTATCTGCCGGCCCGCCCTGAAATGCCACCACAGTCGTCCCCTGACCGCCGTGGCCGCCGCGGCTGCGGCTGCCGCTGCGGCGGGGGACTCGACGTCGGCCGGCGTATTCCACGGCGAGTGCTTCGTCGTGGGGGATAACATCGACACCGACCAGATCATCCCGGCCGAGCACCTGACCCTGGTCCCGTCCAAGCCCGACGAGTACCGCAAGCTCGGCTCGTTCGCCTTCGTCGGCCTCCCCACCGCGGCCTACCCGACGCCGTTCGTCGCCCCCGGCGAGGAGACCACCCGCTACGCCGTCATCATCGGCGGCGCCAACTTCGGCTGCGGCTCCTCCCGCGAGCACGCGCCCGTCGCCCTGGGCGCCGCCGGCGCCCGCGCCGTCGTGGCCGAGGGCTACGCGCGCATCTTCTTCCGCAACTCCGTGGCCACCGGTGAGGTCTACCCGTTGGAGCTAGCGGACACTGGAGCCTGGAAGGAGTGCAAGACCGGGGATGTGGTCACGGTGGAACTTGATAATTGCGTCATGATCAACCACACATCCGGCAAGCAGTACAAGCTGAAGCCTATCGGCGATGCCGGGCCGGTTATTGAGGCAGGCGGGATCTTTGCCTATGCCCGGAAGACCGGAATGATCGCATCCAAGTCTGCGTGAGGGAAAGGTAGGACATTTCAATCGTCATATTAATTTTGTTCTAATTCCTATTAAGCAACAAAATTTCATCTTTTATTACTGATTTCTATTATGTAAGTTCTGCTACTATAACCCCAGGATTGATCGATAACAGGAGTAACAGTTGGGGAGCAACAGATTTATGCATGTTGTTCTCCAACTGCATCTGGTAGTTTCCAGCTCTAGCGCAATAGCACCTATTGCAATATACTATATCTAGGTAACCTGGTTTAGGGTACAACAGTTGTGTGATTTTAAATACTATTGTTCTCTGAGAAATTTTGTTCCATGATACTAATCTAGTGTATAATATGTAGCGTATTAAGCACTGGGTAATCACCACACATTGGAAGTACTGCAGTGTTGGAATGAAAAATATGTACATTTATGTATAGCACACTTTGCTGTTGTACTGTATGTTGCTCTTGGAATAGTTTGCTGATGTCCATCTTTAAGCAATTGATTTGATTTGATACTACATTTCTGGCTGCTCTGAGTGTTCTACTATGCTGGTGATTGTCTGATGAGCTAGTTTTTCTACTCATTTTGAAATAATGCTTGGCTGAAATTTCATACATTGAAAAGTGAAACTTGAAACCCTAGTCATGCAGTGTTTAAATTGATGCATTGTTGATAGTCCATTTCTGAGAGCTGTGGCTTCCCAGAGGCTAAGAGCAAACAGATAGGGCTTAAATTTTACTAGTACATGATGCAGAGCATTTCAGATCAAGTTTCTCTGTGTGTCTTTGCTTTATCATTAAACACAACCCAATTACCAAACAGTTCCATCCCTTACAGTAGTTTGAAAGTGAATAAGTGATGTCTGCCCTTCATCCAAACTGTATCAAGATAATCCTTCTATGGCTCAAACTACATGGGTTCTCTTCCCCTATTGAACCTGGGGTTAATTGGATCCATGCCATTGCAAATTTGCCTATTCAGAAAAAAACCATTACAATTCGTCTATTTATAGCCGTGCCATTGAAATTTTACAAAATTAGAACCGTGACACTGCCGTCATGTTTTCCATCCATCTCCTTTCTTTTCCGTCTTCTTCCTTCTTTCTCCCGTCTTCTTCTCTATGAGCAGGAGCAGATTTTTTCGCAAACAGGAGGAGATGCTTTCTGTGAAAACAAATTACATTCGCAAGCTGAATTACAGAGGAACGGACTTGTTTGTTCTGCTGATCAGGCAGCCTTGGGCAGCCGGATAGTTGTGGCCGCCGCGACGACGTCAGTGACGGCCTGGCCGCCGGCGGGGACAGGGATGGGCACGACGCCATGCGTGAGCATGGACTGCTAGATCTCTACGAGCACCTTCTCGCCGTACTCCTTGAGCTGCCGCGGCCGCACGAAGGAATACTGGCCCGCGGTGCAGTAGGGCGTGCCGGCGACGACGCCAGCCACAGCATGGCCGAGACGTAGGCGTCGTGGAGGAGCACGAGCCACTGCAGCGACGACAGCACGGGGAGCACCCTCCTCCCTAGGGCTGCGCTGCACGTGCCACCCATGGCTCCGCGTGTGGCGAGGGCCCTCCTGCTGCTACTGCGTCGGCGCGACGCTGTGACGCACTCCTCCGAGCTCCGCAATGGGGAGCGTCGCTGGCGGCGGCGGCGTCGAGGCGGTAGTAGCCGGCGATCTGGGTTCCTTGGTTTGCTCTCTTCGCCGGCGATCTAGAGAGGAGAGAGAAGACTGGAGAAAGAAGATGAAAAATCAAGGAGATGGATGGAAAACATGACGGTAGTGGCACGATTCTAATTTTGTAAAATTTCAGTGGCACGGCTACGAATAGACGAATTGTAATGGCATTTTTCTGACTAGACAAATATGCAATGGCATGCCATGGATCCAATTAACCCTTGAATCTGTGCCTTACCTGAATCTCGAGTTGGCAAGGTTGGCATCTCCCTTCACCTTTTTTTTTTTCAATGGGATTCTAAGGTTATATAAGCATTTTGCATGTGTTTTATTGTATTGTTTATCCAATTTCTCGTTCCATTCTACTCATAAGATAGATTCTTGCAGTATTTCATCATAACTAATGTCTTGATGTGCAAAGCTGGATCTACATGAATTCAGCAATGACTTTGAAACAATTTTCTCAACATAGCTTAAAAAACATACATCAAAATTTCAAGACTTTGATTCTGTAGATGCAATTTCCTGTAATCTGCTGTTGTTGGACAATCATCCTTTTTATTTTCTGTGGACATTATCAAGGACTAGACTGTTCGGATGACCTTGTCTGAATTCCATACAGCTGAAATTTGGTGTAACTTAGTTTAATTTCATTAAACATCACATCAATTTCATTCGGCAGTCGGCACTGGATGCAGAGTTCCACCTTGCTTTGATGCAATGTCAAGATTCTTTTTCTTTCACAATTTTACTGCCATACGCTGATGACGTGTCATTGAACTTACAGGCGAGTTTGGTCTGCTGTCAAGATAGTCGAGGCCTCTGCAGATAGCAAGTAAGACTGGGTTGTGGATTTGAACCTATTGCACCTCTATGCGATTGTCCATCAGTTGTACTTCTGTTTTTACCTAGGTTGTGTGTCATCAGTGGTGTTTTTGGAATAAGTTAAAAGTTACAGAGTACTGAACTATGATGTATTAGTCCATGTGATCTTATGTAACACCTTATGTAATACACTCGTTTATACCTGCCGATTTGCCTATCTTGTTTCGATAATATTGTTTCTTATACCAAAGAAATTATCATTATATAATGGCAATTCATATTCCTGTTTCAAAATAGGAGACTTTGATTTAGGCTCAACCATTCTATGGTGAATAGGATGCCCAGCTGCTCGTTATGGATAAAACCAAGTTTGGTGCTTTGAAAGAAAAAGAGTTAAGTGAATTTCACATGTCATGGAGGGCCATTTTATCTGACTTTCTAGATAGAACATCTCCTCCACTGTAATGCATAGTAGGCATTTGGACAGGGTCTACAAAATGTGAGGCTACATTTGACTCCAAATTACGGACTGACTCCAAAATGTGAGTATGGCAGATGGCAACACTGCACAACATGCATTTGGAATTACACGCAGCATATCCGTTTAGAATTATTTGTACGGCCGTTTGATTTGTGATAAAGTTCAGTACTGCTACAGCTACAGCAAAGTGCTGCTATTTTCATTGCATTTGTTCTCTATTTCTCTCACATCTCCAATGCCCTGGACAGAGGCCCAGTTCTTTTCCCCTTACAGATTATAGATAATCACATATACACTTTTCAAACTCCTAAACGGTTTGATTTTACAAAATTTTGCATGTACAAGTTGCTTAGAATACTTTCTAAAAACATTTTTTGCACTTCATAGTAATTAATTTATTTACATGTACCCTCAAATATTACACCAAAATCAGATAATCTATTTCACACCACATGGTAGCGGCAATGTATTTGCTTTTGGCTGGAACTGACCAAATTGAAGGCCTGAAGCCACTGTCGGAGCTAATGTACACCTCTCTAGCTCTCCCATACGTGATACCAGTTACGACCTTGTTCATCTGGAAACGGTACACCACTTGGACGGTCTCTCGCCCTCATACGTGATAGCTACGACCTTTCACCTGCAAAACGGGATACAATCTGGACGGCCTCTCGTTGCAATGTGGATATAACTTCGGATTTCCCGGCCCAAAGCTGTCACGTAGTGGCCCTCTACCCCAAAATCTCACCATGCTGACACCACCCCCAGCCGCGAACGGTGAACGCCCGGGGCAACCGTGTGCACATACCAACAACCACCCGGTCAGCCCGCCGCCACCGTACATGACACCAGAGTTTACGACTCCGAGTATCGGATCAAAACCGCTCAAGAGCGGTATTTCACGAAAACTATTGATAAACCGATAAAAACTAATAAAATCCAAACAAATATTACCAAAACTTAATAGTTCAGTTCGATTTTTCTTATAAAAAAAGAACTTAATCGAAAAATCGGTATATTTGTGTTTTCGACCCCGTTCGAATCTGCTTATTGGATTAAGATTAAGTGCGCACGTAAAACGAGATAAGTTATTAGCATATGATTAGTGAAGTTTTAATTATTAAAAAAATTGAAAATGGATTTATTTGTTTTTTTATAGCAACTTCTATATAGAAAGTTTTGGTGGAATAGCTACTTTAGTCACTAAAGTTTCTCTGTAGGATCAGTTTAGTCCCTAACATTTTAAATGGTCGAAAGAAATCCTTAACTTTTGTCATAAGGCCTAGAATAGTTCTTGGGTCCATCAAAATCATCATATGGATATGCCATGTCATCATTCATGCAAAATCTATGATGAATTGTCCAATTTACCCTTACATATATCGTAGAAAAATAAATATAAGGGTGAATTAGACATAACCATAGAAAAAAATACTTCTTTTTTTCACCCTTTTGAGGTATATTTTTGCTCTTACATATACCATATATTTTTTAACCTTTTCTTTTGTTTTTTATTTTCCTATGCGTAAGGGTAAATTGGACAAATCATATAGATTTTGCGTACGAAGGTGACATGGCATGTCCATGTGGCGATTTTGGTGGGACCAAGGACTATATTAGCCCACATAACAAATTTAAAGGACTTGTTTGGATAATATGAAAGATTAAGTACTAAAATGACCCAGGAGCGAAACTTTAGGGGCTATATTAGCTATTCTCCGAGTGAAAAGCGTGTGCTAACGGAAACTGAGGAAAAATCTTGATGTTGTTGGAGTATAGAACGGAAATCGAGGAAAAATTTTTGATGTTGTTGGAAAAATCCGGGTTTTCAGTTTCCACGGGGATTGTACAGATCACGGCAGCCTCCAGCCAAAATCCGCCGCGCGCGCGCGGGCGCGGCGTACGTGTGCGCGGTAGCAACAGAGGTTGTGACTTGTGCGGCTGCCCGCGCCTTGCCGGCGCGCGCGGCGGCGGCGGCGGCGACGCGAGGCGTTTACACCCAGCGAGGAGCATCAGAAAATGTTTCGCAAGCTCTCATCTCTCCCTATTATTATTGGTCTCGCAAACACTTTTTTTGGTGTCAGATCACCGGCCTGTTTCACGGGATCACAGAGAGACAGAAGCAATGCCGATCGACGGATCGAGCCGAGCGAGCGTGCGTGTGTACGGGGTTAACCTCAAACCGGCAAAGCTGATGGCATTAATGGGCTCGCAAATTGGAGCTACTAGTACTGCTGCTGCGCCACGGAAAACGATCGACGGCGGGGCAGTTACTGTAGACACTGACAACAAGGTCTCGCATGCCGTCGATCCGCATCATGGATTCGATTTACGAGCGCGACTACTGCGGAACACGACGTAGCGTCTCGATTACTGCTCACTCCAGAACGTCAACGTTGCGTGAAGACTTCATTACTGTAGCTGCCGCCAAGTAGCTACTCCCTTCATTTCACATTATAATCATTTCATATTATAAGTCGTTTTGACTTTAGTAAAAATTAAACTGCTCCATATTTAATTAAGTTTATAGAAAAAACAGTAACATTTTTAACCCAACAAGTATATTATAAAAATATATTCAATTATAGATTTAATAAAACTAATTTAGTATTATAAATATTAATATATTATCTATAAACTTGATTAAACTTAAAATAGTTTAACTTTGATCAAAACTAAAATGATTATAAAATCTGAAATAGCGGGAGTAGCTGACTTAAAACTGGTGGCTTGGGGAACACCTGTTTCGCTCTGATTGTCAATGTTGTTGTTGGGATCGGATGCCGACCGATGCCGTCTGTCGATCTCACTCTGCTGCTACACGTTTGGTTTGCAGTGTGCCATGTGGCTATCTTCGGAGGCTGGGGTTTTGTGGCCGGACAACAGTTCAGATACACGTACGCACGCGTACAAAACTCGTGATCCGAGATTATTTGTCACGCACGCCGTATTCAGTATTGTTTGCCAGAAAATATTAGTAGTACTTGCATATAGATTTCTGTTTGTAGTTTGGAACAACCATTTTGTTATTTCCTCTTTTCATCTCAAGGACAACGCAATTTGCATGCCAAAGTTTCAGGCAACGTATTTTACATGCGTAACAGCGTCTGTACATTGTGCAGGCACGCGTAGTCGATGTGCAGCATGCAAGGTTGAAGCTAGCAGTACCAATCATTCAGCAGACAGTTCTTGGTTGTTTTTTTTAATTAGTTTTTCTCCCATGGCGAGAGCGACATGAATAAAGAGAAACTTAAGTCAAACTCTTACTCTCGATAGTCTGCTGGGCACTGTACATGTACGGCAGAGGTCGTCTCTCTAGGGTCAATTGGTTTGATTTGACAACGTCTGACGACAGTTCATGATCGCATGTCAACCATTGAATTATTTGTAAGAATGCAGTTAATTGCAGGAGACAGTGGATCAGACCAAGACACATATGCACATCAAAGTAAGGTTCTCTTGGTTAACATTTTTCTTGGCCCTCTATCTGCTTGCAGTCCCTTTCTTGCAAGAGCTCGTCGTCGTCATCATCTCCTGGTTCCAGCCTCAATCTGCCAACGGTGAGCAGATTCTCTAACAAGATTTCTGACTTTTTTGCTTGCACAGATAAAGAAATAAAAATAGAGCGATATCGAGAGATTGGAATGCAGGCGTATTTATTGCAGATTAGCTAGCCCTTCGATCGTTATCGCTTTGACCTTGATGATGTAACCATGTACTGTAAAGCCTCTCGCTTTCCTCTCACCTTTCTGTTTCTGATTCTCTGAATTGCCTCTCGTGATTATGAAACGAAGAAAGTTGATGCCAAAATGAAGTGAATTCTATGGGTTTGTGCCTCATTCGAGTGTTCAATCTGTCAACTAAAACTAGCCAGCAAAATTACAGTGGACGCTGACTTTTAATTGCTCCGACAAAAGACATAATGAGAGCGTTGAGACAGAGAAGATTAATATATTTAATCTCAAGAAATTTATTCAATATGCAGAAAAATAAGATTATTTCCTGTAAAGATTCGTTCTAGAGCCTACTGGAACATTGTTTCGTAGTACTACTAAATTAACCTACTCCTGATAATACTAGTAGCAAACTTAGTTTCAGGATCTCAATTTGAATCCCGTGTACTTCTGAACCATGGTTAAATTGACTCTAGGCTGTGCTGAAACAGCATTCAGGTTTACTTTGAACCGGCTCATGTCCGATTGGCTCTGACCATATATACCCATTCGAAATTCTTCCTCAGCTACTCTCTCAAGTCCAATTCTTCATCAACTTGTCAAAAGGCTGTATGAAATAGCACCTTGCTACTAGCACCACCTTGCCATTAGTATTGTTTGTGTACGATATGAAACGTCAAAACTCCCCTGTGCCGCTTTAACTAACTGCCTACGAACGCATCAACAGCGACAAGGCCAGCACGGTCCCCTGCTAGCTACAGCTTCAATTCGATCGCACACCGCAAAGGCCGTAAACAGCTTGACCGGCCGGTCTCTGATCACCTCATGATTATAGCGGTCAAAATTTCTGGTTTTTCTTCGCCCGGTTGACGCCGCTAGCTCTTGATCGATCGATCCTGGGTCGGTAAGTTTTTGCGGCTTGTTACGTCGGTTTTTGCTGCTACCAACGCCGCCGCCGTCGTACGCTTTTTTAGTCTGATGGTGAACGGGGGAGTAGGGCGTATCGAACTTTGGACGTGTTGGTTACGGGCTAGTGTTGTAGAGCGATTACTTTTGGTCAGAAAAATTGCGAGTGCATTCTTCGGCCATTTTAGCCTTTACCCTGTCTCGGATGGAGTACCTATGTCCTATGGCAGCCTGTTCGGCTGTGCTCCATGAAGATTCAGAGCCAATTTGACATGTGATTTGGGTCAGCATGTTTCAAACATGGTTTCTGATTGTCTCTTTCACACACAGATACTCTCTCCGTCAAAAAAAAAAAGACAAACCTTAGATTTCCATGTCCAACGTTTGACTGTCCTTCTTATATGAAATTTTCTTATAATTAGTATTTTTATTGTTGTTAGATGATAAAACATGATTAATACTTTATGTGTGACTTGTCTTTTTAATTTCTTTCATAATTTTTTCAAATAAAACAGACGGTCAAACGTTGGATACGGAAACTCAGGGTTTGTCTATTTTTAGACGGAGGGAGTACGCGCCTAGCTAGCTAGAAGCCTAGAACCATTTCCATTTTGATTTCTGTAACGGAAAGCAAGGGAAAACGACCACAATATGGGGGTATTTTCCCTTTGTTCGTGTAGTAGGGTATAATTCTCAACGCATCAACGGCCCGGTCGATCGATTGATCAATGCTTCATTTCTTGACCAGCATGCTGACATATACTGCACCTCGTGCATCGGGATCGATGCACGTGAATGCTACACGAACAAAGTTCCCCTATAGATGAGCACTTTGATCTCTTCAACGTGGAGCCGTTGACTGTTGAAACTGAACTTACTTTATGTTCGTTGGAGTGATGCAGGCTAAGCCACCTCATTCACTGACGACACGTTGTCCTGCAGTACCAAATTTCTTGCTGGACCAAGTACATGGAGACGATCTGTAGTTATCCTTTCTGTCAGTTGAGTTTGGATGCGGTAGTGTGATATATGAAATCACGGGAGTGAGGTTAATTTCACTGCATCTCTTTGTACAACACACAGATATTGGCTCCATTCTCAAATAGATAATGTTGCATAATATGCATAATTAAACCTCAAAATATCTAATCTCTAATATGCATGTACAGATTGAAAGAAGGATTTGATACATGGAGATATATAGTACTCCCAGCGTCCCAAAATATAAACATTTTTGGCATAGTATCAACTTAAATATTTTTAACTTTAACTATTAATAACGAAAAAAATAAAAAAAGATTAATCATGTTAAATTGATGTTACTAGATTTACCATTAAACAAATTATCATAATATGCAAATCTTTTTGTTTAAAACATCTTATTTTTATAGATATTATTGGTCAAAGTAACATCTCGAAGATCGTGTCGAAGTTTAAAAATACTTATATTTTGGGATGGAGGGAGTATATATTAGTGTTCTTGATAACATCTTTCGTATTGTTTTCTTTTTGACATATTTGTTTTATCTAAAAAATAAATTTAGAAGACAGAAAAAACAATGATTAAAAATATGTTTATTGGATCAGTGTTCTAAATTACAACTTAAAAAAAGAGGGAATACGTACTTCCTCTGTTCCCTCGCTAGGTAAGAAAAAAATAAGCAGCAGCTTCATGCCATCTTCCATAACAAGTGACCAATACTAATCCGTAGGGCATCGATCCTTTCTCAATGTAATTAAAATTAGATCATGATCGATTAGGTTATTCCAGTCGTGCAAAGAAACTGACGCCGAGCAACCATGTGGCAGTAAACTCACTTTGTTGTGGCTATCTGGATTCTGTTCTGACTTATGACGAATTGACGATATAACTCAATAGTATTTTACCAGCACGTAATCTTGACAAGAGTTGACATGATTGCATATATGCATGCATGAGACTTATCTAAAGGGTTTTAAGCTTCGTTCAAGGCCCATTTTTAATTTGGGTTGATGCTAGCTCAAGACTCAAGTAGTCAACAAAGCAAACACATGCAAACTTTTTTACCTATGTGCAAACCTCATCTGTTTCTGATATCATATTCCGTATATCATTAGCTTTTTAAAGGTGTATTACCCTTTGGCCACTCGATCATATAGTTTGACTAGCTTGAATTTACATTGTGGACATCAATATGACATTATATGATAGGAGGCTGGAACTTAAATTTTTTGGCGACAACATAAAAATTCACATGCAATCCACAAATTAAACACGCTACTGTATATCAGTGTCAACTGTTTGAAACACACTACATTCAGACCAACACCTATAGTAAGTACGTACGTACAGATCAATAGTATGTACGTGTGTTTCTTTCAGAATTACTGGTGACAGTTTAGACTTATTGCACATATGAACACGTCCAAGAAAATCAAATCAAGTGTGGACATCGTTTGAAATTCTAACTCAGTTCAACCTCTTGATTGTTAGCTGTGTGCATCACACATGCATGACTCACGCTGTATATGAAATCGATGTATGCATACGTCTAGTATGTGATTACTGATTAGTACGTATGCACACGTACTAGATGATGACTTGTAGTGTGAGATCGACCTGTATGGCATAAGGTTGTTGCTTGAAGTTAACCAGAATTGTTTCAGTTTCTGCAAGAATTGACATCTAAACGGAAATGTACAATATCTCATTTCGATGTGGCTAATTAAACTACACTTCTGGCCAGAGCTAGTCGATCCAAAGCACAGAAGATATATATGGAACTTTTTCTCGCAAACGGCATTTACAGCATCTAGATGCATATGACTAAAATCTTGTGCGTTGTACATGTCTCCTACCCTGGCTATTTGAAGACTCGGAAGTCATAATCAAATTTATGGCGCAAAAAGGCAAACACAACTGGATAGACACCGATTGATCGATCTGATCCCAAGAAAAGAACATAAAACAAACTAGTACACATTTACTCTTCATTTAATTAATTAATTTACAATGTTATATTATTATCACCCATCCTATACTATTATTTCCTCTTATTATTTTCAAGATATCTAGAGTGTATCTCCAACACCTATGTCGATGCACACATTCAGTACCCGTCACATGCATGCGCTAATATACTATCTTCTCTCCTCTGTACAGTATAGTACACTGCTCCAAGCCAAATCTCCTGAGATGTGTCCAAAGCGAAGGCCGTCGAGAACTAGAAGCCACTAATTAATTGCCGATTATTGCGCCTAATTAATCATGCTTAGAGAGATCATTAGCGCGCTCAATTAGTTTACGGCGACCTCCGGGAATCCCATTTGCGGGTGCGGCGAGAGCGGCGAGAGGATGCCGAAGAACCCCTCCAACTGATCCCACGACCAGCTCGACGGCATCGGTGGGACGAACAGCTCGCCGCCGCCGCCGCCGCAGGCAGCTGCCTCCGACGAGGGGGAAGGCGACGTGGATGATGATGTCACCGTTGAGGTTGTCGTTGAGGCCAGCGACGACGACGCCGGCGATGTGTACGTCTCGGTCTTGACGGATTTGGATGATTCTCCGATCACCTCGACGTCCGGGTCGGCCGCCGCCGTCTCGTGCCGCTTCCGTTTGCCGTGGGTCGACGTCGTCGGCGGCGGGGGCGGCGGCGGCGGTGCCAGGAAGTCGGCGCCGCGGGAGCCGACCTCGTTGGGGAAGTTGAGGATGGCCTTGGCGCCGCGCATGCGGAAGGCGGCGCGGTCGTACGCGCGCGCCGCCTCGATGGCCGTGTCGTACGTGCCGAGCCACACGCGCGAGCCCCGCTTCTTGGGGTCGCGGATCTCCGCCGCGAACTTGCCCCACGGCCGCTGCCGCACGCCGCGGTACTTCCGGAAGTCGTTCGGGTCGGCGGCCGCGGCCGCGGCCTGCGCCTGCAGCAGAGCGGCCGGGTGCACCGCCTCCGCCGCCGCCCACGCGTGCGACGTCGGAGGCAGCGAGATCGTCAGGGGCGGCCTCCGGGGGTCCGACACCGGGGACACCTCGCCGCCGAACCGTATCATCACCGGCTCCGCCGCCGCCGCCCGGTAGACCGCCTCCGCCTCGCCAGCGGCGGCATGCGCACCCAAATACTGATCATTCGCCATGTCCACGTACCCAGCCGGTGTCATCGTCATCGGCTGCTGCGGCAAGAACGCCGCGGGATGGAAACCCTGCTGATGCTCGGTGTACGCGGCGACGCCATCGTGATGAACTGCCACCGGGAGGCACGCGTCGGCCTCGACCCCGAGCAGCTGATCGTGGAGGAGCTGGAGGGAGATCAGGTCATCGATGTCGCCGCTGAAGTCCATGGCGCTCTGAGGCGGCGGCGCAGAATTGAAGCGGAGAGGTCGTCGTGGAGAGGAAGACGAGAGAGGAGAGGGGACTCGGGAGTTTGGAGGTGTTCGCGCAATTGCATCTGCGAGGAGAAAGCTAAGATGGGCTCCTCTACTTATAGGGGGTGACCGTTGGCGGCCGGAAAGATTTTTTTTTTTCTCTCTCTCTCGCTCTTCCCCTTTCCGCGTTAAGCAGCAAAGAGTAATCAGAGAGAAGGCTTGCACTAATCAAAGCCACTACTAGCCTGATTTGACGAGTTGCATGTAGGGACTAGTTACTTGGGTCGTGTGATTTGATACGAAATAACTTGTGGCAATTTTGCTGTCCCGGTGTGAAATATGAAGTCCCTGATTAGATCGCTTGACAAAATTTTTTACCCTGTCATATCGAATGTTTAGACACATATATAAAATATTAAATATAAACGAAAAAATAAATAATTACACAGATTGTGGGTAAATTGCGTGACGAATCTTTTAAGCCTAATTGCTCCGTGATCTGATAATGTGGTGATATTGTAAACATTTGCTAATGATAGATTAATTAGGCTTAATAAATTCGTCTCGCATTTTACAGGCGGATTCTTTTTGTTTTGTCATTAGTCTACGTTTAATACTTCAAATGTGTGTCCGCATATCCAATGTGACACGCCAAAACTTTACACCCTTGGATCTAAACACAACCGAAATTAGAGTAGCTGTAAAATTTTCTTTTTGACTTAATTAGACTCTAAAAATGGAAAATAAATCATATAACCAAAGCAGGCTTAAGCTTTTCACTTACTATACAACTTGAATACATATGGTTCCTTATCAAACCTAGAAATATATCAAATATTAATATAGAACAGTGAAGTTAGTATTACTGGAGCTAGAAGTAATATTAATAATATATACTCCGTATGTACGAACCGGCAAAAGATTTGGGTTGAGATCATGATTCAAATTTTCAGACAGAAGTTTTCGAAATTTCGCCCAAATTTCTTTTTTCTAGAATTTGGAAAATTTTGTTCAAAAATTCAAATTATCTCAGACAAATTTTTGGTCCATTCGGTAGCCCCAATAGAAATAGCTCAAATGAAATTTTAAACCCTGGTTGAGATGTATTTACTATTTTACGTAAAAAAAAGAGTAGATTTTGTAGCTATTTTCTCTATTTTGTTTTATTAAGATAAGACTTTGCCAATGATTGTTCTATTAAGATATCATTTTTTCGGACACAAGCCTCATTAAGATTTGGGTCCCAATTTTATTTAGGTTCTATGTCTTGCCCTTGCTAATTAACAAGGTTAAATGCAGTAAATTTTGTAGCTCGGATTGACTTAAGTTTGTAAAATAGTGAGACTATTAGATGAAAGTAAATTAAACATGTTCACCATAGTTTCATGCGTGCTAAATATATAGTTATAAAGAAATTCTAAAAATCAGACTTCATAGACGATTGTGATGTTAATATCACTATATAAACTTGCAAGATCAAATTAAAATCACAAAAAATATTACACACAGTGACATGTTTTAATTATTTGACCTTTTTTCACGTAGATCGAGTTAAACCTCTCTATGTTTATAGAGGGACATATAACATAATAATTTATTCTATCTATATTTTTAAAAATATTTAAAACTTTTTGAACCACGTGTTAAAAGAAAGTGTACATTAAAATCCTTTTTCCCAACTTTTGTGACATTCATCTGTGTAACTTATCACATAGAGGTACATACGGTGCATGCAGTGAGAGATGACTAGCTAGGAGTATATTCTACTCCCCATCTCGGTCAAAACTCAAAAGGGGTCGTGTTGGGCAGTTATAACTGTATAAAGGATAGCTAGATGTATAGGGCGAGAAGCGAGATAAGCATGGTTGCGTTAACTGAACCACAGAAATGACATTCCTAAATTTCTCCTACCACGTGGAGAGAGACTCAATCTGCACTCTTTTTACACGTAGATGCATGTTTCTGTTTTTTTCCTGATCTCACCAAGGGAGAAAGTCGATCCGTACCTTTTCTTTGACTAGAACACAAACTCAAACACACAACTGTTCGCATAATTACACATTCTGTATACTCATTGAACACGCGAATTTATGCAGTGTACCAACAAATTTGTTGAGGAATTATTTGTGGCACAGACATAAATATATCTAATGTACTTACCTTAGTCCATGGAAAATGTTTCCTTCTGTACCGTATCAAAATAAATCAGATCTTATCCCGGGCATGATGTCCATGTGTAAAGTATTGGGACGAGGTGGTCTGTGGACTGTGGCTAATTTTTCATGTTTTGAATTAGAATATTAGATCCTCTGTATGCACTGCTTTATGTGGAAGGTCATTCTCAGTAGTATACCTCTGCTTACCAAATTAAATCAGCCGCAGGACAAATTAAAATGCCCCGTTAAAATCATGGTTTCACACAGTTGCCGCGATACAGCCCTGCTGATCGACTTTCACGTTTTGATCAAATCCCATTCACAACAACAATAACTTAATTAATCCATATAGACACGAAAGATGTGTAGGCACACTTATTAGTACTGATATATAGTACCATCTAGCTGTGGACACATGCTATAGCTAGCAGGTTAAGCCGCTTGACACGACAAATCGAACTGGTCATATTGGGTCCCAAGCAGGGGGCGCTACTGTGTACTCACCGCGAAAGGGAAGTCGGCGAGCCCGGGCGGTGCAGTGGATGTCACGATTCTCGCCTGCTAGCTGCTGTGTGTGTGACCATCATTTCACTGGTAAATTAAGAGATCGAGGTCGGAGAGCTCGATCAGGTCCATGCTTTAATTTGGTCTCGCAACTTGGCAAAATGGTGGTACAACGATCGACTATACCTGATCGACGACGTTCCCATCGCAGCGTGCCTGGCTTCCTGTCTGCAGCTATCGATCTTCTAGCTATCTCACGGCCATAATTGGCAGCACTGTTGCAGAGTGGCTAGCTAGCTAACACTTGTCACGGGCTGACTTTTTGCCCGGCGCCGCTTGATCATCCAAGGCGCGTTGCGAGTTAAGATGAGATGGTGATTGATCCCGCGCTTAATTATTTTTTCTTCTGTCTGTGCTGTGTGCGTGCACTGTGCAGTGGCTGTGTGCGTGAGCGTGCACGGGTGCTGGGCTGACATGGGCGAGATCTACTGGGGGCCGTGTGCTGTGCGTTACGACTGTGAAGAGTAGCATAGCATCGGCAACGAGGCTGGGGTGTCTAAGGTTGTGTTTGATTCAGCTTATGGACTGAGCTAATCCATCATTTTTCGTGGGTATATTTCTCGAATTATCGAACGATGTGTTTTGTATAAAAATTTTATAGTTTTTTTCTAAAAAATAAATAAATCTACATTTCAGTTTTCGTCAGGGTTATGGATACTATATAACTAATAGTAGTTGAATAAATCTCGGCAGGACCCACCACATATCATATCCTATACGGAAACAACATGCGGATATAGGAGGAGTTCCAGATAAGGAAAGACAACCAGAGTTCTACATGGAAACGACAAGAACTACTCGGATTGTATCCATATTGGTTTCCCTAGTTCTACTTGTACAAGGGGGCACCTATGGGTATAAATACAAGGCCCCCTAGGAGGAGAGGGGACATACCCACCATGGACAACATAGACGCCACAAAGCCACAAGTCAATACAAGCCAACATACGCCAAGACAAGACGCCAGATATCGAATTCGGAGATATGCACAGCTAGTCCCCTACGGTGTCTCCGGATACTGTCAGGAGAGACGAAAGCGCTATCTTTGATCTCGCCGGGCACGGATTCGAGAAGGAAGACTACCCTGTTGTCGACTACAAGTCAGACCTTCAGACCGCCATGTCGACAACAGTTAGATAGGCTACCCCAAATTTTGTACTGGTGTGATTATGGTGAATAAGAGCAACGACCGGCTTCGGCCAACAGGATGTAGGGTTATTACCTGACATTCAGGGCCCGAACCTGTAAAAAAATCCTCGTCTCCGTCTCTTTTACCTCAGCCTCGCGTATATCCTAGTACCAACGATTCTCATACTATGCAAATACCGGAATCGCGACATCAAACGTTGATAGTTTTGTAATAGTTAATATTCACTCCACTCCAAATATAATGCATATCAGTTTCTCACCGTATCTTATAATATTATAAAACTTGCATATATGCGTACATTAACTAAAATATCATCATCTAAATTTACTTTGTTTTAAAGCTTCTACCATCAAATCCCCTATCACATTATTTTCATACATAGAGGTGATCAATCGAGGAGGTGATTAAATTATTTCTTGACCTTTGAAATTTTAGGATACTGTTGGTGATGCTCTAACGAAATCTTAGTATCACGTTTTTACCAATCCCTGTCAAAATTTTAACAATTTCGGAACCTTCTACTCATCAAACTATACCAAATTATGGGGTCTTAAAAACTCATTCACATTCTCGAGCTTACCGAATTTAATAACACTATATTTTACGATTAATTTCCTCAACATATATACCAAATAGTTCCAAAATTTCATACAACGGAGTCATTGACGGGCTAGTGTTATGTACAATTTGAAGTTTGTACATACGTTGTATAGTACTTCACATGCATAACCTTAGAGCAAGTTCAATAGTATAGCCAACTACTAACTCCAATTTATCTGTAGTCAATCTAATAGCTTATTCATACAATAGTTACATACTACACTATTAATAGCTAGTCCCACCTGTCATACACACACTGTGTCTTGGAGTCCGTGCTGCAGCTGGCTACAAATCTGTAGCCCGCTGTCCTTCTCTCTCCTTATTTAGAGCAGGTACAATAACGCTATAAGCCAGCTACAAACATATTTTAAAGAGATAAATAAGGAGAGAAAAAAGCAGCGGGCTATAGATTTGTAGCCAGCTGTAGCACGGACTCCAAAACGCAGTGTGTGTATGACAGGTGGGACCAGATATTAATAGTGTAGTATGTAACTATTGTATAGATGAGCTATTAGATTGGCTATAGATAAATTAGAGCTAGTAGTTGGCTATACTATTAAACTTGCTCTTATCTACTTAAAATATATTTGTAGCTAGCTTATAGCCTGCTATTGTACCTGCTCTTACACAGCAGCTAGTCGAGAATATCCAGCGCTTGTACCGTACGTACCCGACTACTCCACGTAACTGTATCCATCGATTGGGGCTTCGGGAACAGGTGCACGACGAAATACTTGATGAAGCGTGCTGCCGTATTTAAGTTCCATCAAGTACATTTTGAGGCTCGTACGATGTACGTGTGCATTTTTTCTTGGGCTTGTATAACTTGGTACCTCGATTCTCGGCACTGCGTTGTTTCTTTTTTCGACTCTCGGAGCGATCAACGCACGACGGACGAGTGCCGAAATTTTGGCAAATTTGATCCGAAAACTTTATCTCGATGTTGCCGGGGTTAGCGCAATAGTCTAGTTTTAATAAATTCTTTATTCTTCAAATAATATAGTACTCTCTTCATAATAGTAAAAAAAGTCATTTAGGACAGCAACACGGTCTCCAAAACACAATTTTGACTTCCTTTTTCTATAAAAATATCTATCTATTATATACTAAAAGTCCATTAAACTTCCTACAACCTACAAACGCTTTCAATCCGCCACGTGTCACTCCTACAAACACTCCTAGACCGCCACATGACACTATATAATCTCACCGTCGATTTTCACTTAAATTGGTGGATCCGATATTTTAGACCATTGGATTAGATCTATTATTTAAGAAAGTAATCCATTCCTCTACTGTGGGCCAGAAAAAGAAAAAAAAAACATACGTACATACGTGTGGCTTCGTATAACCATGGGCCGGAAAAAGAAAAAACCATAAGAACGTAGTACGCTCTCCCTGTCTCTTCCTCTTCCTATTCTTTTATATCTCTATCTCTTTCTCTTCCTAATTATTTTATGTTATCAAATTAAAAACGAGTTAAGTTGACCATAATTTAAATGTACATAGCTAATTTATATTATATAGAAACGTTGCTCTATTTATAATTAAATTGACAATTTTACATCCAATATTTTGCTATATATAAGCAATATGTTATTGTGGTATAGACGGTGCATTTTGCAACTTTGCGTGCCATCTAAATAAATTAAATATTTATTAACAACATATAATATATCTATCTATCTATTATTATATACTAAAAGTTCATTAAACTTCCTATAAACACTCTTAAATTGCCACGTGAGAGTCCTATAAACATTCCTAAGCCACCACGTGGCACTCTAATAAATTAGAAAAAAAATATAACTTGAACTGGTGGGCCAATTGGATCTCATAAAAAAAATCATTCCTCAACCACTACCGTACGTTCTCATTTCCTTCCCCTCAATCCCTTCTCCTCATCTCTTTCCTTTTTTTTTCTCTATGGTAGTTAAGATTTTTGTTTTATTACTTAATAATTAATTTCTTCACTTCTATCTCACGAGAATGGCTGTGGATTCTTGATTGCATGTCCCATGCCTAAATATATAAATGATTAATGATCTGATGCATGCTTTTATAAATAACAAATCTATTTTTAACTAACAATTTAGAAAAAAGATAATAGTTACATAGCAAAATAATCATAATTTTAAAAATTTACTCCCTCTATTTCATATTATAAGCCATTTTAACTTTTTTCTTAATTAAATTTCTTTAGATTTGACCAAATATATAAAAAATTGAACAACATCTATCACACAAAATTGTTTTGTTAGATATAACGTTTCATATATATCCATAATATGTTTTTTTTTTGAAAATTTTACTATATTTTCTATAAACTTGGTCAAACTTAAAAATTGACTTTAAAAAAGTTCAAAATGACTTATAATATGAAACAGAGGTAGTATATCTGTTTTTATTTAGTTTGTTTGAACGGTTGTTTCATAATTAGACAGCTAAATAATTTAAAATCAATATTACCAATATTTCACTATAAAAAATAAAATATGTTATTTGAACTGCCACCTATTCTTTACCTGACAACCCAAATAACATCCTATTTTTAATTTATTTGAACCGTTGATTTATGTTACTCATATTTTACTATGTAAAATTTAAAATACGTAATTTGAACATAGACCAACAAGCAAACAACACTGAAACATTAAAAAATTGACAATATGTATTATGTCATCTTAATCATTCTACATAATAAAAATTAGAAAAATACAAAGTCATCATGTATGACCTTTTAGAGACATGTTAAATTACCAAGTGTCACATTTTAAAAATTAGTAAAATCTTATATATTAAAAGAAAAAAATAAAACATCTAGCTAACAGTTTTCACCTAGATCGATGACCTATTAACATTATTTTCAACTATATAATCTACTTTTAGAAAAATATATCTTGATAAGTGGCATGTCACATCTTTTAAAAAAATCTTGCAAATCTTAGAAAAATTACATTTAATAATTGGCTTTCACTTAATCACTTAGAAAAATTAAAAAAAAATCCCCTCCACACGCGCCCATCACTACACACCCGCTCCTTCCCCTCTCTGGCTCAAGCTCTACACTTTTCATTCCTCTTACGTTCCTATTTAACTGAAATATAAATAATCTATAATTATAAATTTCACGTTTGATTTCTAATCTAACTATTGCTCTGTTTATAATCAAACCAACGATATAAGATCCATATGCCTATAGTTTACTATATAACAAATACGACATTTTAACACAATCGGCCTATTACTTACGAGTATCTCAAATGCAGCCTACGATACATACTCGCGCGAATGCGCGGGCTACCTTCCTAGTTTATTGAAAAGTGATATATGTATACTTTTATGAAAGTATTTTTCAAGACAAATCTATTAATATAATTTTTATATTTTCAAACTCAATAATTTGAGAGTTATTCATGATTTATATTCCTAAGGTTTGATTTAAATATTGTTCTAAATGACTTTCTTTATAAGTATGGAGGGAGTATTTCTTTCAAAAAGATGAGTGTACCAAAACTTCGGGAAGAAGTACGCGCCCAACGATTAAATGAAGCGGTGCCGGACGACCAGGTGCGTGGATTGGGCTGATCGCGACGAAACGATCGATCGATCGATCGATAGACGTTCACCAACGTGTCGAGCAGGCCGTGGCGCCACGATGCATGCCGTCATGTCACCAGATCGAGTTTTTGCCGCCGCCGCCGCCTGCTGCTACGCCAAGCGAGCAGGGGGGCCGCTAGCTCAAGCGCTGCTTGACACGTCTCGGTTTCGTGTTCTTACTGTTTCCCACGGAGAAGTAGCAGCCTAGCAGAAGTAGCAGTACTGGACAAGAACGTGCGTGAGCTTGTACGCATGCATGGCCACACTAGCTGCCGCCAACAGATTTGCTCTGATAGAGATTGTAGGAGTACGTGACAACTGACAACCTAGCCCTTTTTAGCGCCTTGTAAAAAGTCATCAGTAGCCGGAAATTATGGATTACCATTCGTGTTTGAAGGTTAGCTATTCAGAAAATTATCAGCCATATCATTCAGCTATTTGGTGGAATAAGCTAAACAACATATTCGTAAACGGAAAATAATTTATGAATAAAACTTTTATATACGTGTTCTTATTGATCTAAAAGAAAAGGCTGGAAAATAAAATTCGATGAAAAAATCTTAAAATCAGCTATAAATTTAAGGTTGAAAATTCAAATTTTAGCTGATAAACATAAGCATAAGAAAAAAGATGATGCCGTATATTTTATTGTTTCTAAACTCACTCACTCTCTCTATATATATATATTAAAAAATATATGGTGGGGGTTGTCACGTACTGGTCGTACGTGAAATACAACCGAAGTGAAAAAAATCTCGAATTTCGTTTAAAATTATATACGTAAAATGAAACTATGTTTCTGTTCCAAATTCAAGGCTTTACAAGCCGTGAAAGAAAGGTGATACACATCGCCGCTAAAATCCACGTCAAACCATGCGACAGATTTCTACTGTTTGGAAAGGGATTACTCCTACCGAGAGCAGGTACCACGGTAACCTACTTACCGTGCGGTAAAAATCTCATACACTCTAAAAAATAAAAAAGAGCAATGCTACACGTACTAAATTTTTCTTACTAAACTTTTACTAACAATCATCTCAACCGTTTGATTTAAGTATATGGAAGTTATAAAAAATTTAGATACACTCATAGCATGACACATCAGTGTTAGTAAGAATTTAGTAAGAAAAAGTTAGTGCGTATAGCCTTTTCCAAAATGAAAATTAAGAGGTTACTAAAACTAAGATAAAAAAAACCACAACGGTTACTGCACGAGGTTACTGTGGTAACCGTGGATGCAAACACTCCAAAAATTTGTGATTGCCACCACCTTGCTAGAAGGACCAGGCAGAACCAAGTCAAACGCTAGAGCGGACTTCCAAGTTCCAGCCCAACCCCAACAGCCAAACACTGTTCGGCGCCTTGACCACGCGCGCCAAACGCCAACTTACCGCCGGCCACACACGCGCACGCCCCCCACCCGGCCACCCGAGTCCGAGTACCCGACGTCGCGCGCGCTGCGCTTTGGACCCCGTCCTACGGGCTACTACTAGTACGGCACACGCCCGGGAGCGCGCGGCCCCCGTCCAGTTTTGTCGGACGCTCGCTACGCGTCAGCGCGCGTGATCTGTGGGTCGGTCCCTCCGGATCGGGCGGGCCGACGCGAACGCAACGCGAGAGCGAGGCGGCCGGCCGGCCGGCCTGCCTCCAGACACGCACCCGTACCGCACGGCAGCGAAGCACACAGCACACAGCGTGCCAGGTCGCGTACCGCGCCACGCGTTTTAATTTGAGTTAGCTTATCCAGTTTGTTTCCCAGCGAATCCTAAATCTGTTCGCATGCAACTGGCCAACTGGACGAAGATATACATAACAGGGTTTACGATTTCGAGATAGCCTTTCGTTTCGTGCTCTGGTGGAACAACGGTTTTCGCGAAATCCGGTGAAAAGCCGGTAGATTCCAAACAAATTTTATAAACCAAAATTTAAATATAAATTCCTTGAGTTTACCGATAAGCTCGCGAAAACCGGTCGGCTTTGGCGAAATAATCGAAATTTCAATCGGTAACTAGAAAAAGAGCTAAACTTATTTTTTTCCCTTTTTTTAATTCGTTATTATTTTCTTTCCTACTATAAATTTCAGTAAATACGCGAAATACATCATTTTTTCAAAAATTTATATCCCAATAAATTCTATGAATATCATACTATTTACAAGATTTTATTTGATTGTTTCCTTTTTTTATCAATTCAAATTTGAATTTAGATAAAACTCATCGAAATCTCAGATGGCTTCTACTTTCAAGCCTCATCAAAACCTTGAAATTTCGCAGAATTCAACCGATTTTCGTCGGAATTGTGACCCCTGGTACATACTACATCACTGTATAATGTACACCTTATCTAATAGTAGTATGTACTCCTGTTCTCCAAGCTTGGTCCAGTTTTTGCTCTCATACTTAATAGGGTACCAGATTAGAATACACCACTGACCAATCATCAGCGGCTCGACTAACGTGCTTGCTTACCGGTATTGTTCTACTGGACTTCTCTGCAGTCTGCGCTCTGTACACTCTTTATTTTTGTCCTCAATCGTGGCAGAAGATTACTACGCTAATTCGGTCATTCAGTAGCTGGATTAGTTTATAAGCGAACTGTCCCTATACGATATTTTGCTATCAGAGCCAGGTAATTAAGTGGTTACATTCACAAGGATGGAGACGAATAGACAGGCAGAGAAAAGAGATACGATTGGTATATGCACTGTAAAGAAATGAGCAGTACACGCCTACCACTGTCGTACCCTGCTAGAAACCACGGCATCCACATCATCCCGTCGCAATTGTCTCATGGGTAGTAACGAGCACAGCAGCTAGAATAATTCACCGATTGCATTGATTTGAAGCCAGTGCCAATCCCCGTTCAGCGAAAACTCTATCGGCGTCGCAGGAAAATGACCATCAACTTGTCACGCTGTCCAGTGAAATTACTAAAAGAAAGCAGCATTGCTTTGAACGCATAAATCTATCGCTTGATTCTCTTCACAGGTCGATTTCAGAGTTCAAACCAATGCAGAAATCCGGTTTATTCAGGACTCCTGAAGTCCATGAATTCTGAACTCTGAAGCCAACGCCGAGAAGTGGCCACGCAATGCATACGAGTATACGAGCTCATTCGCTTCGCAAAACCCCAAACAACCTGACGCATTTGATAAGCTACTACCTGACTATGCCACATTGCATTTCAGGGGGAAAAAAATTACAGAAAGGATATCTATCTCTGGGACTCTGATTCTCTGAACTGACCGTTTCAAGAGGCGATATTGCGTCCCCCCCGAAAAAGTAGTTTTTTGGACTCGCGCCGATGGCGTCTAGCGTTTGATCCGTTCGTGCGGTTTTACTCGAGTTTTGTCCCGCAGCGAGAGGTTGCGGATTGTACCGCGACTAAACGTCTAAAACCTGAAAGGCAGCAACGACACCGTTCGCAAGAGTCCAAGCTCCGTGATCCGGTCGCGGCCGCCCGGACAGGATTCCGAGGCATAATTTACCCCCAAACTGTATGCCACGATTAAGATATCACTGCGAAGTATTCTGCCAACTTGTCAACCGAACGAAATGAAAGGCAGGTCTGGTTTTAACTTTGTTAATTCGGCAGCCACTTGGTCGAGCACACTGTTGTTTGACTGGTTCAGGTGTTCGACAGAGAGTGAGACAAGAACAGTTAAAAGAGTGTAGCTGGAATCACGGATCAGCAGGCAGTAGTAGTATACTATAGTGCCACTACTTTACTAACAGAACCACTAATGGTGTTATCTTACGGAGTACTTTGTTAGTATAACCAATGATTTGTTTGATGGATAATGTAAAGTTGGTGTGGACGGCGATATTCTTCCTTTTGACTACGAATGATTCACCGCTGAATCTGCACTGTGCAATTCGGCCAGCAATGGAACGATCATGTAGTTCGTTCTGACATCTGATACAGGAAACTGATCAGAAGTTGAATTTGGATGAAATTCCAGGTATGGTGTAATTCCACGACTTTCTATGCCGGGCCTCCATTGCTAAGTTTTCCCCCCTATTGCTAGTAGGTTGATGGGTCGCACGCCCGGCACACATGTTTTGGCCTTGCTTGTGTGTCCATAACTCAAAATAGGTAACCTAACGGCCAAGACTGATTTTGTCGAAATGTCATATAGCTAAATACACTGGTCTTGATACATTTGACAAGTACAATGGAGCCAGTAGATAGCAAGATACCATGTGCCGTTAATTTGGCAAAGCAAATACCAGAGACCTGTTCTCAGTTGAACTGTAGGAAAAAAAATTGACCAAAAAAAAAACAAGTATCCGTGACAGCATAACGTACCAGAATGGTAAGCCGGCAGGTCATCCGTAATCCAAACTATTCAGCAGTTCATCACGACCAACTTGAGGTCAGAATGGAAAAAATTACGTTTGCTGGAAAGCTCCAATTACCATTTACAAGTTCAGCGTGGACATTTGTCTCAAATGGAAAGGTAGGTGGATAAAGCATCTTATAGACATTTCATAGATCATCATTTGATATGAGGAATCCAACTGTGGTTGATTATTCTGTCAAGAATTCTCATGCACAAAACAACTTATGGAATGGGATACCGTGAAGTCAGCACGGATGAAAGTATCCAAGACCCTCAGATATATTCACATTCTGGTATTCTATGCATATCCCTGACGGGAGTAAAAAAGCTACAGACCGTTTACATAGAGTCAGCCTATGTCCATTACTTCCAAAATTTCAAAATGCATGAGCAGACTGCGAGGTTTGCCATCAAAATATCTCTTTTGGGATAACACAAGTCTCCCTTCACACCTTTGAGCTTCATCTTGAAGCAAGCGCAGCATTACCTCTTTCTCCATCTGGATCCATGAGCGGTTAGGATCAGACCACTGCCTCGGAGTACCATGAAGGACAAAACAGAGATTCTTACTAGTGTGCATAAGATAATTTGCTATCTCCTTAATCACTGCATGATCGGTAATGTACGCTCCAGCATGATTGAGGCCAACATCCACATAATGGAATTCAGACACACTTGACAAAAACTCAGTAGCTGAAATAGGAACAAGGAGATTGCGAGTTAAAAGAGGTGGGCTTGATCCTGAAACATCATCTGATATCTTTGCTGATTCTGAGGCCAAACAGGCAAGTTCTGTCACGAGCTGGTTGACAACAACTCCACCCTTACTGAACCCCAGGATGACAGTCTTCGGAGGACAGTATTTTAACAGTGATGTAGTAGGACTTTGATTGCCTGATGAACCCTTCATTGTGGCCTTCGTAACCATAGATTGTATCTGGTAACCACAAATTGTGCATGGAAGAAATGCAATTCAGTACAAAGCAATTCAGCACAATAATTTGACACGATAAATGGATGAAATCATGAAATGAAGACTCAAAATAGTGAGATATTGCAATAAACAATTGACATCTCAGTAGGTAAACAACTATCAAGACAGAAATTGCATTGGAGTAAAAAGAAAACTAACATATAATGCATTCGTTTTCTCCTATTTTAGGAAGTATTTATTTTATAAGCAAAGTTCTTGAAGTTTAGCGCACCATGACAGTATATCTATATATCCAATATGCTAAGCATTACGTTAGCAAAAAAAAAAAAATACAGTAGTAGCTGCTCATGTAGTCAAAAGGTAAATCAAGCAAGAAAGACAAAAATCACCATCCCAGAAACCCAATCAAGTCATCCTTAGAAAGTCATATTTACTTTACCAAATGTGAACTAATAATCTGAGAAGCTGATTCATATAGCAGGCTGAAACCTTACGTTGACAAAAAAAAAATGTTAGCGCCAAATTCCTGTGTTGGTAACCAAAAATTAACAAAATATCAAGAATTCAGTTATTGTAGCATCGTATACTAACTATAACTGAAACCAGTGATGGATAATGTGCCTCATGAATTCACGATTGCATCAGTAATTCAATGGTACTCCTGTATATGTAAGTATCTAAACATACTACTACGGAAATATTAAGATACAAGTACAAAGTATTCGAATAAACGCTTGATTGTAATGATTCTAATTGCATAAAAGAATAGCGAAATTACAGAATTTTACCAAACCTCACGAATGCAATGTCCTAAAATGATGGTAACGCCAGCCGCCGCCGGGAAGCCAGTGGGATCATACCGCTCGGGGTCGCCCACGGCGTCCACGGACGGAACGAGATCTCGGTAAACTGCAAACGAACCAGCGAAGCAGGCGGCATCCACCACCCACGCGTTGGCCTCCCCGGTGAGCTTCCCGGCGAGGAGCCGAGCCAGGTAGGCGGCGTCCGACAGCCGCTCGATCGCCGGGTCGCCGCTGCCCCGGACGCGGTCGCCCGTGAAGAGAATCGCGTTGGCGCATGGGACCTGGCAGAATCAGGCCTCGGATTAGAGAGAGAGAGAGAGAGAGGGCCAGCGAGGAAGGAGACGACGGTGCAGGGGATTGGGGCTTACGGCGAGGGTTTTGGCCGGAGTAAGGACGAGCGAGGCGGCGACGCGGAAGGGAGGGCCACCTCGGGAGAGCGGGACGTTGAGGACACCGGTCCACCGGTCCATGCCACCCCCTCCGCCGCCGCTGCCGGCGGCGAGGCCGCGCTCGCCGGAGTTGGTGCGAGGAGGAGCCGGCGAGCGGGAGGAGAAGGCCTTGTAACCCATCGGCTTCTAGTGTCCTCCTTCCATGTTCCATCTCCTCTACTTGGGCCTCCCAAAATTGCTAGACCCTTCGGTCTCGAGCGGTTGAGCCCATCGCGACTACGGAAAATTTTCTGGCCCATCGCAAGCCCAGGTTTGCAGCTTTTTCTTGGGCTTCCTTTCAGCAGATGGCTTCATCAACGGCCGAGAGAACACGACACACCTCCGTTGGCAGAAGGATAAGTCCATTTTACCTCCCTTATCTCTTGCACTTGGATGAATAACATCCCTCAACCGGAAAACCGGGTATAATGCCTCCTTCTTCTCCGAAAACCAGAGGAAATCACCTCCCTCGGCGGTTTTGGAGGCGGTTTTGTCCTACGTGGCGGTGGCTCCTCCATTGACTAGCTGAGTCAGCTTATGGACCCCACCTGTTAGCAACCCCCATCCCATCTTCTTCCTCACGCGGACGACACCAGCGGCACGCAGGCACGAGGCTGCTTCATCCTGAAACAGAGAGAGGAGCTGGACCTCAGCACGTCTTGCTTCGTCATCTGCCGCATCGGCATCGTCCCCTCCGGGCAAGACTCGTCCTCGTCCGTCCACGCCATCGGGAACACGACCTCCTCCTCCGCCGCCTCCCCATGCGCCACCGGAGCGCCGCCAACCTTGGGCCTCTCCTCTGGCTCCGGCTCAACCTGCACGCGCACACAGTCACAAACACGATCAAGAAACGTCGTCGGAGATAGAAACAATCACTGCAAATCGAAACAAAAATGAATGAGCTTCGGGTGGTCGAACGCCGGTTGCAGGTGCAGCGGCACGCAGTCGATGACATCACCGTCGGGGCTCTAAATGTAGCCATGCACAACACGACAGCCAACCACCTCGAGTCTTTCTTCCTCCTCTCGACAGCAAGAGCACAAGCAGCTAGCTACTCCTAGCTAGCAAAGCTAGCAGCTGATGGAGTCAGTGAGAGAAAAGAAGAAAAAGAACGGAGTTGCTAGAAATATGGCGCCATATGATACAGTCAATTTTTTTTAGCAACTTACACAGTAGTTACACCTCATTTACACCCCACTTACATATGTAATTAGTATGTAATTTTCGAATTTACATATGTAATTTTCGAATTTACATATGAAATTTTAAGACTTACATTGTAAATACACTAAAATTACATATGTAATTTAGGGACTTACAATGTAAATACATGCCGACTATTTTTTGATGAAAAATATGGCGCCATACATATAGCTACACCCAAAAAGAATTACCTAGACAGAGGCTTTCTTCAACCTCAGTAGCATCGCAGGAAGAAGCCAGCAATAGCATCGCAACGCTCCAGGGCCACGCAGCTCGCGGTGACGGATGGCTCTCCCCCCCCCCCTCCCCCCTCTCTCCCCGGTCTTCCTTTCTTCTCCGCCCGGGGACAGCGAAGGAGCATGGGACGGCGACCGGTGGTGGACGGCGGTGGTGGCAGGACAGAGCTCGGCGAGGGATCTCTAGGACGGCGGCACCGGCGGTGACGGGGACGACTCTCTCTCTCCCCTTCTCCACGTCCTACGTGCTCTCGCTACTTTGGTCGTACGACGGCGATCAGTGCTCCGACGTCGTCTGCCACCGCTGCCGCTCCCTACCGCCGCCGCCACTGCTCCGGCCAAGGTGGAGAGAGAGACCGCGGGAGAGAGAGAAGGTCGAGAGAGAGGGAGGAGGAAGAAGGAAAGGAGAGTTTGCACTGACATGTGGGTCCCACCACGCTGAGTCAGCTCGTCAACGGGTCAACGACGCCACGTCAGACGAAAACGCCAGCCAAACCAATGAGGGAGGTGATTTGCTTTGGTTTTCAGAGAAGAAGAAGGCGTTATACCCAGTTTTCCAGTTGAAGGATGTTATTCACGCAAGCGCAAGAGATGAGGGAGGCAAAATGGACTTATTCTTGGCAAAAGCACATATAAGCCCGCTCTCACCATCCTAAAATAAAGGCATGTTTAGTTCCCAAACAAAATATTTTACGCTGTCACATTGAATATTTGGACATATGTATAGAATACTAAATATAGACAAAAAAAAACAATTACATAGCTCGCTAGAAAATTGCGAGACAAATCTTTTAAGCCTAATTGCATCATGATTTGACAATGTGGTGCTACAGTAAACATTTGCTAATGACGGATTAATTAGGCTTAATAAATTCGTCTCGCAGTTTCCTGGTAGAATCTATAATTTGTTTTGTTATTATACTACGTTTAATACTTCAAATATGTATTTGTATAATCCTATGTGACATGCATAGGCAAAAGGTTTTACTAACTAGACAAGCCCTAATTTTAGAAAGGACGTGACTAGGGAGCGGCCGGTAGCTGGTTTGTTTTAATTAGCGACCACTTCATCCACGTATAAATCTCTCTTTAGCTAAAAAATACAATGGTGTACTTTTTTAAAACATCTTTAATGACTTGTATCTTTTAAATCACATATTATTTTTAAGATCTATTTGCATCATTGTACTCTGCTCGAAATATGTGACAAAACGAGATCCATATTAATATATTCAAAACATTTTATTAATTTAAAAGTAATTTATTTAAATTATAGAAGTAACTTAGTTATGCAATAGAAGTAACTCTCTACAGTATGAAAAGTAATTACATTATGACTGAGTTGAAATAAGAAACTATGTGAAGTAAATTCACAAACAAAAGTGTAGAGAAGATTTTCAAGTAAATACATTTATGAAAGTAAATAAAATAAAGTCTAAAAGTAATTTACATAGATCATAAAAGTAACTTAGCACAAAATGGAAGTAAATTGTTACAACATTAGAAGTAAATTCGTTGTAGGGAGAAAAAAATGGTATATCTAAAAATTAAATTTAAAGTCCATACATTATAGAATTGACTTAAAAACAATAATAAAAATAATCAACTTAGAGCATTATGAATGTATAAATAATTTAATAAAATCTAAAAGTAATTTATATACGATAAAAGTAACTTACGATACGTACGAGTATATAATAAAAGTAATTTATAAATATAAATATTTTTTCATCGTAATATAATATGTAAGATCTTGTTGTGAAGATTTAATTATAACAAACACAATGATGTAATCGAATTATAGATCGAATAAGTAATTTGAGATAAAACTTTATAAGAAGGGGAAAAAAGACATACATGTCTAATAAAAAAAGGCATGCATGTGTAGTAGGCTTCTCCACCTCTCCCACGATCAAACGGCTATGACACAGCGTGTGCGGACGAATCTGAATGGCGTCGCGTGATAAGACAATATCAAGAGGCCTCGCCGATTAATTTTTGTGTTTTAGGAACATAGTATAAAACATATTTTTAGTACTATAAATATATAAACATCTATCTTGATTTGTATCAGGTTATTATCCAATCTGGTACGAGGTTGAATAGAGGGTGTCCTGTCTTATCCTCGTTAGATCATCTCTAGTGCCGGTTCGACTTGTATAGTCCACCAAAAACGAATGTGTTTAGTTGGATAGCTGTAGCATTTGAAGTCGAATATGGGATCCATGTTAAAAATTCCCACAATTACCACGTTCTACGCTGACTGCATGTGCCAACTGCTACCGGCAACAAATAATTCTTTACTCAGTTGAGTTCAACTACAGTTTAGACTTCGATTTTTCCTCTGACATGTGCCACAGTAAAGTATATCAACCTCATCGTTTGGCTGTCACAAACGGAAAATAATTTATGAATAAAAATTTTATATACGTGTTTTTATTGATGTAAAAGTAAAAACTGAAAAATAAACTTTGATGAAAAAACTTAAAATTAGTTTTAAATTTAAAATTAAAAATTCAAATTTTGATTGATAAGTATAAGGATAAGCGAAAAGATGAGGCAGTATATTCCGTTCTCATTTTTCATTAGAATCGATTGTAGACTCACTGGAGCAGCTATTAGAAAATGCAGCTAGCTTATCAACGGGCACCAGCACCACCACCTTAGTCCTGCCGTCGCTATCCGCCCGTGGCTGGCGCCGTAAGCTGTATCAGCCACCCAAGAGGCAGGCAGGAAATATGGATTATGGAATAAGCGTGGAAACGAGAGTAACCCCGAAGGCGACTGATCGGCGATCGGTCGATCGATCGGGCGAGAGGGGGAGAGAGACCGGTTGTCCATTGTGGTTTCTGTCGCGACGAAGCATCCAAGAAAGAGGGAGATAGGCATCGATCATCCATCGGCATGCGTCCGCACGAGGTCGTCCGGCCCCCATGCCCGCGACCTCACGCTCAATTTTTCCTCCACGAATGGTCAGCACAACACGTGAGGATTTGTCGAAAAGTCTATCCAGAACCCTTTTTTTTTTTTTTCATTTTCCTTCGTTTATTGATCGGATGGATAGCGACAGCAGTTTGTTCTTCCTCCTCTGGTCATAACTCATTAATCTCTCTATATAGGTTTTGGTTTGATCATTCGTTGGATCCAGGGGGCAGGTTCAGTGCACCCAGAGAATGGTTGGGCCCAGGCGCAGCTGGGAATCCGTTTCGGTGTCCAGACGGGGCAACGCAAAGGCAAACATCTTCTTCTGTCTTTCTTTCTCCTTTCCTTTTTTTTTTAAGAAAGGAACATCTGAACTCTTCATAAACTGACAAAGTTCTTCTTCGCAATTCATCCATTCAGATACTATTAGCGTAGTGCAATCAATCGATATTGAGGTGCAATTCGAAGTTCTCAAAAAAAAAAGGTGCAATTTGAATTACTAGTAGGTGCTGAGATGCAATGTCAACCCCTCTGAACGTACGACGTTGTAAACTTCTAAACTTTAATGGAGAAGAGCAGCGATGACGATCTCTCTCTAGAAGAGTCCACACCTCAAGTTTTACTGGTGGTATTAACTGGCAAGCAGGTAGTAGTACTATCCAATGACAACGATGCTGTCGCGTGTAAATCCACGTGGCATGGTAATTTTCCATGCAATGGTAGTTTGAGCATGTGGGGAAGCGTACGAGCTCAAATCAAATTAGGAAATCACCCTGAAGTTTCACCTGTCGCCCCTCCCTCTCGATTGCGACTAGATTGCCGCTGGTTTTTCTTCAACCGTGGAGCATTGACGGGTGGAGTCCGGCGAGTCATAGACGAAGAATTGAATCACTTTAGATTCGGTAATCTAAAGTGAAACAAATCCGCTTTCTTGCCCTCTCTCGCGTGGCGGTGTGTCAAACCTGGAAAGTCCAGTGGAAAGAATTTCGTGCGTGCACACATTTTAATCGCGTTCGTATATGTTCTGTGAGAATAGTTTCGTCCGTCTCGTTTTCTCCTGCGTCACAATTGTCCCGTATTATCTCATACTTCATCAGTGAATAATTTCATGAGTATTGTTGACTGTAGTATATACATTAGACAGGGTATAAGCTACTAAAGAGGTGCCCCGTACGAGAAAATCTAAAACTAATTAACACTTAACTCAAAAGCTATAAAATCATTTGTCATGTAGTTAGATGCTGACGTTTAGGCTACAGTGTTGCACCCAATCCAATCGCAAAACAATTTAGAAACCATTAATTAAATCACGTGGGGGATAATAACGCAGGAAAGTTCAACGAAACCAGAAGCGAGACGACAAAAGACGACGCACTCCCACTCTACTATATATTCTGTCGCGAACCCGACTCCCTCCACAATTCCGCTAGTCCGAGTCAAAACAAAATCAAATTCAAATTCACGGGATAATTCAAAGATGCTGCTTAATCCGGCGTCGAGAGAGGTGGCCGCGCAGGACAGCATCCGGCACCACCTCCTGGAGGAGGAGGAGGAGACGCCGGCGACGGCGCCGGCGCCGACGCGGCGGCCGGTGTACTGCCGGAGCTCAAGCTTCGGCAGCCTCGTGGCCGACCAGTGGAGCGAGTCGCTGCCGTTCCGGCCCAACGACGCCGAGGACATGGTCGTGTACGGCGCCCTCCGCGACGCCTTCTCCTCCGGCTGGCTCCCCGACGGCTCATTCGCCGCCGTCAAGCCGGAGTCGCAGGACTCCTACGACGGGTCCTCCATCGGCAGCTTCCTCGCGTCGTCGTCGTCCGAGGCGGGGACGCCCGGGGAGGTGACGTCGACGGAGGCGACGGTGACGCCGGGGATCAGGGAGGGCGAGGGCGAAGCCGTGGCGGTGGCGTCGAGGGGGAAGCACTACCGCGGGGTGAGGCAGCGGCCGTGGGGCAAGTTCGCGGCGGAGATCAGGGACCCGGCCAAGAACGGCGCGCGCGTGTGGCTCGGCACGTTCGACTCCGCCGAGGAGGCCGCCGTGGCGTACGACCGCGCCGCCTACCGCATGCGCGGCTCCCGCGCGCTCCTCAACTTCCCGCTCCGCATCGGCTCCGAGATCGCCGCCGCGGCCGCCGCCGCCGCCGCGGGCAACAAGCGGCCATATCCCGACCCGGCGAGCTCCGGCTCTTCTTCCCCTTCATCCTCTTCCTCCTCGTCGTCGTCTTCCTCCTCCGGGTCACCGAAGCGGAGGAAGAGAGGCGAGGCCGCGGCCGCGTCCATGGCCATGGCACTGGTTCCACCACCGCCACCACCGGCGCAGGCACCGGTGCAGCTCGCCCTCCCGGCCCAGCCATGGTTCGCCGCCGGTCCGATCCAGCAGCTGGTGAGCTAAGTGGCGATGTGGTAGTGGTAGTGGTGATTTAGCCATCTTGTGCGACTGTGCGTGATCGATTGCTGCTTGATGGGTCGAACAAGTTCAGAACAGAGCATCACTCTCTGCAGAATAGAAGAAGTTCATGAACAGAGCAATGCACTGCTCCAAGAAATGTGACGAGTTCCAGGCAATCACGCCATTGTTCTTGGATGATTGCGCAGCACCAGAAAAAAGGAAAAAAAAAGATTGTTTGTGAAATGTGGTGAGGTTTTGTAAGACTTGCACAAAATTTGAGAAAAAGAAAAAGATCAATACATATAAAATCTTACTAGAAAAAAGACTTTCTCAAACCGTTTCTAGAAGGGAGAATACTCTTTGGTCTTTGGTATAACAGTCGCACAATCGGACATTCCTTTCAAACTATAGCAGGTTGCTGTTTTATCGTTTAGCGAACGTCAGATCTCATTAGGCTGCGTTAGAGTGAGCGAGGGTGAAACGGAGAAAATTTTCATTCTTCTCTTTTCACTTCCATTCAAACACACCCTAATTTCAACCATACTATGCAAATTTTATTTTGAATCACCTTTTATTATATTTCACCTTCTGTTATTTTTTAACCAATGTTTTCACCAAAGACTAGATAAATTTGTCCTTTTTCACTTTGGACTATCCAATTTTCTTTCAAGCATGTGAACGATCTCGTCAATTCTTACTCGTCAATGAACTTTTACAACTATATGTAAAATCATTTATTTGGCATATGACAAATTGAATGAAATAAATAAAATAATTAAAGGTGGTCTAAAATATCGTATAGATAAAAAATAACTGATTTAAAGTGAAAACATTTATTAAAGGGTGATAGAAAGCGAAACATCAATAATAAATAATAAAAAGTGATCAAAGTAAAGTTTACTCTTAATTGCCAAGACAAGGCGCAACAAATTCTAAATGAGACAATTGCGAATCTCCATCATGATGTAACAAACATTACATATATCAAAGGTTGCAAATGAATTGTCAGTTGCAATAATTAATTACTACCAAGTGAGATTCAGTCCAGGCTTACTGGGGAAGTAGGTGCTAGATGTTTATCGTTGCTTACCTCTAAGTTCAGAGCGTTCATCTCACTGGTGTATTGATGCAAAAATTAAATTTATGAAACCATGTTTGACCGAAATGGAAGATAGCTTGTTTGACTGATAAACCATGGGATGAGAGAGGAGAGGAGGTACCCATTGAAACTGAAGATTTTGTTGGGGTCAACAGATGGAGACCTGAACCTGAACAACAAAATCAAATCGAATTAGCTAATCCTACATGTCATAGCCCTTAATTAAATTAATTGCAAAACGGTCGGCACGTGCAATACTGGCACGCACTAGCGAATTAACCATTTCTTTTGAACGCAGCGAATTAACTAATCACCCAGTTGCTGACTAAAAGCCGTCGTTCGGTGCGATCTTGATGGTTGGTGGAGCAAGAGGGCAAGTTGATGAGCACAAAGGACTGAAGATATTCTTTGTAACTACGCCGTATAAAATATGATTGACAAGAAAGCGGCCAAATGCAAGGTGTTTAAAGAACTAGCCCTTGTGCTTATCCATTATAATGGAGTGTCATTAACAGTTTGATGTAATAGGATTGCGTGGATTTGATCCCAGTCGTAATCAGGTGTCGGGCAATATGCCCACTGCCCATAACAAGTTCAAGGTGTCGAGAAGGAACGGATTAATTCTCTGGCTTAACTGTATGTCAGTTGCAATTGAGTAGGATCTCCCTTGGTGTCGAGTAGTATTGTAGTAAGACATTTTTCTTTGAGAAAATTTTAAAAAATACCATTAACTAATACTCAAATCCAAAAAATGCTATCAATGAATGCGAGTTTCATAAAATGTCATCGCAAGAACGATTCTCTCATAAATACCATCGATGTTAGGGTTTCATTCATCACACGCTGTTCAATGTATTGTTCATCCTATAGTACTTAACGAATGTCTGCTAAAGAAGCTCTAACGACGATTGCATTTCTGGGACAAAGTCGCTTGTATTTTGATATTTCATGAAACTCGTACTTGTTAATAGCATTTTTTTTAAATTAAACGTTTGTTAATGTTATTTTTTGGATTTTTTTTCTTTTTCTTTCACCGGCTACTTATGAGTTTCATAGTGCTAGTGCAATATGACTCTCACCTAAAATCATGCACTAGACCTGGTGATGAAAAATTGCCCAAAAACAATGTATATTTATACTCGGATAAACATTTAGAGGCCGGGTTTGGATACTTTGCCCCACAAACGTGTAGAGGCCAGGTTTAATAATCCTTTATCTAAAAAAAATTATACTCGGATAAACAGGGAAAATGCTTTGGATACTTTGCCCCTTCTCTTAAGCAAGAGGGTGCAGTACCACATTGGATTTGGATCTCTTCCAAATTTCCAAGTTCACAACAGAGATTACTCTCGCCATCAACCTAGCTAGCCGGTCTTAGCTAGTTGGTGACGCATCAAAGTGATGGCGACAAGTGATGACCAGTCCATGGTAGTGCGCACGTGCGGGGAGCCGAGGACGAGGAGCGAAAAGAAAGCAAACTCTGATTTCCGTGTCCAACTTTGACTGTCCGTCTTATATAAAATTTTTTTATAATTAGTATTTTTATTGTTGTTAGATGATAAACCATGATTAATATTTTATGTGTGACTTGTCTTTTTAATTTTTTTATAATTTTTTCAAATAAGACGGATGATCAAACGTTGGACACGAAAATCAGGGTTTGTCTTTTTTTTTTAACGGAGAGAGTACTAATGATCACGACCATTGACGGGTGCTCTTTGTCATGAGGCCAGCCAGTAGGATCCAGACACGTGGATACCCTGCACTCCGTCTTGTTCCCAACTAGAGAGAACCAACCGGGGCAAAGAAGCAGGCAGCAATTTCACCAAACGTTCCAAACCCAAATCGATCACCAAACGCCCAAACCCTTGTGGGCTTGTTGCTGCGCTGCACGAGGTGTTGGCTTGTTTGCCGCGCTTGGGTTGGTTGTGTGAATTGTGATGATTTTGCGGCTTAATTCTTCTGGAAAAAGAAGCTTTTCCAGGTCCATTTCAGTTTCAGCGGTGGCATGGCTAGCTAGCTTTCCAGGGCAGCAAACCGCAAATACGGAGTAGAACTGTAGAAGTGAGTAGGCGTAATCCGTGGCCAGCAATATCCGAGTCAGCCGCGCGTAATGAGTGCGTGGCAGGGCGCAGGACACGCACAGCAGGCAGATCGACGAGGGTCGAAAAAGGACAAGTCAAGAAGCACCAGAGTGACTGGGTATAAACTGGATCTAAAAAGGTTGAGATGAAATTTAATACTCCCACTATCCGAAAATATAAATATTATTAGCATAGTTACAAGTTAAACATTTATAACTTTAATCATTAATAGCAAAAAAAATAAAAAATATCAAACATGTAAAATTGATTTACATTGATGTTACTAGATTTATCATTAAACAAACTATCATAATATGTAACTCTTTTTATTTAAAACATATTATTTTTATAAATATTGTTGGTCAAAGTAGCATATTGTAGACCGTGTCAGGGTCTAAAAATACTTATATTTTTAGACGGAGGGAGTAGGTTTTTGAGCTAAAAATATTTGAGAGCTAAGGTGATTTGTGAAAGGGCTCATAGGCTCTAACCAGTTCGATGGTGTCAAAACTTATATATATATATAAAAAATAAGTTTGCTAATTGGAAGTGATTTTACTTTCTTTCTTTTTGAAACATAAACATTCATCAATAATGACAGATTTAGTGGACAAGCCCTAGTTGTCAGAGTTAGCTCCTTTCAAGGTGAAAGGTATATATGGGCATGTTTGAATTGAGGTCAACTGACCTACCAATTTATTTGTTTGTTTTGAATTGTACTTGCTAGCTATTTAGATTGAGACCAAATCTTGCTAACTTAGTAAAGTTGAAACAATATACAATCCTACTAAAATTTTGGTAGTACCAAATTTTGTCTAAGTTTCAAACACTACAAAATTTTAACAGGACTTCAAACCAAAACAAACCTATATGGGCTGATGGGCTTTTGATTCAGAATCGCGAAGCGACTGGTGTAGTTTAGAATTTTAGACAACACATCACACAGCGTTGGATGGGAGAGATATGTTTAGGACCAGAGAGTATTTCACGATTCTTGAGAAGAATATGAAAAAACATCTTCACCATCTCCCCAAATAGAAGTGAGTACGCGACCATCACCTAGCAGGCTAGCACGATTTAAAACCATCTTCATTTAGAGAACTTTTTATAAGTTATTTGCTCGCTTTCTATTAATCCATATGAGCTACTTTATTTTGTCTATATTCTTTTTTTTAACGGAAAACATCACAGTAGTACCTTTTCATTGAATAGAGCAGAAGAAAATACAACCCCTAAGGGTAAAGAAAAGAAACTTTGAGCTATACACTATACAATGTGCGGGACGAGTTCACGCAATCTTTTAGCCCCGCTAGAGCCCATAGACTAGCCTCCTCCTCGATTCGTGTTAGAAGAAAGCCTGTTGCTGCCTCTTTGTGGTCGAAGATCTGCCAGTTCCTCTCCTTCCAGATTTCCCAGACGACTAGCAGGATGAGGGATCGGAGGCCCTTTTTTGGACGTCGGGTGTATTTGCCAAGCTCTCCCACCATTGGTGGACTGACCGGGGTTCCTCCCACTCAGTCGGCTCCAATTGTTGATAGCCCGTACAAGTAGCAACTAGGTGCCAAATTCTCTTTCTGTATCTGCACTTGAAGACGAGGTGCAGTCCCGTCTCAGCTTCAGAACGGCAGAGAGGGCAATGTCCATTTTTTTGCCAACCTCTTGTTGCAAGCCGGTCAGATGTCTAGACTCTATTTTGGATAATAAGCCATGCATGAAATTTACATTTCCCCGGCGCCCAGACTTTCCAGATCAGGGAGTTTAGACTTGAGTTTGGCACCCCTAAACACTGTGCATGATAGGCCGAGAAAGCTGTGTAGTGCCCATTACTTGTGAATCTCCAGGCAATCTGGTCCGGTTCTTCACTGTCTAGTTGCACATTCCGAACCGCTTCCCACAAACGGACCAGTTGCTCGACGAGGTTGATTATGATAGGCGAGGCCGCATCGAGGGTCAGGTCATTCACCCAGGCGTCACCCTCTTTCCCTTGGCGCAGGGATTTTCTTCTATTTTTGGAGATCCCATAGACAAGTGGCATGAGGTCTTTTGGTCTTTGCCCATCAATCCATGTAGAGTCCTAGAAGCGTGCCGTATTCCTATCTCCGACGGTTATCTTTGTCGAGGCAGCAAAAAAGTCCTTGTCTAATCCATCACAAGGCATCTCCAGTCCCACCCACGGTTTGGTCGGGTCCTTCCATTAATGTCATAACCATCGCAATCTCAAGGCCCTTGTGAGCTTGTCCAAGTTTAGGACTCCCAAGCCCCCTCCCCCCCCCCCCCCGGCTGATCGGCAGGCACGTCTTTATCCAATTGACTTTACATGCCCCCCCCCCCCCAATCGTCAAGTTAGAACATGCTATTATTTCACAAATGGACCTCAGGTTGGTGCGCACCAACATCGACATATAATGTGTTGGAAATAAGGAGACTTGTATGGACCTGTAACACACATATGATAACTTTAGCCATCTGCGTTGCTAATGTATAACTCTATAGAGGTTGATGCTAGAGGTATTGGTGTTAACTTCTTGTACGTTGATGCCACCTTTAGGTTTATGAAAACTAAATATGTAGATTTATGCTGCTGTGTTCTGTTGTCGACCTCTTCCCTATATGCAGGCCAATCACCATAATAGCTACACTACCAAGAAGGTTGACACTAACGATTTATAGGTAGACTCTCTGGTTTTGATGTCAATGTGAGGTCCAAACTTGGAATATATTTTGTAGAATTACTTTTTGCAAAGGACCAAGATGCAAAAATGTTGCTCAATTCAGCAACAATCAAACTCTACTAAAGACAAGCGTCGGTCGTGCTCACGTACGCACAACCCACTAACCCATCTTCTTCCTCGCTCATCCATTTCCTCGGACCAACTCGGCACGGCATTATCCTCTGCGCTCCGAACCACATTAATCACCTACCATGGATTTGCTTCGTGTCTCAGTAAACACCAACCGCCACGCACCCACACCAAGTCACCAACTCCTCCTCGGTCCTCGCCTTTTCTCCTCCTGGCGAAAGAGCTGCCTTATCTAGCTTCCACTTCCCTCGTCGTCATTCGTCAACCCGGCCAACCAGAAGCATTCCAGAAGCTAATTGAGCAAGCAATGATAGAGAACAAAACAGCGGCAAAAGATTGCAAAAAATCGCTTTAGAAACATAGCATTACCGCGATAATTCATCCGTGTGTGTGTGGATTCAAATGCCAGCCTTTGTGAAAGGTGCGGCGCCACGCAATTCAAGCCTTTTTTTCACAAAGCAGACGCACTGAGACGCGAAAGCCGGGGGACAGAAGGGGAACAGTGGAAGGTGATACCGGGACACGTACGCAGGTCCGCGGGAGCTAGGGATAAGCGTCGCCGTGTTTGTGTACGTACGTACGTAGATCCTTCGCGCGGGTGAGTCAGTCGGTCGATCGGTGATGAGATCCTCTCCTTTTTCCAGTTTTTTCTCGACGAGCCGAGCCGACAGCCCACGATTCAGTTCGCAAAGGTATCAGCGATTCAGCGTCGACGAGACGATGACTCGGCGAGCGAGGCCGACGACCAGTGACTGCATGGAGTGTACACTGCAAATGGAAATCGGGCTCTTTACTACTCCTACCTATGGTCGAATGATTTATAACTGGAATAAAAACTGAGTTAGCCACGTGGCCGCATGGAAGCAGGCATGAGTTAACGGAATCCCTAAAATGCATGTGTCGCGTTCTAGTTCGTATCTACGCACCTGAATATGCGACATGCTCCTTCCTCCTCCTTTTCCCACCGCCCTTTCCTATCATTCGATCTTCTTTTGCCTTTCTTTTGTTCGTTCTCCATTGTGCTGTGTCCATAAACAACAACGCGACGCGGCCATTCCGACGAGAGCGCCGATACCGATAAGTACGTGCCATCTTTGACGCCACACTACACTACACCTAGCTCGCCTAAAACCTATACTTAGCTTAATTAGCTTCCCTCTTGCTCCATCAAATCACCTCCCATATTTAGTCCCACATCGACCGCGCAACTCCACTCCATCCGACCTAAGACTCGATCGATCGGGAGTGTCGCGCTTGCTTCCCACGCCGGCCGACGAACAGAAGGAAACCGGCAGTGATATATATATGGGCGCCGTAGCGTCGCGCGGGCAGGAGGACGCCGCGCGGGTGGCCGCGGGGCGGGAGCACATGAAGCGGTGCAGGGAGAGGCGGCGGCTGATGCGGGAGGCGGTGCGGCTGCGGCGCCACCTCGCGGCCTCGCACGCCGCGTACCTCCGGTCGCTCACCCACGCCGCGTCCGCGCTCTCCCGCTTCGCGGTCGGCGAGCCGCTCCCGGTGTCCGACCACGCCCCGCCCGCCGTGATCGTCCACCGCCCCGTCGTCGCGCCCTCCACGCCGCCGCCGCTCCTCCGCTCCATCGAGCAGCAGCAGCAGCTGCGGCGGCGCGCGCAGGAGTTGGAGGAGGAGCTGGTCGGCGCTGCTGTTGATGATCATCTTGTTGGCGGCGGGGCCGGGGTGCCGTCGGTCACGCGAGAGGAAGGCGGCGGTGATGAGGAGCTGAGGATGGTGGTGAGGCACCGTAGCCTCGCGGAGGTCGCGGCGGGGTTGGAGGAGTACTTCCTCAAGGCCAGCGTCGCCGGCGACGCCGTGTCGAGCCACCTCGAGGCCAGCAACGACGAGTTCAAGCGTAAGCCACTAGCAACTCTACTTAATTCGCACATTCACATTTACTGTACATGTGGCCACTGCCTCACTGGCCAATACAAAGGTGTGACATTATGATCAGTTGATCACTTAAAAGTAAACACTGACAGAGAGCATGAGTTGCAGAGCAGAAAGTTTTCTTGCCACTGATCACCACCAAATGAATTGATTTTGTTGCAGGTGGACCGCACAGCATCTTGGGCGCGCTTTGCTGCCTGTCGGCGCCGTCGGTTGCGCACGACCGCGTCGACAGCATCAATGGCGAGCAGAGGCATAGCTCCACCTTGCAGCAGCTGCTGGCCTGGGAGAAGAAGCTGTATCGAGAGGTCAAGGTAATGACAAAATACCAAAAAACACATGGTCGAATCAAAACTACTAGCCGTCATACCGTACGTATTACCGTGCGTGTTGTAACTTGTATGGCCAGTAGAGTGATTTGACGTTGCAATGCAGGCGAGAGAGCGGCTGCAGGTCCAGCACGACAAGAAGAAGGCGGAGCTGAGTGACCAGGAGTACAGCAGGAAGATCGACGTGGACGTCCTGAAGCTCAAGGCCGCGTGGGAGAAGGCGCGCGCGCAGCTCGCGACGGCCTCGCAGGCCGTGGCCGCGACCTCCGCGTCCATCGCGGAGCTCCGCGACACGCACCTGGCGCGCCAGCTGCTGGGGCTCTGCCACGCCACGCTCGACATGTGGAGGGCGATGCGGCAGCACCACGAGGCGCAGGGCCTGATCGCGCAGCAGCTGCGCGGGCTCAGCAGCCGGACGTCCATGGACCCCACGACGGAGATCCACCACGAGACCACGCGGGCGCTCGAGGTCGCCATGTCGTCATGGTGCGCCGCCCTGGGCCACCTGGCCAAGCACCAGCGCGACTACGTCCACGCGCTGCACGGCTGGCTCAAGCTGACGCTGCAGGAGGCGCCGGCCGTCGTCGACGGCGCCGAGGCGGTGGCCTCCCCCGTCGCCGCCGAGCTCGCCGCCTTCGTCGAGCGGTGGGGGCAGGCGCTCGACCGCGTGCACTG